>NC_137069.1:40366087-40478587 GCF_032717465.1 Coenobita brevimanus
CAATACAGATGGTGGTCACTTAACTAACAGGGACCCTCAGTGATCCATAGCCCATCACAGGTTGAAAGTAGGAGCTGTGACCGTTAATTCAGGGCTATCTATGCATATCCTAGTCTGTGCTTATACTACTGTATTTGCATTTAATACATAGATAAAAATATAATGACGTGACGCGACGCTATGTACAGGTACGCTAAGTTTACGGGGTGTCTTGAAGAGAGAGAGAGAGAGAGAGAGAGAGAGTGTGTGTGTGTGTGTGTGTGTGTGTGTGTGTGTGTGTGTGTGTTAAGAGAGATGTAGGATGATGACACAGGAAAAAATACCATTAAAAATAAAAGGAATGAGAGAATGTTGAAAGAAGACGGGAAGAGGAGGAGGAGGAGAAGACAGGGAAGAGGCCGGCAAAAACTAAGGCATCAAAAGAGAGGAATATTAATAAGAAAGATAACCCAAGGAAAATTTTAAGAATAAAAAAAAATAGGAAAGAGAGAGAGAGAGAGAGAGAGAGAGAGAGAGAGAGAGAGAGAGAGAGAGAGAGAGAGAGAAACCAGAGAATTAAAATTATTGAAAAAGGGAAGAGCACTAAATAAAGAGAGAAGGATGAGGTAGGAGGAAGGGAATAATAAATACAAGGAAGAGAGGAGGAGGAGGAGGAGGAGGAGGAGGCGGTGATCAGTGAAAGTTATAACATGGGTGAGAGGGAGAGGAGAAAGGAAGAAATGGAGGAGAAGGGAGGAAAGAGAGGAGGAGAAAGAGAGAAAGAATGGAAAGAAGAGAGGGGGAGGAGTAAAGGAAAATGAGGAGGAAGAGGAGGAGGGAAAAAGAAATGGGAGGAGAAAGAGAGGAAGAGAGGAAGGGGAGGAGAAGAGAGGAAGAGGAGAAAGAGTGGAAGGTTGTAAAGGGGAGAGGGGGAAAAGAGGGGAATATGGGAGAAGAGGTGGGAGGGAGGGGAAGGGGAGAGGAAGAAAAAAATGAGAAGAGGGGAAGGAAAGTTAAAAGGAAGAGAAGAGAAAGGGTGAGGAAGGGAGAAGAAGGGCAAGGAAAGGGGGGGGGAGGGAAGAATAAAGGGCTGGGTGAGGAAGGAAGAGTGAGAGGAAGGGAGCACAAAAGGGGAGGGTGGGGAGGAGGCGAGGGGTGAGAGTGAGGGGGGAGAGACGGGAAGAGGAGGAGGGAAACAGAAAAGAAGAAAGGGGAAGGAGAGGCGAGGGGAGAGGGAGAGAAAGAGGGCAGGTGAAAAGGGAGGATGGAGAAGAGAAGGGGAAGGAAGAAAGGATAGAGGAGGAAAGATGATTGGGAAGAAAGAGAAATAGTTTTGTGTGTGTGTGTGTGTGTGTGTGTGTGTGTGTGTGTGTGTGTGTGTGTGTCCGACTCTGGGCATAGGCTTAACAGCCTGCTCCCAAGGCCCAGTAGTTCTCCTACGTACCATACACCTCCACATGTCACCACTTCGGCTCTAACATTTACCGTGCATATTGAATACATGCTAGAGCTGCCTCATGTAGGACTGGTGTACTGGTATTAGCGGAGGTAGTTTATAGCCCCTTTGGGGCTAAGATGCGAATGAATGTGTTTGAATGGATGAGTAAATGGACAGTGTGTCGTCCTGTCTCGGCTACCTCCCTTTCCTTGGGAGAAGCAGCCTAGGTATGTAGTATAGTATAGTTTTATGACATGTCGTCGGGTCTTCTGGAAGATCAGTAAAGCCTGATTTTATGAAATTCCAATCCTTAAACTCTTCCCTGCCCCAGCGGGGATCGAATCTGGGTCCGGAGGGACTCTACCGATTGCGAGGGGAAAAGAGAAGAGTGGAAGGAGGGGAAAATAGAAAAAGGGAAGTGGGGAAGAAGTAAGGGAAGGAGAAAAGTGGAGTCAGAGGGAGGAAGAGGAAGAGGAGGGAAGGAGAGAGATGGAGGGAAGTGAAGATGGAAGGGGAAGAAAAGGAGGAAGGAGAGGGAGGAAGAGAAGAGGAGAGATGAAAGGGAAGAGGAGGGAAGGGAAGATTAGAAGAGGTATACGAGAGGAGGAAGAAGAAGAGAATGGGGGGGAGGAGGAGAGGAAGAGAACGGTGGGGAGGAGAAGAGGAAGAGGATGAAGGGAAGGGGGAGGAAGAGGACGAGTAAGAGGAAGACAGTGAGTAGAATAGAGGGTACACTCTTTCCGACAACATTAGGAAGACAGGATGATCAGGAGGAGGAGGAGGAGGAGGAGGAAGAGCAGGGGTGGGTGGGGAGGAGAGGTAAAAGGAGAAGGAGGAAGAGGTGGGAGAGGGGGAGGAGGAGGAGAGGTAAGAGGAGGAGGAGGAAGTGAAGAGACAAAGTAGAATGGAGAATGATGATGATGATGATAACGATGATGATGGTGGTGATGAACAGATCAACAATATTGATAATCATCATGATGATAAAGAAGAAAGAGAAAGGTGAAGCAGGAGGACGAAGAGGAGGAAAATGAAGAGGGCGAAAGAGTAGAATAAAGAAAAAGATGAAGACGAGAAGAAAGAAGGTGAAGAGGAGGAGGAGAAGGAGGAAGAAGAAAGAATGTAAAAGCGAGCCATGCATAAGAATGAAGAAGAGGGAAGACGACTTAATGGAGAGAGAGAGAGAGAGAGAGAGAGAGAGGTAATACAGAGCCGACTTAGGAGACAGCGAGGGTCATTACTAAGATAATATAAGACAAGAGTTTGAGAAATAGAAGCACTTGGAGGAGACAGCGGTGGAAATACCGAAGATTGGGAATATCAAAATAAACATTCCACAGGATCTTATTAAAATTCACTGATGCACCATGATATAACCACAATACACATTTTGATCTTGGGTGAAACAGTTGTGGAAATATCGAAGAATGGGAATAAATACAGTTCTTATAAAAATCCACTGGTACACGACTGTCTTGAAAAAATAAACACAATAAACACTATATATAAACAACGATTTAAGAATGAGTAGATGGATAGATAGACAGACAGGTATCCCACAAGCTCTCATAAAAATCCACTGACGCAACTCTGTCTTGAAAATATGTATAAACACAATAAACACCATAAACACTGATTTTGGAATGACTAGATAGATTGACAGATAGAGAGAGAGACAGATATCCCACACTCTCTCAAAAATCCACCTATGCACCACTGTCTTGAAAATGTATATGAACACAATAAACACCATAAACATTGATTTTAAAATGAATAAATACTGTAAATAGATACACAGATAGATAGACAGGCATCCCACACGCTCTTATTAAAACTCACCGATGCATCACTGTCTTGAAAATATATATAAACACAATAAACATCATAAACATCAAGGAGGGAGTCGTGGAAATGTTGAAGTTTTGGAATAAACGTCAACATTAACATGCCACAGACTCTTGTAAACAAGAAAAAAAAAAACTCACAAGTGCGCAGGTCAGGAAAATATATCTAAATAACAATGGCAATAAAACAATGATAAAAAAGGAACATAATACTAAGAATAACAACTCTTTTTGTATCTAAATATATAGCAAAAAAAAAATAATAAGCCATATGGAAAAATGAAAACTCACCTAAGCACGTCAAGAATACACATCTGTAAAACGAGAAAAAAAATTATATATATATATATATATATATATATATATATATATATATATATATATATATATATATATATATATATATACACACGTACACAAGCTCAATACTTATGATTTAGAAAAAATGACAAAATATTCTTGGAGCAAAAAATATCACAATAATATAATATCCTACAGCTTCTCAGAAAAAAAATCACTAATACGTCAGTGTCAAGTCATGTATCAGCCAATCTTTCTGTATTTCTTCTCTCCCTCGCCCTCTCTAATACATCAGTGTCATAACCTACTGTACGTATCATCCATTTTATTCTTTTATTCTCTCTCTGTCTCTGTCTGTCTGTCTGTCTCTCTCTCTCTGTGTCGCATCAGGAGCTTAGGGCTCTGGGGCTAGGCTACCCACTTCCGACATTTAATGTGGGTGTAGCCAGCCTCACTCAACCCTGAATGGCGTTACGTACGCACTACAACTCAGCCTTTCCTCAGATATAATCCCTCATGCGGTTGGAGCGCCTTAACCCACTAGACCACCAGGCGTCATCTTGTTATTATTATTTTTTTTTAAATAACAGAACGGAGGAAGGAAAAACAAATGGAAAAAAAAAATCCATACACCAGATTACTGGTGTCCTCTATTCATAAAATATCTGTAACATTTAGACTTGAACAGTTGTGGGTTGAAATTTGGAGGAAAACAACTCTGGGGAAGCGAGTTCCAGAGAGATGCAGTTCGGGGAATGAAAGAATTCTGATAGGCAGAAGTTCTGCAATATGGTTGAGTGACATTCCGGTCATGAGCGCAACCAGATGCCCGTGTAGCACAAGGGAAGGCATGGAGAGGTGGCACCATGGACGCAACTTCGTCTGAGCATTTGCCAAAAAAATATCTGTAAAATAATGCAAGGGAGGCAACATTCCTTCTTACTTGCAGGGGAGGTAGTTTATATGTAATGGCAGGGTTGTTAATGATTCTAACGGCTTTATTCTGAATTTTGTCTAGTTGTTTGAATGCAAGCTCTCCACAACCATTCCACAAGGGTGAGCAATATTCAAGCTGAGAGCGCTCATGACTCTTATAAATTATAGCTAACTGCTCATCGGCAAAGAAGTTACGGACTGTGTACAATAATCCAAGTTTCTTTGAGGCGGTGTTAGCAAGTGATCTGACATGAGAGGTCCAGCTGAGGGCACTGTTAAGTGAGACACCAAGAATTTCAATACTTTTGGAGATGGGAATATTAGTAGCACTGAAGGTAATGTACGAATCTGGCAATATCTGTCTATTAGTAAACTGTATATATTTAGTTTTACTAGCATTAAAAGAGACAAGGTTGTTTTGTCCCCATTCACTGATTGTAGCTAGATCTTGATTTATGGAGATGGCTGTACTGAGTTGAGAGGTAGAGATATTAGACATTGTAAATGGATGTCTGAGTGTGAATGAACTATGTAGTGTTGAGTCATCTGCATATGAGTGAACGGGATTGTGAGTGACAGATAAGAGATCATTAATATGAACCAGAAATAGGGTTGGCGCCAGAACTGATCCCTGCGGCAGGCCCCGGCGTTAAATGAGTGGAAATTCGAATATATGGTTACCACCCAACGTAGTAATTGTTATATTTTGCTACAGGAAACCATTTGGCCTGTCACCCAGTGTAGAGTAACTGGAGGGTAACTACATCGAGTGATGTGGTGGACACCCTCACCTACGACAGTAAGAAGAAAACTAATAGATAAATACCTGTGTCAACGAAGCACAGCCTTGCCGTGGGAAAGACTGGGCATGCAAGTGATAAATGAGGTAATTGTGGTCATATGCTGCCATACTAAACATGCTGACTGTAAGGTGGTGGAGAAAGGACACGTGATATATAAACAAATC
The DNA here is from genome assembly GCF_032717465.1 of Coenobita brevimanus. Lineage (NCBI taxonomy): Eukaryota > Metazoa > Arthropoda > Malacostraca > Decapoda > Coenobitidae > Coenobita > Coenobita brevimanus. Next base: position 40,371,552 of record NC_137069.1, read on the forward strand.
AACGGAGGCCATTGGATCTAAATATCCCATGATTAAATTGATTAAAAATAATCAAGTAAAGAAATTCAATGAAATAAGTAATTATAATAATAATAATAATAATAATAATAATAACAATTATTATTATTATTACAATTATAATTATAATTATAATAATAATAACTATAATAATAATAATAACAGCAATAATTTCGTTTGAAACTTCTCGATTGACAATTACGATCTGTCTCTATGGTCCGTATTCTCGTCGGTTAAAGAAGGTCCCTAGTACCTCGTCCTTAGCGATTTATTATTGGATATGGCTGGTTAATATCGTTTTCTACATTAATTTTGCACAGTATGGGAACATCAGAATGATCCTCGTGTATATTATATAGGTGAGGACAGCAAGGTGAAATATGCAAAATAAATCGCAATGGAAAAAGTGGTATTGGATGGATGAGTAGATGGATAGATGGATGGACAAAAGAGATAAAAATAGACAGACAGAAAGTCAGGGATACAGACAGATAGTCAGGCAGAGAGATAGATAAAGAGATAGATAGTTATATATACCTGTAGGCAGACATAGCCACTAACTGAGTAAATGATTAATGAATGAATGAATTGCTGGACGGACAGACACAGACTGATTGATAAAAAGATAAATATATTACCTGAATATGTAAGTTAATGATAAATAGACAGATACAGATAGATAGATATAGATAGACAAATCAGGAAGTAAATAAGCGTTGTTGTATTGAAGTGGAAATTATTGGCCATGTGTAGATAACAGAAAGTACGAAACTAACCAGGAGTGTAAAGGCATTAAAACATCGTAACAGCCTACATAACAGTTAGAGACATTAATATACTGTTAATATATAATACAGAGGTTTGAGGAAAGTGGTGCCTACATTCGAGAGAACTGGAAGAAAAAGCAGTGGAAATTCTAGCCAGGGAATGTCGCACACAGCACAACATAATGTCATGGAAAGTAACTATCTCGTAGCCGTAGCAGAGTCGTTTCCAAAATGTTAGATTACAGGGTTGTATTAGGAGAGATTTTTCAAGTTTGTCTTGTCGTGGATGGCAGGAGAAAGATAAAGATGATTCTGGGATTTGATTGCACTTTATTCTCAAAAGGTCGTTACTGTATCTTAACAAGTGCAGTACTAAGGTGAGGGAGGTATATACTAGCTAACGCCGAACCCTCTACTCCTGCCTTTTCCACCGTGCCTCTCTTGTTTCCTATTGGGTCCCAGCCCCTTCTGACCAGTCTCCCCAGTTTGCCCCATATATAGTATTACTGGTTGAGTCATGTGTGTGGGCACGTGTATGAATCTGTAGAGTTCTTCCATCAGGTGTGTTGTGTGACTTTCCATGACGTCATGTTGTGCTGTGTGCAACACTCCCTAGCTAGAATTTCCATTGCTTTTTCCTCCAGTTCTCTCGAGTTTAGGCACGACTTTCCTCAAACCTCTATATTACATATTAACAGGATATTAATTCTCTAACTGTTATGTTGTGTGTTATGGTATTTTAGTGCCTCTACAGGAGAGTGTATGTGAATGAGGTGGAGAGAGAGGGAGACGGAAAGACCATGGATGGGATAGAAAGATGGAATGGAGGGATAAATGAGAGAGCGAATGTGAGTTCGAAGAAGACAGCCAAATGGCAGAGGATATGACGACCTGCGGTGATTTTTTTTTTTTTTTTTTTTTTTATGTGTCCGACTCTGGGCAAAGGCTCAGGGCCTATTTCTTGGGGGCAGTTGCCTATCCCAAGGCCCAGTAGTCCTCCTACACCTCCACATGTCACCACTTCGGCGCTAACATCCACCGTCCATATTGAATACATGCTAGGGCTGTCTCATACAGGACTGGTGTATTGGTATTAGCGGGGGTATTTTTACGACATGTCGGCGGGTCATCTGGTAGATCAGGAAAGTCTGCTTTTAGGAAATTCAAATCCTTAAACTGTTCTCTGCCCCAGCCGGGATTCGATCCTGGGTCCATTAGGACCGCAAGCCGCCTCTCTACCGATTCAGCCACCGCCTCCCCCACCCCTTATTTGATTAAAGCTTCCCGTAACATATAGGTAGCTAGATAGATAGACAGATAGATAGACAGACAAACAGACAGGTAAGTAGGTAGGTAGGCAGGTAGGTAGGTAGGTAGGTAGGTAGGTAGATAGATCGGTTGATAAGTAGTCAGGTAGTCAGGTAGGTAGGTATCGATAGGTAGGTAGGTAGGTAGAAAGAAAAATATGCTGACAGCTAGACACAGACATGGTCTATCTATCTATCTATTTGCCAGACGCCTCAATCCCGTTTGGGGTGGCCACAAACAAATCGCCTCCAAGTCGCCCTGTCCCCCGACATTTCACTGCCCTCCTCCCAACTCACACCCCCCTCTCTCATGTACAGCCGCGCACACAATTTCACAGTACAGTCAGCGTTGCAAATCCTGTGGGTGGCCCGGGTTCAGAGTTTCACAGTATCGAACGTGCGGGGAAGGGAGGGAGTAGAGTCTTGGCTGGCGTGTGAGGCGGGTAGAAGGTATACAGGGGAAGGGGGGATGGGGGAGGAGGAAGGGTGGAAAGACAAGAGGGATGAGAGGCGGTTAGTGAGTGAAGTAATACAAGGCAATGTTTTATTATAGTATAATATATATATATATATATATATATATATATATATATATATATATATATATATATAGATAGAGATATAGAGAGAGAGAGAGAGAGAGAGAGAGAGAGAGAGAGAGAGAGAGAGAGAGAGAGAGAGAGAGAATAAACATACCAGTATATAGAATAATGCCCATAGGATCTGTGACAGCACTTTACAGTAATATACATAGCTTAGTGTAACAGGTCGTTACGATACTATGCACAATTGTGTTTTGTAGGGAACTGTCAAAGATCAGGTGATTACTATGGTGCTGCCCTCAAGGGGGTCTGTCAGTTGCCGAGCGGGCGCATGTGCCTTGCATGTTTAGGTTCGTGTGTGTGTGTGTGTGTGTGTGATACAAGATAAATGTGTCATGATCCCGTTTACCGTCTCTAAATGTCCGCTTATGTCACTAGGTTTTCTTTGTCAGATACAGTGATTCATTTGGTAGGTTACTTATTTGGAACATGAAATGCTTAGTGCATTTATATTTATTATTTGTATCTGACTTATGGCACCGTTCCGTCTACTCATGTTAGAATAGGTGCAGTGCACTGGGAAACAATAGCTAATATATATGCACACATTAGAATCATGATCCTATGCATATAGGACATCATATTTAGGAGAATATGACATGCTAAAATTTCACCTGATGGGTGAAGGAGAATATAACTTGCTAAATTTTACCTGATACTGTATACTGTAATTGGGAGGATATCTTTCAACACCTGTTGCTCAGTATGTCAACGAATCTTTAACCTCTCCAGTTGCAACTGTTAAGTATTTAAGATAGCAGTGGTTAGTTAGTAATGAAATTCCAGGAAATAAAAAGAACGGGGGGAGGGAGGATGGTGCCTTATCCTTATTACACAAACAGTTCTTATGACTGTTATCACATACACAGCCACACTGAAATATTTATGATTAACATTCACAAGTGTGTAAATGGAATGTTTCTGATAACCGTGAGAATTAACCTCTGTAAGGAAACCGTAGGAAAACAAAAACTACATAACACAAGAGTTTATTTAATAGCCAGTCCAACCCCCACCCATTTCAATAACGCCGCGCAGTTTGTCTGGCACTGACGTAACAAGACGTCGCACCGTCTCTGGTCGGCGTCTGTAGGTCTCCCACGATTCAGAGACGTGTGCCATGAGCTCCCGGTTGTTCCTCTCCTGTGCCATAGCCCAAGTGTTTGCCATCTGTGCCCAAACGTGTTCAATTACATTCATATCAGCTCCTTTGCTGGGCAGTTACAGGAGCTGAAAGTGGTCCTGTTCGTCAAACCAGCGTCGAACTGTCCGAGCTGTGGACGGGACACCTGTCTTGTATGAACAATATGGGCCCAGGTGGAAACGGGAAATATTTCTCACGAAGGCATGGCAAGAAGGACTCTTCAAGCACCTCGATGTATTTATCTGCTGTGAAGCGCCCCTCAATTTGGAACACATCACCTGCACCATGCAACGGTATCCAGCCCCACACATTGTAGGTGACGTTGCCAGAACGAGCTACCTCCATGATGTTACGACGCTCGTATCTGGAAGCATATTACTAGTTAGTGGATTATTGATGTATGTGCATTTCTTCCTGTATATTACGCCTAAAATTGTGCATAACATTCTGTGTTCATATATGTATTAGTCCATAAACATACATTAAAAAAAATCCCTTTTCGCCTGAGCAGCAATATAATGTTCATGTGTAAACCGGCAAACCATCCATAATTACCACCTCGTCCACACTTCACGACCGTTTACCAGGCATGGAGCACTTAATACCCCTAGACCGCAGTTGAACCAACACTGTCGATATTAACATATTAATTGAATATTCCAGAAGAATGTCGGTTACCTCCGTAAAGAAAACTTAAGATTTTAGCATGCCACATGATTTGTTATACCTGGTGCTATTTTTCATCAACTCAGGTATATGAAATTGTATTTGTTTTGTTTTTTTATGTAATGGTTTTTGCATACGGATATGTTATCTAAATGTAATGAACTGTTAGGTATTAACTATTACATATTTCATTACCTGATCTCCAGGGTGGTAATCATTTACAGAACATTAAGGGAATTAATGCACATGATTATGTTCGTGGGCAACTTGGACAAGCTGGTTGTTTAAATATTTAATTCATCGTAACTATTTATTGTTTACAAATCAGGTTAACGTAACGTTCAGGTAAGTAAATATCATAAATAACTTACCCAGTTACAGTTGACGCATAATTGTGAAAAACCTGCTGTTTACATCTCCATTATTTACTGCAACATAATTACCTGGCTGCAGGTCCTGGTGCATTATAAAAAGTCTCCAGATCCATTCACACTTAGTTTTGCGACCGCACGACATCTCTGTCCCTCTATCGTATAGCCACATTTATGGTCCTCCACCAAAGCCCTCCACAAACAATTAGGTCGCAGCTTATCGACTAACATTTAATAAACATACCTGGTATTATTTACTCTCCAGCAATGGCCTTGGCCATGAGAAGTAGAGGAGAATACTTTCTCATTTGTGAATACTGCACGTCCCCGGAACTCAAGGTCTCTCTCAACATGGAGTTGTGCAAATTCCAGCCTCCCAGCTCTGTGAGCATCAGTCAGTTTCTCCTTCTGTGCAGGAATTCTGTGATATATACCCCTCTCGTGCATCCTGCGTCTTAGAGTCATTGCGCTGACATGCAACTGCAGGTTCTGTGCAATAGCCGCGGCGTTAGTGTGAGGGTCTGCTTCAGCTGCTGCCACAATCATGCCATCCTGTTCCGCGTTTGTTCTCTGACCTGCTCCTGTTGTCGCTGTTAACAGACCAGTACAGTGGGCCTCATTTCATTCATTAAAGTGCAAAAACAATCGTAAAAGAGTGGGTAAAAGTAAACCTGCTACAAAACTAACGCATAATCAAACATTATTTCCATCTACACTTTATTCAAATACAATACACAACCGACAGACAATGATTAACAATTGGCACTCGTTGGACATAGAAATAATTGGAGACAATTACTAAGTAAGTGTTCCAGAATTGTGAGTATTTGTAAAGACGACTTAAAAATAGTGTCATGAGGGAGTAGTGAGTCGACAGCACCTCACCTCCAACGAGTGCCAATTGTTAATCATTGTCTGTCGGTTGTGTATTGTATTTGAATAAAGTGTAGATGGAAGTAATGTTTGATTATGCGATAGTTTTGTAGCAGGTTTACTTTTACCCACTCTTTTACGATTGTTTTTGCACTTTAATGAATGAAATGAGGCCCACTGTACTGGTCTGTTAACAGCGACAACAGGAGCGGGTCAGAGAACAAACGCGGAACAGGATGGCATGATTGTGGTAGCAGCTGAAGCAGACCCTCACACTAACGCCGCGGCTATTGCACAGAACCTGCAGTTGCATGTCAGCGCAATGACTCTAAGACGCAGGATGCACGAGAGGGGTATATATCACAGAATTCCTGCACAGAAGGAGAAACTGACTGATGCTCACAGAGCTGGGAGGCTGGAATTTGCACAACTCCATGTTGAGAGAGACCTTGAGTTCCGGGGACGTGCAGTATTCACAAATGAGAAAGTATTCTCCTCTACTTCTCATGGCCAAGGCCATTGCTGGAGAGTAAATAATACCAGGTATGTTTATTAAATGTTAGTCGATAAGCTGCGACCTAATTGTTTGTGGAGGGCTTTGGTGGAGGACCATAAATGTGGCTATACGATAGAGGGACAGAGATGTCGTGCGGTCGCAAAACTAAGTGTGAATGGATCTGGAGACTTTTTATAATGCACCAGGACCTGCAGCCAGGTAATTATGTTGCGGTAAATAATGGAGATGTAAACAGCAGGTTTTTCACAATTATGCGTCAACTGTAACTGGGTAAGTTATTTATGATATTTACTTACCTGAACGTTACGTTAACCTGATTTGTAAACAATAAATAGTTATGATGAATTAAATATTTAAACAACCAGCTTGTCCAAGTTGCCCACGAACATAATCATGTGCATTAATTCCCTTAATGTTCTGTAAATGATTACCACCCTGGAGATCAGGTAATGAAATATGTAATAGTTAATACCTAACAGTTCATTACATTTAGATAACATATCCGTATGCAAAAACCATTACATAAAAACAAAACAAATACAATTTCATATACCTGAGTTGATGAAAAATAGCACCAGGTATAACAAATCATGTGGCATGCTAAAATCTTAAGTTTTCTTTACGGAGGTAACCGACATTCTTCTGGAATATTCAATTAATATGTTAATATCGACAGTGTTGGTTCAACTGCGGTCTAGGGGTATTAAGTGCTCCATGCCTGGTAAACGGTCGTGAAGTGTGGACGAGGTGGTAATTATGGATGGTTTGCCGGTTTACACATGAACATTATATTGCTGCTCAGGCGAAAAGGGATTTTTTTTAATGTATGTTTATGGACTAATACATATATGAACACAGAATGTTATGCACAATTTTAGGCGTAATATACAGGAAGAAATGCACATACATCAATAATCCACTAACTCGTAATATGCTTCCAGATACGAGCGTCGTAACATCATGGAGGTAGCTCGTTCTGGCAACGTCACCTACAATGTGTGGGGCTGGATACCGTTGCATGGTGCAGGTGATGTGTTCCAAATTGAGGGGCGCTTCACAGCAGATAAATACATCGAGGTGCTTGAAGAGTCCTTCTTGCCATGCCTTCGTGAGAAATATTTCCCGTTTCCACCTGGGCCCATATTGTTCATACAAGACAGGTGTCCCGTCCACAGCTCGGACAGTTCGACGCTGGTTTGACGAACAGGACCACTTTCAGCTCCTGTAACTGCCCAGCAAAGGAGCTGATATGAATGTAATTGAACACGTTTGGGCACAGATGGCAAACACTTGGGCTATGGCACAGGAGAGGAACAACCGGGAGCTCATGGCACACGTCTCTGAATCGTGGGAGACCTACAGACGCCGACCAGAGACGGTGCGACGTCTTGTTACGTCAGTGCCAGACAAACTGCGCGGCGTTATTGAAATGGGTGGGGGTTGGACTGGCTATTAAATAAACTCTTGTGTTATGTAGTTTTTGTTTTCCTACGGTTTCCTTACAGAGGTTAATTCTCACGGTTATCAGAAACATTCCATTTACACACTTGTGAATGTTAATCATAAATATTTCAGTGTGGCTGTGTATGTGATAACAGTCATAAGAACTGTTTGTGTAATAAGGATAAGGCACCATCCTCCCTCCCCCCGTTCTTTTTATTTCCTGGAATTTCATTACTAACTAACCACTGCTATCTTAAATACTTAACAGTTGCAACTGGAGAGGTTAAAGATTCGTTGACATACTGAGCAACAGGTGTTGAAAGATATCCTCCCAATTACAGTATACAGTATCAGGTAAAATTTAGCAAGTTATATTCTCCTTCACCCATCAGGTGAAATTTTAGCATGTCATATTCTCCTAAATATGATGTCCTATATGCATAGGATCATGATTCTAATGTGTGCATATATATTAGCTATTGTTTCCCAGTGCACTGCACCTATTCTAACATGAGTAGACGGAACGGTGCCATAAGTCAGATACAAATAATGAATATAAATGCACTAAGCATTTCATGTTCCAAATAAGTAACCTACCAAATGAATCACTGTATCTGACAAAGAAAACCTAGTGACATAAGCGGACATTTAGAGACGGTAAACGGGATCATGACACATTTATCTTGTATCACACACACACACACACACACACACACACACACACACACACACACGAACCTAAACATGCAAGGCACATGCGCCCGCTCGGCAACTGACAGACCCCCTTGAGGGCAGCACCATAGTAATCACCTGATCTTTGACAGTTCCCTACAAAACACAAATTGTGCATAGTATCGTAACGACCTGTTACACTAAGCTATGTATATTACTGTAAAGTGCTGTCACAGATCCTATGGGCATTATTCTATATACTGGTATGTTTATTCTCTCTCTCTCTCTCTCTCTCTCTCTCTCTCTCTCTCTATATATATATATATATATATATATATATATATATATATATATATATATATATATAAATATATATATATATATATATATATATATATATATATATATATATATATATAATTATACTATAATAAAACATTGCCTTGTATTACTTCACTCACTAACCGCCTCTCATCCCTCTTGTCTTTCCACCCTTCCTCCTTCCCCATCCCCCCTTCCCCTGTATACCTTCTACCCGCCTCACACGCCAGCCAAGACTCTACTCCCTCCCTTCCCCGCACGTTCGATACTGTGAAACTCTGAACCCGGGCCACCCACAGGATTTGCAACGCTGACTGTACTGTGAAATTGTGTGCGCGGCTGTACCTCTCCACCCCATCCCTCCATCTCATCCTTGGCCTCCCCCTCCCTCTTCCCCCCTCCACCTCACTCACATACACTCTCTTCGTCAGTCTTTCACCCTCCATCCTCTGCACATGGCCAAACCACCTCAGTGTGTTCCTCATAACGCTTCCTATCACATCCACATCCACACCACAACGCTCCTTTATATCCTCATTCGTCAGCCTGTCTCTCCATGTGACTGCACAGGCTCCTCTTAAATAACTCATTTCCACTGCTCTCACTCTTGACTTGTGTCCTTCCAACAATGTCCAAGCTTCACTTCCATACTTTAGAGTTGGTGTCACAATACTCTCATCTAGTAATTTTTTCACTTCCATGCTCACTTCCCTGTTTCTTATCACTGCTTTCAAGGAACCAGCAACCTTTCTTCCTTGTTGTACCCTTTCAAGCACCTCACCCTCCAAACTTCCATCCTTTCTCATCACACTACCCAAGTACTTAAGCGTACTCACATTTTCCAATTCCTCAACATCCAACCTCGCTGTACATTCACTGACTTCACCTCTCTCAAAGACCATCACTTTACTCTTCCCTACATTCACCTTTAGATTCCGTTTCTTACACACTCTCCCAAACTCATCCACCAAGCCTTGCAGCTCCCCTTCGTCTTCACTCAACAACACAGTATCATCTGTAAACAATAGTACAGGGAGTTTCCAAACACTATCCTCTCTTACCAGGGCCACTCCAACATCCACTACCCTACCTTGTACCTCTTTTATTACCCCATCCATGTAGAGATTGAACAACCATGGAGACATGACACATCCCTGTTTCAACCCAACTTTCAAAGAGAAAAATTCACTTAGTTCACCATCCACACGCACTGTAGCCTTCGCAACATCGTACATACTCTTCACAGCATTCAACAACTTCCCATCTACTCCATATATTCTTAACACTTTCCACAATCCTTGTCTATCTACCCTGTCATATACTTTCTCCAAATCCATGAAGGCGCATACAACTTCTTTCCCTTCTCTAGAAACTTTTCCACTAAAGATCTAAGAATGAATATCTGATCTGCACAACCTCGTCCCTTCCTAAAGCCTCCCTGTTCTTCTCCAACTAATTTCTCTGTTCTTTCTCTAACTCTGTCAATAAGTATCCTACCATACACTTTTCCTATTATACTAAGAAGACTAATGCCCCTATAATTACCACACACTTCTTTTTCCTTTTTTCCTTTGTACAGTTGGCCTAAGAAGTGACGGCGGAGTATCCAGAAGTTTTCGGTCAGAGATAGTGCACATACTCTTCCTGATATCTCTACGAGGTGAAACCTAATACGTAAAATTGTTACAAAATACAATAAATCAATGCCAAAGTACCTGCGTATTTCAAAATTGTAGGAAGCAGTTCGTTTGTTATGATAATAGGAAATCCTAAACTGAACTAATTGAAATTTCACAACTATCGCTCATGGACAGTCAGGAATAATTTGTGGAGTTCAAGTCTAGCATGGTAACACGTAACAATTTTTTAGTAGCACAAGACTGAACAAAAGGGAGCTTCAATAAACAATTGAAATGAGTAATTATTATTTATAAAATAATTTCCGTTACAATACTAGGGAATAATTTAAAGTCATTTATTTCCGTTTCCAATATCTCCATGGACGACGACAGAAAGCGGGAAGGCGGCGTAAGCCAGTATGCTATTTAAAATGTTTCGATCAACACGCACGAAAGGAGATAACATTTACTCAAAGATATGAAGTTATTACACTGCCTTTGGCCAGTTTTCCATTAAGAAAAATCTCTGGATTCTTTAATATATGCCAGAGGGATATCGATGAAGGAAGTATAAATAAAAGAACCGCGAAATTTTCCTAGAGTCGGAGCTCCTTGGAGAATGCTAACTTCTGTCACTGTCTGATATCCTCAGTGCTTAATTGATTAGCAAGAGTAATAAAATGCAGAGGTTCATAAACAAATCATTGAGTTCAAAACTTCCAAATCTGCATTTTCTGTTCAGCAGGACATTACAGTTTATTTAAAAAGACAGATATCAAGATTAAAAGATGGAGTAAAAAGTGCGTGCTTTTGCATTGCAAGAGTTTATGAACTCATGTTTTGGTCCTGTTTATTGCCTAGTGTAAGAGAAAAAGGCAGATTCTGTCATACCTCCTTACATGTAAAAATAATTATGCATCAGTTGGGAATAAAGTTGCTAATTACAATTATTATCGGCGAAAGACGGAATAAAAGGCAGCATGGTCTTGCTGCTACCGCAGGTAGGGCATAATTACGAATAATAATTTCATTGTTATGGCATCCTTATTGTTGTTGTATCATTACCATAGCATTTGAAAATAAGGCAGTGTATTGCAGTCACAAGAATTTTCCTTAACTGGTTTTCAAAACTAGAGCATCTGTATTTGAAATCCTGGGAAACAAATCAAGAACACGTACGGAGTTATAGGCCTACTGCCCACCACGCACGGAGTAATACATTTCACATTCATTCAAATCGGGAAAGGTAACTATATAAGTGTTAACTTCTAATATATCACTGCCTTCTATTATTCTATCTATCTATAGCCCGACGCCATAATCCCGCAAAGGGTGGCCGCAGACAAAACGCCTCCAAGTCGCTGTCATCCACCATTTGACTACCCTCCCCCCAACTCACCCCCCCCTCCCTCATATACCTCTCAACTCCATCCCTCCACCTCATCCTCGGTCTACCTCTCCCTCTCCCTCCCTCCACCTCACCTACATACACCCTCTTAGTCAGTCTTTCATTCTCCATTCTCTTCACATGTCCAAACCACCTCAGTGTATTCCTGTAATCTTCTCAACCACATCCACATCCACCCCACAGCGTTCCTTCGCTTCTTCATTCGTCAACCTGTCCCTCCACGTCACTCCACATGCTCCTCTCAAGTAACTCATTTCCACTGCTCTCACTCTTGACTTGTTCCCCTCTTGCAAGGTCCATGACTCGCTTCCATACGTCAGGGTAGGGATCACAATACTATCATGCAGTGACTTCTTAACTTTCATACTCACCTCCCTATTTCTCATCACTGCTTTCAGTGTACCAACAACCTTCCTTCCCTGCTGTACCCTTTCACGCACTTCATCCCCCAAAGTTCCATCCTTACTCATCACACTACCCAAGTACTTGAATGCACTCACATTCTCCATATCCTCACCATCCAACCTCACTGCACACTCTGTGACTTCATTCCTCTCAAACACCATAACTTTACTTTTGTTTACATTAACTTTCAGATTCCTCCTCCTACACAGTGTTCCAAATTCATTCATCAAACCTTGCAACTCCCATTCATCTTCACTCAACAGTACTGTATCATCAGCAAACAGCAACACCGGAAGCTTCCAAATCTCACCCTCATTCATTAGAGCCACCCCCACATCCACTGCCCTACCCTGCACCTCCTTTACAACCCCATCCATGTATATATTAAACAGCCATGGAGACATCACACAACCCTGTTTCAGTCCCACATTGAGATCTAAGAACTCACTCAGCTCACCATCCACTCGCACCGTAGCCCTAGCTCCCTCGTACATACTCTTCACAGCACTCAACAATTTCCCCTCCACTCCATATATTCTTAATACCTTCCACATACCTTGCCTATCTATTCTGTCATAAGCTTTCTCCAAGTCCATGAAGGCAGCATACACTTTCCCTCCCTTCTCTAGATACTTCTCCACTAAACATCTTAGAACAAATATCTGATCTACACACCCTTTTCCCTTCCTAAATCCCCCTTGTTCTTCTCCAACTAGCTCCTCTGTCATATGCCTAACCCTATCAATGAGTATTCTACCATATATTTTACCAGTCACACTAAGTAGGCAAATACCCCTATGGTTACCACATACTTCTCTCTCCCCTTTTCCTTTGTATAAACGAACAATTATACCTGATTTCCAGTCGTCTGGAACCCTTCCCTCTTCCCAAGCCAATCTACACAACTTCCATATCCACTCCACAACAATCTCACCCCCATACCTAAACATTTCACCACACACTCCATCAATTCCTGGGGCCTTTCCCAACTTAATCTTCTTCATTGCTTCCACTACTTCCGCCCTACTGATCTCTTCCTCCCTCCTCTCATCTCTTCTTCTCCCAGCCATTCCCCAACCACTTATACTCGCACTGCTCTCACTCTCTAAATTCAACAAATCCTCAAAGTGCTCCTTCCATCTCCTCAGTTTCTCTCTCTTCTCCACCAACAATCTATTATTCCCATCTTTCACTCCCCTACTATTTCCCCTTTCACACTGCCTTACTTTCTTTCCCTCCTTCCAAAACAATTTCTTACTCTCCCTCCATTTCACACTCAGATTCCTCCCAAACTCTTCATCCACTTTCTTTTTACTCTCCTTCACCAGTCTCTTAACCTCCCTTCTCCTGCTCACATATACCTCTCTCTTCTCTCTCTCATCTTCTCCCCTACCTCTGCTCGCTAACCATTCACTATATGCCTTCTTCTTTTGTTCCACAGCTCGTTTCACCTCATCATTCCACCATGCTGTCCCTTGCACACCCTTGCATCTCCTCCTCACTCCACAAACCGCCTTACACGCTGCGCCTATCTCTTCCGTGTATATCTTACATACGTCTTCCACCTCTTCCATCTGCTCTAGCTCATACCTTCCCAAGCTTTCTTCCACTATGCTCTTATACTCTGTCATTTTCTCACTATCTCGGAATTTCTCCACTCTTCTCACAGGAGTTGCTTCCTCCTGTCTTCCCCTTCGTCTCCTCAACCACTTTCTTTGCAGCTCTACCTTGGCCATCACTAAGTGATGGTCCGAGACTCCATTCCCCCACCCTCTCCACACTCTTGCATCCAACACTTGTCTTCTCATTCGCTCATCCACACACACGTAGTCTATCATTGCCTTTTGTTCAACAAGTTCATCATCCATCCTCCTCATTACTCTCCATGTATACCGGTGGATCATCTTATGCCGAAAGTAGGTGTTGGCTATTGCCAACCCCTTACAAGCACAGACGTCCACCAAAGCACTTCCATTCCCATCTACGTCAGCTGGCACACCCCACTGACCAACCACTTCATCCACTCGTACATTCCCAACTTTGCCATTCATGTCTCCAATCAACAGCACTCTCTCGCTCCTCTCAAACTTGTCCATACACGCTTCTACACTCGCCCAAAACTCATCTTTCACTCTTGCCACTCGATCCTCTGTCGGGGCATACACACATACAATCGCCCACGCTTGTATACCTACTTTCATCCTCACCCATACAATCCTTGCACCCACTGTTCCATACTCTCTTATATTCTCCTTCCACTTCTTGCTTATCATCAGACATACTCCCTCTCTTGCCCTCTCATTTTCATTGACTCCCGCACATATACCTAAACCATATTCCCATTCTCTCACCCTTTCACCTTACCATTTAGTTTCAGTCAATCCACATATATCCACTTTTGCATCCTCAAGCACCTGAACAATCTCTCTCTCTTTCAGTTCATCATTCACTCCTCTCACATTCCACGTTCCCACTCTAAGAATGTCCTTTGTCCGTTCCTTAGTCATCAACGTATGGTCCGTCCGGGTCCGAGGCGCTTTATTCGCTTTTTTAGTTAGTTCTTTTTACGGGGTGGGGCACTAACCCACCACCAACCCTTTTAGTCGCCTCGTACGACAAGCAGGGATACTGGGGGAGTATTCTTGAAACCCCCTACATAATTCTTAGCGTGATGTAATATATATTTTATTTGATATGACGTGATGAAGGCATTGAATGTTTACCTTATATTCACTGTTTCATTGAACGTTGGCATTGCAGAGTGACCGAAGCAATCTGAAACTCTGCCATCACTTCTTGGGGCGACTGTACAAGGGAATAATTATACCTGGCTTCCAATCCTCCGGGACTCTACCTTCCTCCCAGGCCAATCTGCACATTTTCCACATCCATTCTACTACTATCTCTCCCCCATGCTTCATCATTTCACCACATACTCCATCAATTCCTGGGGCTTTCCCCGATTTAACTTTCTTCATTGCTTCCAGAACTTCTATCCTACTGATTTCTTCCTGTCTTCTCATCTCCCTCTTCCCAGCCATTCCCCAGCCACTTATACTCACATTACTTCCATCCTCTATGTTCAACAATTCCTTAAAGTGTTCTCTCCATCTGCTCACTTTTTCTCCCTTCTCCATTTGTAATCTACCTTTTTTATCTTTCACTCCCCTGCTAACTTCACTTCCACCCTGTCTTACTCTTTTCACCTCTTCCCAGATCATTTTCTTACAGTCCCTTCACTTTACACTTAAATTCCTTCCATATTCCTCATCCACTCTCTTCTTACTCTCTCTTACTAATCTTTTCACCTCCCTCTTTCTTTCTACATATAACTCTCTCTTCCTCCTCTCAGCTTCTTCCACGCCCTTATTTCTCATCCATTCATTGTATGCTTTCTTCTTTTGTGCCACAGCCTGTCTCACCTCTTCAGTCCACCACGCTGTTCCTTGCACCCCCCTCCGTCTTCTCTTCCTTCCACACACCACATCACATGCTGCACATATTTCTTCTGTAAATATCTTACACACACCTTCCACGTCTCCCATCTGCTCCAATTCATATTTGCCCAATCGTTCCTCCACTTCTCTCTTATACTCTGCTTTTTTCTCATCCTCTTGTAACCTTTCCACTCTCCTTGCAACTACTCCTTCCTCTCGTCTTTCCCTTCTTCTATTCCTCCATCTTACTTGAATCCTAATTCTGGCCACCACCAAGTAGTGGTCAGAAAGTCCACTCCCCCAATCTCTATAAACTCTTGCATCCATTACACATCTTCGCATCCTTTCATCCACACACACATAATCAATCATTGCCTTCCTTTCATTCAGTTCACCACCCACCCTTCTCATCACTCGCCATGTATACCTGTGGATCATTTTATGCCTGAAGAGGGTATTGGCTATCACCAACCCCCTCCCAGCACAATGTCCACTAACGCACTGCCATTCTCATCTATCTCAGCAGGCACACCCCACTCACCAACTATTCCATCCACCTTCACATTCCCAACTTTACCATTCATATCACCGATCAAAAACACTCTCTCATTCCTTCCAAACTTTTCCATGCACAATTTTACATTTGTCCAGAACTCTTCTCTCACTCTTCTAGCATGATCTTGCGTTGGCGCATACACACACACAATCGCCCACATTTGTATTCCAATTTTCATAGACATAGATACAGACATATTAACCCTCACATCCACTGATAGATAAACAGCTCAGAACACGATAACACAGAAAGACAGAATTTCATGCATCAAGAAATTTAGTTATTGGCCTAAAAATAAAAAATGTTAAATGCTTATTATGACAATTCATATTTTAATTAAAGGATCGTGCCAGCAGTGATACGCTCTCGTCCGCTCCGACAAAAACAATATTTTTACTTGTTTTAGTTGTTTTTATTGTAGTTTTTTTCGTATAGTATTGATGATATTACTTTGATGGCCGTAGAAAAATGATGGTTCCTTTTTACTTTCTTCTTTTTTATCTATGGCAACGATGACAAAAGTTTATATACTTCACATATCGTTGGAAGTGGTGGAGGGGGGGTTGTGTGTGTGTGTGTATGTGTGTGTGTGTGTGTGTGTGTGTGTGTGTGTGTGTGTGTGTGTGTGTGTGTGTGTTTAGCTTAGGTTGAAGGTATGTGTGCCTGAATGTGTTTGTTTGCTTTGTGTGTGTGTGTGTGTGTGTGTGTGTGTGTGTGTGTGTGAGAGAGAGAGAGAGAGAGAGGGGGGGGGGGATTTTACAACAGGAAGATGCACGGGTCACAGAATCGTATTTAAAGGGCATTTGGTGTTTCCGTAACATCTCTTCTCGAGTAATTTATTTTACACAACCCACGTGAGCATTTCCTTGCATCCTACTGGTGGAAAAATAAAATGATGATATATGTATATAACATACAGTATAACATGTTCACCATACAACATACGCATAAATATACCACTACACTATACTTATACACATCACACCATACCATACCATTACACACACCCACACTCACCCACCCACCCACCCACACACACCCACCCACCCACCCACCCACCCACCCACACACACACACACACACACACACACACACACACACACACACACACACACACACACACACACACACACACACACACACACACACACACACACCACTCCCCACACCCACACCCACACCCACAGTACACCAGGTCACACCAACACACTTGAAGAGTGGGAAGGATACAAAAAGGGAGAGGAATTAAGTCTTTCAACCTCCTATGACTCACTCTTGTCTGAATAGGATGGTTAATAAGTTAGATGAGTTAGAATTAGAGTTAGATTTAGAGTTGGAGTTAGAATTAGAGTTAGGGTTAGTTAAAATTAGAGAAAGAGTTAGAATTAGAGTTAGAATCATGGTTAGAAGTGAAGTTGCAATTAGAATTAGAGTTAGTTAAAATTAGAATTAATTAGAGTTAGAAGTAGGATTAGAATTAGAGTTGGAATTAGAATTAGAATTAGAGTTAGAGCTAGAATTAGAATTAGATCTAGAATTTGTTAGAATATGAAAGTTTAAGAATTTGCATTAGAACTATTTAGAATTAAAGTGACAGCATTAACACTCTCAGGGCTGTATTCTCGCCAGGTAATGAGGCTCCCAAGCACTCTTTCTTAGCGATTTATCTTTAGATATGGGTGGTTAATATCTATTTTACAGATTATCTGTTTAACGTGAGGCGATATTTGAAGGATTTACACAAGAGAACAGCACAGTATGATGTATTAGGCAAAATAAATCATAACAGAAAAGGTGTTAGGGAGCTTCATTGAGAATACAGGCCTGAGATCCTACACCCACTTTCAGCTTTTTAGAATGGCCTAGGTCATTGTTGTGGTTGGTTAAGGAAGCTCCCTAACACCTCTTCCTAAGTTATTTATTTTTGTACATGGGTAGGTAATATCCCTTTGAACGTTATTAAGCCGTTTATGGTTATATTGGAAGGCTTTATGTATCACAGAAGAGAACACTTAGGTATAACAAAACAAATCATATCTCTTAGGTAAAAGTGTTTGGGAGCTTTCCGCCGACAATACGGACTCAGGTATGATCTAGAATATGAGAGGACAGTAAGGTATAAACAGAATAAATCGCTTAGGAAAAAGTGTTAGGGAGCTTCCTGGTGGATTCTATGACTCCCTTTCGGTTGAACAAAATCGTCTGGTGTTGGATATGCCAGGAAAAAACAAAAACAAAAAGTAAATAAATGGAATGTTTTAGTTTTCTTTTTTTTTTTTAAGGATCAGTCGAAACATAAAGATAAATTAGCATATGCTCGATTAAGGTGTAGGTGTTGACAGAGAGAGAGAGAGAGAGAGAGAGAGAGAGAGAGAGAGAGAGAGAGAGAGAGAGAGAGAGGACTCAAATTATCTGGGTAAAACAAAAATAAACCGAGAAAAATGTCAGCATACTGTACTGGAGAATTTTATAGATACAAAGTCTCCCTTCCTATAGAGTGTTTTTGTTTAATGAAGGTCCCTCACCCCTTTCAGGTCAGGTGATGGCCAGGTGTAGTCTGACTGGAGGGGTGATTTAACTTTACTAGATATGCACCAGCCTGGTCTAATATCACCACCTCTCCTCCATGGATGCCTAGATGTAACAATACATTGACACAAGAATATGATGCCAGTCACGAAAAAGCGCAACGGAGAGGATGTAGAGTCGTAGTATTGTCATTCTGTCTCACTGATGTACGTGAAATAAGCTGCAAAAGTATAAAAATCTGGGAGAAGTTAAAGGAAAAGGAGTATAGCAACAAACCATAGTCCAACCTCGTACTGAGGCTCCTCTCATTAATTACTGAAGAGGAAACGTTAGGAAACTGGCAACGACACATAAAATTCAACCCAGTCTGACGGAAGGATGTGATGTCAAAATCGAACGACGTCTATTATGTCACGGAAGGTAAGAAGATGGAAAAGAGATTCAGGAATTTACAATTCAGTATGCCGACCTGTGAATATGACGGAAGAGGAAGAGGAGGAGGAGGAGGAAGAGAAAGGTGGAGGAGGAAAGGAGAAAAGAAGGAGAGGAGGAGGAGAAGGAGGAGGAAGAGGGGAAAGAAGAAGAGGAGGAGGAGGAGGACGCAAATATTTCTTTTCATTTCTGCATCCATTAATCTCTTTATCTTGATGATAAAGTTTTCTTGTTTAATCTTGCTGATTCCTCTCTCTCTCTCTCTCTCTCTCTCTCTCTCTCTCTCTCTCTCTCACACACACACACACTCGCTGGTGCAGTGGTAACGTTCTCGCTTGCCATCTGGTAGACGGGAGTTCGCGCCTCGCTCAGGTTGCGAAAAGTTTCACTGACGAAGTGGGTGGTTACTGTCCCCCTTGAGCAAGGGGACGGGTGTGGGCGTGTGTGAAGCTCACAGCCTTGCCCATAGATCGGACTATATGAGCTCTCAGCTCCCTTCCGGGAGGGTAAAAGCTGGCGATCACGACCATCAGGTGATCCTGACCGACCCGGTGAATTACACACACAAACAGCGACTGAAGCCTTCATTAATCCACCGCTCCTGACCTACTGCGTTTAGGCCTTCCCCATTACGGCGGGCATAAAGCCTCTCTCCCTCTCTATCTCTCTCTCTCTCCCTCGTAAAACCTAACTTCTTTTTTCCTCCAACTCTCTAACTCTTCCCTCCAGCTCTGTAATACTTATCTTTCCATATATATATATATATATATATATATATATATATATATATATATATATATATATATATATATATAAACATTTTGTCGAACTTTCTAATGGTATTGTCTCTCTCTCTCTCTCTCTCTCTCTCTCTCAACTGAAACATCCTGCCTTCATTCTAAGAAGCCATTTTCAAAGCAGAATAAAATCGTCAGAAAGTAGCATAAATATCTGATCAAGGGAACAATTTCTTTTCTCTTATCGCAAAATTATATTCTTCATTATATTGCTGCTATTTTTTTTTTAACGCAAGAAAGAAGAAACAAAAGGCCAGATGCTCGCATCATGGCTCCCTCCAAGAAAAAAAACAAAAGCAAGATAACAGCGAGCCAAATTCACGATCCATTCATTTCGAGATTCCTGGACTCACTGCGTTTGACAGACTGGGCATCATCGGCAGTAGGAAATACAGGCAAGGGGAGACAGTTCAAGAGTTGACCTGTTGCATACATGAAGGAGTATTATATTTAGCGTATCATATATTTCAGATATTATCACATGAACAGTCAGATACAGCCAAATGTCTCTTTTAAACTTAATCCTACTTCAGACTGTTTTCTTCAGCTTAGGAGAGACTTCGAACTGGAGGGATTGGAGAGAACATTAATAAACCCCTCCAGAACGAGAGTCCTTCCCTGAGCTGAATGAAATCATCTGGAACAAGTATTAATGAGCGGAATAGGACGTCACCCAGAGTCTAAGGACGGTAATCCCATCAGTTAAGGAAGCTCCCTAACACCTCCTCACCGATTTATTTTTAGATATGGCTGGTTAATATCCTTTTGCACCTTATGTACTAGTATAAAAAGTGACGCGATATTAGAAGTTACGGTATACATAGGAGAACAGTAAGTGTAATAAGCAAAATAAATAGCTTAGGAAAGGGTGTTAGGGAGAATAAGGGGCCAGAAGTTAAAGCTGCCTCACTGTTAGCTGGGAGGAGTAATATCGCTGGCTGCCATAATGTATAATATTAGGACGGACAGGCCAGGGCAAACTGAATATTCTGACACCACGACTGTCTGTGTCGCCCGTATGACACCGTGCCACTTGGGTAATACCGGTGCTCGCTCTCTCTAATGCCAGGTATTGTTCTACATAATTCCAGCTGCTGTCTACCGTCATTCCAGCTGCTGTCTACCGTCATTCCAGCTGCTGTCTACCGCCATTCCAGCTGCTGTCTACCGTCATTCCAGCTGCTGTCTACCGCCATTCCAGCTGCTGTCTACCGTCATTCCAGCTTATCTACCGTCATTCCAGCTGCTGTCTACCGTCATTCCAACTTATCCACCGTCATTCCAGCTGCTGTCTACCGCCATTCCAGTTTATCTACCGTCATTCCAGTTTATCTACCCCATTCCAACTTATCTACCGTCATTCCAGCTGCTGTCTACCGTCATTCCAGCTGCTGTCTACCGCCATTCCAGCTGCTGTCTACCGCCATTCCAGCTGCTGTCTACCGCCATTCCAGTTTATCTACCGTCATTCCAGTTTATCTACCCCCATTCCAGCTTATCTACCGTCATTCCAGTTTATCCACCAACATTCCAGCTTTATCATCATTCCTGCTGGTCTCATCATTCCAGCTGTTACCATCATTCCAGCTGGTATCGTCATTCCAGCTGGTGTTATCATTCCAGTTGTTATCCCCCGTGTTGATAAGAACGACCCAAGACATGCGTACTAAGTGAAGGGGCTAACAATATCATCTAGAGACAGCCAGAAAAAAAAATATATATAAGAGGTCGTAGTGAAGATAAAAACAGAGGTTAAATCTAAGCCCACAAGTTATCAAAGTTTCTCTGTATCTAAATAAAATTCTGATATTAGCATAAATAAATAAATAAACAAATAATATAAATCAATCTAAATAATAAAGTCAAGCTGTGTGTGTGTGTGTGTGTGTGTGTGTGTGTGTGTGTGTGTGTGTGTGTGTGTGT
Source organism: Coenobita brevimanus (assembly GCF_032717465.1). Classification (NCBI taxonomy): domain Eukaryota; kingdom Metazoa; phylum Arthropoda; class Malacostraca; order Decapoda; family Coenobitidae; genus Coenobita; species Coenobita brevimanus. The sequence goes on from NC_137069.1 coordinate 40,393,359, forward strand.
GTGTGTGTGTGTGTGTGTGTGTGTGTGTGTGTGTGTGTGTGTGTGTGTGTGTGTGTGTGTGTGTGTGTGTGTGTTTTCTCTCTCTCTCTCTCTCTCTCTCTCTCTCTCTCTCTCTCTCTCTCTCTCTCTCTCTCTCTCTCTCTCTCTTCTTCTTCTTCTTCTTCTTCTTCTAATTATTATTATTATTGTTATTGTTGCTGTTATTGTTATTGTTTATTTATTATTGTTGCTCCGCGCTTGTCTGAACATGAACCCGGTGGAGTACAGGCTGGAGCTGCCCTTATCCTACAGTCGAACATCTTCCTTTGGGGGGACAGGGAGAGTTGAGGGACGTTTTCATAACCGAGCAGCAGAGTCGCCGGGCTATATCGGTGCCACTACGTGAAGGAGTCCCTCTCTGCCTCAGGTGGAAGAGTAAAGTGGAAGAGAGGAGGTGGATGGGAGTGGTGGATGGATCAAGTGCAACAGTGGACGAGGAAAGTGGCTTGTAGTAGTGAACTAGTGAGAATGGCAAGAGGATAGTGGAAGGATAAGTGGATATGTGTATTAGAAAGAGTGGGTTATGATAACATAACTGAAGGATACTGAGATGGGGATGATGGTAGGATCTCGTAGTAGTAGTAGTAGTAGTAGTAGTAGTAGCAGCAGTAATAATAAAAATAATAATAATAATAATAGAAAAGCATTCGGGAGCCGAATGCTAATCGCCCACCAGTATATACTGTTGGCCAAGTTCAAGATTTTCTCCATATCTTCATACCCTGAAGGTTTCATGGTGATAGCTCAAGCCGTTCATGATATAAAATGGTGCTAAAGGCGGGCAAAAAAAATTAGATGACCTTTGGCAGCCATTTTGGTGACCTTAACCTTGACTCCGAGTGCCCATTTTCGAACTCTTCCAGGATTATGGCCATATCTTGATACCCTGAAGGCTTCATGTTGATAGCTCGAGCCGTTCACGGGATATGATGGGAACACACACACACACACACACACACACACACACACACACACACACACACACACACACACACACACACACACACACACACACACACACACACAGGAGAGGGCAAAAGCATTATCACTCCGCCTTCTAAAGGCGGCAATAATGAATGGTGCTAAACAAAACAACCCTCGCCTGACAGCAGTTATTTTGTCAACCAGTTTAGGGTTATACCACCCTGAATATCCGTGACCTTGAGTTTGGCCTTTCAAAGTCACTTAAGGCCAAAGGTCATGGTACCAATTAAAAGCCCTTATGAGACTTCCTGTATGTTGATTATAGTAAATATCCATCTGCCACCAGTTTCGAATTTTAGCACCCCTTGAATATCCGAGACCTTGAGTTTGATCTTTCAAGTTCACTCAAGGTCAAGGGTCTTAGTGGCAAATGAAAGGCCATGTCGGAGTTCCTGTATGTTGATAACAGTAAATATCTCTATCTTCAGTTTCAAGTTATAGCCCTCTGAATATCCGTGACCTTGTTTTTGACCTTTTAAGTCCTCTCTATTACCTCCAAAATTTTATCACTTCCTTTTGGGACCAGTGCCCACATATACTGAAAGTTTCATGAAATCTTATTCAGCCATTGTTCCATAATGTTGCTAAGAAACAATGAAAGAAAGAAATTCGACCAAAAACAATACCTCGCCGGACTCCGTCCTGGGCGAGGTAATAAAATGGCGAGATAATAATAATAATAATTGCCGTCATGATCATCATCATCATCACTATTACCATCATCATCACCATTGTCATCATCGTCATCATTATCGTCATCATCATATAGTTCATAACAAAACAAAGACTTATACCAAATTAGTTCATTCTGGCGTATCATTAAAATTATACATTTAGTCAAAGCAAACCACCAATTTACATCTCAATCTTGTCCTCTGTATACCTCCTCCTCTCGCTCCATCTCTCCACCTTGTTCTCTGTCTCTCTTTTCCTCTCACTCCATCTTTCCATCTTGTTCTCAATTTACCTCTTCCTCTCACTCCATCTCTGGGCTGCCACTCAGTTACCCTGGTTGTTCATCTGTTATCTGTTCTTCGAAGGACGTGACCTGCCCACACCCATTTATGCTTTTGGACTGTACTAATTATATCCTCATCTTTTCTTTCATCTCTTTGTATGATATTCAAATTTAATAATAATAATATTTTACTATTTTTCTCTCCTAAATTTACGAGATAAGGGTTTTGTTAGAAGTCTCTTTTCCAACATATAAATTAGGAAAGGAAGGGAGTACTGATTTATAAGCCCTCATCTTTGGCACAGAAATAAAGCCGTACCATTTAAGATGCTAACTTTCTCTTTTTATCTACTTCATATTCCTAGCCTCTTTCTACCATCAGCTGGCACTGTCTGAATAACCTGTTATTTGTGTGGATATTTTCTGTGCAGCATTCTCTCTCTCTCTCTCTCTCTCTCTCTCTCTCTCTCTCTTTGAAAGGGGTTAAAGGATTAATGGAGATTTTTCTGACCCCATATCTACGACAGCTGTTGCCGGGTGCTTTCTCGTGTGTTGTGCGGACGGCTCAGCGTTGTCAATATCTAAGGTATCATTAACTCATTTCTTACTCCCACACCCACGCCCACATCAGCAGACACAGCCATCCCCGGAACACAAAGGATAACATGAGGCGAATTTCCAGCGGGGTGTTATTTACGAGCCACCCTATATATAGAATTATAAAACCTTTCCTTAGACCATTGGAGGGGGTGATTTTATTTATTCCTCTACTTCGAGGAGTTAATCCTATCCTGAATAAAATCGTTTGGCTGCAGAGAAAGAGGTCTTGGTACTGAAGGGGTCTGTCCTATCCAGGTCATAATCGTCCAGTTGTACTCAGAATAATACCTATCTTTCTATCTATCAGTCTATCTATCAGTCTGTATCTATCTATCTATCTGTATAATACATTTCTATTATGAAAGGGTTGTGGTAGACTTCCTGCAGAAAAACAAAAACAAAAAAATGTTAAGCGGTAGAAATAGGCAAACTGATACTACTTCGTCTACGTCGTCATCGTCGACATTTTCTAGTAGTTGTAATGGTAGTGGAAGTAGTAGTAGCAGTAGTAGAAGTAGTAGTGGTAGTAGTAATAATTATAACAGTAGTAGTAGTAGTAGCAGCTCTCTGAAGCCTATTATTCAAATATTAACTTTATCCACAAATAACAAGGAGACCAGGGATGCCTGTCACACACCTCTTACTCACTCCATTATCCTTGGAGCATTAACTCCATTTCCCTAACATATCAGCTGTTACCACACACTGAATATCACCCACTGATCATTAGCATACACACCACCTAAACATACGATTTATACCACTAGGCTGACTATACAACAATCTCCTACATACACACCACCAGCATGGCCAGGTGGTATAGAAGTGTGGCATACAAAAACATTTAGGTAGGGAATCTTACACACACCTTAGATGACACTGTAATGTAAACACATCATACATAGAGACACACACACAATGACTGTTCTTAAATTATTATAAAACATATTTTACACAAAATCTCATCTCATATGTAGCCAATCACAGTAGATAAGTCAGTAATATTATGATAAATACCATAGTAATATTAAAACATTATTTTTAAATATAAAATTAATAAATATAACATCATTTAATAACAAATTCAATCACAATATCCTAGTTTTAAATACATTATTAATATTATATACAGTACAGCAGTAATAAGGGTAATTTTAATATAATTTCAGTATAATGGGACTAATGTAAACTCCATAAAATTATAAACTAGAACAACTTGCTCAACCCTCTCAAAATTCTCTGTCACAATCTTGTAATTAAAACCAATACTAAACAAACCTTGTTATTGCCAATGTGCTTTACTAACCAAGGTACCTCTACCTTACCCCCACAACACACACACACACACACACACACACACACACACACACACACACACACACACACACACACACACACACACACACACACACACACACACACACACACACACTGCCGCTACTCCACACACCAATCTCACCCCTACGCCGAAACGTCTGAAGACCCATTACCAACAAACAAGGCTCCACAGTATTTCACCCCACCTATTGGCCACCTATTTAACTCTTAAACAAAGAAGCGTTGTTATACTTAATTTCAAACTATAAATACAGATCAGTATCAGTTCAGTCCATTATTAGACCAACTAATTAGATATTAAATGATAGGCCAAACTAGAGAAAAACGAGCAAACTGCTTCACAATTTCATCATATTGTTTGCAAAAAGATAGTAGTAGAATATGCATATTTTTCCAATTTGTATCAAATATAAATTTAAGAATCAAATAGTAAAACGGTAGTTCTAGTAACATTATACATAATTTTCATTTAAAAGTACTACAAAAAGTGACCATAATTATTATTATTAATACTCTTTGAAGTTTGGGTTGAAACAGGGATGTGTCATGTCTCCATGGTTGTTCAATCTGTACATGGATGGGGTAATAAAAGAGGTACAAGGTTGGGTAGTGGATGTTGGAGTGGCCCCGGTGAGAGAGGATAGTGTCTGGAAACTCCCTGTACTGTTGTTTACAGATGATACTGTGTTGTTGAGTGAAGACGAAGGGGAGCTGCAAGGCTTGGTGGATGAGTTTGGGAGAGTGTGTAAGAAACGGAATCTAAAGATGAATGTAGGGAAGAGTAAGGTGATGGTCTTTGAAAGAGGTGAAGTCAGTGAATGTACAGCGAGGTTGGATGGTGAGGAATTGGAAAATGTGAGTACGTTTAAGTACTTGGGTAGTGTGATGAGTAAGGATGGAGGTTTGGAGGGTGAAGTGCTTGAAAGGGTACAGCAGGGAAGAAAAGTTGCTGGTTCTTTGAAAGCAGTGATAAGAAACGGAAGTGAGCATGGAAGTGAAAAAGTTACTACATGAGAGTATTGTGATACCAACTTTAACGTATGGAAGTGAAGCTTGGACGTTGTTGGAAGGACACAAGTCAAGAGTGAGAGCAGTGGGAATGAGTTATTTAAAAGGAGCCTGTGGAGTCACACGGAGAGACAGGCTGACGAATGAGGATATAAAGGAGCGTTGTGGTGTGGATGTGGATGTGATAGGAAGCGTTATAAGGAACACACTGAGGTGGTTCGGCCATGTGGAGAGGATGGAGGGTGAAAGACTGACGAGGAGAGTGTATGTGAGTGAGGTGGAGTGGGAAAGAGGGAGGGGGAGGCCGAGGATGAGATGGAGAGATGGGGTGGAGAGGTATATGAGAGAAGGGGGTGTGAGTTGGGAGCGGGGGAGTGAAATGGCGGGGGACAGGGCGACTTGGAGGCGATTTGTTTGTGGCCACGCCAAACGGGATTGAGGCGTCTGACAATAGATAGATAGATAGATAGAACTCACCCATTGCCTCATTCTCTCTTAAGGCCCTTGCACTGATACTGTTACAATTATGTATTACTACAGTGTTACTATAATATTACTGCAGTGTTACTAGAATTATGTTACACTTGCTACAGTTGTGTACCTACAAACGATATGTAACAATTACAGTACAATTATGTACAATACAATTAAAGTGTAACAATTCATACAGTGTTACTGCAATTCTGTATTACCAGAATCATCACACAAGTTAGGTGAAATATTAGACATTACTAAAGGGAAGAAGTTGAGAGGCGGAAGAGAGAGTTATATGTAGAAAGAAAGAGAAAGATGAAAAGATTAATAAGAGAGAGTAAGAAGAGAGTGGATGAGGAATTTGGAAGGAATTTGAGTGTAAAGTGGAGGGACCGTAAGAAAATGTTCTGGAAAGAGGTGAAAAGAGTAAGACAGGGTGGAAGTGAAGTTAGCAGGGGGGTGAAAGATAAAAATGGTAGATTACTAGTGGAGAAGGGAGAAAAAGTGTGCAGATGGAGAGAACACTTTAAGGAATTGTTGAACATAGACGATGGAAGTAATGCGAGTATAAGTGGCTAGGAAATGGCTGGGAGAAGGAGGGAGGTGAGAAGACAGGAAGAAATCAGTAGGATAGAAGTTGGGGAAACAATGAAGAAAGTTAAATTGGGGAAAGCCCCAGGAATTGATGGAGTGTGTGGTGAAATGCTGAAGCATGGGGGAGAGATAGTAGTAGAATGGATGTGGAAGATGTGCAGATTGACCTGGGAGGAAGGTACAGTCCCGGAGGATTAGAAGTCAGGTATAATTATTCCCTTGTACAAAGGAAAAGGGGAAAAAGAAGTGTGTGGTAATCATAGGGGAATCTGTCTTCTTAGTATAATAGGAAAAGTGTATGGTATGATACTTATTGACAGAGGTAGAGAAAGAACAGAGAAATTAATTGGAGAAGAACAGGGAGGCTTTAGGAAGTGAAGAGGCTGTGTAGATCAGGTATTGATTCTTAGATCTTTAGCAGAAAAGTTTCTAGAGAAGGGAAAGAAGTTGTATGCGGCTTTCATGGATTTGGAGAAAGCATATGACAGGGTGGATATACAAGGATTGTGGAAAATGTTAAGAATATATGGAGTTGATGGGAAGTTGTTGAATGCTGTGAAGAATATGTATGTTGGTGCAAAGGCTGCAGTGCGTGTGGATGGTGAACTAAGTGAATTTTTCTCTTTGAAAGTTGGGTTGAAACAGGGATGTGTCATGTCTCCATGGATGCCCAATCTGTACATGGATGTGGTAATAAAAGAGGTACAAGGTTGGGTAGTGGATGTTGGAGTGGCCCTGGTGAGAGAGGACAGTGTTTGGAAACTCCCTGTACTGTTGTTTGCAGATGATACTGTGTTGTTGAGTGAAGACGAAGGGGAGCTGCAAGGCTTGGTGGATGAGTTTGGGAGAGTGTGCAAGAAACGAAATCTAAAGGTGAATGTAGGGAAACGTAAAGTGATGGTCTTTGAGAGAGGTGAAGTCAGTGAATGTACAGCGAGGATGGATGGTGAGGAATTGGAAAATGTGAGTACGTTTAAGTACTTGGGTGGTGTGATGAGTAAGGATGGAGGTTTGGAGGGTGAAGTGCATGAAAGGGTACAGCAGGGAAGAAAGGTTGCTGGTTCTTTGAAAGCAGTGATAAGAAACAAGGAAGTGAGCAGGGAAGTGAAAAAGTTACTACATGAGAGTATTGTGATACTAACTCTAACGTATGGAAGTGAAGCTTGGATGTTGTTGGATGGACACAAGTCAAGAGTGAGAGCAGTGGAAATGAGTTATTTAAAAGGAGCCTGTGGAGTCACATGGAGAGACAGGCTGACGAATGAGGATATAAAGGAGCGTTGTGGTGTGGATGTGGATGTGATAGGAAGCATTATGAGGAACACACTGAGGTGATTCGGCCATGTGGAGAGGATGGAGGGTAAAAGACTAGCGAAGAGAGTGTATGTAAGTGAGGTGGAGGGGGGAAGAGGGAGGGGGAGGCCGAGGATGAGATAGAGGGATGGGGTGGAGAGGTATATGAGAGAGGGGTGTGTGAGTTGGGAGCAGGGCAGTGAAATGGCGGGGGACAGGGTGACGTGGAGGCGTTTTGTTTGTGGCTACCCCAAACAGGATTGAGGCGTCTGGCAATAGATAGATAGATAGAATACTTTACCACAGTATAAAAACTTTAACACCATGGCCATGCCACAGTATGCAACTTAAGTGTATCAGGTGCTCATGTGCAAGAAACAGGTCACCTTGTACATACTGTAGGCTGAGACCTTTCTGTATGAATGTGTTAGGGAATCACAGGCCACCAGAAGCGGCACTTCACCACTTCCAACATGGCAGGCGACAGAATGGTGAAATGGAAATTAATGAGGCGGTCACTGACAGTAAGCACGATCACACGGACATGAGAAGTGGTGAAAGACTATGCGGTGAAACGAGGGATAGGGATAGACGCCAAGATGAGAGAGATATGGAAGTGCGGGGTGGGTTAAATCACCATGGGGAAGTGAATAGTAGTGAAGCTGGGGGTGAGGAACATCAGGAAGATTATGACAGAAATGAAACTCAGGATGAAGACCACCATAGCGGAGTGCATGAAAGAGGGAATCACCCAGGTTTTTTACGTCCCCAGAACGGTTGTGACATGTACAACGAGGAAGCAGAACAGCCTCACAGGTCTATGCGAGTAGGTCATCCCGCATACTGGATGGGCAAATCCAGAGAAAATGAAGTAACCTGGGTGAACACCACATATAATGAAATTGCTGGATGATCATCAAGTAACCTTTCTGAACCTCCCAAATGCAATGCTACAACTGACATGATCAAGGAAATCATTCGCCTAATAGCCAATTACAATAATAACTCACCCATGTGATAGGAAGCGTTATGAGGAACACACTGAGGTGGTTTGGCTATGTGGAGAGGATGGAAGGTGAAAGACTGACGAGGAGAGTGGATGTGAGTGAGGTGGAGGGGGAAAGAGGGAGGGGGAGGCCGAGGATGAGATGGAGAGATGGGGTGGAGAGGTATATGAGAGAGGGGGGTGTGAGTTGGGAGCGGGGGAGTGAAATGGCGGGGGACAGGGCGACTTGGAGGCGATTTGTTTGTGGCCACGCCAAACGGGATTGAGGCGTCTGGCAATAGATAGATAGATAGATAGAACTCACCCATTGCCTCATTCTCTCTTAAGGCCCTTGCACTGATACTGTTACAATTATGTATTACTACAGTGTTACTATAATATTACTGCAGTGTTACTAGAATTATGTTACACTTGCTACAGTTGTGTACCTACAAACGATATGTAACAATTACAGTACAATTATGTACAATACAATTAAAGTGTAACAATTCATACAGTGTTACTGCAGTTCTGTATTACCAGAATCATCACACAAGTTAGGTGAAATATTAGACATTACTAAAGGGAAGAAGTTGAGAGGCGGAAGAGAGAGTTATATGTAGAAAGAAAGAGAAAGATGAAAAGATTAATAAGAGAGAGTAAGAAGAGAGTGGATGAGGAATTTGGAAGGAATTTGAGTGTAAAGTGGAGGGACCGTAAGAAAATGTTCTGGAAAGAGGTGAAAAGAGTAAGACAGGGTGGAAGTGAAGTTAGCAGGGGGGTGAAAGATAAAAATGGTAGATTACTAGTGGAGAAGGGAGAAAAAGTGTGCAGATGGAGAGACCACTTTAAGGAATTGTTGAACATAGACGATGGAAGTAATGCGAGTATAAGTGGCTGGGAAATGGCTGGGAGAAGGAGGGAGGTGAGAAGACAGGAAGAAATCAGTAGGATAGAAGTTGGGGAAACAATGAAGAAAGTTAAATTGGGGAAAGCCCCAGGAATTGATGGAGTGTGTGGTGAAATGCTGAAGCATGGGGGAGAGATAGTAGAAGAATGGATGTGGAAGATGTGCAGATTGACCTGGGAGGAAGGTACAGTCCCGGAGGATTGGAAGTCAGGTATAATTATTCCCTTGTACAAAGGAAAAGGGGAAAAAGAAGTGTGTGGTAATCATAGGGGAATCTGTCTTCTTAGTATAATAGGAAAAGTGTATGGTATGATACTTATTGACAGAGGTAGAGAAAGAACAGAGAAATTAATTGGAGAAGAACAGGGAGGCTTTAGGAAGTGAAGAGGCTGTGTAGATCAGGTATTGATTCTTAGATTTTTAGCGGAAAAGTTTCTAGAGAAGGGAAAGAAGTTGTATGCGGCTTTCATGGATTTGGAGAAAGCATTTGACAGGGTGGATAGACAAGGATTGTGGAAAATATAAGAATATATGGAGTTGATGGGAAGTTGTTGAATGCTGTGAAGAATATGTATGTTGGTGCAAAGGCTGCAGTGCGTGTGGATGGTGAACTAAGTGAATTTTTCTCTTTGAAAGTTGGGTTGAAACAGGGATGTGTCATGTCTCCATGAATGCTCAATCTGTACATGGATGTGGTAATAAAAGAGGTACAAGGTTGGGTAGTGGATGTTGGAGTGGCCCTGGTGAGAGAGGACAGTGTTTGGAAACTCCCTGTACTGTTGTTTGCAGATGATACTGTGTTGTTGAGTGAAGACGAAGGGGAGCTGCAAGGCTTGGTGGATGAGTTTGGGAGAGTGTGCAAGAAACGAAATCTAAAGGTGAATGTAGGGAAACGTAAAGTGATGGTCTTTGAGAGAGGTGAAGTCAGTGAATGTACAGCGAGGATGGATGGTGAGGAATTGGATAATGTGAGTACGTTTAAGTACTTGGGTGGTGTGATGAGTAAGAATGGAGGTTTGGAGGGTGAAGTGCATGAAAGGGTACGGCAGGGAAGAAAGGTTGCTGGTTCTTTGAAAGCAGTGATAAGAAACAAGGAAGTGAGCATGGAAGTGAAAAAGTTACTACATGAGAGTATTGTGATACCAACTCTAACGTATGGAAGTGAAGCTTGGATGTTGTTGGATGGACACAAGTCAAGAGTGAGAGCAGTGGAAATGAGTTATTTAAAAGGAGCCTGTAGAGTCACATGAAGAGACAGGCTGACGAATGAGAATATAAAGGAGCGTTGTGGTGTGGATGTGGATGCGATAGGAAGCATTATGAGGAACACACTGAAGTGGTTCGGCCATGTGGAGAGGATGGAGGGTAAAGGACTGGCGAAGAGAGTGTATGTAAGTGAGGTGGAGGGGGGAAGAGGGAGGGGGAGGCCCAGGATGAGATAGAGGGATGGGGTGGAGAGGTATATGAGAGAGGGGTGTGTGAGTTGGGAGCAGGGCAGTTAAATGGCGAGGGACAGGGTAACGTGGAGGCGTTTTGTTTGTGGCTACCCCAAACAGGATTGAGGCGTCTGGCAATAGATAGATAGATAGAATACTATACCACAGTATAAAAACTTTAATAACACCATGGCCATGCCACAGTATGCAACTTAAGTGTATCAGGTGCTCATGTGCAACAAACAGGTCACCTTGTACATACTGTAGGCTGAGACCTTTCTGTATGAATGTGTCAGGAAATCACAGCCCACCAGAAGCGGCACTTCACCACTTCCAACATGGCAGGCGACAGAATGGTGAAATGGAAATTAATGAGGCGGTCACTGACAGTAAGCACGATCACACGGACATGAGTAGTGGTGAAAGACTCTGCAGTGAAACGAGGGATAGGGATAGACGCCAAGATGAGAGAGATATGGAAGTGCGGGGTGGGTTAAATCACCATGGGGAAGTGAATAGTAGTGAAGCTGGGGGTGAGGAACATCAGGAAGATTATGACAGAAATGAAACTCAGGATGAAGACCACCATAGCGGAGTGCATGAAAGAGGGAATCACCCAGGTTTTTTAAGTCCCCAGAACGGTTGTGACACGTACAACGAGGAAGCAGAACAGCCTCAGAGGTCTATGCGAGTAGGTCATCCCGCATACTGGATGGGCAAATCCAGAGAAAATGAAGTAACCTGGGTGAACACCACATATAATGAAATTGCTGGATGATCATCAAGTAACCTTTCTGAACCTCCCAAATGCAATGCTACAACTTTCATGATCAAGGAAATCATTCGCCTAATAGCCAATTACAATAATAACTCACCCATGTGATAGGAAGCGTTATGAGGAACACACTGAGGTGGTTTGGCTATGTGGAGAGGATGGAAGGTGAAAGACTGACGAAGAGAGTGTATGTGAGTGAGGTGGAGGGGGAAAGAGGCAGGGGGAGGCCGAGGATGATATAGAGAGATGGGGTGGAGAGGTATATGAGAGAGGGGTGTGTGAGTTGGAAGCGGGGGAGTGAAATGGCGGGTGACAGGGCGACTTGGAGGCGATTTGTTTGTGGCCACCCCAAACGGGATTGAGGCGTCTGGTAAAAGATAGATAGATAGATAGAACTCACCCATTGCCTCATTCTCTCTTAAGGCCCTTGCACTGATACTGTTACAATTATGTATTACTACAGTGTTACTATAATATTACTGCAGTGTTACTAGAATTATGTTACACTTGCTACAGTTGTGTACCTACAAACGATATGTAACAATTACAGTACAATTATGTACAATACAATTAAAGTGTAACAATTTATAGAGTGTTACTGCAGTTCTGTATTACCAGAATCATCACACAAGTTTGGTGAAATATTAGACATTACTAAAGGGAAGAAGTTGAGAGGCGGAAGAGAGAGTTATATGTAGAAAGAAAGAGAAAGATGAAAAGATTAATAAGAGAGAGTAAGAAGAGAGTGGATGAGGAATTTGGAAGGAATTTGAGTGTAAAGTGGAGGGACCGTAAGAAAATGTTCTGGAAAGAGGTGAAAAGAGTAAGACAGGGTGGAAGTGAAGTTAGCAGGGGGGTGAAAGATAAAAATGGTAGATTACTAGTGGAGAAGGGAGAAAAAGTGTGCAGATGGAGAGAACACTTTAAGGAATTGTTGAACATAAACGATGGAAGTAATGTGAGTATAAGTGGCTAGGGAATGGCTGGGAGAAGGAGGGAGGTGAGAAGACAGGAAGAAATCAGTAGGATAGAAGTTGGGGAAACAATGAAGAAAGTTAAATCGGGGAAAGCCCCAGGAATTGATGGAGTGTGTGGTGAAATGCTGAAGCATGGGGGAGAGATAGTAGTAGAATAGATGTGGAAGATGTGCAGATTGACCTGGGAGGAAGGAACAGTCCCGGAGGATTGGAAGTCAGGTATAATTATTCCCTTGTACAAAGGAAAAGGGGAAAAAGAAGTGTGTGGTAATCATAGGGAAATCTGTCTTCTTAGTATAATAGGAAAAGTGTATGGTAAGATACTTATTGACAGAGGTAGAGAAAGAACAGAAAAATTAATTGGAGAAGAACAGGGAGGCTTTAGGAAGTGAAGAGGCTGTGTAGATCAGGTATTCATTCTTAGATCTTTAGCGGAAAAGTTTCTAGAGAAGGGAAAGAAGTTGTATGCGGCTTTCATGGATTTGGAGAAAGCATATGACAGGGTGGACAGACAAGGATTGTGGAAAATGTTAAGAATATATGGAGTTGATGGGAAGTTGTTGAATGCTGTGAAGAGTATGTGTGTTGGTGCAAAGGCTGCAGTGCGTGTGGATGGTGAACTAAGTGAATTTTTCTCTTTGAAAGTTGGGTTGAAACAGGGATGTGTCATGTCTCCATGGATGCTCAATCTGTACATGGATGGGGTAATAAAAGAGATACAAGGTTGGGTAGTGGATGTTGGAGTGGCCCTGGTGAGAGAGGACAGTGTTTGGAAACTCCCTGTACTGTTGTTTGCAGATGATACTGTGTTGTTGAGTGAAGACGAAGGGGAGCTGCAAGGCTTGGTGGATGAGTTTGGGAGAGTGTGCAAGAAACGAAATCTAAAGGTGAATGTAGGGAAGCGTAAAGTGATGGTCTTTGAGAGAGGTGAAGTCAGTGAATGTACAGCGAGGATGTATGGTGATGAATTGGAAAATGTGAGTACGTTTAAGTACTTGGGTAGTGTGATGAGTAAGGATGGAGGTTTGGAGGGTGAAGTGCATGAAAGGGTACGGCAGGGAAGAAAGGTTGCTGGTTCTTTGAAAGCAGTGATAAGAAACAGGGAAGTGAGCGTGGAAGTGAAAAAGTTACTACATGAGAGTATTCTGATACCAACTCTAACGTATGGAAGTGAAGCTTGGATGTTGTTGGATGGACACAAGTCAAGAGTTAGAGCAGTGGAAATGAGTTATTTTAAAGGAGCCTGTGGAGTCACATGGAGAGACAGGCTGACGAATGAGGATATAAAGGAGCGTTGTGGTGTGGATGTGGATGTGATAGGAAGCATTATGAGGAACACACTGAGGTGGTTCGGCCATGTGGAGAGGATGGAGGGTAAAAGACTGGCGAAGAGAGTGTATGTAAGTGAGGTGGAGGGGGGAAGAGGGAGGGGGAGGCCGAGGATGAGATAGAGGGATGGGGTGGAGAGGTATATGAGAGAGGGGCGTGTGAGTTGGCAGCAGGGCAGTGAAATGGCGGGGGACAGGGTGACGTGGAGGCGTTTTGTTTGTGGCTACCCCAAACAGGATTGAGGCGTCTGGCAATAGATAGATAGATAGAATACTATACCACAGTATAAAAACTTTAATAACACCATGGCCATGCCACAGTATGCAACTTAAGTGTATCAGGTGCTCATGTGCAACAAACAGGTCACCTTGTACATACTGTAGGCTGAGACCTTTCAGTATTAAGGTGTGTTAGGGAATCACAGCCCACCAGAAGCGGCACTTCACCACTTCCAACATGGCAGGCGACAGAATGGTGAAATGGAAATTAATGAGGCGGTCACTGACAGTAAGCACGATCACACGGACATGAGTAGTGGTGAAAGACTCAGCGGTGAAACGAGGGATAGGGATAGACGCCAAGATGAGAGAGATATGGAAGTGCGGGGTGGGTTAAATCACCATGGGGAAGTGAATAGTAGTGAAGCTGGGGGTGAGGAACCTCAGGAAGATTATGACAGAAATGAAACTCAGGATGAAGACCACCATAGAGGAGTGCATGAAAGAGGGAATCACCCAGGTTTTTTACGTCCCCAGAACGGTTGTGACATGTACAACGAGGAAGCAGAACAGCCTCACAGGTCTATGCGAGTAAGTCATCCCGCATACTGGATGGGCAAATCCAGAGAAAATGAAGTAACCTGGGTGAACACCACATATAATGAAATTGCTGGATGATCATCAAGTAACCTTTCTGAACCTCCCAAATGCAATGCTAGAACTAACATGATCAAGGAAATCATTCGCCTAATAGCCAATTACAATAATAACTCACCCATTGCCTCATTCTCTCTTAAGGCCCTTGCACTGATACTGTTACAATTATGTATTACTATAGTGTTACTATAATATTACTGCAGTGATACTAGAATTATGTTACACTTGCTACAGTTGTGTAACTACAAACGATATGTAACAATTACAGTACAATTATGTATAATACAATTAAAGTGTAACAATTCATACAGTGTTACTGCAATTCTGTATTACCAGAACCAACACACAAGTTAGGTGAAATATTAGACATTACTAAAGGGAAGAAGTTGAGAGGCGGAAGAGAGAGTTATATGTAGAAAGAAAGAGAAAGATGAAAAGATTAGTAAGAGAGAGTAAGAAGAGAGTTGATGAGGAATTTGGATGGAGTTTGAGTGTAAAGTGGAGGGACCGTAAGAAAATGTTCTGGAAAGAGGTGAAAAGAGTAAGACAGGGTGGAAGTGAAGTTAGCAGGGGGGTGAAAGATGAAAATGGTAGATTACTAGTGGAGAAGGGAGAAAAATTGTGCAGATGGAGAGAACACTTTAAGGAATTGTTGAACATAGACGATGGAAGTAATGCGAGTATAAGTGGCTAGGGAATGGCTGGGAGAAGGAGGGAGGTGAGAAGACAGGAAGAAATCAGTAGGATATAAGTTGGGGAAACAATGAAGAAAGTTAAATCGGGGTAAGCCCCAGGAATTGATGGAGTGTGTGGTGAAATGCTGAAGCATGGGGGAGAGATAGTAGTCGAATGGATGTGGAAGATGTGCAGATTGACCTGGGAGGAAGGTACAGTCCCGGAGGATTGGAAGTCAGGTATAATTATTCCCTTGTACAAAGGAAAAGGGGAAAAAGTAGTGTGTGGTAATCAAAGGGGAATCTGTCTTCTTAGTATAATAGGAAAAGTGTATGGTAGGATACTTATTGACAGAGGTAGAGAAAGAACAGAGAAATTAATTGGAGAAGAATAGGGAGGCTTTAGGAAGGGAAGAGGTTGTGTAGATCAGGTATTCATTCTTAGATCTTTAGCAGAAAAGTTTCTAGAGAAGGGAAAGAAGTTGTATGCGGCTTTCATGGATTTGGAGAAAGCATATGACAGGGTGGATAGACAAGGATTGTGGAAAATGTTAAGAATATATGGAGTAGATGGGAAGTTGTTGAATGCTGTGAAGAGTATGTATGATGGTGCAAAGGCTGCAGTGCGTGTGGATGGTGAACTAAGTGAATTTTTCTCTTTGAAAGTTGGGTTGAAACAGGGATGTGTCATGTCTCCATGGTTGTTCAATCTGTACATGGATGGGGTAATAAAAGAGGTACAAGGTTGGGTAGTGGATGTTGGAGTGGCCCTGGTGAGAGAGGATAGTGTTTGGAAACTCCCTGTACTGTTGTTTGCAGAAGATACTGTGTTGTTGAGTGAAGACGAAGGGGAGCTGCAAGGCTTGGTGGATAAGTTTGGGAGAGTGTGCAAGAATCGGAATCTAAAGGTGAATGTAGGGAAGCGTAAAGTGATGGTCTTTGAGAGAGGTGAAGTCAGTGAATGTACAGCGAGGATGGATGGTGATGAGTTGGAAAATGTGAGTACGTTTAAGTACTTGGGTAGTGTGATGAGTAAGGATGGAGGTTTGGAGGGTGAAGTCCTTGAAAGTGTACAGCAGGGAAGAAAGGTTGCTGGTTCTTTGAAAGCAGTGATAAGAAACAGGGAAGTGAGCATGGAAGTGAAAAAGTTACTAGATGAGAGTATTGTGATACCAACTCTAACGTATGGAAGTGAAGCTTGGATGTTGTTGGATGGACACAAGTCAAGAGTGAGAGCAGTGGAAATGAGTTATTTAAAAGGAGCCTGTGGAGTCACATGGAGAGACAGGCTGACGAATGAGGATATAAAGGAGCGTTGTGGTGTGGATGTGGATGTGATAGGAAGCATTATGAGGAACACATTGAGGTGGTTCGGCCATGTGGAGAGGATGGAGGGTAAAAGACTGGCGAAGAGAGTGTATGTAAGTGAGGTGGAGGGGGGAAGAGGGAGGGGGAGGCCGAGGATGAGATAGAGGGATGGGGTGGAGAGGTATATGAGAGAGGGGTGTGTGAGTTGGGAGCAGGGCAGTGAGATAGCGGGGGACAGGGTGACGTGGAGGCGTTTTGTTTGTGGCTACCCCAAACAGGATTGAGGCGTCTGGCAATAGATAGATAGATAGAATACTATACCACAGTATAAAAACTTTAATAACACCAAGGCCATGCCACAGTATGCAACTTAAGTGTATCAGGTGCTCATGTGCAACAAACAGGTCACCTTGTACATACTGTAGGCTGAGACCTTTCTGTATGAATGTGTTAGGGAATCACAGCCCACCAGAAGCGGCACTTCACCACTTCCAACATGGCAGGCGACAGAATGGTGAAATGGAAATTAATGAGGCGGTCACTGACAGTAAGCACGATCACACGGACATGAGTAGTGGTGAAAGACTCAGCGGTGAAACGAGGGATAGGGATAGACGCCAAGATGAGAGAGATATGGAAGTGCGGGGTGGGTTAAATCACCATGGGGAAGTGAATAGTAGTGAAGCTGGGGGTGAGGAACATCAGGAAGATTATGACAGAAATGAAACTCAGGATGAAGACCACCATAGCGGAGTGCATGAAAGAGGGAATCACCCAGGTTTTTTACGTCCCCGGAACGGTTGTGACATGTACAAAGAGGAAGCAGAACAGCCTCACAGGTCTATGCGAGTAGGTCATCCCGCATACTGGATGGGCAAATCCAGAGAAAATGAAGTAACCTGGGTGAACACCACATATAATGAAATTGCTGGATGATCATCAAGTAACCTTTCTGAACCTCCCAAATGCAATGCTACAACTGACATGATCAAGGAAATCATTCGCCTAATAGCCAATTACAATAATAACTCACCCATGTGATAGGAAGCGTTATGAGGAACACACTGAGGTGGTTTGGCCATGTGGAGAGGATGGAGGGTGAAAGACTGACGAAGAGAGTGTATGTGAGTGAGGTGGAGGGGGAAAGAGGGAGGGGGAGGCCGAGGATGAGATGGAGAGATGGGGTGGAGAGGTATATGAGAGAGGGGGGTGTGAGTTGGTAGCGGGGGAGTGAAATGGCGGGGGACAGGGCGACTTGGAGGCGATTTGTTTGTGGCCACCCCAAACGGGATTGAGGCGTCTGGCAATAGATAGATAGATAGATAGAACTCACCCATTGCCTCATTCTCTCTTAAGGCCCTTGCACTGATACTGTTACAATTATGTATTACTACAGTGTTACTATAATATTACTGCAGTGTTACTAGAATTATGTTACACTTGCTACAGTTGTGTACCTACAAACGATATGTAACAATTACAGTACAATTATGTACAATACAATTAAAGTGTAACAATTCATACAGTGTTACTGCAATTCTGTATTACCAGAATCATCACACAAGTTAGGTGAAATATTAGACATTACTAAAGGGAAGAAGTTGAGAGGCGGAAGAGAGAGTTATATGTAGAAAGAAAGAGAAAGATGAAAAGATTAATAAGAGAGAGTAAGAAGAGAGTGGATGAGGAATTTGGAAGGAATTTGAGTGTAAAGTGGAGGGACCGTAAGAAAATGTTCTGGAAAGAGGTGAAAAGAGTAAGACAGGGTGGAAGTGAAGTTAGCAGGGGGGTGAAAGATAAAAATGGTAGATTACTAGTGGAGAAGGGAGAAAAAGTGTGCAGATGGAGAGACCACTTTAAGGAATTGTTGAACATAGACGATGGAAGTAATGCGAGTATAAGTGGCTGGGAAATGGCTGGGAGAAGGAGGGAGGTGAGAAGACAGGAAGAAATCAGTAGGATAGAAGTTGGGGAAACAATGAAGAAAGTTAAATTGGGGAAAGCCCCAGGAATTGATGGAGTGTGTGGTGAAATGCTGAAGCATGGGGGAGAGATAGTAGAAGAATGGATGTGGAAGATGTGCAGATTGACCTGGGAGGAAGGTACAGTCCCGGAGGATTGGAAGTCAGGTATAATTATTCCCTTGTACAAAGGAAAAGGGGAAAAAGAAGTGTGTGGTAATCATAGGGGAATCTGTCTTCTTAGTATAATAGGAAAAGTGTATGGTATGATACTTATTGACAGAGGTAGAGAAAGAACAGAGAAATTAATTGGAGAAGAACAGGGAGGCTTTAGGAAGTGAAGAGGCTGTGTAGATCAGGTATTGATTCTTAGATTTTTAGCGGAAAAGTTTCTAGAGAAGGGAAAGAAGTTGTATGCGGCTTTCATGGATTTGGAGAAAGCATATGGCAGGGTGGATAGACAAGGATTGTGGAAAATGTTAAGAATATATGGAGTTGATGGGAAGTTGTTGAATGCTGTGAAGAATATGTATGTTGGTGCAAAGGCTGCAGTGCGTGTGGATGGTGAACTAAGTGAATTTTTCTCTTTGAAAGTTGGGTTGAAACAGGGATGTGTCATGTCTCCATGGATGTTCAATCTGTACATGGATGGGGTAATAAAAGAGGTACAAGGTTGGGTAGTGGATGTTGGAGTGGCCCTGGTGAGAGAGGACAGTGTTTGGAAACTCCCTGTACTGTTGTTTGCAGATGATACTGTGTTGTTGAGTGAAGACGAAGGGGAGCTGCAAGGCTTGGTGGATGAGTTTGGGAGAGTGTGCAAGAAACGAAATCTAAAGGTGAATGTAGGGAAGCGTAAAGTGATGGTCTTTGAGAGAGGTGAAGTCAGTGAATGTACAGCGAGGATGGATGGTGATGAATTGGAAAATGTGAGTACGTTTAAGTACTTGGGTAGTGTGATGAGTAAGGATGGAGGTTTGGAGGGTGAAGTGCTTGGAAGGGTACAACAGGGAAGAAAGGTTGCTGGTTCTTTGAAAGCAGTGATAAGAAACAGGGAAGTGAGCATGGAAGTGAAAAAGTTACTACATGAGAGTATTGTGATACCAACTCTAACGTATGGAAGTGAAGCTTGGATGTTGTTGGATGGACACAAGTCAAGAGTGAGAGCAGTGGAAATGAGTTATTTAAAAGGAGCCTGTGGAGTCACATGGAGAGACAGGCTGACGAATGAGGATATAAAGGAGCGTTGTGGTGTGGATGTGGATGTGATAGGAAGCATTATGAGGAACACACTGAGGTGGTTCGGCCATGAGGAGAGGATGGAGGGTAAAAGACTGGCGAAGAGAGTGTATGTAAGTGAGGTGGAGGGGGGAAGAGGGAGGGGGAGGCCGAGGATGAGATAGAGGGATGGGGTGGAGAGGTATATGAGAGAGGGGTGTGTGAGTTGGGAGCAGGGCAGTTAAATGGCGGGGGACAGGGTAACGTGGAGGCGTTTTGTTTGTGGCTACCCCAAACAGGATTGAGGCGTCTGGCAATAGATAGATAGATAGAATACTATACCACAGTATAAAAACTTTAATAACACCATGGCCATGCCACAGTATGCAACTTAAGTGTATCAGGTGCTCATGTGCAACAAACAGGTCACCTTGTACATACTGTAGGCTGAGACCTTTCTGTATGAATGTGTCAGGAAATCACAGCCCACCAGAAGCGGCACTTCACCACTTCCAACATGGCAGGCGACAGAATGGTGAAATGGAAATTAATGAGGCGGTCACTGACAGTAAGCACGATCACACGGACATGAGTAGTGGTGAAAGACTCTGCAGTGAAACGAGGGATAGGGATAGACGCCAAGATGAGAGAGATATGGAAGTGCGGGGTGGGTTAAATCACCATGGGGAAGTGAATAGTAGTGAAGCTGGGGGTGAGGAACATCAGGAAGATTATGACAGAAATGAAACTCAGGATGAAGACCACCATAGCGGAGTGCATGAAAGAGGGAATCACCCAGGTTTTTTACGTCCCCAGAACGGTTGTGACACGTACAACGAGGAAGCAGAACAGCCTCACAGGTCTATGCGAGTAGGTCATCCCGCATACTGGATGGGCAAATCCAGAGAAAATGAAGTAACCTGGGTGAACACCACATATAATGAAATTGCTGGATGATCATCAAGTAACCTTTCTGAACCTCCCAAATGCAATGCTACAACTGACATGATCAAGGAAATCATTCGCCTAATAGCCAATTACAATAATAACTCACCCATGTGATAGGAAGCGTTATGAGGAACACACTGAGGTGGTTTGGCTATGTGGAGAGGATGGAAGGTGAAAGACTGACGAAGAGAGTGTATGTGAGTGAGGTGGAGGGGGAAAGAGGGAGGGGGAGGCCGAGGATGAGATGGAGAGATGGGGTGGAGAGGTATATGAGAGAGGGGGGTGTGAGTTGGGAGCGGGGGAGTGAAATGGCGGGGGACAGGGCGACTTGGAGGCGATTTGTTTGTGGCCACCCCAAACGGGATTGAGGCGTCTGGTAAAAGATAGATAGATAGATAGAACTCACCCATTGCCTCATTCTCTCTTAAGGCCCTTGCACTGATACTGTTACAATTATGTATTACTACAGTGTTACTATAATATTACTGCAGTGTTACTAGAATTATGTTACACTTGCTACAGTTGTGTACCTACAAACGATATGTAACAATTACAGTACAATTATGTACAATACAATTAAAGTGTAACAATTCATACAGTGTTACTGCAATTCTGTATTACCAGAATCATCACACAAGTTAGGTGAAATATTAGACATTACTAAAGGGAAGAAGTTGAGAGGCGGAAGAGAGAGTTATATGTAGAAAGAAAGAGAAAGATGAAAAGATTAATAAGAGAGAGTAAGAAGAGAGTGGATGAGGAATTTGGAAGGAATTTGAGTGTAAAGTGGAGGGACCGTAAGAAAATGTTCTGGAAAGAGGTGAAAAGAGTAAGACAGGGTGGAAGTGAAGTTAGCAGGGGGGTGAAAGATAAAAATGGTAGATTACTAGTGGAGAAGGGAGAAAAATTGTGCAGATGGAGAGAACACTTTAAGGAATTGTTGAACATAAACGATGGAAGTAATGCGAGTATAAGTGGCTGGGAAATGGCTGGGAGAAGGAGGGAGGTGAGAAGACAGGAAGAAATCAGTAGGATAGAAGTTGGGGAAACAATGAAGAAAGTTAAATCGGGGAAAGCCCCAGGAATTGATGGAGTGTGTGGTGAAATGCTGAAGCATGGGGGAGAGATAGTAGTAGAATGGATGTGGAAGATGTGCAGATTGACCTGGGAGGAAGGTACAGTCCCGGAGGATTGGAAGTCAGTTATTCCCTTGTACAAAGGAAAAGGGGAAAAAGAAGTGTGTGGTAATCATAGGGGAATCTGTCTTCTTAGTATAATAGGAAAAGTGTATGGTTTGATACTTATTGACAGAGGTAGAGAAAGAACAGAGAAATTAATTGGAGAAGAACAGGGAGGCTTTAGGAAGGGAAGAGGTTGTGTAGATCAGGTATTGATTCTTAGATCTTTAGCGGGAAAGTTTCTAGAGAAGGGAAAGAAGTTGTATGCGGCTTTCATGGATTTGGAGAAAGCATATGGCAGGGTGGATAGACAAGGATTGTGGAAAATGTTAAGAATATATGGAGTAGATGGGAAGTTGTTGAATGCTGTGAAGAGTATGTATGATGGTGCAAAGGCTGCAGTGCGTGTGGATGGTGAACTAAGTGAATTTTTCTCTTTGAAAGTTGGGTTGAAACAGGGATGTGTCATGTCTCCATGGATTTTCAATCTGTACATGGATGGGGTAATAAAAGAGGTACAAGGTTGTGTAGTGGATGTTGGAGTGGTCCTGGTGAGAGAGGATAGTGTTTGGAAACTCCCTGTACTGTTGTTTGCAGATGATACTGTGTTGTTGAGTGAAGACGAAGGGGAGCTGCAAGGCTTGGTGGATGAGTTTGGGAGAGTGTGCAAGAAACGGAATCTAAAGGTGAATGTAGGGAAGCGTAAAGTGATGGTCTTTGAGAGAGGTGAAGTCAGTGAATGAACAACGAGGATGGATGGTGATGAATTGTAAAATGTGAGTACGTATAAGTACTTGGGTAGTGTGATGAGTAAGGATGGAGATTTGGAGGGTGAAGTGCTTGAAAGGGTACAGCAGGGAAGAAAGGTTGCTGGTTCTTTGAAAGCAGTGATAAGAAACAGGGAAGTGAGCATGGAAGTGAAAAAGTTACTAGATGAGAGTATTGTGATACCAACTCTAACGTATGGAAGTGAAGCTTGGATGTTGTTGGATGGACACAAGTCAAGAGTGAGAGCAGTGGAAATGAGTTATTTAAAAGGAGCCTGTGGAGTCACATGGAGAGACAGGCTGACGAATGAGGATATAAAGGAGCGTTGTGGTGTGGATGTGGATGTGATAGGAAGCATTATGAGGAACACACTGAGGTGGTTCGGCCATGTGGAGAGGATGGAGGGTAAAAGACTGGCGAAGAGAGTGTATGTAAGTGAGGTGGAGGGGGGAAGAGGGAGGGGGAGGCCGAGGATGAGATAGAGGGATGGGGTGGAGAGGTATATGAGAGAGGGGTGTGTGAGTTGGGAGCAGGGCAGTGAAATGGCGGGGGACAGGGTGACGTGGAGGCGTTTTGTTTGTGGCTACCCCAAACAGGATTGAGGCGTCTGGCAATAGATAGATAGATAGAATACTATACCACAGTATAAAAACTTTAATAACACCATGGCCATGCCACAGTATGCAACTTAAGTGTATCAGGTGCTCATGTGCAACAAACAGGTCACCTTGTACATACTGTAGGCTGAGACCTTTCTGTATGAATGTGTTAGGGAATCACAGCCCACCAGAAGCGGCACTTCACCACTTCCAACATGGCAGGCGACAGAATGGTGAAATGGAAATTAATGAGGCGGTCACTGACAGTAAGCACGATCACACGGACATGAGTAGTGGTGAAAGACTCAGCGGTGAAACGAGGGATAGGGATAGACGCCAAGATGAGAGAGATATGGAAGTGCGGGGTGGGTTAAATCACCATGGGGAAGTGAATAGTAGTGAAGCTGGGGGTGAGGAACATCAGGAAGATTATGACAGAAATGAAACTCAGGATGAAGACCACCATAGCGGAGTGCATGAAAGAGGGAATCACCCAGGTTTTTTACGTCCCCAGAACGGTTGTGACATGTACAACGAGGAAGCAGAACAGCCTCACAGGTCTATGCGAGTAGGTCATCCCGCATACTGGATGGGCAAATCCAGAGAAAATGAAGTAACCTGGGTGAACACCATATATAATGAAATTGCTGGATGATTTCATCAAGTAACCTTTCTGAACCTCCCAAATGCAATGCTACAACTGACATGATCAAGGAAATCATTCGCCTAATAGCCAATTACAATAATAACTCACCCATGTGATAGGAAGCGTTATGAGGAACACACTGAGGTGGTTTGGCCATGTGGAGAGGATGAAGGGTGAAAGACTGACGAAGAGAGTGTATGTGAGTGAGGTGGAGGGGTAAAGAGGGAGGGGGAGGCCGAGGATGAGATGGAGAGATCGGGTGGAGAGGTATATGAGAGAGGGGGGTGTGAGTTGGGAGCGGGGGAGTGAAATGGCGGGGGACAGGGCGACTTGGAGGCGATTTGTTTGTTGCCACCCCAAACAGGATTGAGGCGTCTGGCAATAGATAGATAGATAGATAGAACTCACCCATTGCCTCATTCTCTCTTAAGGCCCTTGCACTGATACTGTTACAATTATGTATTACTACAGTGTTACTATAATATTACTGCAGTGTTACTAGAATTATGTTACACTTGCTACAGTTGTGTACCTACAAACGATATGTAACAATTACAGTACAATTATGTACAATACAATTAAAGTGTAACAATTCATACAGTGTTACTGCAATTCTGTATTACCAGAATCATCACACAAGTTAGGTGAAATATTAGACATTACTAAAGGGAAGAAGTTGAGAGGCGGAAGAGAGAGTTATATGTAGAAAGAAAGAGAAAGATGAAAAGATTAATAAGAGAGAGTAAGAAGAGAGTGGATGAGGAATTTGGAAGGAATTTGAGTGTAAAGTGGAGGGACCGTAAGAAAATGTTCTGGAAAGAGGTGAAAAGAGTAAGACAGGGTGGAAGTGAAGTTAGCAGGGGGGTGAAAGATAAAAATGTTAGATTACTAGTGGAGAAGCGAGAAAAAGTGTGCAGATGGAGAGAACACTTTAAGGAATTGTTGAACATAGACGATGGAAGTAATGCGAGTATAAGTGGCTGGGAAATGGCTGGGAGAAGGAGGGAGGTGAGAAGACAGGAAGAAATCAGTAGGATAGAAGTTGGGGAAACAATGAAGAAAGTTAAATCGGGGAAAGCCCCAGGAATTGATGGAGTGTGTGGTGAAATGCTGAAGCATGGGGGAGAGATAGTAGTAGAATGGATGTGGAAGATGTGCAGATTGACCTGGGAGGAAGGTACAGTCCCGGAGGATTGGAAGTGAGGTATAATTATTCCCTTGTACAAAGGAAAAGGGGAAAAAGTAGTGTGTGGTAATCAAAGGGGAATCTGTCTTCTTAGTATAATAGGAAAAGTGTATGGTATGATACTTATTGACAGAGGTAGAGAAAGAACAGAGAAATTAATTGGAGAAGAACAGGGAGGCTTTAGGAAGGGAAGAGGTTGTGTAGATCAGGTATTGATTCTTAGATCTTTAGCGGGAAAGTTTCTAGAGAAGGGAAAGAAGTTGTATGCGGCTTTCATGGATTTGGAGAAAGCATATGACAGGGTGGATAGACAAGGATTGTGGAAAATGTTAAGAATATATGGAGTAGATGGGAAGTTGTTGAATGCTGTGAAGAGTATGTATGATGGTGCAAAGGCTGCAGTGCGTGTGGATGGTGAACTAAGTGAATTTTTCTCTTTGAAAGTTGGGTTGAAACAGGGATGTGTCATGTCTCCATGGTTGTTCAATCTGTACATGGATGGGGTAATAAAAGAGGTACAAGGTTGGGTAGTGGATGTTGGAGTGGCCCTGGTGAGAGAGGATAGTGTTTGGAAACTCCCTGTACTGTTGTTTGCAGAAGATACTGTGTTGTTGAGTGAAGACGAAGGGGAGCTGCAAGGCTTGGTGGATGAGTTTGGGAGAGTGTGCAAGAATCGGAATCTAAAGGTGAATGTAGGGAAGCGTAAAGTGATGGTCTTTGAGAGAGGTGAAGTCAGTGAATGTACAGCGAGGATGGATGGTGATGAATTGGAAAATGTGAGTACGTTTAAGTACTTGGGTAGTGTGATGAGTAAGGATGGAGGTTTGGAGGGTGAAGTGCTTGAAAGGGTACAGCAGGGAAGAAAGGTTGCTGGTTCTTTGAAAGCAGTGATAAGAAACAGGGAAGTGAGCATGGAAGTGAAAAAGTTACTAGATGAGAGTATTGTGATACCAACTCTAACGTATGGAAGTGAAGCTTGGATGTTGTTGGATGGACACAAGTCAAGAGTGAGAGCAGTGGAAATGAGTTATTTAAAAGGAGCCTGTGGAGTCACATGGAGAGACAGGCTGACGAATGAGGATATAAAGGAGCGTTGTGGTGTGGATGTGGATGTGATAGGAAGCATTATGAGGAACACACTGAGGTGGTTCGGCCATGTGGAGAGGATGGAGGGTAAAAGACTGGCGAAGAGAGTGTATGTAAGTGAGGTGGAGGGGGGAAGAGGGAGGGGGAGGCCGAGGATGAGATAGAGGGATGGGGTGGAGAGGTATATGAGAGAGGGGTGTGTGAGTTGGGAGCAGGGCAGTGAAATGGCGGGGGACAGGGTGACGTGGAGGCGTTTTGTTTGTGGCTACCCCAAACAGGATTGAGGCGTCTGGCAATAGATAGATAGATAGAATACTATACCACAGTATAAAAACTTTAATAACACCATGGCCATGCCACAGTATGCAACTTAAGTGTATCAGGTGCTCATGTGCAACAAACAGGTCACCTTGTACATACTGTAGGCTGAGACCTTTCTGTATGAATGTGTTAGGGAATCACAGCCCACCAGAAGCGGCACTTCACCACTTCCAACATGGCAGGCGACAGAATGGTGAAATGGAAATTAATGAGGCGGTCACTGACAGTAAGCACGATCACACGGACATGAGTAGTGGTGAAAGACTCAGCGGTGAAACGAGGGATAGGGATAGACGCCAAGATGAGAGAGATATGGAAGTGCGGGTGTGGGTTAAATCACCATGGGGAAGTGAATAGTAGTGAAGCTGGGGGTGAGGAACATCAGGAAGATTATGACAGAAATGAAACTCAGGATGAAGACCACCATAGCGGAGTGCATGAAAGAGGGAATCACCCAGGTTTTTTACGTCCCCAGAACGGTTGTGACACGTACAACGAGGAAGCAGAACAGCCTCACAGGTCTATGCGAGTAGGTCATCCCGCATACTGGATGGGCAAATCCAGAGAAAATGAAGTAACCTGGGTGAACACCACATATAATGAAATTGCTGGATAATCATCAAGTAACCTTTCTGAACCTCCCAAATGCAATGCTACAACTGACATGATCAAGGAAATCATTCGCCTAATAGCCAATTACAATAATAACTCACCCATTGCCTCATTCTCTCTTAAGGCCTTTGCACTGATACTGTTACAATTATGTATTACTACAGTGTTACTATAATATTACTGCAGTGTTACTAGAATTATGTTGCACTTGCTACAGTTGTGTACCTACAAACGATATGTAACAATTACAGTACAATTATGTACAATACAATTAAAGTGTAACAATTCATACAGTGTTACTGCAATTCTGTATTACCAGAATCATCACACAAGTTAGGTGAAATATTAGACATTACTAAAGGGAAGAAGTTGAGAGGCGGAAGAGAGAGTTATATGTAGAAAGAAAGAGAAAGATGAAAAGATTAATAAGAGAGAGTAAGAAGAGAGTGGATGAGGAATTTGGAAGGAATTTGAGTGTAAAGTGGAGGGACCGTAAGAAAATGTTCTGGAAAGAGGTGAAAAGAGTAAGACAGGGTGGAAGTGAAGTTAGCAGGGGGGTGAAAGATAAAAATGGTAGATTACTAGTGGAGAAGGGAGAAAAATTGTGCAGATGGAGAGAACACTTTAAGGAATTGTTGAACATAGACGATGGAAGTAATGCGAGTATAAGTGGCTAGGGAATGGCTGGGAGAAGGAGGGAGGTGAGAAGACAGGAAGAAATCAGTAGGATAGAAGTTGGGGAAACAATGAAGAAAGTTAAATCGGGGAAAGCCCCAGGAATTGATGGAGTGTGTGGTGAAATGCTGAAGCATGGGGGAGAGATAGTAGTCGAATGGATGTGGAAGATGTGCAGATTGACCTGGGAGGAAGGTACAGTCCCGGAGGATTGGAAGTCAGGTATAATTATTCCCTTGTACAAAGGAAAAGGGGAAAAAGAAGTGTGTGGTAATCATAGGGGAATCTGTCTTCTTAGTATAATAGGAAAAGTGTATGGTTTGATACTTATTGACAGAGGTAGAGAAAGAACAGAGAAATTAATTGGAGAAGAACAGGGAGGCTTTAGGAAGGGAAGAGGTTGTGTAGATCAGGTATTGATTCTTAGATCTTTAGCGGGAAAGTTTCTAGAGAAGGGAAAGAAGTTGTATGCGGCTTTCATGGATTTGGAGAAAGCATATGGCAGGGTGGATAGACAAGGATTGTGGAAAATGTTAAGAATATATGGAGTAGATGGGAAGTTGTTGAATGCTGTGAAGAGTATGTATGATGGTGCAAAGGCTGCAGTGCGTGTGGATGGTGAACTAAGTGAATTTTTCTCTTTGAAAGTTGGGTTGAAACAGGGATGTGTCATGTCTCCATGGATGTTCAATCTGCACATGGATGGGGTAATAAAAGAGGTACAAGGTTGTGTAGTGGATGTTGGAGTGGTCCTGGTGAGAGAGGATAGTGTTTGGAAACTCCCTGTACTGTTGTTTGCAGATGATACTGTGTTGTTGAGTGAAGACGAAGGGGAGCTGCAAGGCTTGGTGGATGAGTTTGGGAGAGTGTGCAAGAAACGGAATCTAAAGGTGAATGTACGGAAGCGTAAAGTGATGGTCTTTGAGAGAGGTGAAGTCAGTGAATTAACAACGAGGATGGATGGTGATGAATTGTAGAATGTGAGTACGTATAAGTACTTGGGTAGTGTGATGAGTAAGGATGGAGATTTGGAGGGTGAAGTGCTTGAAAGGGTACAGCAGGGAAGAAAGGTTGCTGGTTCTTTGAAAGCAGTGATAAGAAACAGGGAAGTGAGCATGGAAGTGAAAAAGTTACTAGATGAGAGTATTGTGATACCAACTCTAACGTATGGAAGTGAAGCTTGGATGTTGTTGGATGGACACAAGTCAAGAGTGAGAGCAGTGGAAATGAGTTATTTAAAAGGAGCCTGTGGAGTCACATGGAGAGACAGGCTGACGAATGAGGATATAAAGGAGCGTTGTGGTGTGGATGTGGATGTGATAGGAAGCATTATGAGGAACACACTGAGGTGGTTCGGTCATGTGGAGAGGATGGAGGGTAAAAGACTGGCGAAGAGAGTGTATGTAAGTGAGGTGGAGGGGGGAAGAGGGAGGGGGAGGCCCAGGATGAGATAGAGGGATGGGGTGGAGAGGTATATGAGAGAGGGGTGTGTGAGTTGGGAGCAGGGCAGTGAAATGGCGGGGGACAGGGTAACGTGGAGGCGTTTTGTTTGTGGCTACCCCAAACAGGATTGAGGCGTCTGGCAATAGATAGATAGATAGAATACTATACCACAGTATAAAAACTTTAATAACACCATGGCCATGCCACAGTATGCAACTTAAGTGTATCAGGTGCTCATGTGCAACAAACAGGTCACCTTGTACATACTGTAGGCTGAGACCTTTCTGTATGAATGTGTTAGGGAATCACAGCCCACCAGAAGCGGCACTTCACCACTTCCAACATGGCAGGCGACAGAATGGTGAAATGGAAATTAATGAGGCGGTCACTGACAGTAAGCACGATCACACGGACATGAGTAGTGGTGAAAGACTCTGCGGTGAAACGAGGGATAGGGATAGACGCCAAGATGAGAGAGATATGGAAGTGCGGGGTGGGTTAAATCACCATGGGGAAGTGAATAGTAGTGAAGCTGGGGGTGAGGAACATCAGGAAGATTATGACAGAAATGAAACTCAGGATGAAGACCACCATAGCGGAGTGCATGAAAGAGGGAATCACCCAGGTTTTTTACGTCCCCAGAACGGTTGTGACATGTACAAAGAGGAAGCAGAACAGCCTCACAGGTCTATGCGAGTAGGTCATCCCGCATACTGGATGGGCAAATCCAGAGAAAATGAAGTAACCTGGGTGAACACCATATATAATGAAATTGCTGGATGATTTCATCAAGTAACCTTTCTGAACCTCCCAAATGCAATGCTACAACTGACATGATCAAGGAAATCATTCGCCTAATAGCCAATTACAATAATAACTCACCCATGTGATAGGAAGCGTTATGAGGAACACACTGAGGTGGTTTGGCCATGTGGAGAGGATGAAGGGTGAAAGACTGACGAAGAGAGTGTATGTGAGTGAGGTGGAGGGGTAAAGAGGGAGGGGGAGGCCGAGGATGAGATGGAGAGATGGGGTGGAGAGGTATATGAGAGAGGGGGGTGTGAGTTGGGAGCGGGGGAGTGAAATGGCGGGGGACAGGGCGACTTGGAGGCGATTTGTTTGTGGCCACCCCAAACGGGATTGAGGCGTCTGGCAATAGATAGATAGATAGATAGAACTCACCCATTGCCTCATTCTCTCTTAAGGCCCTTGCACTGATACTGTTACAATTATGTATTACTACAGTGTTACTATAATATTACTGCAGTGTTACTAGAATTATGTTACACTTGCTACAGTTGTGTACCTACAAACGATATGTAACAATTACAGTACAATTATGTACAATACAATTAAAGTGTAACAATTCATACAGTGTTACTGCAATTCTGTATTACCAGAATCATCACACAAGTTAGGTGAAATATTAGACATTACTAAAGGGAAGAAGTTGAGAGGCGGAAGAGAGAGTTATATGTAGAAAGAAAGAGAAAGATGAAAAGATTAATAAGAGAGAGTAAGAAGAGAGTGGATGAGGAATTTGGAAGGAATTTGAGTGTAAAGTGGAGGGACCGTAAGAAAATGTTCTGGAAAGAGGTGAAAAGAGTAAGACAGGGTGGAAGTGAAGTTAGCAGGGGGGTGAAAGATAAAAATGGTAGATTACTAGTGGAGAAGGGAGAAAAAGTGTGCAGATGGAGAGAACACTTTAAGGAATTGTTGAACATAGACGATGGAAGTAATGCGAGTATAAGTGGCTGGGAAATGGCTGGGAGAAGGAGGGAGGTGAGAAGACAGGAAGAAATCAGTAGGATAGAAGTTGGGGAAACAATGAAGAAAGTTAAATCGGGGAAAGCCCCAGGAATTGATGGAGTGTGTGGTGAAATGCTGAAGCATGGGGGAGAGATAGTAGTAGAATGGATGTGGAAGATGTGCAGATTGACCTGGGAGGAAGGTACAGTCCCGGAGGATTGGAAGTCAGTTATTCCCTTGTACAAAGGAAAAGGGGAAAAAGAAGTGTGTGGTAATCATAGGGGAATCTGTCTTCTTAGTATAATAGGAAAAGTGTATGGTTTGATACTTATTGACAGAGGTAGAGAAAGAACAGAGAAATTAATTGGAGAAGAACAGGGAGGCTTTAGGAAGGGAAGAGGTTGTGTAGATCAGGTATTCATTCTTAGATCTTTAGCGGAAAAGTTTCTAGAGAAGGGAAAAAAGTTGTATCCGGCTTTCATGGATTTGGAGAAAGCATATGACAGGTTGGATAGACAAGGATTGTGGAAAATGTTAAGAATATATGGAGTAGATGGGAAGTTGTTGAATGCTGTGAAGAGTATGTATGATGGTGCAAAGGCTGCAGTGCGTGTGGATGGTGAACTAAGTGAATTTTTCTCTTTGAAAGTTGGGTTGAAACAGGGATGTGTCATGTCTCCATGGTTGTTCAATCTGTACATGGATGGGGTAATAAAAGAGGTACAAGGTTGGGTAGTGGATGTTGGAGTGGCCCTGGTGAGAGAGGATAGTGTTTGGAAACTCCCTGTACTGTTGTTTGCAGATGATACTGTGTTGTTGAGTGAAGACGAAGGGGAGCTGCAAGGCTTGGTGGATGAGTTTGGGAGAGTGTGCAAGAATCGGAATCTAAAGGTGAATGTAGGGAAGCGTAAAGTGATGGTCTTTGAGAGAGGTGAAGTCAGTGAATGTACAGCGAGGATGGATGGTGATGAATTGGAAAATGTGAGTACGTTTAAGTACTTGGGTAGTGTGATGAGTAAGGATGGAGGTTTGGAGGGTGAAGTGCATGAAAGGGTACGGCAGGGAAGAAAGGTTGCTGGTTCTTTGAAAGCAGTGATAAGAAACAGGGAAGTGAGCATGGAAGTGAAAAAGTTACTACATGAGAGTATTGTGATACCAACTCTAACGTATGGAAGTGAAGCTTGGATGTTGTTGGATGG
This sequence comes from Coenobita brevimanus, assembly GCF_032717465.1. Taxonomy (NCBI): domain Eukaryota; kingdom Metazoa; phylum Arthropoda; class Malacostraca; order Decapoda; family Coenobitidae; genus Coenobita; species Coenobita brevimanus. The sequence continues at coordinate 40,425,502 of NC_137069.1, forward strand.
ACACAAGTCAAGAGTGAGAGCAGTGGAAATGAGTTATTTAAAAGGAGCCTGTGGAGTCACATGGAGAGACAGGCTGACGAATGAGGATATAAAGGAGCGTTGTGGTGTGGATGTGGATGTGATAGGAAGCATTATGAGGAACACACTGAGGTGGTTCGGCCATGTGGAGAGGATGGAGGGTAAAAGACTGGCGAAGAGAGTGTATGTAAGTGAGGTGGAGGGGGGAAGAGGGAGGGGGAGGCCGAGGATGAGATAGAGGGATGGGGTGGAGAGGTATATGAGAGAGGGGTGTGTGAGTTGGGAGCAGGGCAGTGAAATGGCGGGGGACAGGGTAACGTGGAGGCGTTTTGTTTGTGGCTACCCCAAACAGGATTGAGGCGTCTGGCAATAGATAGATAGATAGAATACTATACCACAGTATAAAAACTTTAATAACACCATGGCCATGCCACAGTATGCAACTTAAGTGTATCAGGTGCTCATGTGCAACAAACAGGTCACCTTGTACATACTGTAGGCTGAGACCTTTCTGTATGAATGTGTTAGGGAATCACAGCCCACCAGAAGCGGCACTTCACCACTTCCAACATGGCAGGCGACAGAATGGTGAAATGGAAATTAATGAGGCGGTCACTGACAGTAAGCACGATCACACGGACATGAGTAGTGGTGAAAGACTCTGCGGTGAAACGAGGGATAGGGATAGACGCCAAGATGAGAGAGATATGGAAGTGCGGGGTGGGTTAAATCACCATGGGGAAGTGAATAGTAGTGAAGCTGGGGGTGAGGAACATCAGGAAGATTATGACAGAAATGAAACTCAGGATGAAGACCACCATAGCGGAGTGCATGAAAGAGGGAATCACCCAGGTTTTTTACGTCCCCAGAACGGTTGTGACATGTACAACGAGGAAGCAGAACAGCCTCACAGGTCTATGCGAGTAGGTCATCCCGCATACTGGATGGGCAAATCCAGAGAAAATGAAGTAACCTGGGTGAACACCACATATAATGAAATTGCTGGATGATCATCAAGTAACCTTTCTGAACCTCCCAAATGCAATGCTACAACTGACATGATCAAGGAAATCATTCGCCTAATAGCCAATTACAATAATAACTCACCCATGTGATAGGAAGCGTTATGAGGAACACACTGAGGTGGTTTGGCCATGTGGAGAGGATGAAGGGTGAAAGACTGACGAAGAGAGTGTATGTGAGTGAGGTGGAGGGGGAAAGAGGGAGGGGGAGGCCGAGGATGAGCTGGAGAGATCGGGTGGAGAGGTATATGAGAGAGGGGGGTGTGAGTTGGGAGCGGGGGAGTGAAATGGCGGGGGACAGGGCGACTTGGAGGCGATTTGTTTGTGGCCACCCCAAACGGGATTGAGGCGTCTGGCAATAGATAGATAGATAGATAGAACTCACCCATTGCCTCATTCTCTCTTAAGGCCTTTGCACTGATACTGTTACAATTATGTATTACTACAGTGTTACTATAATATTACTGCAGTGTTACTAGAATTATGTTGCACTTGCTACAGTTGTGTACCTACAGACGATATGTAACAATTACAGTACAATTATGTAAAATACATTTAAAGTGTAACAATTCATACAGTGTTACTGCAATTCTGTATTACCAGAATCATCACACAAGTTAGGTGAAATATTAGACATTACTAAAGGGAAGAAGTTAAGAGGTGGAAGAGAGAGTTATATGTAGAAAGAAAGAGAAAGATGAAAAGATTAGTAAGAGAGAGTAAGAAGAGAGTGGATGAGGAATTTGGAAGGAATTTGAGTGTAAAGTGGAGGGACCGTAAGAAAATTTTCTGGAAAGAGGTGAAAAGAGTAAGACAGGGTGGAAGTGAAGTTAGCAGGGGGGTGAAAGATAAAAGTGGTAGATTACTAGTGGAGAAGGGAGAAAAAGTGTGCAGATGGAGAGAACACTTTAGAGAATTGTTGAACATAGACGATGGAAGTAATGCGAGTATTAGTGGCTAGGGAATGGCTGGGAGAAGGAGGGAGGTGAGAAGACAGGAAGAAATCAGTAGGATAGAAGTTGGGGAAACAATGAAGAAAGTTAAATCGGGGAAAGCCCCAGGAATTGATGGAGTGTGTGGTGAAATGCTGAAGCATGGGGGAGAGATAGTAGTCGAATGGATGTGGAAGATGTGCAGATTGACCTGGGAGGAAGGTACAGTCCCGGAGGATTGGAAGTCAGGTATAATTATTCCCTTGTACAAAGGAAAAGGGGAAAAAGTAGTGTGTGGTAATCAAAGGGGAATCTGTCTTCTTAGTATAATAGGAAAAGTGTATGGTAGGATACTTATTGACAGAGGTAGAGAAAGAACAGAGAAATTAATTGGAGATGAACAGGGAGGCTTTAGGAAGGGAAGAGGTTGTGTAGATCAGGTATTCATTCTTAGATCTTTAGAGGAAAAGTTTCTAGAGAAGGGAAAGAAGTTGTATGCGGCTTTCATGGATTTGGAGAAAGCATATGACAGGGTGGATAGACAAGGATTGTGGAAAATGTTAAGAATATATGGAGTAGATGGGAAGTTGTTGAATGCTGTGAAGAGTATGTATGATGGTGCAAAGGCTGCAGTGCGTGTGGATGGTGAACTAAGTGAATTTTTCTCTTTGAAAGTTGGGTTGAAACAGGGATGTGTCATGTCTCCATGGTTGTTCAATCTGTACATGGATGGGGTAATAAAAGATGTATAAGGTTGGGTAGTGGATGTTGGAGTGGCCCTGGTGAGAGAGGATAGTGTTTGGAAACTCCCTGTACTGTTGTTTGCAGAAGATACTGTGTTGTTGAGTGAAGACGAAGGGGAGCTGCAAGGCTTGGTGGATAAGTTTGGGAGAGTGTGCAAGAATCGGAATCTAAAGGTGAATGTAGGGAAGCGTAAAGTGATGGTCTTTGTGAGAGGTGAAGTCAGTGAATGTACAGCGAGGATGGATGGTGATGAATTGGAAAATGTGAGTACGTTTAAGTACTTGGGTAGTGTGATGAGTAAGGATGGAGGTTTGGAGGGTGAAGTGCTTGAAAGGGTACAGCAGGGAAGAAAGGTTGCTGGTTCTTTGAAAGCAGTGATAAGAAACAGGGAAGTGAGCATGGAAGTGAAAAAGTTACTACATGAGAGTATTGTGATACCAACTCTAACGTATGGAAGTGAAGCTTGGATGTTGTTGGATGGACACAAGTCAAGAGTGAGAGCAGTGGAAATGAGTTATTTAAGAGGAGCCTGTGGAGTCACATGGAGAGACAGGCTGACGAATGAGGATATAAAGGAGCGTTGTGGTGTGGATGTGGATGTGATAGGAAGCATTATGAGGAACACACTGAGGTGGTTCGGCCATGTGGAGAGGATGGAGGGTAAAAGACTGGCGAAGAGAGTGTATGTAAGTGAGGTGGAGGGGGAAGAGGGAGGGGAGGCCGAGGATGAGATAGAGGGATGGGGTGGAGAGGTATATGAGAGAGGGGTGTGTGAGTTGGGAGCAGGGCAGTGAAATGGCGGGGGACAGGGTAACGTGGAGGCGTTTTGTTTGTGGCTACCCCAAACAGGATTGAGGCGTCTGGCAATAGATAGATAGATAGAATACTATACCACAGTATAAAAACTTTAATAACACCATGGCCATGCCACAGTATGCAACTTAAGTGTATCAGGTGCTCATGTGCAACAAACAGGTCACCTTGTACATACTGTAGGCTGAGACCTTTCTGTATGAATGTGTTAGGGAATCACAGCCCACCAGAAGCGGCACTTCACCACTTCCAACATGGCAGGCGACAGAATGGTGAAATGGAAATTAATGAGGCGGTCACTGACAGTAAGCACGATCACACGGACATGAGTATTGGTGAAAGACTCTGCGGTGAAACGAGGGATAGGGATAGACGACAAGATGAGAGAGATATGGAAGTGCGGGGTGGGTTAAATCACCATGGGGAAGTGAATAGTAGTGAAGCTGAGGGTGAGGAACATCAGGAAGATTATGACAGAAATGAAACTCAGGATGAAGACCACCATAGCGGAGTGCATGAAAGAGGGAATCACCCAGGTTTTTTACGTCCCCAGAACGGTTGTGACACGTACAAGGAGGAAGCAGAACAGCCTCACAGGTCTATGCGAGTAGGTCATCCCGCATACTGGATGGGCAAATCCAGAGAAAATGAAGTAACCTGGGTGAACACCACATATAATGAAATTGCTGGATGATCATCAAGTAACCTTTCTGAACCTCCCAAATGCAATGCTACAACTGACATGATCAAGGAAATCATTCGCCTAATAGCCAATTACAATAATAACTCACCCATGTGATAGGAAGCGTTATGAGGAACACACTGAGGTGGTTTGGCCATGTGGAGAGGATGGAGGGTGAAAGACTGACGAAGAGAGTGTATGTGAGTGAGGTGGAGGGGGAAAGAGGGAGGGGGAGGCCGAGGATGAGATGGAGAGATGGGGTGGAGAGGTATATGAGAGAGGGGGGTGTGAGTTGGTAGCGGGGGAGTGAAATGGCGGGGGACAGGGCGACTTGGAGGCGATTTGTTTGTGGCCACCCCAAACGGGATTGAGGCGTCTGGCAATAGATAGATAGATAGATAGAACTCACCCATTGCCTCATTCTCTCTTAAGGCCTTTGCACTGATACTGTTACAATTATGTATTACTACAGTGTTACTATAATATTACTGCAGTGTTACTAGAATTATGTTGCACTTGCTACAGTTGTGTACCTACAGACGATATGTAACAATTACAGTACAATTATGTACAATACAATTAAAGTGTAACAATTCATACAGTGTTACTGCAATTCTGTATTACCAGAATCATCACACAAGTTAGGTGAAATATTAGACATTACTAAAGGGAAGAAGTTAAGAGGCGGAAGAGAGAGTTATATGTAGAAAGAAAGAGAAAGATGAAAAGATTAGTAAGAGAGAGTAAGAAGAGAGTGGATGAGGAATTTGGAAGGAATTTGAGTGTAAAGTGGAGGGACCGTAAGAAAATTTTCTGGAAAGAGGTGAAAAGAGTAAGACAGGGTGGAAGTGAAGTTAACAGGGGGGTGAAAGATAAAAGTGGTAGATTACTAGTGGAGAAGGGAGAAAAAGTGTGCAGATGGAGAGAACACTTTAGAGAATTGTTGAACATAGACGATGGAAGTAATGCGAGTATTAGTGGCTAGGGAATGGCTGGGAGAAGGAGGGAGGTGAGAAGACAGGAAGAAATCAGTAGGATAGAAGTTGGGGAAACAATGAAGAAAGTTAAATCGGAGAAAGCCCCAGGAATTGATGGAGTGTGTGGTGAAATGCTGAAGCATGGGGGAGAGATAGTAGTCGAATGGATGTGGAAGATGTGCAGATTGACCTGGGAGGAAGGTACAGTCCCGGAGGATTGGAAGTCAGGTATAATTATTCCCTTGTACAAAGGAAAAGGGGAAAAAGTAGTGTGTGGTAATCAAAGGGGAATCTGTCTTCTTAGTATAATAGGAAAAGTGTATGGTAGGATACTTATTGACAGAGGTAGAGAAAGAACAGAGAAATTAATTGGAGATGAACAGGGAGGCTTTAGGAAGGGAAGAGGTTGTGTAGATCAGGTATTCATTCTTAGATCTTTAGCGGAAAAGTTTCTAGAGAAGGGAAAGAAGTTGTATGCGGCTTTCATGGATTTGGAGAAAGCATATGACAGGGTGGATAGACAAGGATTGTGGAAAATGTTAAGAATATATGGAGTAGATGGGAAGTTGTTGAATGCTGTGAAGAGTATGTATGATGGTGCAAAGGCTGCAGTGCGTGTGGATGGTGAACTAAGTGAATTTTTCTCTTTGAAAGTTGGGTTGAAACAGGGATGTGTCATGTCTCCATGGTTGTTCAATCTGTACATGGATGGGGTAATAAAAGATGTACAAGGTTGGGTAGTGGATGTTGGAGTGGCCCTGGTGAGAGAGGATAGTGTTTGGAAACTCCCTGTACTGTTGTTTGCAGAAGATACTGTGTTGTTGAGTGAAGACGAAGGGGAGCTGCAAGGCTTGGTGGATGAGTTTGGGAGAGTGTGCAAGAATCGGAATCTAAAGGTGAATGTAGGGAAGCGTAAAGTGATGGTCTTTGAGAGAGGTGAAGTCAGTGAATGTACAGCGAGGATGGATGGTGATGAATTGGAAAATGTGAGTACGTTTAAGTACTTGGGTAGTGTGATGAGTAAGGATGGAGGTTTGGATGGTGAAGTGCTTGAAAGGGTACAGCAGGGAAGAAAGGTTGCTGGTTCTTTGAAAGCAGTGATAAGAAACAGGGAAGTGAGCATGGAAGTGAAAAAGTTACTACATGAGAGTATTGTGATACCAACTCTAACGTATGGAAGTGAAGCTTGGATGTTGTTGGATGGACACAAGTCAAGAGTGAGAGCAGTGGAAATGAGTTATTTAAGAGGAGCCTGTGGAGTCACATGGAGAGACAGGCTGACGAATGAGGATATAAAGGAGCGTTGTGGTGTGGATGTGGATGTGATAGGAAGCATTATGAGGAACACACTGAGGTGGTTCGGCCATGTGGAGAGGATGGAGGGTAAAAGACTGGCGAAGAGAGTGTATGTAAGTGAGGTGGAGGGGGGAAGAGGGAGGGGGAGGCCGAGGATGAGATAGAGGGATGGGGTGGAGAGGTATATGAGAGAGGGGTGTGTGAGTTGGGAGCAGGGCAGTGAAATGGCGGGGGACAGGGTAACGTGGAGGCGTTTTGTTTGTGGCTACCCCAAACAGGATTGAGGCGTCTGGCAATAGATAGATAGATAGAATACTATACCACAGTATAAAAACTTTAATAACACCATGGCCATGCCACAGTATGCAACTTAAGTGTATCAGGTGCTCATGTGCAACAAACAGGTCACCTTGTACATACTGTAGGCTGAGACCTTTCTGTATGAATGTGTTAGGGAATCACAGCCCACCAGAAGCGGCACTTCACCACTTCCAACATGGCAGGCGACAGAATGGTGAAATGGAAATTAATGAGGCGGTCACTGACAGTAAGCACGATCACACGGACATGAGTAGTGGTGAAAGACTCTGCGGTGAAACGAGGGATAGGGATAGACGCCAAGATGAGAGAGATATGGAAGTGCGGGGTGGGTTAAATCACCATGGGGAAGTGAATAGTAGTGAAGCTGGGGGTGAGGAACATCAGGAAGATTATGACAGAAATGAAACTCAGGATGAAGACCACCATAGCGGAGTGCATGAAAGAGGGAATCACCCAGGTTTTTTACGTCCCCAGAACGGTTGTGACATGTACAACGAGGAAGCAGAACAGCCTCACAGGTCTATGCGAGTAGGTCATCCCGCATACTGGATGGGCAAATCCAGAGAAAATGAAGTAACCTGGGTGAACACCACATATAATGAAATTGCTGGATGATCATCAAGTAACCTTTCTGAACCTCCCAAATGCAATGCTACAACTGACATGATCAAGGAAATCATTCGCCTAATAGCCAATTACAATAATAACTCACCCATTGCCTCATTCTCTCTTAAGGCCTTTGCACTGATACTGTTACAATTATGTATTACTACAGTGTTACTATAATATTACTGCAGTGTTACTAGAATTATGTTGCACTTGCTACACTTGTGTACCTACAAACGATATGTAACAATTACAGTACAATTATGTACAATACAATTAAAGTGTAACAATTCATACAGTGTTACTGCAATTCTGTATTACCAGAATCATCACACAAGCTAGGTGAAATATTAGACATTACTAAAGGGAAGAAGTTAAGAGGCGGAAGAGAGAGTTATATGTAGAAAGAAAGAGAAAGATGAAAAGATTAGTAAGAGAGAGTAAGAAGAGAGTGGATGAGGAATTTGGAAGGAATTTGAGTGCAAAGTGGAGGGACCGTAAGAAAATGTTCTGGAAAGAGGTGAAAAGAGTAAGACAGGGTGGAAGTGAAGTTAGCAGGGGGGTGAAAGATAAAAATGGTAGATTACTAGTGGAGAAGGGAGAAAAAGTGTGCAGATGGAGAGAACACTTTAGAGAATTGTTGAACATAGACGATGGAAGTAATGAGAGTATAAGTGGCTAGGGAATGGCTGGGAGAAGGAGGGAGGTGAGAAGACAGGAAGAAATCAGTAGGATAGAAGTTGGGGAAACAATGAAGAAAGTTGAATCGGGGAAAGCCCCAGGAATTGATGGAGTGTGTGGTGAAATGCTGAAGCATGGGGGAGAGATAGTAGTAGAATGGATGTGGAAGATGTGCAGATTGACCTGGGAGGAAGGTACAGTCCCGGAGGATTGGAAGTCAGGTATAATTATTCCCTTGTACAAAGGAAAAGGGGAAAAAGTAGTGTGTGGTAATCAAAGGGGAATCTGTCTTCTTAGTATAATAGGAAAAGTGTATGGTAGGATACTTATTGACAGAGGTAGAGAAAGAACAGAGAAATTAATTGGAGATGAACAGGGAGGCTTTAGGAAGGGAAGAGGTTGTGTAGATCAGGTATTCATTCTTAGATCTTTAGCGGAAAAGTTTCTAGAGAAGGGAAAGAAGTTGTATGCGGCTTTCATGGATTTGGAGAAAGCATATGACAGGGTGGATAGACAAGGATTGTGGAAAATGTTAAGAATATATGGAGTAGATGGGAAGTTGTTGAATGCTGTGAAGAGTATGTATGATGGTGCAAAGGCTGCAGTGCGTGTGGATGGTGAACTAAGTGAATTTTTCTCTTTGAAAGTTGGGTTGAAACAGGGATGTGTCATGTCTCCATGGTTGTTCAATCTGTACATGGATGGGGTAATAAAAGATGTACAAGGTTGGGTAGTGGATGTTGGAGTGGCCCTGGTGAGAGAGGATAGTGTTTGGAAACTCCCTGTACTGTTGTTTGCAGAAGATACTGTGTTGTTGAGTGAAGACGAAGGGGAGCTGCAAGGCTTGGTGGATGAGTTTGGGAGAGTGTGCAAGAATCGGAATCTAAAGGTGAATGTAGGGAAGCGTAAAGTGATGGTCTTTGAGAGAGGTGAAGTCAGTGAATGTACAGCGAGGATGGATGGTGATGAATTGGAAAATGTGAGTACGTTTAAGTACTTGGGTAGTGTGATGAGTAAGGATGGAGGTTTGGAGGGTGAAGTGCTTGAAAGGGTACAGCAGGGAAGAAAGGTTGCTGGTTCTTTGAAAGCAGTGATAAGAAACAGGGAAGTGAGCATGGAAGTGAAAAAGTTACTACATGAGAGTATTGTGATACCAACTCTAACGTATGGAAGTGAAGCTTGGATGTTGTTGGATGGACACATGTCAAGAGTGAGAGCAGTGGAAATGAGTTATTTAAGAGGAGCCTGTGGAGTCACATGGAGAGACAGGCTGACGAATGAGGATATAAAGGAGCGTTGTGGTGTGGATGTGGATGTGATAGGAAGCATTATGAGGAACACACTGAGGTGGTTCGGCCATGTGGAGAGGATGGAGGGTAAAAGACTGGCGAAGAGAGTGTATGTAAGTGAGGTGGAGGGGGGAAGAGGGAGGGGAGGCCGAGGATGAGATAGAGGGATGGGGTGGAGAGGTATATGAGAGAGGGGTGTGTGAGTTGGGAGCAGGGCAGTGAAATGGCGGGGGACAGGGTAACGTGGAGGCGTTTTGTTTGTGGCTACCCCAAACAGGATTGAGGCGTCTGGCAATAGATAGATAGATAGAATACTATACCACAGTATAAAAACTTTAATAACACCATGGCCATGCCACAGTATGCAACTTAAGTGTATCAGGTGCTCATGTGCAACAAACAGGTCACCTTGTACATACTGTAGGCTGAGACCTTTCTGTATGAATGTGTTAGGGAATCACAGCCCACCAGAAGCGGCACTTCACCACTTCCAACATGACAGGCGACAGAATGGTGAAATGGAAATTAATGAGGCGGTCACTGACAGTAAGCACGATCACACGGACATGAGTAGTGGTGAAAGACTCAGCGGTGAAACGAGGGATAGGGATAGACGCCAAGATGAGAGAGATATGGAAGTGCGGGGTGGGTTAAATCACCATGGGGAAGTGAATAGTAGTGAAGCTGGGGGTGAGGAACATCAGGAAGATTATGACAGAAATGAAACTCAGGATGAAGACCACCATAGCGGAGTGCATGAAAGAGGGAATCACCCAGGTTTTTTACGTCCCCAGAACGGTTGTGACACGTACAACGAGGAAGCAGAACAGCCTCACAGGTCTATGCGAGTAGGTCATCCCGCATACTGGATGGGCAAATCCAGAGAAAATGAAGAAACCTGGGTGAACACCACATATAATGAAATTGCTGGATGATCATCAAGTAACCTTTCTGAACCTCCCAAATGCAATGCTACAACTGACATGATCAAGGAAATCATTCGCCTAATAGCCAATTACAATAATAACTCACCCATTGCCTCATTCTCTCTTAAGGCCTTTGCACTGATACTGTTACAATTATGTATTACTACAGTGTTACTATAATATTACTGTACTGTTACTAGAATTATGTTGCACTTGCTACACTTGTGTACCTACAAACGATATGTAACAATTACAGTAGAATTATGTACAATACAATTAAAGTGTAACAATTCATACAGTGTTACTGCAATTCTGTATTACCAGAATCATCACACCAGCTAGGTGAAATATTAGACATTACTAAAGGGAAGAAGTTAAGAGGCGGAAGAGAGAGTTATATGTAGAAAGAAAGAAAAAGATGAAAAGATTAGTAAGAGAGAGTAAGAAGAGAGTGGATGAGGAATTTGGAAGGAATTTGAGTGTAAAATGGAGGGACCGTAAGAAAATGTTCTGGAAAGAGGTGAAAAGAGTAAGACAGGGTGGAAGTGAAGTTAGCAGGGGGGTGAAAGATAAAAATGGTAGATTACTAGTGGAGAAGGGAGAAAAAGTGTGCAGATGGAGAGAACACTTTAGAGAATTGTTGAACATAGACGATGGAAGTAATGCGAGTATAAGTGGCTAGGGAATGGCTGGGAGAAGGAGGGAGGTGAGAAGACAGGAAGAAATCAGTAGGATAGAAGTTGGGGAAACAATGAAGAAAGTTAAATCGGGGAAAGCCCCAGGAATTGATGGAGTGTGTGGTGAAATGGTGAAGCATGGGGGAGAGATAGTAGTAGAATGGATGTGGAAGATGTGCAGATTGACCTGGGAGGAAGGTACAGTTCCGGAGGATTGGAAGTCAGGTATAATTATTCCCTTGTACAAAGGAAAAGGGGAAAAAGTAGTGTGTGGTAATCAAAGGGGAATCTGTCTTCTTAGTATAATAGGAAAAGTGTATGGTAGGATACTTATTGACAGAGGTAGAGAAAGAACAGAGAAAATAATTGGAGATGAACAGGGAGGCTTAAGGAAGGGAAGAGGTTGTGTAGATCAGGTATTCATTCTTAGATCTTTAGCGGAAAATTTTCTAGAGAAGGGAAAGAAGTTGTATGCGGCTTTCATGGATTTGGAGAAAGCATATGACAGGGTGGATAGACAAGGATTGTGGAAAATGTTAAGAATATATGGAGTAGATGGAAAGTTGTTGAATGCTGTGAAGAGTATGTATGATGGTGCAAAGGCTGCAGTGCGTGTGGATGGTGAACTAAGTGAATTTTTCTCTTTGAAAGTTGGGTTGAAACAGGGATGTGTCATGTCTCCATGGTTGTTCAATCTGTACATGGATGGGGTAATAAAAGAGGTACAAGGTTGGGTAGAGGACTTTGGAGTGGCCCTGGTGAGAGAGGATAGTGTTTGGAAACTCCCTGTACTGTTGTTTGCAGAAGATACTGTGTTGTTGAGTGAAGACGAAGGGGAGCTGCAAGGCTTGGTGGATAAGTTTGGGAGAGTGTGCAAGAATCGGAATCTAAAGGTGAATGTAGGGAAGCGTAAAGTGATGGTCTTTGAGAGAGGTGAAGTCAGTGAATGTACAGCGAGGATGGATGGTGATGAATTGGAAAATGTGAGTACGTTTAAGTACTTGGGTAGTGTGATGAGTAAGGATGGAGGTTTGGAGGGTGAAGTGCTTGAAAGGGTACAGCAGGGAAGAAAGGTTGCTGGTTCTTTGAAAGCAGGGATAAGAAACAGGGAAGTGAGCATGGAAGTGAAAAAGTTACTACATGAGAGTATTGTGATACCAACTCTAACGTATGGAAGTGAAGCTTGGATGTTGTTGGATGGACACAAGTCAAGAGTGAGAGCAGTGGAAATGAGTTATTTAAGAGGAGCCTGTGGAGTCACATGGAGAGACAGGCTGACGAATGAGGATATAAAGGAGCGTTGTGGTGTGGATGTGGATGTGATAGGAAGCATTATGAGGAACACACTGAGGTGGTTCGGCCATGAGGAGAGGATGGAGGGTAAAAGACTGGCGAAGAGAGTGTATGTAAGTGAGGTGGAGGGGTGAAGAGGGAGGGGGAGGCCGAGGATGAGATAGAGGGATGGGGTGGAGAGGTATATGAGAGAGGGGTGTGTGAGTTGGGAGCAGGGCAGTGAAATGGCGGGGGACAGGGTAACGTGGAGGCGTTTTGTTTGTGGCTACCCCAAACAGGATTGAGGCGTCTGGCAATAGATAGATAGATAGAATACTATACCACAGTATAAAAACTTTAATAACACCATGACCATGCCACAGTATGCAACTTAAGTGTATCAGGTGCTCATGTGCAACAAACAGGTCACCTTGTACATACTGTAGGCTGAGACCTTTCTGTATGAATGTGTTAGGGAATCACAGCCCACCAGAAGCGGCACTTCACCACTTCCAACATGGCAGGCGACAGATTGGTGAAATGGAAATTAATGAGGCGGTCACTGACAGTAAGCACGATCACACGGACATGAGTAGTGGTGGAAGACTCAGCGGTGAAACGAGGGATAGGGATAGACGCCAAGATGAGAGAGATATGGAAGTGCGGGGTGGGTTAAATCACCATGGGGAAGTGAATAGTAGTGAAGCTGGGGGTGAGGAACATCAGGAAGATTATGACAGAAATGAAACTCAGGATGAAGACCACCATAGCGGAGTGCATGAAAGAGGGAATCACCCAGGTTTTTCACGTCCCCAGAACGGTTGTGACACGTACAACGAGGAAGCAGAACAGCCTCACAGGTCTATGCGAGTAGGTCATCCCGCATATTGGATGGGCAAATCCAGAGAAAATGAAGTAACCTGGGTGAACACCACATATAATGAAATTGTTGGATGATCATCAAGTAACCTTTCTGAACCTCAGAAATGCAATGCTACAACTGACATGATCAAGGAAATCATTCGCCTAATAGCCAATTACAATAATAACTCACCCATTGCCTCATTCTCTCTTAAGGCCTTTGCACTGATACTGTTACAATTATGTATTACTACAGTGTTACTATAATATTACTGTACTATTACTAGAATTATGTTGCACTTGCTACAGTTGTGTACCTACAAACGATATGTAACAATTACAGTACAATTATGTACAATACAATTAAAGTGTAACAATTCATACAGTGTTACTGCAATTCTGTATTACCAGAATCATCACACAAGTTAGGTGAAATATTAGACATTACTAAAGGGAAGAAGTTGAGAGGCGGAAGAGAGAGTTATATGTAGAAAGAAAGAGAAAGATGAAAAGATTAATAAGAGAGAGTAAGAAGAGAGTGGATGAGGAATTTAGAAGGAATTTGAGTGTAAAGTGGAGGGACCGTAAGAAAATGTTCTGGAAAGAGGTGAAAAGAGTAAGACAGGGTGGAAGTGAAGTTAGCAGGGGTGAAAGATAAAAATGGTAGATTACTAGTGGGGAAGGGAGAAAAAGTGTGCAGATGGAGAGAACACTTTAAGGAATTGTTGAACATAGACGATGGAAGTAATGCGAGTATAAGTGGCTAGGGAATGGCTGGGAGAAGGAGGGAGGTCAGAAGACAGGAAGAAATCAGTAGGATAGAAGTTGGGGAAACAATGAAGAAAGTTAAATCGGGGAAAGCCCCAGGAATTGATGGAGTGCGTGGTGAAATGGTGAAGCATGGGGGAGAGATAGTAGTAGAATGGATGTGGAAGATGTGCAGATCGACCTGGGAGGAAGGTACAGTCCCGGAGGATTGAAAGTCAGGTATAATTATTCCCTTGTACAAAGGAAAAGGGAAAAAAGAAGTGTGTGGTAATCATAGGGGAATCTGTCTTCTTAGTATAATAGGAAAAGTGTATGGTAAGATACTTATTGACAGAGGTAGAGAATGAACAGAGAAATTTAATGGGAGAAGAACAGGGAGGCTTTAGGAAGGGAAGGGGTTGTGTAGATCAGGTATTCATTCTTAGATCTTTAGCGGAAAAGTTTCTAGAGAAGGGACAAAAGTTGTATGCGGCTTTCATGCATTTGGAGAAAGCATATGACAGGTTGGATAGACAAGGATTGTGGAAAATGTTAAGAATATATGGAGTAGATGGGAAGTTGTTAAATGCTGTGAAGAGTATGTATGATTGTGCAAAGACTGTAGTGCGTGTGGATGGTGAACTAAGTGAATTTTTCTCTTTGAAATTTGGGTTGAAACAGGGATGTGTCATGTCTCCATGGTTGTTCAATCTGTACATGGATGGGGTAATAAAAGAGGTACAAGGTTGGGTAGTGGATGTTGGAGTGGCCCTGGTGAGAGAGGATAGTGTTTGGAAACTCCCTGTACTGTTGTTTGCAGAAGATACTGTGTTGTTGAGTGAAGACGAAGGGGAGCTGCAAGGCTTGGTGGATGAGTTTGGGAGAGTGTGCAAGAATCGGAATCTAAAGGTGAATGTAGGGAAGCGTAAAGTGATGGTCTTTGAGAGAGGTGAAGTCAGTGAATGTACAGCGAGGATGGATGGTGATGAATTGGAAAATGTGAGTACGTTTAAGTACTTGGGTAGTGTGATGAGTAAGGATGGAGGTTTGGAGGGTGAAGTGCTTGAAAGGGTACAGCAGGGAAGAAAGGTTGCTGGTTCTTTGAAAGCAGTGATAAGAAACAGGGAAGTGAGCATGGAAGTGAAAAAGTTACTACATGATAGTATTGTGATACCAACTCTAACGTATGGAAGTGAAGCTTGGATGTTGTTGGATGGACACAAGTCAAGAGTGAGAGCAGTGGAAATGAGTTATTTAAAAGGAGCCTGTGGAGTCACATTGAGAGACAGGCTGACGAATGAGGATATAAAGGAGCGTTGTGGTGTGGATGTGGATGTGATAGGAAGCGTTATGAGGAACACACTGAGGTGGTTTGCCATGTGGAGAGGATGGAGGGTGGAAGACTGACGAAGAGAGTGTATGTGAGTGAGGTGGAGGGGATAAGAGGGAAGGGGAGGCCGAGGATGAGATGGAGGGATGGGGTAGAGAGGTATAAGAGAGAGGGGTGTGTGAGTTGGGAGCAGGGCAGTGAAATGGAGGGGTGCCAGGACGACTTGGAGGCGATTTGTTTGTGGCCACCCCAAACGGGATTGAGGCGTCTGGCAATAGATAGATAGAATAGACTAAAGGGATAACTTCATGTGTAACGTAATGACCTAGTAGTATTACCATTGCACAATTATATGTGTATGTCCGTTATACATACACATTTTACAATATGTTATACAATATTCTATAATCAGTTTAACTATAGTGCTTTTGTTCAGTTATGTATACAATTTGTGTAAAATGTATTATGTTTCTCGAATATTATTAGGTCAATACAATATTATCATGAATATTATATCTATACAATATTGTGATCAATATTATGTATTAATGGATTAGAGTGTGTCACTGATGAATGCTGTCGGAGGACCGCCAGCTGGCGTGACCGCGCGATGTCAGGACTCCATAATATAATAATACAACTCATAGATAGATAGAAGCACCAAGCCAGGGGGTGAGATAGGAAGTGTATCAGCGAGAATCAAGCAAAAGGAAACTAGCTTGCAACTCTTAAGTGAAGGAATGCTGGAAGTGCACCGGAAGCAGTACATACACACAGACATACAGAGTTCTAGAAGGTTCCACGACAGTATGGCCCACGTGACACGACCCCTGCTAAACAAGAATGTAGGAATCAGAGATCAGAAAGGGGTTAGCCATAGAACTGACGGGTAGCGGAGAGAGCAAATAAGAAGAGGGGTCTGATGAGACTTGGTAAATTAAGTCCCTGTGTAATACATATGCTGCTCAACTTAGACTTTCTTTGAAGATAATAAATCAAGATCAACTCCCTGTATTCATCTTTAACTCCTCCTGCACTTCGATTAGCACCATAACTTTAACCAAAACTCAAGACTTACATATTACAAGACCAAAGAGTCACATATATATAAATGGTGGCAGTACTGAGTGGGAATCCGACCTTCTATGGTGAGGTTAGCCTATGACTATAGCTGTTAACCACTACAATCAACACTGAAATCAGGCCATGGAATTTCCAGAGTAATATCGTCCATCAACTCAGCCCTAGAATTATTGAGAGGAGATCTTCATTCAACTCTGCCTTTATCTTCCAAGATCGACATCTGCTTTCGACATGCCTCTCCTAGTGACATCATCTGTATCAAGTGGGTGTAATTATATTTACTCATTTCTTCTTGTGTTTTAAATTAGGTACAATCACCTCCTTTACTTATTTTTATATTTGCACCTATACACTCACTATCATTCCTTACAACTCATTTACTCATCTATTTAGTTAGGACATAAACAAAAGACGTATTTCATAACACCATACCTTAGCAACATGAATTCTTCTTAGCTGAGTGATATGACAGGAGTATTTTCACATCCACCCATGTTAGTAACAGATGATACACAGTTAGCGCCCACTGCAGATACACAATTAAGAGAGCATCAGGGCAACACACCCACCCTACAGAATTCACCGCAAACTAAAGACAAAGAAACAAATACCTCAATTCTAGATAATAATGATGATGATTGGCAAACCCCCTCTGATGTAATGAGTGAGAACATTGTCTCTGACTTGCATACCTATGAAAATATACTTAACAGAGTTCATTGTTCAGGGAAAACCTATTCCACTATTCCCTCACACAACGATAAACAAGTCCAAGTTAAATTAACAGAACAACCAAACATAACTCATGAAACCAATCCAGAAAACAACAATAATTACAATAATAAATTAAGGTCACATAGCAAACAGTCAAACATAGGTGCTTCTATCTATCTATCTATCTATGAGTTGTATTATTATAATATGGAGTCCTGACAATACCACATCTCTTGCTCAACAAGACCCGCCTGAGAGCAAGTATTACGGAAAATATTAAGGCGATCCAAAGGCGGGTTAAAACATGGAAAAGAGGTGAAATCGACAACCTACTTGAGGAAGCAAGGGCCTTGCAGATGAGAATAAGCAACAGAGGCAGAAGAAACCAAAACACCAACGATGTGGCAAGGATTTTTGGCAGCAAGATGAGACACAGGAAGGTCTCAATGGCAACAGGACCCCTGTCAGCTGAATCACCAAATGGAGTACTTGACCTGACAGAAGAAACAGTGCAACAACTAAAAGAAAAACATCCGACTGCACGACAAGCAAGTGCCCAGTCAAAGTGGGAACTACACTCCTCCCAATTCCATTATATATGACAAGATAACTGGAGATATGGTGTGGAGGAAGACAATGCACACACAGAGAGGGGCAGGACCGTCAGGCCTGAATGAAAATCTTGGCGCGTAATCCTCAGTAAGGTCAAGTTTGGGGAGGCAGCAACAGACCTGTGTAACACCATTGCCTCACTGGTGAGGAAGCTGGCTTCAAGTCAATGCAACAGTATCGAAGCACTGACGGCTTGCAGACTAATCCCCCTTGATAAGAATCATGGATGTAGGCCCATCAGGGTGGGTGAAGTCTTAAGACGGATCATAGGAAAATGTATCATGGAGGTGGTGAAAGATGATGTGAAGCAGGCAGTTGGCAACCTCCAAGTGTGTGCAGGCCAGAAGGCAGGAGGTGAGGCAGGAGTTCACTCCATGAGGAAGATATATGAGGAAGAGGACTGTCAGGCAGTATTATTAGTTGATGCCTCAAACGCATTTAATTCCATCAACCGAGAGGCAGTGCTGCACAACATCAAAATTAAATGCCCAGCATTCGCCAATATGTGGAAAACACCTACAAAGAACCGGCAGACCTCTACATTGTGGACAAGACAGCTGCTTATGATGTCGGTGTAATCCAATCCACAGAAGGAACTACCCAGGGGGACCCCGTTGCCACGGCTATGTACACCCTGGTTATGACAGTGCTGCAACAACACATCAAATACGAGGCCACCAATGTAAAACAAGTAGCCTATGCAGATGCCCTCACAGGGGCTGGCAAGGTGGAGGATATGAGCAAATGGTAAGACCTTGTAACATCTCTTGGTCCTGAAACAAGTTACTGCCCTAATGCAAGTAAGTCCATCTTGATCGTGAAACCAGCTTACTATCAAGTTGCACAGGAGGCCTTTAGAGGCACAAACGTGATAATGACTAAGGAAGGTCAGAGGCATCTAGGTTCTGTGATTCTAAGGAATTCAAAGACCAATATGTGAGTGAAAAGGTAAAATTGTGAGTAGAAGAAATTCATGTATTATCCAGCCACGCAAAAACAGAACCCCATGCAGCATTCAGCGCATTTATGTATGGTGTAAAGCACAAGTGGACCTTCGTGATGAGGACCATACCAGACATCGAGTTGCTGCTGCAACCACTGGATGATGCTATCAGGAATTCATTCCTCCCGTCTCTGACCAATGGCCGCAGCCCCACACCAGGAGAGAGGGACCTTCTAGCTCTCGTGAGGTCAGTCAGTCGCTCTCATGAGGTCAGTTGAGTCGCACTCGTGAGGTCAGTTTGAGTCACTCTCGTGAGGTCAGTCTGCTCAGACATGCTAGTGACCTGATAGTGTTGTGCTAGTGTGTTTTAGTGACCTGTGATAGTGTCGTGTTAGTGTGTTGTAGTGACCTGTGATAGTGCTGTGCAAGTGATCCGTGAAAGTGTTGTGCTAGTGTGTTGTAGTGACCCGTGATAGTGCTGTGCTACCTTGTGTGAATTTGTGTGTAATGACTTCCTCGGCAGAGAGCTGTGTCCCCACTGCAGGTACTGAAAAGGACTACCTTGAATTAAAGGAGGACCTTCTCAAACTGAAGAAGGAGGTACAAATTCTCAGGCAGGAGAAGTCACAAATGAAGCAATTGTTTGAGGAGATGTTGGAGGAGAAAGAGAAAAAGGCTGAAGGTTGGACACTAGTTCACAAGGGTGCAACGAAGTTCATTCTTAAGAAGCAAATGGAAGTTAAGACCACTAATGCCTTCAACGCACTACGGAACGAATGTGAATGGTAGGCAGAGAGGGAAGTAGAGGAGAAGGACGGTGAGAGAACTTCCAGCACAGGTAAGTATATCAGAACAAGAAAGGTAAGAAAATTGTTGCTGTTGTTGGAGACTCCCAGGTGAGATATCTTAACAGAGCCATGTATACTCCACTCGCTAAACATGTGTGTCTTCCAGGGGCCAGAGTGGCTAATGTGATAGAAAAAATTTCAAATATCGTGAGGGATAGTGTTGACAAACCCACTGTGTGCCTCAGTGTAGGAGGCAATGATATTAGTTGGCGTAAGAGTGAGGTCCTGTGGCAAAGGTACAAATTGATGTTAGAGAAGGTTAGGGAGAGGGGAGGAACCCCTGTAGTGCTTGGTGTTTTATCCAGGTGGCGGGTTGGGAGGGAGTGGTTGAGCAGGGCAATAGGGTTTAAATGCCGCCTTAAATGGTATTGCAAAGATAATGCAATACCTTTCATAGACAGCTGGGACCGGTTTTATGGAAGGAGTAGCCTTGTATAGTTGGGCTGGGACTCATCTTAGCAGGCAGGGAGTTACTGTTTTAGCTGGAATGATAGACAGGGAGTTAGAGGGATTTTTTCGAGGTTGAGAAGTAGACGTACAGGAAGTTACAGCAACTTCACTCAGAAATCATTATTACCATGTTTGGATAGATGCATCAAGACTTGCAACATTAAGAACAAAAATTCAACCATTAGTGTAGATACATCCACTCAGGCACCTCAAATTGAGCAGGCGATGATAGATGACAGAACAAGCGATGATAGAAGGGCAATAAGCGAAAGTACAAATAATTGTTGTATTAGTAAAGTAAAGAGTTTCCCATTTAGTAATGAAATAAAAAAACAGTAATTCCCAAGGTAAAGGCATAACTACTCATAATAATCTAAAAGTGTGCTACACAAACAGCCGAAGTGTACATAATAAAATGGATGAACTGAGGGCTTTAATTGTATAGAGAAAATAGACATTGCCATTATTAGTGAAACTTGGATGAATACAGACACACGAGAACTTTTAGCAGACTATCGGATAAAAGGCTATAATATTTTTGTGTCAAACCGTCTGGGAAGAAAGGGAGGCGGGGTAGCTATTTATGTAAAGGTTTCATTAAACTGTTACAATAAAGCAGACATTAAAGTAAATAGGGACACCGAAAGTGTCTGGGTTGAAATTAGTAACAATAGGGAGAAATTAGTCTTAGGAGCAATTTACAGATCTCCAAAATTAAGTAGAGCAGATAGTAAATACCTTTGGGAGGAAATTAGGAAAGCACCACAGTCCAGCTTAGTAATAATTGTAGAGGACCTGAATCTGCAAAGGATAGATTGGAGAAATCAGACAGGGGATGCAAAGTCAGAGGA
The DNA here is from genome assembly GCF_032717465.1 of Coenobita brevimanus. Taxonomy (NCBI): domain Eukaryota; kingdom Metazoa; phylum Arthropoda; class Malacostraca; order Decapoda; family Coenobitidae; genus Coenobita; species Coenobita brevimanus. The sequence goes on from NC_137069.1 coordinate 40,446,197, forward strand.
ATTTCTTGTGGTAGGATAATTTCCTTTATCAGTAAATCAGGGAGCCCACCAGAGGTAATAATATACTAGATTTGGTTTTAGCTAATAAAGAAAATATCATTAGTGATATAGAGGTTGGTGGACGACTTGGTAATAGTGATCATGAAGAAATTTGGTTCAGATTTGTTTGGGATGTCTGTTCCACTGAAAATACCTCCACCGTTCCTAATTTTCGTCTAGATTTCGATGGCTTAAGAGCTTAATTTAAAGTGGTATTCCGTAGGGAGAATAGCTATTTTAGGGAGTAGCAGGTCAGTGGGGAATCCCAGGTCATAGGTGAGGGGCAGGAAACATGTGCGAATGTGGAGGGTGAGGTGGCAGATAAGAGTGTAGTCCAGGTGACAGGGATTAAGTCAGCTCCAGTACCAAGTAGACGTTCGACCAGAGAGAAGGATAACTAGTTAGTAAATATAATACACCGAGGCCAAGATACATACACTATATCCCTTCAAAACCGTTTAGAACGAATAATTCAGAACCAAGATGGTTATACAACAGATTAAAATCTCTCATAGGCCAAAGGAAAGGAATATACAGAAAAATAGAACGTGGAGAGGAACACTTGCGTAACCGGTAGGCGATTTTAAATAGAAAGGTAAAGAGGGAAATACGAAAAGCAAAGAGAAGTTATGAAATTAAGGTTGCTAGTGAATCGAAGGAAAACCCTAAGGGTTATTATCAAATGTACCGTACAAAAAAAAAAAGATAGGATAGGACAACTCAGAACAGAATCAGGCGACATTACCAGTGAAGATAAAGAAATGTGCTCCATCCTAAATCATTATTTCATATCAGTATTCACCAAGGAAAATCTAGACCTGGTCCCTCAAGCAGCAAATATTTATCATGAGAGTACGGAAAATATTCTTAGTAAAATAACCATTAGTAAGGAGGACGTATTTAAAAAAATTAATAAGTTAAAACCTCAAAAATCGCCAGGTCCGGACGATATACAGTATATGCAAAAATTATAAAAGAAACCAAAGAAGAATTATGTCAGCCACTTTTAACATTATTTAATGACTCCTAAATTTCAGGAGAAGTTCCAGAGGCATGGAAGACCGCAAATGTAGTGCCCATCTTTAAAAAGGGTGATAAAGCATCTGCGTCAAATTATCGTCCGATAAGTCTAATGTCAATAGTAGGAAAAATGTAAGAGTCAATTTTGGCAAATAAGATTAGAGAACACTTGGAAAGATTTAATCTTATAAAAGAAAGTCAGCACGGATTCAGGCAAGGACGATCCTGCCTCACAAACTTGTCATTCTACTCGGAGGTCTATGAGGCAGTAGATAGCGATAAAGCTTACGATGTTATTTATCTGGACTTTAGTAAAGCTTTTGATAGGGTCCCACACGAAAGGTTAGTTAGAAAGGTTCGAGCACACGGTATAGACGGAGATATCTTAAAATGGGTAGAATCCTGGCTGAAAGGACGAAAGCAGAGAGTATTAATAAATGGAACTAAGTCAGATTGAGGATTAGTAACTAGCGGTGTACCACAGAGTTCAGTACTCGGTCCCATATTATTTATTATATATATAAATGATCTAGACTTAGGAGTCACTAGCAGCATCAGCAAATTTGCCGACGATACAAAAATAGGCCGTATCATTCACTCGACTGACGATTGTCATAACTTACAAAAAGACCTCGATACATTATCCAAATGGTATAAAACTTGGCAAATGGAATGTAACGTTGAAAAATGTAAAGTACTTAACGTAGGCAAGGCCATTGGAGACACTAAATACAGCTTAGATAACAAAGAATTTAGCAAATCAGAATGGGAGAGGGATCTAGGAATTGTGGTTAGCAACGACCTTAAACCAAGGCAACAGTGTATTAATGCGAGAAATAAAGCAAATAGGGTCCTAGGATTTATTTCGAGAAGCGTGAGCAATAGATCATCAAAAGTAATACTGCAACTTTATCCAGCATTAGTAAGGCCACATTTAGACTACGCAGTACAATTTTGGTGTCCTTACTATAGAATGGATATTAATTCGTTAGAAAATGTACAGAGAAAAATGACAAAAATGATACATGACGTTCGGAACCTGTCATATGAAGACAGACTGAAAAGACTAAGTCTGCATTCGCTAGAGGCGTAGAGTAAGGGGAGACTTAATTGAAGTGTTTAAGTGGATGAACGGTATAAATAAGTGAGATATTAGGAACGTACTTAAAGTGAGCATACAGGATAGAACTAGAAGTAATGGTTTCAAACTAGAAAAATTCCGTTTCAGTAAGGAAATAGGTAGAAATTGGTTTGGTAATAGAGTAGTAGATGAATGGAATAAGCTACCTAGTAAAGTAGTTGCAGCCTCTTCCATTGAGAGTTTCAAGCATAGGCTAGATAAGCATATGACAAATAAGGGGTGTGTATAGAAAAAAAATTCTTATTACCAATACTAATTCATAATTTTTCCTTTTCAGGTTACACTATGATAGTCTTTACTCTCCTTTCACACTTTCCCGTAATATGTCCACGCCAGTTTTTCTATACAGCGTGGCGTTCTTTCTGGCTTTTTCCTGCCGGCATCGGCTGGAGGGTATGGAGGGCGGGGGAGAGACTTATTCTTTGCTATCCTTCTCTCATTCTAGTAGTTCAGTTACTCTTCTAGGAGCTGCCTAGCATGGGCCAACTGGCCTATTGCAGTTATCCTCTCTTCTTATGTTCTTATTACCACTCAGGATGGGAGGCCTTGGCATCATAAATCCGGCAGCCGTGGCAAGCTACGAACATAGAAATTCACTCAGGCTCACCGAATCCTTATCACAGAAAATTTGTGTCCAGGTTGAGACGAGTGAAATCGACCACCAAAGGCAGAAAGACATAACGACATAGATAAGCAAGGAGCGAGAAGCAAGACAAAAAGACCAGCTACAGCACATAACTGAACATCTAACACCAGACCAGTGCAGAAGAGTTGAAATTGCAAAGGAGGCTGGGGCACAGAACTGGCTGACAACCATGCCTCTCAAGGCAAAAGGCTTCCACTTCAACAAACAAGAATTTTTTGACGCCATAGCCTTGAGATATGGGTGGCCAGTAGAGAACCTACCTCAACACTGTGCCTGTGGCACTGCCTTTGAAGGAAGGCTTTGTTTACATCTGATACGATGAAGTGCGCGACTTCACTGCCAAAATGCTGCAGGCAATATACCATAATGTTATGACTGAGCCAGCTCTGCTACCCCTGGACGGCGAGCACTTCACCCACAGAACAACAAACACATCAAATGATGCAAGAGTGGATGTCAGAGCTCGAGGCTTCTAGACACGTGGGCAGAGGGCGTTCTCGACAATAGGATATTTGATCTCATGGCAGCATGTCATTGTGAACTGTCTCTCGAAGCTACATACAAAAGAAATGAACAAAAAAAAAAAAAAACTATCAAGAAAGGATCCAGCATGTGGACCACGGTCGATTCACTCCCCTTGTGTTCACATCAGGTGGGATTGGTCCAGAGGCAGTGAGATTCTATTCGAGACTGGCAGAGGTTCTTTCTGAGAAGAAACGTCAACCGCAGAGTTGTTATGGCCTGGATGAGATGTCGACTGTCATTCTCCCTCGTGAGGTCTGAACTCCTATGTCTCAGGGGCACCAGATCATCAGCCCTCAGGCCTGTCTCTCTGGCGGGTATGGATTACGAAGCTACTGTGGTCGAGAGTCGCATAGACCAACGACTCCAATGGATTAATGTCTTTATTGGCACTTTAATATTAATAAATATAAAATAAAATAATAATAGTAATAGTAGATGGTTGGTAACCACAGCCGTTGGCGTGCTTGGGGCCAACGGATTGTAATATGAGGGTTAGTGTTAACCTTCACATTACAACTCCAAATGGTGAACTGTATTAGCAAGGTTGGTTTTGATCTTCACAATAAAATTCTCTAATGGATGGAGGCGACTTTTAAAAAGTAATAATAGCAGTAGTAGTAGCAGTAGTAGTAGTAATAATAATAATAATAATGATAATAATAATAATAATAATAATAATAATAGTAGTAGTAGTAGTAGTAGTAGTAGTAGTAATAGTAGTACTAGAAGTAGTAGTAGTAGTAGTAGTGCTAGTAGTAGTTATTGTTGTTGTTGTTGTTGTTCAAGGCTCGTCTGGACGTGAAATCAATGTACTGCAGGTTAAAGTTTAAATGTTCTTGATGGTAAGGATAAACTCTGAGCTAAATGAAGTCACCTACCAGCATCAAGAATAAAATGAATACAACCATCACTTTAGCAATAACAAATAATAAATACACAGGATTGTAGATGGTATGAAATATTAGAAAGACGAAATAATAAATAAAGACACATAACGGCAACACAAACAAAATCTAAGCAGTAATCATCTCACTGAAGAGGATAAGAGGGCCGAGGGAGGACAGAGGCGATAGAGGGAAAGACAATCCCTCAAACTGGACCAAAAAGAATCACGTTCGGAGAGAATCAGTGAGGTAAACATGTCAATTTTCATCAGTAATCTATTTAAGGCATCTGCCGGTGTGGTGGTGGTGGTGGTGGTGGTGTGCGTGGATGGGGTTGGGGAGGGTTTGTGGAGGTAGATGAGAATGGATTTGGGATGGGTGACGCAGGGTGCGTAGGGGTTAGGAGGAGGTGTGTGTGTGTGTGTGTGTGTGTGTGTGTGTGTGTGTGGAGGTTGAGAATGAGGGCATATGTTACTGTCTGTCAGAAAATAAGGTGTGGGAATTTGGGAGCGAGTAAGTGGAAAAAATGTTGAAATAAGTGTGATTTGTTATCTGAAATGTGAAGCTGAGAGAGAGAGAGAGAGAGAGAGAGAGAGAGAGAGAGAGAGAGAGAGAGAGAGAGAGAGAGTTATACAGATACACAAACGAAGCAGACCTTAAGCTTAACTCCTGACCATCTTCCTTAGTACAGAGAACAGTTACGCATCAAAAGACTTAACATATAACCATTATAACCAGTCACTATACCACTTTCTTTTCATATAAAGGAACTGGACAAAACACAAAAATTGTAGTAAGTGGTTGGTGCATAAAACTCTGCTGGTTTTAGTTATGGGGTAAGGAGGAGTACACTGATGTGTTAGTAGTCAAATCAACCCTCCAGACTGACTACACCTGGCTATCACCTAAGCACAAAGGGGTTTGGGATCTTAGTCAGGTTAGAACATACTCGCTTCTTAAAGATACTGGGAAAATTTCTAACCATTGCATGAATCTAGGAAGTTGGGACTCGGAAATAAGGCCAAATAATTCTTTACCTAACTTTATTGCCCAATTCAGTTACTTTACTGTCCACACATCGGACGTGAAGGCTTTTTAGTGCGTAGCTTTTGTAGCATCCTTTCAATGTTAGATTTTTATTTCTTTATTTTGAGTAGATCACTTTGTCGCCAGGCGACTTTATTTAGGCTAAAGGGAGAGTTTCCGATGGGGAGGGGCTACATATAGCTTTTATTAACGATTTTACTAATAAAGCACCTTCTCAAGTAGTATAATATTGTTTGGTAACAGCGGGAGTAAAGTAACAAGGCGACATGATAGTAAAGAAGTTAAGATTCAAAAATAAAGGTAAGTAGTTATATAGATTACCTTTATTGCCAACACCTGGACATTGGGGTAGGCGGTGGCTCAATCGGTAGAGAGGGGGCCTACAGTCCTGACGGACCCAGGTTCGAATCCCGGCTGGGGCAGGGAACAGTTTAAGGATTTGAATTTCATTAAATCAGGCTTTACTGATCTACCAGAAGACCCGCCGACATGTCGTAAAAATACCCCCGCTAATACACCAGTCCTGCAGGAGACAGCCCTAGCATGTATTCAATATGGACGGTGGGTGTTAGCGCCGAATTGGTGACATGTAGAGGTGTATGGTATGTAGGAGGACTGCTGGGCCTTGATAGCAGGCTGTGAAGCCTATGCCCTGAGTCGGACACAAAAAAAAAATGCAGGTGCTTTATTGAGTCTCATCTGCAATATCGTCTCACAGGTAACTCATTCAGCGCCATTTTCTTTACTGATTTGGGCACGGTAGGCGATTTCATTTATTATAAGAGAAAGCTTTCGACCCAGTAAAGTTAGATACAATCTTCACTAATTACTATACTAATTCAATTTCATTCTAAGTTGAAAATTATTGTCCGGACGTAGAAATAGTAAAATAAACAAGAGATTACTGTAGCGAGGAAAGTTAGGATACAGTGATAAAGTTAAACATTTCTCTTTACATGAACATTATCGTTGGTACCCTGACGGGAAGGGTCTTTAATGAGTCTCATTTGCACCTGGGTTGTTAGCTCCTCTTTGTGACTGTTGTTGGCTAAAATCAAATAATATTAGAGTGGAGATTGAAGACCCAGAGACAAGGTTCAGTAATCTATTGCTAACTTTTTCAGCAGATAAAAGGAGTCTTATCTGTAGTTCTAATAAAATTGTCACATGGAAAAAAGAAAATAAAGCAAAACAATAATGAAGATCCAAATAAAGGTGGACACTGAAGAAATAAGGCCAAACAACTTGCTAGCTAAACTTAATTAACCCCCATCGTCTATTTGTCTATCTGTCTATCTATCTAACTATCTGTCTGTTGTCAGTCACCTTAATTCAGTAAGAAATGGCCACAAACAAACCTCATGTTGCTCTTTCAACTCACCCCCCCTCCCTCATATATCTCCCCACTCCATCCTTCAATCTCATCCTTGGTCTCCTTCACCACCAGACGATTTTATTCAGCTCATCAAAGGCTCTTCGAGGTGGAGGGGTTAGATATAGCCTTTACTAATCCTTTCCACTAATAAAGCCTATTCCTAAGTTGAACCATATTGTGTGTTGAAAGCAAGAGTAAACTAAAGCAAGACTGTGAAGAAAATTGAATCCAATAATAAAGCAAAACAATACTTCTGCACCTAAACTATTAAAGTATCTGGTGGTTGCAAGGGAAAATAAAGCAGTGGAGTGATTAAGGTAACAAATAAGGTAAAGTAAAGCAAAACAATTCTCTGCAGGTTAAATTTATCTTCAGCAGGTGGATGCAGAAGTGTTTTAGGCTGTCTCATTTGCAGTAGGGTTGCTTCTGGCCTTTGGTTCCTTCTTGCATAAATAAAAACCTCCTTTATTTTTTTTTTCTCCTTTATTGATCTTGCCAAAATTAGACTCCTTTATTAGCTTGAGAGAGGCTTTGTAACTGGAAATATTATATTTAGCTTTAACTAACAATTTCTGCTACTGAAGCTCCTTCCTAAGCTGAACTGTTTTGTCTGGTGATAGTAAGAAAAAACTAGAGGGGCACACAGAGAGCGCATACCTCCGCCAACGCCGGATCCGGATCCGGATCCGGATCCGCCCCAAGATTTAAGAATTCTTCCTTGGCCCACGGCCTACCCTTCCACAAAATTCCACTGAAATTCATTGAGAACTTTAGGAGATACTGTGCGGTAGGATCTTGATCCGGATCCGCCTGAAAAATTAATCAATTGGACATATTGCGTGAGCAAACAAACAAACAAACAAACCATCAAACAAAGAAACGTGGGGTAAAACGTACACCTCCTGGCGGAGGTAAATAAAGCAAGATGACACCGTAATAAGAAATGTTAAGACTCATAAATAAAGTGTTGCGATTAACAACAAGCTAATAAAGATGTCACTTATAGCACCCATAAAAATGTCTGGTGTTTGGAAGAAAAAGTAAAGCAAGCCAATTAAGAGATTAAAATCCAGAAATTAAAAAACAAAACAAAAGTATATAATTCTTAATACCTAAACTTTGGGTGGTAGGTGGTGGTGACCATCATTCACTCACTTGATGTAGTGGTGCCTACTTCATAATTCACCTTTATTTTTGTGTGTCTGCCCTCCTCTCTTCCTATTTCCCTTGTCTTTCCTGTCACTTTTTATTACTATTTATTTTTCCTTTTAAGGTGGCTTTACATTGAGTGACAAGCCAAATGGATTCCTGTAAGTCAGGAAACCATGTACAAAGCTGGGTGGTAACCATATAACCAACCCATACGTGTTCCCCACATGTCAGCAAGTGGGTTGGCGGAGGGTTAGTGCCCCTTCCTGTAAAACAACTATATACAGTAACTCAAAGACAAATGGCCATCCCTTACGGGATTATGGCTTCTGACTAAATGTAGATGGATAGATAGACCTAACAGTTATTGTCGGTAGGCGGACGTGCAGTTATTTAAGGCTGTTTCATTTTGCAGTAAGGTTATATGCTCTTGTTTATGACTGATACAATAAAGGGGTTTAGGGACCAAAATTAAGGTAAAACAGTTCTCAAACTCTGAACAATTTTATTGCATCTCACTCAAATACCCACTAAACCGTTTTAGCAACACTATATAAAACAAGACGGTGATGAAATTATGGCCCAGAAACAAGACGAGAGAGAGAGAGAGAGAGAGAGAGAGAGAGAGAGAGAGAGAGAGAGAGAGAGAGAGAGAGAGAGCAACAATAGCCAAGCTTAACTGCAGCCAGATGGACAAGGAACTATTTGGACGCATCTGATTTGTAGCACCGATAAAAGCGTCTGGTGTAGGCAGAGATACAGCAGTATACCGTATAAAGAAACTAGGACAAAGAAATATGGTTAAATAAAGCAAAACCATTCTCTGTGGCTAAGTGTTTTCTTGGGTGAGTGGACGTGCAGGTGTTTTGGGTGTGTCTCATTTGCATTACTTATAAATTGTCTAGTTAGAGCAAGAAATAAAACAAAACAAGACAGTGGAGAAATTAAGGTCTAGAAATATAGATAAATAAAGCAAACAAATTCTCAACACCTAAAATTTATCTTGGGTAGGTGGACGTGCAGATATTTTAGGTGTGTCTCTTTTACAGTACTAATAAACTGTTTGTTTATAAAGAGAAAGAAAGTAATGCAACATAGGAAAGTAATTAAAGTCAGCAACTAAAATCAAATAAAGCAAACCAATTCTCCACACCTAAGCTTTAACTTGGGTAGGCGGACGTGCAGGTATTTTAGGTGTGTGTCATTTGCAGTAGGGTTGTAAGCCTCCCCTTAAAGCTGGCGTTAGTGACACTCCTGCTTCTATCTCGGCTCTCATTTACCGCCCCTCCCTCCCGCACTCCCATTCTCTCTCTCTCTCTCTCTCTCTCTCTCTCTCTCCCTTCTATTTCGGTTCTCATTTGGCCCTTGTCAGTCTCTGTCGCTGTGTGTCTGACATTAAATATCTCTCTCTCTCTCTCTCTCTCTCTCTCTCTCTCTCTCTCTCTCTCTCTCTCTCTCTCTCTCTCCAAACATTTAGAAATTGATTAAAATAGTCTGGTCATAACAAAAGTACTATGACAGAAGGTGTCATACTACTACTACTACTACTACTACTACTACTACTATCCCTGCATCTAAGTACTTCTCTGCCCATTTCACTCTCCTATAAACTTTGTCCTGTTATATCCATTATCCCATTAATCTGAGGCTGTTTGTGGTGATGGTGATGAGAAGGAGGATGATGAGGATGATGACGATGAAGATAAATTTTATTGCACGCGTAAAATACTGTACCCGTATGTCAGTTGACTCTCTCTCTCTCTCTCTCTCTCTCTCTCTCTCTCACTGAACAGAAAAGGTAAATGGAGAGTTCTTACCCCACTCCGAGATCTCACTTTGAGGATAAGATGGAGGGATGGGGTGGAGAGGTATATGAAAGTGGAGTGTGTGATGTGGAGAGAGGGCAGCCTGATGACGTTGAAGAGACTAACATAGATGCTGTACGTTTCTAGCCATCCTTACCGGTATAACGTGTGGTTATAGACAGGTAGATACTGTAGATAAATATAATCGTTTGCTAGTAGATAGAATACCAACAATAACTCGCTTCTCCAAATTTGTTCCCCCTCCTCCCCGAGACCTCAACTCACAGCAATCCTTCAGCCTCTTCTTTCCTTGTTTTTGCAAAATTTACCAGAATATTGCTAAAACTTGGAAAATATTGTTAAAGAAAAATTGCTTAATGTAGCTGGCACCTGAAGAACAAGGCACAGAATTGCAAAATAGATTTCTTACACTGATACATAAGCTTCTCTGTATCTGGTTCTATTCCAGTTTATGTTAGTATAGAGATGCACGGTTGTAGTAGTAGTACCAGTAGTAGTAGTAGTAGTAGTAGTAGTAGCAACAGTAGTAGTGGTATTGGTAGCGGTAGTACTTCAGCTCACAGCAGCTGTTCATTTTCTTCCTTCTTTCCTTGTTTTTGCAAAAGGTGCCAGGATATTGCTATAACTTGGAAAAAAGCATTAGAGAAAAATTGCCACACATAACTGGGTACCCGTAGAACCAGGTACAGTTTTTGTAGTAGTAGAAGTAGTAGTAGTAGTAGTAGTAGTAATGGTAGTGGTAGCAAGAGCAGCTGATGATGATGATGGACACAATCTCTCGAGGTTGCTTCATCTTCGCTGTGTATTGAACAGCACAGCCAATCTTACACTCACAGTTTTTTTTTTTTTTCCCCGATAGTGGTGTATGAAGGCGGCCTGTGTGGGAGAAAATCTGTGCTTCTCTGTTTTTCTTTTGGCCAGATTTATGTCTCTCGGGAAATTACCTTCGTCATCTTTCCTTTTAGCTTTTCTCCGACCTCCTCTGTTTGAAGTTTCGAGTCTGTTTCACTTGTGTTTCATTCACCGTTTTTCTCTTATCCAGATTAGTTTCGGATTAATGCTTCTAAAGTTATGTTGGATTTCCTTATTATTTCCCTTTATGTTTTCCTTTTTATTTACCGGTAATCATGTATTTAGTTATGGCATGCATATTTTTTTTTTTTTTTTTTTTGTATTTGATGATGGATGAGACAGGTCAGATTCGGGATATTCGTACTCTCTCTCTCTCTCTCTATCTATCTATCTACCTATCAATCTATCTGTGTGTGTGTAATTGTTTATTTGTTTGTTTCTTGTTTACTTACGACCCATGGGAGACGAAAGCTTGGAGGTATCAGTCCTCTCAGTTTTCCCTTTTCCTGGATTGCAGTCTCTTGGGAAAATATCTTGTTTATTATTTTCCTTTCTTATTATTCGTATGTTTCTGAAAATTTTTATATATCATGTTCTCTTCTAAATCCCATTATTAGTACAGATTTTTTCAAGATTTATTTTACTGCTCTAATATACTCTCCAGATGGTACCCAGAAAAAATTATTAAAAAGGACAATGCCGTGTTGAGAGTTAATGGTGATAATTTGTACCTCTCTCTCTCTCTCTCTCTCTCTCTCTCATCATGCGAAGTCAAGAATGGGTTTATTGTTTCATTATTGCACACTGGATCCCACCGGAACAGAGAGAGAGAGAGAGAGAGAGAGAGAGAGAGGGAGGGGTACACAATTCATGCCACTTTTCAGACAAACCCACTAAGAGCACTTAACTATGTATTCCAGATCCTCACATTAACAATCAAACACGCGCTACTGTTCTTGCTCTTGGACCCGGGAGTTAACATGCAACTGAGGAAAATCGTCTGGGGATGATTAAATAAAGACAGCTTACACATGGCTCTGAGTGGAATTTAATGAGAGACAATTACTTAGGCCTATACTCGTGGAAGTTTATATGACTGAGTGAAATCGTCTATGGTCGTACCATTCTAAAGTGGCGGTTTGGGTGGGGCACGAACCTCTGTACAGTGGTGCCATGTTTTCCATACTCGTGATGCCTCTCTCTCTCTCTCTCTCTCTCTCTCTCTCTCTCTCTCTCGTGGTGGGATGTGTATCACCTTAGGGAATTTTGTTTCTTTTATGTCTTTTAAACTTGTGCTTTCATTTCTTTATTTTGTTTTTAATTATATTATTGTTTTACATATGACGCCAGATGACCTTGGTGTTACGGCGCCTTTTCATTCAATCATTCTCGCCCTCCTTCCTTCCCTCCCTTCATCTTTCTCTCAGCTTGACAGTGCACTCAACACTGCCTCTTGCCTGCCTTCTCTCTCTCTCTCTCTCTCTCTCTCTCTCTCCTGGGGGAGATGTGCTTCACCCTCGGGAATTTTGTTTCTTTTATGAGTGACATAAACTTGTGCTTTCATTTCTTTATTTTGTTTTTATTATATCTAATTATGTTTAAAAATATTATTGTTTTACATATGGCGCCAGATGACCTCGTTGTTGTGGCGCCATGATTTGTTTTCATTCAATCACTCTCTTCTTCCTTCCCTCCCTTCCTTCATCTCCCACTAAGCTGCACTCAACACTGCCCCTGGTCTGCCTTCCCCCCCCCCTCTTTCTCGTCTGTGGTATTTTAGGATACATTTTGGTTATTTTCTTTTACGTTATAATGTACATATTGTAAATTTGACTTTATTTCCACACCACCCAGGAGGTTAAAGTCTTGGTGCGTTTTTTTTAAGAGGTGTCCCCAAACAGGCCTATTCCTCTATCCCTCACAGATGACCAGGTCGGACTGGGTGTGTGAGTGTTGCCGCTCACGATGATTTAATGTATATATTTTTTTTTTACTAAGAAACTGGCATATTTTTGCTTATATTCCTGCACATTATCTTATAATCATAATTGTGACATTATTACCAACCCCAGAAATACGGTAACAGCCAATAAAAGTGACTACTTTTTTTAAAGCAACACTGTAAAATAATTATGCCACGTTTCTGTATTGCCGTATAAATATTTTACGCAAAATCAGTGTACTGTTCTTTCATATATTATAATACACACGTTACCATTATATTCTTATGTGTTTATCTTATTGTGATGCCTATTACATATATCAGAGCCGTTCACATAGCGGGTATGGAACACGTGGCAACACTGTACAGAAGTTAGTGCCCCACCCAAACCGCCACTTAAGATTGGTACCACCATAGTTACGATCAAAAAATCTTTTCCAGCACCACTACTTTTACAACAACTACTACTACTACTGCTACTACCACTACTGCTACTATTACTACTACTACTACTACTTATAATAATAATAATAATAATAATAATAATAATAATCCACACCATACACCTATACACTAACAATTTTTCTTCTTCACCTCCCTGGAGTTTGTTTTTTACACACCCTCTTCTTTCTCTTCCTACTAAATATATGGTAAAAAAGGCTATATATGGCTTTGACTGTACTCTTTTTACTCTAACTCGTCCTAAAATTGTCAAGTCTCTATCTTGAACGCTGAGTTGTAGCAATAGATTAGCATTAAAATAGAATGCTGGTACGAAGAAGTGCTAGAGAAGAGATGTAGAGACGTAGTACTGTCTGTCCTCGCCTCTCATCCACGTGAAATAAGCAACAAAAGCACTGAACTCCAGGCCAGGTTAAGGTGAAAAGGGTATAGGATGTGCTGGCTTGGAGTAGATTACAGCAAGAGACTGGGGTAACTGTATAGAGCCACCACAACTGCTGAATAAATCTTTACTCTGCTGGGCCTAACCTGACGCAGAGTTGCCTTGGGAGACCTTTGGCTGGGAAGAGGAAATTCTGCTTTTGTTTTGGTAGGGCTGGAATGGAAGGATGGATGGATATGGACAGACAAAGAGACAGACTGGACAGAAGCGACGGGCAGACGGAAGGAGCGGAAAGGGGACGGACGTAGGGGACAGAGGAGATAAACTGAGAAAAATGAAGAGGACAGGCAAACGTAAGCATAAAACAGACAGGCTGAGGAGACAGACACTCGTACAGATGGGAGAAACGACACGGACGGAATGGACAGGGGAGGCGGGAAAAAGGAAAGGACGGTGAAGAGACAGACGGAAGGAGCGGACCGAGGAGACGGGCTGACATAAGGAGGAGACAGACAGATGAACGAAGACGGAAGAGACAGAATATGGATGACGAAATCTGACGGATGGAGAAGGTGGACGGACAGACGGACACATAGACGGAGACGGATAGATGGACGGAGGGGACAGAGGAAGCAGAGGGCGAAGAGGACAGATGGACAGACAGACAGGGGAAACAGACAGACGGAAGAGATGGATGGAAGAGACGGGCAGACTGAGAACAAACGGACGGACAGAGGCAAAGGTTGGATGGAGGAGACAGACAAACAGAAGTGACAGACGGAGGGAAGCAGACAGGGAAGAAGTCAGACAGAGGAATTCAGACATGAGAGATACAAACAGAATCACAAGACAGCGCAAGGAGGAGAAGGGGGAGGCAGGGGAAGAGGGAGAATCCAGGCTGTGTTTATGTAAAGTTGTTCCATTATCGCGCAGCCACGGCCCGGCAGTGACGCGCAATCATGTCATAATTTACATGAAATAGCTCGCGCTTTCTGCCGCCAAGTGGGAGGCAGAGGGGGCGTTTCGGGTGGCAGGTGGTGCGGCTTTTTGCGAAATTGTGCAGAGCGCTGCATTTTCGCTGTTGACGTTGGGAGGGTATTTATTAAGAACGGTAAACGAGTCTCCTAAACAGCTAGCTACTCTCAGAGACCCTTTTGTATATTTTTATATTTTTTCACTTGATTATTCACTCGTATGATTATGGGGAATTTAGTGGCTGTAGGAGTAAAGAAAAACTTATATATAAACAATCCTAAGGTTAGAGGGTTTGTAAATTTGGTTCACTGGGATGCAAAGGGCATAGAAGAAAGAGAAGGATGGGGATCACGCGTTTTCAGAGAGGTATAAACACATCTTACGTTCTTGTTTTCCTCTTTTGAACGTGAGATTTTGTTATTAAAACTTCCCACATTCCTGTGGGAAGTTTTGTTGTTTTGTCATTATTATTATTGTTATTATTATTATTATTATTATTATTATCATTATTATTATTACTTATTTTAGAACTGCGACGTTTCAAAGGCTATTTGGCCTGGCACCTTCAAACTTGGTCAACTTGGAGGGTTGTGCACATCTTTTACCCAAACATGGTGGTAGTCCGTCAACCGGATCTCCGGATATTATAGTGAACACACAAAAATGAGTCAGCCACGCTGCCTCAAGAACCGCTTAAGCTAGGAAGCTGAAATATCGCTACAATATAGCCTTAAGGTGGACCCAGTGCAGAAAGGGATATGGTTCCTGTCGGTTGATTATTCCCAGAGATTGCCTGGGGTAAAAAACTGGGACTTAGGGATATTCCGAATGTCGCCTAATTTTCTGTGAAGGACTAAAGCCAGAGCCACCAAACTTGGTGGGCATATAGACTGTGATGACCTAAGATGACATGCACAAGATCAGTGGCTTTTGACCTCAAGATCACAAATGACATGGAAGACAATGAGGAGGAGGAGAGGGAAGAAAAGGAAGAGGATGGGGAGGAAGAGGAGAAGAAGAAAGAAGATGAAGAGGATGAGGAGGATGAGGATGAAGGAATGGTGCAAGGCTTGCAAGGAAAAGAAGCATCATTCCAGTAACAACATACAACAAATTTCAGATTCTCACAGAAGTAGAGGAAGAGCCCCATGAGGCATGGGTTGTGGGGGACTCCATCATCCGTGGTCAGTTGGTGGAATTTTGCGGCCGGGAACCCTCTAAACGAAAGCGTTTTTGAATTCCAGGGGCGGGAGTAGATGACGTGACAGAGGCCGTGGATGACGTTTTTGAGAATGCGGAAAATGGCAGCCTTGTTATCATTCATACAGGTACCAACGACGTCATGCGAACCCGATCAGAGGAGCTGATGGAGAAGTACAGGAAGATGATCAGACTCCACAAGGAGAAAACTAACAATATTTTAAATTCAGGCATACTACCAAGGATTAATGCAGGGAATGCCTGCTTCAGCAGAGCATTTAGTATTAATAACAGAGTCAAGTCACTTTGCTTACAGGAAGGAGTTCAGTTCATCGACACGTGGAACCAATTTTACGAGCA
Organism: Coenobita brevimanus; assembly: GCF_032717465.1. NCBI lineage: Eukaryota > Metazoa > Arthropoda > Malacostraca > Decapoda > Coenobitidae > Coenobita > Coenobita brevimanus. The sequence continues at coordinate 40,462,022 of NC_137069.1, forward strand.
GCGTACACTGTTTACGAACGATGGACTACACTTGAATGCCGTTGGTTCTGCCCGTCTTGGTCGTTTGCTTAATGATGCCATAAGTTTTTTTCTGGAGAAAACGGGAGGCAAACGTAGATGTCACACGATCTGATAAATCAATACATAATGGAAGCTCCCCACATCAGAAAGGAAAGCACATTAAAGCAATCCTTGCAAATGCTCATAGTCTATGTCATAAATTTTCTGATTTAGAGGCCCTTGCCTTTACCGAAGATTATGATGTAACTGGAGTAACAGAATCGTGGCTAAATACTGAGCAGAGAGATTTTCTAGCTGAGTTTAATTTACCAGGCTATCACATTTTCAGTTGTGAAAGGAAGGATCGAACATGGGGCGGCGTGTTGTTATAAGTTAAATCAAGATTTCATCCAGTCGAAATTACCAAGCCATGTATTGAAAACATCGACACTATTTATATTCAGCTTAGAAATGTATATTTTCATAAAATCACTCTTGGGTTAATTTATCGTCCACCTGGTCAGCCACTCAACATCGATGCAAAGCACTGTAATATTTGGTGACTTTAATTTACCAGTTCCAAAATGGGGAGAAGCCCTATCCTCACACACAGGGTCAGACCTATATACAAATTTGCAAGAAAGTTCTTTGTATCAATTTTTAAATTATCCAACATGTGGAGCTAACATCCTAGATCCTGTCTTAGCTACATCAAGAAATGTAGAGTTTAATGTTATTGTAGGAGAAGAATTTAGTACAAGTGATCATCACATAGTTACATTTAACATTAAATTCAGTGAAGACAGTGTCAAGGCCAGTTGTGAGAAAGTGCCCAACTTTAAGAGAGCAAATTTTAAGAAATTAAAGGCAATTGCAGGTGCAGTTGACTGGCATCCCATTGTCGAAACTTTAGATATCAATGACGCGTGGAGTTACTTTACAGAAACTCTCAACAGTGCCATCAAATTATGTATTCCTATGTGCAACAGAAGGCCCGCCAAAAATTCTAAACCCAAATGGTGGAACTCCAACATTAAACACTGTTTAGGAGCAAAAATCTTGCATATAAGAATTATAATACCACAAAGAGTCTAAGTGATAAAAATGAATCCGATGCCCTTCGACGAAATGCCAAAAAATTAATTAAATGCAGTAAGAAAAACCTTGAGACACATATTGCAAGTATCAGTAAATCATATCCCAAGGAATTTTTCAGTTACATAAGAAGCAAAAAGGTAATAACTCCATCAATCGGTCCCTTAGTCACAGATAACGGAGAGCACACTGATGATGAAACTATGATGGCGAAAATTCTTAATACTTTCTTCACGTCAGTATTTACAATAGAAAATATGCATACAATTCCTACTGTTTCCCCCATTCCTATAAAAGAGGGCAACATAATCACTGACATTACAGTCAGCAATCGTGACGTACTGCTTGCAGTAAACAGATTAAAAGAGAATAAAGCACCAGGACCGGACAAAATATCACCACGTGTATTGAAAGAACTACAGAATGAAATATCAAAGCCTTTAGCTGAACTTTTTAGCTTATCACTTAAGAGCAGTAAGGTGCCACATGAATACACGCTTGCTAACGTAACGCCAATATTCAAAAAGGGCAACAGAGCCCTACCAGAAAACTACCGCCCAATTAGTTTAACATCAGTGGTTTGCAAATTGCTTGAAACTATTATCAGAGACAAGTTTGTAAAACACTTAGAAATAAACAATCTCATAAAAGATTCGCAACATGGTTTTCGTAATAACTGCTCTTGCCTCACGAATCTGCTGGACTTTTTCAATGATATACTGAACATGTATGACGAGACTAAATCTGTTGATTTGGTCTACCTCGATTTTCAAAAGGCTTTTGACAAAGTTCCACACAAAAGACTCCTTCAGAAGCTAAAGGCACATGGTTTCAGCGGCAGTGTTCTCGGGTGGGTAGAAGATTGGCTCACCGGACGAAAGCAAAGAGTTGTAATAAATGGAAAAGAGTCAGACTGGATAAACTTTACAAGTGGAGTGCCGCAGGGTTCAGTGTTAGGTCCTATTCTTTTCTTAATATATGTGAATGATATTGACGATATTGTTGTAAGATTTCAAAATTTGCTGATGATACTAAAATAGGTAACAGAGCAGATACAGCACTTCAAAGATGGGCAATTCAGAGAGATCTTGATCAATTGCTTAACTGGGCCCAAGTCTGGCAAATGGATTTCAATATTAATAAATGCGAAGTGTTAAACATTGGCAGTAAAAATGTAAGAGCAAGTTACAGCATGAATAATGTCCACCTTGATTGGATAAACCATGAAAAAGACTTAGGAGTTATAATAACAAATGATTTGAAACCAAGCAAACAATGTACAGAAGCTGTGAAAGAAGCCAATAAATTGATTGGGTTCATAGGCAGAGCATTTGAATATAAATCCGATAATATCGTCGTTACTTTGTATAATTCCTTAGTACGCCCGCACTTGGAGTATTGCGTTCAGTTTTGGTCACCGTATTATAAATAGGATATGGAAAAGCTTGAAAGAGTGCAGTGAAGGATGACAAAGATGATACCTAGATTGAGAAATAAACTGTATGAGGAACGTTTAGAAGCCCTGAATCTCTTTACCCTGACAAAACAGAGGATACGAGGAGATTTAATTCAAGTATTCAAGATATTCAAAGGACATGATAACATGGCTGTCAATAAATACTTCACAGTTGATCACTCGAACTACACTAGATGCAGTGGGCATAAAATAATTGGCAAACGATTCCAGTCGCATGAAGCTAAGCATTTCTTCTTCAATAGAAATGTAAATATATGGAATAAATTGCCCTCCAACGTAATAGATTGTAATACAGTACAAACCTTTAAAGGTCGCCTGGATAAGCATTTGGCATCCAACCCCCAGCTTAATATGTTTACTCCTGAATAAAACACTTGTGTATGTATGTGGTAGGTCTCCATATTATAATTGCAAATCATACTAGATAGATAGATAAATAGATAGATAGAGAGACAGATAGAAGCAGGAAGTCAAATGATGAGAAGGTGTTGTGTTTGCGAGAAGCGAGCAGCGCTAAATGCTTACACGGAGGAAAGCTGACGACAGCGGCCAGTAAGGAGATGATTCAGTTAGCTGTCAGCAGTCCTCTCGTGAGAAAGTTCTGTTGCCATGAGGAAGATACGTGACACACACACCCTACTACACGAGATGTGAGGAAAGAGAGTTGAGAAGGAGACAAGCGACCCTATAGAGAGGTCGAGACGGAGATTAGCTTTAGAACAGAGAGAGAGAGAGAGATAGCGAGACAGGGAGGTAGCTACCCAGGACTTATACTATTATACCTGTTTAATATTTCCAAGACAAATAAGAATAGTCCCATACTATTCTTTACCTCTCCCGTCACTACATGACATCTGGTGGAAACTACTACAAGATATAAAAGCCGCTCGACCACAAGTCTAAAATATACTTCTCTACAAGTAACTACAAAGTCCTTATGACATTTGGTAGCAGCGAACGTATACGAACCTCGTCTACGAATCAACATTAAATTACTACAAAATATCAAGATTGACAACAACCAACAATATCAGCTCCTGCCCCCTCCGTCTCCCAGATCATTACGCTGATGCAGAGGTCAAGAGATCACTCGACGCCTTGTAAGTAGCTTAACGACAAACCAGCAAATCTGCGGACATCGTCTCCGAATTAAAAGCAAATTTCTACAAAAGCAACCGAGACTACAAGATTAGCTTCAGTTCTACATTGAATCCTACAAAATACAGCCTACAGTGCAAATAGTCTACAAGTCTACGACGAATAAGCGAACTACAGCCATCTACAATCAACTACAATTAACAACTCTACGTCGTCTGTATAATCTTCTACACGCACCTACAAGTAGCGGCAGTCTTCATCCTACAACGAGTAAATCACAAGAAAAAAGGACCAAGAATACATCAAGAAAGAAAGAAAACTTACAAACAAACAAACAAACAAACGAAGAGTGAGAGACGACTCACAACTCATAACCACCAGACCTCACTCTCCTCTCTCTGCTACATCCACCCAACCACCACCGCCTACGCAGGTGTGAAGAGGTCAGGACGACGAAGCAAACACCAAGTACATATTCACAACTCATCTTACTCACTCGTCTTCACTCAAGTTACTCATCGCTACTCATTCACTCACCACAGCTACCAGTGTGGGAAGTTGAGGTCATCATGCGTGCTTGCTGAACAGACGCCACGTCAGTCAACACACCACCTGCACCACCACTCACACCACGGTAAAAATTAGTGAGTTACATAGTTACTTCATTTATACAATACACAGTGATAGACAATAAGCTTCTGCACAAACATATAAAACGTGCTGTATAGTTACAGTTTAAATACACATACTTACTTCAATTATCTTCATAATTCAATCATTAAATACTTGCACCAACAATAAACATTCTACACAGTATATATTCATTCATTTATTATAATATTTATTTACTACCAACGAGTGTTACCATTTATACCTACGTAAAATACGTGTTTCATACATACAACTATACATTAATTATATCTACAAAGTGATAAAGAAAATATACCATCACAATTACTCAGTGAGCAATTAAAAAAACTGTATTAAACATTTATTAATTAAAGCTACCTAGTGGAAACAGATAAATTAACTTACGAAAAAAAAAAAAAAAAAATGCCCAACACAAATGCCGTTAGCAAGAGTGAACATCTTCAACACAATCGTGAAGACAATGATTTCCACACAGTGCTGACACACATATTACTCACGATAGGTACAGGTGAACAAGTCAGTGTGTATAGTTAATACTGTATATATGTATATATATATTTTTTATATAAAATAACAAAATATGGGACTACATAATATCATTTTATAGTATCTGTGCAATATAAACTAAACTTTGAAAAAGTATCCCAAGAAAATTAGCCAGTAATTATGTAACCATGAACAACATGGAAACAAGCGTACACAAGCAAAGAGAAAAAAAATATGGAAAATCAATACATACAAAAAAAAAAAAAAGAAAGAAAGAAAGAAAAGTAAAACAGAAAAAAGAGAAATAGAGTAAGATCACATAACAAACAAATGAAAATAAGTGTAAGTGTTACTACATAAGCCAAAATACCACATAAACTACAAACAAAAAAAGCAAATTGTTGTCTCCACATACAAGTGGCACGACACATCATCACTATCATCGACCGCAGCATATGTTAGGACTGCAGTTATTACAATTGTTACTCCATATTATAATTATGTAACGACAAACGATTGCATTATGTTACACTTTGCCAATTATGTAACAGTTGCATTAACAAGATGTAACTTTTATGTAACTTTAACTACAATTATGTACCTACAAACGATATGTAACAATTATGTAACGACAAACGATTGCATTATGTTACACTTTGCCAATTATGTAACAGTTGCATTAACAAGATGTAACTTTTATGTAACTTTAACAACAATTATGTACCTACAAACGATATGTAACAATTATGTAACGACAAAACAGTTGCATTAACAAGATGTAACTTTTATGTAACTATAATTATAAGGCCAACACAATTATGCATTAACACAATATTTGGTAACAATTCATAAAATGTTACAATTATGTAGTACCACAATGTTAGTACAATATTATAAGTCATACAATTATAGCACAATTCTATATTACCAGTATCATCATACAAGTTAGGTGAAATATTAGACATTACTAAAGTGATAACTCAAATATGTAATGTATAACCTAGCAGTATTACCATTGCACAATTATATGCGTACGTCTGTTGTACATGCACGTCTTACAAGTGTTATACAACAACCATTGCATTTATTCAAATATGTATACAACTTGTTTAAATGTAATATTACTGAATAATCACTATTTACTATGAATAATATATGTATACAATATTCATACAATTATGTTACTTTACAATATTATGTATTTCACTTAATTAGCTTATAAGTTCATTATAATGTGTATGTAGTATGTATTAATATATTATAACTATTAAATGTCGATGGTACGCCATTTTTGCGCGGCAGAGCAATGTGGTAGGTCTCCATATTATAATTGCAAATCATACTAGATAGATAGATAAATAGATAGATAGAGAGACAGATAGAAGCAGGAAGTCAAATGATGAGAAGGTGTTGTGTTTGCGAGAAGCGAGCAGCGCTAAACGCTTACACGGAGGAAAGCTGACGACAGCGGCCAGTAAGGAGATGATTCAGTTAGCTGTCAGCAGTCCTCTCGTGAGAAAGTTCTGTTGCCATGAGGAAGATACGTGACACACACACCCTACTACACGAGATGTGAGGAAAGAGAGTTGAGAAGGAGACAAGCGACCCTATAGAGAGGTCGAGACGGAGATTAGCTTTAGAACAGAGAGAGAGAGAGAGATAGCGAGACAGGGAGGTAGCTACCCAGGACTTATACTATTATACCTGTTTAATATTTCCAAGACAAATAAGAATAGTCCCATACTATTCTTTACCTCTCCCGTCACTACATGACATCTGGTGGGGAAACTACTACAAGATATAAAAGCCGCTCGACCACAAGTCTAAAATATACTTCTCTACAAGTAACTACAAAGTCTTTATGACATGTATAATTTTCTGTTTTATTTTATTTTAGTTTTTTTAATTAAATGCAAATATAGCATATGCACAGATAGCCCTGAGTTAACGGTCACTACTCATACTTTTGACCTGTGATGGGCTGTGGATCACTGAGGGTCCCTGTTAGTTACGTGGCCACCATCGGGATTTTCTTTAATGTATCAGGGGTCACTGCTTCAGGAGGTGACTTGTTTGCTTGTCCCGCATGGGAAAGTTCCTAGTCTCAGTGGAATGAATGGAGCTGGGGCCTGATTGACTGCTGCCTACCTTAATAGTGCCAGGCAAGGCTGCCACATCACCCCTGAATATCCACACTGTGCACTGTGAAATTTCCACACTGTGTCCGCAGATGCCCCGTCAACTCAGCGTACCCGTACAGTGACATGCATTAGTTATTTATTTATTAGATTACTCATTGTACTTTACTACTTTCTCTTTCAGGTTATTCATACTGGTAGCTTATAGATAATGTATTATAGAATGTAGCTTTTCCTTTTCAGTCTTTCCTATGAAATTTCCATGTCAGTTTTTCCATGCTGCGTGGTGGTTTTTCTCACTTTTTCTTGCCAGTTTTGGCTGGAGGGTTTGGAGGCGGGGGGAGCCTTCTTGCTTTACTATCCTTATCCTTCAGCATGTAGAGTTAGATCTTGTAGTCATAGTCTACTCTGTACCAAACAGCCTCGAAAGGACCATAAGGTCTGTTGCTGTTTGCTTTCCTTTGTACTCCTTTGTACTTTGAAGGTGAGGAGGGAGAGGGGAAACAGGAAGAGGAAGAAGAGGACCACGATGTTTTCAAGGGGCATAAACATTCTCTCTCTCTCTCTCTCTCTCTCTCTCTCTCTCTCTCTCTCTGTATATATATATATATATATATATATATATATATATATATATATATATATATATATATATATATATATATATAAAGATAGATAGATATAGATATAGATATATAGTGAAAGATTATTAACACACACACACACACACACACACACACACACACACACACACACACACTCCCCCACCCCACCACACACAGTAAATCAACGTGTATAAGACACATTTCTCGGCACAAGGAGGAAAACGAGGGAATGGAAAGAGGAGAAAGTGTTTACATTATATGGCTCCTTTGCCCATATTTCGGGTTCAGATATATCAAGGTGTGAAAATAAATAAATAAATAAATATATATATATATATATATATATATATATATATATATATATATATATATATATATATATATATATATATATATATATATATATAAAATAATTTCCTGTGGCACCCCACGGGATGCATAGGGCCTCAATGAACTCTCTCCACCAATATTTGTCTCTTGCCATCTCCTTCAAGTTCCACCAACACTCCTCTCCTGCTTCTTTTTTCATTGTCCTCAACCAGGTTTCCCTCGGCCTACCTCTACCTCTTCTTCCTCTAGCAGTCCACTCTGGCACATCCTGTATTAAACTACCTTCTTTTCTGCATACGAGTATGTGCCCCAGCCACTTCCAGCGAGACAGTCTCACATATTCGTTAATTGGTTCCACTCTCGTAATATCCCTTACTCTTGTATTTGTAACTCTGTCTTGCCACTTTACCCCAAGAATCCTTCTCAGTATTTTATTCTCAAATCCTAATACTTTCTGATCTGTTGCAATCGTACAGTACCATGACTAATGCCCGTAAATTAAAATTGGTCTAACCATGGACTTGTAAATTTTCACTTTAGTATGTACCGAAAGCTTGTTATTATTCCAAACAGATTTCAACATTCCAACAGCTCGCCAAGCCTGTCTAATCCTCTCCTCAATTTCATTGTTTAATGATCCATTAGATGATACAATCGTTCCCAGATATTTAAAGTTTTCTACATTCTTCACCACGTTATTCCCAATTACACAATCGATTTGGTTCTCCACGTTCGTATTAATAATTTCAGTCTTTCCACAATTTATTACCAATCCCACTTTTTCTCCTTCCTCCACCAGACAATCAAGCACCCTCTGCATCTCGTAAATACTTCCGCAAATCAGTACAATATCATCAGCATTGTCCAAATCCATCAGCTTCTTATTTTCTTTTCAGTTAATTCCTGCACCTGTTCTCCTTACTACCTTTTTCATAACATAATCCATAACCAAAACAAACAACAATGGCGAAAGAACTCCTCCTTGAATCACTCCTGACCTAACTTGAAATGGATCACTCAAAGAACCACCCACCATTACCTTACAAAAAGTACCTTCATGCAGGCTTCTAATAATATTTACAAACTTTTCTGGTATACCATAGAATCTCATAATTTTGAACATAGCTCCACGTGAAACACTATCAAACGCCTTTTCAAAATCCACAAAACACATACTAAGTGGCATTTTCATCTCATTAGCTTGTTGCATTAGAGGACTTACAATAAAAATCTGATCATTACAACCTCGACCCTTTCTAAATCCCGCTTGTTCTTCTCTTAAACTTTTATCAATTACTGGCTCTATTCTGTTCAACAAGATTTTGGAAAAGACTTTTGCAACTACAGGTGTCAAAGTTATTCCCCTCCAATTGCCACAAACACTTAAATCTCCCTTTTTTGGTATTTTTATAATCACTCCATTTTTCCACTCTTCTGGAATTCCACAATTATCCCAGGCCACATTAAAAAGTTTCAAAAGCGCATTCATCAACTCGTCATTTTCCACCTTAAGCATTTCAGGAATATTCCATCCTCTCCTGGGGCCTTAAAATTCTTTAACTCCTTTATAGATTTTGCTACCTCTTCCAAAGTTATATCCCCTGTTTCTATCTGCAAATCTCTCTTGGCTGGCAGAATTTCCTCTTCAGCTGGGATTGGTCTATTTAGAACAGATTCAAAGTGCTCTTTCCACCTTCCTTTTATATCCAATTCATTAGTCATCAAATTGCCATTTCTATCTCATACAGGTATTTCCTTCCTTCTCCTTTCAGTCCCAGTTAACTCCTTTATGGCCTGATACGCTGCTCTTGTGCTCCGACCGTCATTTTTACTTAATTTAATTTCTGTCTTTGTCCCCTTTTCATCATATAGTCTCCTCTTATCACGTCTAACGAGTCTTTTTACTTCAGAATGAAAACTCCAGTACTTTGCTCTAAGTACTTCAACTACCTGGCCATCAACATGTTGTTCTTCACTTCTTAACTTAGCCTCTTTCCTTTTCTGAATTGCATTCCATGTTTCATCTGACATCCACTTTTTCCTTCTCGCTTTTCCCTTTTTCTTAATAGTAACCTTAGCACTCTCATGCAAAACCTCATTTACCTCTCTCCACATTTGATTAATATCATTGTCTTCAGATTCCATCAAAGTCTGCAGGACTAGAAACTTGTTCCTACATTCCCACCGAACCTTTTCCCTCGTGCTCTCATCACTTCTCAGCTCATCCAAATCATAATTATTACCTCCTGTACAATTACCATTAATGTTTATCTTAAGTTTTATTTTAATCTTTGACACAACAAGTTGATGATCACTACCTATATCTGCCTCCTCCTTACGCAAACATCTTGCAAATAACTCCTATGCCTTCTGCTAATTGCAATGTGGACAGTCTGGTTACAATATTTACCACATGGTGAAATCCATGTAGTCTTATGTATTTTTCTATGCTCAAAGATAGTTCCACCAATTATAAGGTCATTTGCCAAACAAAAGCTTCCAAGTCGCACCCCATTTTCGTTCCTTATACCAACACCCTCCTTACCCATACAATCTTCAAAGCCATCCCTACTACTGCCAACAATCGCATTAAAATCACCAATGCAAACTAACACATCATGTCTTGCCACTCTATTCACTACATCCTGCAGCTTCTCATAAAAGTCATCCTTCATTTCATCAGCAGCCTCATTTGTCGGAGCATACCCTACAACCATACTGATATTACCATGGTCAGATTTTAAACGAGCATAAAGCAAGCGCTCATTAATTGGTTCAAACTCACATACTGCCTTACAAGCATCTCTACTCAGCAGTAAGCCTACTCCTTGGTAATGATTTCCATCACTCCTACCAGAAACCAACATAGTAATACCATCTTCCAAATTCATTTTATCAACTCCAAGCAACCTCGTTTCTGTAAGAGCACAAATATCCATCTTGTATTCCTTGAACACTGAAATAAGCTCTTCCATTTTACCAGCCTGATTGAGAGTTCGAACATTCCAGTTTCCTATACTTAAGGCTCTTTTTGGATGTATAAACTTATTTTTACACCGTGGGATTCTTAGCACCCCCTGCCCACTTAAGGGCTGCACGGAACTGAGGGCCATTGCTTCGTCACCAGGGTTCATCAAGATTTCTTAGGCAGAAAATATTTTACCCGGAGCCAACGCCAGTGGCTCGCAGGAACCAGACAGTGGAGAGAGGATTTTCACTAACTGAAAGTAAAATGCAGAGGGTTTGGACAAAGTACAAGGGAAAGAAATATATATATATATATATATATATATATATATATGTGTGTGTGTGTGTGTGTGTGTGTGTGTTAATAATCCTACACTGACAAATTCAACATGGGCAATAAACACAGTACAGAGTGGTGCATATATAACACTCCTCTTACACATCTCCAGGTCCTTTCTCGTGTGTTTTGGGGACAGCTTAGTCAACGTTATCAATGTCAACTACAATTTTATTTTTTACTCCCACCTCCATACCCACGCCCACACCAGCAGACTAAGCCGTTTGCGCAACACATAACACCAGGATTTCTAGGGCAGCGCTATTTACAGACCACCCTGTGTAGTTTTCCTTCTCTCATCCTATTGTTTTTTTTTTTTTTTTTTTCACTCTATAGCTAAAATAACATGTGCTATTAACTGCTATACAGCTGACTAGCACATACACATGACGATGATGGTGATGGTGGTGATGATGGTGGTGGTGGTGGTGATGGTGATGATGTTGATGGTGATGGTGATGATGGTGATGGTGATGATGGTGGTGATGGTGATGGTGTTGATGGTGATGATGGTGGTGATGATGGTGCTGGTGGTGATGGTGATGATGATGATGGTGGCTGTGATGGTGATGATGGTGATGGTGATGATGGTGGTGATGGTGGTGGTGGTGATGATGATGGTGATGGCGGTGATGATGATGATGGTGACGACTGTGATGATGGTGATAATGGTAGTTGTGATGAAGTCAATGATGGTGGTGGTGGTGGTGATGGTGATGATGATGACGATGATGATTGTGATGATGATGATGGTGATTGTGATGGTGATGATGATGATGGTGATAGCGGTGGTGATGGTGATGATTATGACGATGGTGATGTTGGTGGTGATGATGAAGGTGATGATGATGGTGGTGGTGGTGGTGGTGATGGCGATGATGATGGTGATGATGATGATGATGACAGTGGTTATGGTGGTGGTGATAGTGATGATCGTGATGATGATGACGATGATGATAATGATGATGATGGTGATGATGGTGATGGTAATGGTGATGATGATGGTGATGATGATGGTGGTGGTGGTGATGTTGATGATGACGACGATGACGACTGACCATGATAAAGGTATCACACTCAGCGGTTGTGTTATGGTGTTAATATTTTCTTTTTTCTTTTTTTTTACAAGTATGACGCGTGGAGGTGACTATGTGGAAGTGAGCAGTTAATCACTCACTCCCTTGAACAACCTGGATCGAACCCGCGCTCACTATCCCTAGCACTCTGCTCTACCCACTACGTCACCACCTCAACCATTAATTAGGTCCAGGTGAATGGCAGTGTGAGTATGAAACAGATGCTTTGATCAAGGGCTCGCCATCTTGCAGCTAATTCGCTACGGATGAGGTGTTACGAAGCCTCCTACACCATCTAGAATACGGTCCCATGAATCAGGTGCTTCGAGACAAGTTTGAAGCCTTTTTATGACCCGTCTCTCTGGGGGAAGGGGGACCAAAAACTATCAGTATATTGATATAAAGACGGTATAGATTAAACTAGCTCCCTTCAACCTCTGTTTCTTCGCCGCATTGTTGCATCATTAGCTCTTTTCTATCGCTACTTCAATGGTCACTGCTCCTCTGAACTGTCTCCTTGCTTTCCTCCACCTCTACGACGGGCGCTTAGCACCCGTCTAGCAACAAACTCTCATCCCTTTTCTGTCCAGCTCTCCAACGCTAGAGTTAACCGTTACTCCCAGTCCTTCACTTATGCAACAGGTCAACTCTGGAACTGTCTCCCTCTGTCTGTACTTCCTACTTCCTACGATCTCCAGTCTTTCAAACGCAGTGTGTCCAGGCATCTCGAAATGAACGGATCTTGAATTTGGCTCCTTTTTTGTTTTGTTTTTTTGAAGGAACGGTTTGTGGGCTCTTAGCCTTTGGTTCCTTATTTCTTGCATTAAAAAAAAAAGCACAACAGAGAATGCTAAAGGTTATAATTGCAACGAAATCGCCAAAAAAGAGGTTTCCGGTTCCATGAATTAGATGCGTCGATACAAGGTTGAAGCCTCTTTATGACTCGTCTTTCTGGGTGATCAGTGCGTAGATAATTATTAAAACGGCAGACTAAACGGCATGCCAGAGATTGCTGAGGGTTAATCTTGCTACGAAATCGCTAAGGAAGAGGTGTTACGGTCCCACGAATCACATGCTTCGAGACAAGTTTGAAGCCCTTTTACGAATCGATTCTCTGGGGTGATTTAGGGGGAGGAGGGCAACGTTTAATACCCTCATTAGGAGTTACAACTTGAACTGAACCTCCGTAAAACTCAGTCGCATCGTGGGAGACTGCATGAAGACGCTCTCAGGGGACTTGTTTTCGAGACCGTCTAAGTTATGCTCGTTCTCTTTCTCGTTCACACACACACACACACACACACACACACACACACACACACACACACACACACACACACACACACACACACACACACACACACACACACACACACACACACACGCACGCACGCACGCACATATTATATTTTCCCAGTTCCTCATACATCTCCCACGCTCGATCACACACCTTTACAGACATATCCGCAGACATACGGTAGCCTCATTAACACCTCCTCCCATACACTCTCCCCTCCTTCCCTACATATTCCCCGTATTCCCCGCTGTTACCCCCACGCCTTCCATCACCCATCCATATACCCCTAGACAGACTATCATCACAAACCCCTCCCCCCACAAATTTTCTGGCACTACCACATTCACCACACACCACTCAAATCCCCTTATACTTCCCCTCACACCTTCTCCTTATCCTGCTCTTCCTCTCCTTATATTCCCTTCACATCCTCCTCACAGACTACCCCAGATATCTCGCAGATCCCCCCACACATGTCCACATCCCCACACACCAACTTCCCCCATACGTTAGCTCCCCACCACTTCCCCCATACTTTAACCCCATACACACCTCACTGTCCCTCCATAAACTTCGCCAGGCATCCCCACACGGTTAAATGGGTGGGAGGGTAAACACAGGAAAGAAATTAAGTTTTTGTTTCTCTAAGTTTTCGAACTGCACCAGGACCATCTTTAGTGAGACAGGAACTGGGCTCTGTTTAGTACAAAGCCCACACACTCCCTCCCCAACCATTTTCCCTCTCGTCTGTACTCCTCACCTCTCTCCCTCCCTAGCATACCACCTTTCCCTACCTACGTCTCTCCATTCCCCTCCTTCATGCACAGTTGTTAATAATATCGTTCTTCCTCATAGTACAACAAATTTGAAACACGTACACAGAGTTTTGAAAGATTACATCATTAGTTTTCAAATTTTATTGCTCTGTGGCTCGTTTATTTATTGTAAGGAGGTGATGTTTTTGCCCTCAACTGTATTTCCTTCCCCTCCCCTCCTTCTTCCTTCCTAACTTGATCTTACTTTCTTCCATTCCTTCCTGTACATTTACAATGAAACCCCACATACCTCTCAGATTCCCAACACATTCTCACCCCCCCCCCCCACTCCTTACTCACGTCACTACTACACACACCGTCACACACTTCTTTCTTCCCGTACTTTCTCCATCATCATCCCCCCTCACACTTCCCAGCAGCTTCGCACCCTATCCCCATTCTCCAACTCTCCAACACAACGTCACACACTTAACAGGCTTTAACTCTCTTTCACATACTTCCACCCCTTCCCCTAAGACACCCAACCTCCTCCTGCCTCAGCCTCATTTCTCCACCTTTGTTTCCCTAGACACTCATTCCTCTCAGTTCCAAGCCCCTATTACCCCCCTCCCGAATCCCCCACTCCTCACAGATCCCTAAAACTCCCCAGACGTCTCTACTGGTTTCCCCACCACACACACATCCATCCCCCCTCCACACCCCTTCCCTGTCTCTCCCCATTCCATTTCATTCTCCATGTCACCCCAACCCAATGACTCACTCCTTTTAGAGCCCCTACTCTACCCTCCCCTCCACACGCACACTGTTCCCTCCCTCCCATTTACACTCTCATTCCACCTCATCTCCCTCTCTTTCTCCCCACCTCAACTCCCCTACACACTACTAGTTCCTCTCTCCTCCCGTTTCCCAGTCCCCCAATTTCTCCCTCACCCCACCCCCTCCCTCACCCCATCCCCACCCTCCCACACCCCTCCCCCCACCCCACCATTACCCCCACAACCTAGTATTGGGCACCGATACCCGTGGGACACACTGCCCTGGCCATTTACGTCGACTTTAAGCCACTCACCCCGATGTCTGTCCTGATGTCAACTTGCGAAGCTGATGTCAAGCTGTGGGACCGATATCAAATGCGGTGCTGGTGTCTGTGGAATTTGTCACCTGCGGCTCTGATGTCCAAATAGGGTCTCGATGTCTGTATAAAACTAACTTGCGGAACTCATGTCTCCTGCGGCACTAATGTCAAAATCTGGTGGTGTTGTCTCTGTAGATTATTTTTTTATGTATCTGTTTTTCCTTCCTCTGTTCTGTTATTAAAAAAAAAGTTACATGGGGCGCTGATGTCAATTTGTGATCTTGTTGTCAACCTTGGGCCTTTATGCTTTGTAAAGATGTCATTTGTGATGTCAGTTTGCAATTCAGAAGTCATCTTGTAGCACTGATGTCACCTTGCGAACCTGGTGTCAGCTAGCACGGGTAATATCAACCTAACGATCCTGACTTTGACTTCGATTATTATACTAATGTCAACTTGCGGCACTGATGTCAACGTACGGCACTGTGCCAATTGAGGCACTGATGTCAACTTGCGGCACTGATGTCACTTGCTCATACCCTCAGTTTCCGCATCAACGTACTGCAAGAAGGAACGCATCTCGGCACAAGGCTGCGAGAGAAGAATGTACGGAGTCTGAAGTCTGATCGTGTTTGGCCAAAAAAATGTATGAGGGTCGAGAGAAATACTGTATGAAAAAAGTTTAATCTGATCGTATGGGTTGATTGACTGATTGGAGAGTTGACTGGGTGGGACTGGGTAGCAGAGGTTAGGTGTGGGTGGGATAGGTTGGGTGTGTGTGTGGACTGGGTAGGACTAGGTAGCAGAGGTTGGGTGTGGGTGGGAGAGGTTGGGTGTGTGTGTGTGTGTGTGAGTTGACTAGGTGGGGGTGGGTAGCAGAGGTTGGGTATGGTGGTAGAGGTTGGGTGTGAGTGATAGTAGACTGGGTGGGAGTGGGTAACAGAGGTAAGGTGTGGGTGGGAGAGGTTGGGTGTGAGTGATAGTGGACTGGATGGGAGTGGGCAGCAGAGGTTAGGTGTGGGTGGGAGAGGTAGGGTGTAAATGTGAGTGTAGAGATGATAATAGGTTGGGTATAGATGTGGGTGGGAGCTAAATGGGTGGAAATGGGTGGTATAAGATGGGTGTGGGTGGGCTAGGTTAGGCGTTGAGCATAAGAGT
>NC_137069.1:40483587-40490429 GCF_032717465.1 Coenobita brevimanus
GCTGGAAGAAGATCATCTATCTATCATATCTACCTATAGCCCGTTGACAACCCTAATCCCGCAAAGGGTGGCAGCAGACAAAACGCCTCCAAATCGCTCTGTCAGCCACCATTTGACTACTCCTCCCCCCAACTCACTCCCCCCCCCTCATAAACCTCTCAACTCCATCCCTCCACCTCATCCTCGGTCTACCCCTCCCTCTCCCTCCCTCCACCTCACCTACATACACCCTGTTAGTCATGGTCGTTCATTCTCCATTCTCTCTACATGCCCAAACCAATTCTCGGCAGGCTTTCTCCCAATCTTCTCAACCACATCCACATCCACCCCGCTGTTGCTCTTCCACTTATTCATCTGCCTCAACCTGCCTCTCGATGTCACTCCACATCCTCCTCTCAAGTAACTCATTTCCACTGCCTTCACTCTTGACTTGTTCTCTTTTTGCGAGGTCCACGTCTCGCTTCCATATGTCAGGGTAGGGATCACAATACTATCATGCAGTGATTCTCTTAACTTCCCATACTCACCTCCCTATTTCTCATCACTGTTTTCAGTGAACCAACAACCTTCCTTCCCCCTGCTGCAAATCTCATGCACTTCATCCCCCCAAAGTTCCATCCTTACTCATCACACTACCCAAGTACTTTGGAATGCACCCAAGAGCCCTCCATATCCTCACCATCCAACCTCACTGTACATTTTGTGACTCTCTTTCCTCCTCAAACACCATAACTTTACTTTTTGTTTACATTAACTTTCAGATTCCTCCTCCTACACACTGTCCCAAATTCATTCACCAAACCTTGCAACTCCCATTCATCTTCACTCAACAAATTTCCATATCATCAGCAAACAGTAACACACCGGAAGCTTTCTCCAAATCTCAACTTTCATTCATTAGAGCCACCTCCACATCCACTGCCCTACATTGGAACCTCCTGTACAACCCCATCCATGTATATATTAAACAGCCATGGAGATATCACACAACCCTGTTTCAGTCCCACACTGAGATCAAAGAACTCACTCAGCTCACCATCCACTACACTGGGTAGCTCCCAGCTCCTTCTGTACATACTCTTCACAGCACTCAACACCTTCACCCTCCACTCTGCATATTCTTAATACTTTCCACATACCTTGCCTATCTATTCTGTCATATAAGCTTTCTCCAAGTCCATGAAGGCAGCATACACTTTCTTTCCCTTCTCTAGATACATCTCCATTAAACATCTTAGAACAAATATCTGATCTACACACCCTTTTCCCTTCCTAAATCCCCCTTGTTCTTCTCCAACTAGCTCCTCTGTCATATGCCTAACCCTTATCAATGAGTATTCTACCATATATTTTACCAGTCACACTAAGAAGGCAAATACCCCTATGGTTACCACATACTTCTCTCTCCCCTTTTCCTTTGTATAAAGGAACAATTATACCTGGATTTCCAGTCCTCTGGAAATCTTCCCTCTTCCCCAAGCCATTAATCCACATTAAATTCCATATCCACTCCACAACAACTTTCACCCCCATACCTCAGCATTTCACTCACACACCTGCTAGTCAATTCTCAAATTTTCCTAACTTGATCTTCTTCATTGCTTCCACTACCTCCGGCCTGCTGATCTCTTCCTCCCTCGTCTCAATCTCTTCTCCTGTGCCATTCCCCAACCACTCATACTTGCACTACTCTCACTTTCTACATTCAACAAATCCTCAAAGTGCTCTTTCCATCTCAATTTCTCTCTCTTCTCCACCAACAATCTATTATTCTTATCTTTCACTCCCCTACTATTTCCCCTTTCACACTGCCTTACTTCTCTTTACTTCTTTCCAAAACAATTTCTTACTCTCCCTCCATTTCACACTCAGATTCCTCCCAAACTCTTCATCTACTTTCTTCTTACTCTACTTCACCAGTCTCTTCACCTCCCTTCTCCTGCTTACATATACCTCTCTCTTCTCTCTCTCTCTCATCGTCTCCCCAACCTCTGCTTCGCTAACCATTCACTACATGCCATCTTCTTTTTGTTCCACAGTTTGTTTCACCTCATCATTCCACCATGCTGACCCTTGCACACCTTTGCATCTCCTCCTCATTCCACAAACCACCTCACACGCAGCACTCGCCCTCTTCTGTGAATATCTTTGCACACATCTTCTCCAATCTTCCATCTGCTCTAGCTCATACCTTCCCCAATCTTTCTTCCACTATGCTCTTATATTACGCCATTTTCTCACCATCTTGCAATTTCTCCACTCTTCTCACAGGAGCTGCTTCCTCTTGTCTTCCCCCTCGTATCCTAAACCACTTTCTTTGCACCTAAGCGATGGTCCGAGACTCCATTCCTCCACCCTCTCCACATTCTTACATCCAACACTTGTCTTCTCATTCGCTCATCCACACACAACTAGTCTATCATTGCCTTTCGTTCAACAAGCTCACCATCCATCCCTCCTCATTACCTTCCATGTATACCGGTGGATCATCTTACGGCGAAAAAGTAGGTGTTGGTTATTGCCAACCCCTTACCAGCACAGATGTACTTCAAAGTATTACATTTCCCATATACTTCAGCTGGCACACCCCTCTTATCAATCACTCCATCCACTCGTCCATTCCCAACTTTGCCATTCATGTCCTTAACTTAAAACACTCTTTCGCCTCCCTTCCTCAAATCTGTCCATATACATGTTTCTACTCTTGCCTAAAACTCATCTTTCACTCTAGCCACTCGGTCCTCTGCGGAGCATACACACATACAATCGCCCACGCTATATAGCTACTTTCATCCTCACCCATACAATCCTTGCACCCACTGTTCCATAGTATCTTATACGCTCCTCCTTCTACTTCTTGCTTATCATCAGACATACTTCCTCATCTGGGGAGAAATTAAAAACAAAAATCGTCATCCAATTTTTTGAGCTGAGTAGAGGAAAATAATTCAAATATATCCGTGACTCAAATCTGCAGGCATCATTTACCATTTACTTTGTAGGTTTACTCTTATATAGAGTCACCTTCACACACCTGCAATTAAGGTAATGCTCAGTATGCTGGAACACTCACTGCCCCATTCACGTCCATATATTTCCTTAAAGTTACATACTGATATAATGACACTACCAATACATAAGCCTCTACTATACACATACTGCCAGACACATTCCCTAAAACACACACACACACACACACACACACACACACACACACACAACACGGCAAGAATGTTACCAGTTACACAGGATGCTCGGAAAATAGAGGAAATGTAGCGGTTCAGCCTGGTTCGTGATTCATGATCTGTTGTTCATGATTCAGTTCGTGATTCTTAATTCGTTATTCGTTATTCGTGATTCGTAGTTCGTGATTCGCTGTTCGTGAATCGTTGTTCGTGATTCGCTATTCGTCATTCCCGTTTTTCTATTTGTTGCCGTTCATGATTCGTCGTCTGTGATTCGTCGTTCAGAATCGTTGTTCCCGATCTTGCTGTCCGGTGATTCGTAGCTTCAGTGATCTATTGCTCAGGGTTGTGGACCGTCCTTCTTTCGTTATTTTAGGTTCATTATATGATCCATGATTCGTAATATATATGGCTTTTAATACACGATTCTGTGTAGTTGATGCTGGAGAGAGGGGCGCCTTCACGTTGTGGCACCGATTTTGCAGTGTGGTGGAGCTGCTCACATGTAAGCATCTAATTCCTTCTCTGTCCTATGCAAGGCAGACAGTGGACTGCAGTACAAGGGGAGTTTCAGCCTGCAGTCCACTGGGTTCATGTACAGGTGAGCTTGATATTAGAACAACAACAACAACAAATACAACAATCAATGCTGCTGCTGCCGTTGCTGCTTCAGTTACTACGACTGCTACTGCTGCTGTTACTGCTGCTGCTATTTTTACTACTACTGTTTCTACTACTACTACTACTACTGCTGCCACTACTACTACTACTACGACGACGATTTAATTTCTACCACTACGACAACTACTACATCAGAATCGTGAACATTTCAACAATAGACCCCTAAAAATACATAACTGGGAGACATAGATTTTTAAAGCATCCTGACACTTAATATAGCAGTTTAGAATGACACTCGACCAGAGTGACTGAGTCTTGTTACACTCAAAGTTGTAGGGAAAAAACCTCACCAGTGATATTCAAGCTGGTAGGAAGGTGTGATGTCCTTTCATTTTTCCGCAGTTTGAGATGTGTAAAAAGAATAAACTCAAATATTTTTACTGCATATTTGGACTATAAGTTTTGGAGTATAACTTAACCAACGAATAAAATGAAAATTTGGGAACGCATAGACCTAAAAAAAAAAAAAAAAAAAAAAATTAAAAATGGCATTAGTGAAGCTGTATGGAATCTGACTTTGTAAATACAGGTTAGACTATTATTCAAATCAGTTCCTTGCAATCCCAACAAAACAAGAGCTCATTAAATAAAAGTGAAAATTCGAATAGGTATAGATTTTAAAAGAGTCCCGGATAAATAGGATGTGGTTGAAGCAAATCCTAAATCGCCAATCACTGATTTGAATATTTTGCCACAACTGTACAGGTATTAGCAAAAGTTAGACGACACATCTCTGTTGGGTGTGGGGATGGAAGGTCTATCTATCTGTTTATCCATCTACCTATAGCCAGACGCGTTCATCCCGTAAGGGGTAATACAAACAAATCTCTCCCATGTTGCCCTGTCCCCTCGCCATTTAGGTACCCCACCCCCTGCTCGCACACCCCTCTCTCAAATACCTCTCCACTCCATCCCTCCATCTCATCCTCGGTCACCTCCTACCTACTTCTCTCCCTCTCCACCTCATTCACATACACTCTTCTCGTTATTCTCTCACTTTCCATCCTCTGGAAGATGCTACATGAATTTTAGATCACGATATGAGACGCACAGCAAAAAGAGGACAAGAAGGACACACTCTGTCGTTTGGGGGGAATGAGGAATATAGAGGGGAGGACACAGCTACTGGCAATGAAGGCCGACTTTTGACCATGGCTGTGCATCAGAACAAGTAGGATGTATAAAACTTTATGTGCGAATGAGGGAATGGCACAGATTTTGATATACTCTGTATGGCTCCCACATCATTACGGGGAAATCCATTGTGGTGTTACTGGCAGTGGCGTATGTGTGAACTCGACTGGGAGAAAATGTAATAAGTTATTGGGAGAATATAGAGTTGTTGTAGAGTTTAGAGCATGAAAATTAATTTTTTTGGCAATATACAGTATCCGCACTTAGCGGTCATATGCTGACTCTGCTGACTATAATCCCCTTGAGTCAGCACCACAGTTCAATCCCAGAGTTGTCCTGACTATCAAAAGGTTACGCTTGATGTATACGAATTCAGTGTCTGAAGAAAATTTCAAGTATGCATAGATTTTGAAAAGCATCCTGGATAAAAACTCCTTCATCATTAGAGTGAAATCCATTGTAATATAAATGTGGCCGCTGAGGCAACATCATCTCTCTCTCTCTCTCACTCTCTCTCATCATGAACCGCCACACACATGTCAAACTGTAATGGCTCCGGGGCACCATGAATGCATTACTCCACTGTCCAGCTAGTTCTGTTGTCGTCTTTGCGTCCTGGCTTGCAATTGCTCCCTTCAACACACAGGTATATACTGGGTATGTGTAGGTGGGGGCACTCACCATCCACCTCACTCAATGTAGTGCTGCTCTCAAAAGTCTGCCCTTTCCTCCTCCTCCATCCTTCTTTCCTTCCATCCCCTTCTGTCTTTTTCTTCCTTCATTCTTTCCTTGTCTTTTCGCCTCCAGGTGACTTTTACACTTCCTCTTCTGTCTTTCATTCCTTCATTCTTTCCTCTTCCTTCTGTCTGTGGGTGACTCTCACACTGAGTGACAAGCCAAATGGTTTCCCGTACACCAGGAAACCATTTAAAATACGCTGGGTGGTAACCATATAACCAAATTCTTTTGGCGCCTGGTGGTTTAGTGGGTAATTATTGTGCTCCAATCGGATTGGAATAGGTGAAGGTTTATAATTAAGGGGGTGATTGGAGTTTATGGCTGAGTGTAATGCCACTCAGGGATGAGTGAGGCTGGTCACTCTCATCTTAAATGTCAGGACCAATTGCCTAGCCCCGGGCTTCTACGCTCCTCATGGGGCAAATGCAGGATTGGATGATGGATGGATGGATTTATATTATGGTTAACTATCACACACACACACACACACACACACACACACACACACACACACACACACACACACACACACACACACACACACACAGCTACCTCTCTCTCTCTCTCTCTCTCTCTGTCTGTATAATATTTGCTCTTGCTCTCTTGTCATCCTGTCTTATCTCTTCATCGTTTAGCAGTTCAGTGACAGCATAATGTAGCTTATAGTGTACCACATTTTTTCCATATATGCACGAGAAAAAGGTAACATTAAAAACCAGAATGGCACTCAATAGAGCGTATACCTCTGCTAATGCCCAACATGCAGCTCCTTTTTTAAGCTAAATCAAGTCTAATCCAATATCAAACTCATAAACTTGCAAGTTGTAACACCCTTGCCAAACTGTACACATTCGTAGATACCAACCTAAATATGCCTGATTTTTAAAGTCAAGATCCATGCAATAGTCACTGAAAAATTTATGAAAATGTCGAAATACGTCTTATCTCGCAAGTAAAAAAAAAAAAATCCTGGATCCTCACCTTTTATCCGGATCCGAGCCAAAATTCTATGGAGTGTACTCTGCGCCACAAGCCCATTCTTCTACCAAATTTCGTGGAAATCGGTCAAGTAGTTTCTTTGTAATCTTGCTCACAAACCAACCA
>NC_137069.1:40490529-40558029 GCF_032717465.1 Coenobita brevimanus
CGAAGGACGTGACCTGCCCACATCCATTTGTATACACACACACACACACACACACACACACACACACACACACACACACACACACACACACATTAATATCGCACGCATCGCGCGCGCACAAGCGAATATTAAGCCCTCCTATGCAGAATAAATCGCTCTCAGGGGAGAGGTGCAACACAACTAACAACCCCAATATGGAATTTGGCGAAAGTCAATGGTCCGGCCTCCACTAAATTCTGAAACTTATACATAACCCAAGTTTTATGCAAAAGTTTGAGTGTAAAAAGTGACAGGTTTTGGTAGGTATAGAGAGAGAGTGAGTGGGACTTCAGTGGCCTCTTGTCGCTGATGTTTTAGAGAGAGAGAGAGAGAGAGAGAGAGAGAGAGAGAGAGAAGAGAGAGAGAGACCAGGATGGTTACACCAGATAGACAAACAGACAGATAAAGAGAGACATTGCGACTGCCATAATGAGAGAGAGATAGAGATGATGGACAGACAGATGACAGAGAAGGAGGGGGTTACCAGCGCGTCTAAGGGTATAGCTGGTTTTACTGATCCTCTTTTTATACTCATTCTTTGTTCCCTTTCCTTGTTGACGCTGACTAATCCTCAGAAAAGCGCGTCGCCCTAGTCCGTGCTTCGTGTACGTGCCGCAACGTTTATGTTCGTGTTGCAACATTTTTATTCGTGCTGCAAAATTTTCATTCTTGTTGCAACATTTTTATTCGTGCTGCAAAATTTTCATTCTTGTTGCAACATTTTTATTCGTGCTGCAACATTTTTCCATTCATGTCGCAAAATTTTCATTTCGTGTTGCAACATTTTCGTGGTGCAACTTTTGTTCGTGCCGCAACATTTTTATTCAAACTGCAACATTCTTATAAGTACTGCAACAATTTTATTTCGTGCTGTAACATTCTTATAAGTCCTGCAACAATTTTATTTCGTGCTGCAACATTCTCATAAGTACTGCAACAATTTTATTTCGTGCTGCAACATTTTCATTTCGTCCTGAAGCCAATTAGTTATTTATTTAAAAAGCTGGCTTCATTCACCCTTAACACTTTCCATTCTTTGGTTTTTACTCTGTCACTAACCTCTTCGATTTATTGAAAGGCATGAAACTACTTTACTTACATCACCATGAAGGCGACTGGGTTGAGATGAGAGAAATTAAAGTGGTCAGGAGGAGGAGGGGAGAAGAAGAAGAAAGAGACGGAGGAGGAGGAGGAGGAGGAGGAGGAGGAGGTGGAGAGGAGAGGAGAGGAGGAGGAGAATGAGGAGGAGGAGGAGGAGAAGAGGAGGAGGAGGAGGAGGAGGCAGAGGAGGAGGAGGAGGAGGAGGAGTAGGAGAGGAAAAGAAGAAGACAACGAAGGTGGAGACGAAGAAACCTGGACGGAAAGCATTTACTGAGTATATGGTGCGTCCTGTGACTGTAATTGCAAATATTATCCTTGATCATTATTAGGACTCGAAATGGCTAAAAAAAAAAAAAAAGTTCACATTCTGGGTGCTGCATTTTTTAAGGAACTGGGTTAATAGGTTCATGTGTGTCTTCAGAATTCGCTAATTTTCACCTCCATCGTAACACAGGTGTCATACTTCTTGGGTTAATTCAGTACAAGGAAAGGTAGATTAAATGTGAACAAGGAGAGATGGAAGACTGGGCCTGTAGGTGACTATGAAGACGAAAATTAGCATTATTTTCACTCCCTTCCAGCCTCCGTAGCACCCGTCTCACCAACAAAACTTCACTCATCGTAGTGTAGCACCTTGGTCTAGCAACAAATTCTTATCACGTAACACCCGGTCTAGTAACAAACTCTCATCCCCCTTTTCATGCTCCGTCTGCCTCTGTATACAAGAGTTAACTCGTCACTCTCAGTCCTTCATGTGTGCAACAGGTCAGCTCTGGAACTCTCCCTCTGTCTCTGCTTCCTACTCTGCCTACTGACCTCCAGTCTTTCACAAATGAAGTGTGTCCTGGCATCTCGAAATGAATGGATCTTGAATTTGTGCTGCTTTGTTTGTTTGTTTGTTTTTGACGGAACAATTATGCTGCCTTCTCATCCCTTGGTTCCTTCTTCTTTACATTAATATAAAGGGAGATGAAGAATGGGTCAATACCCTTTTCACACTAACCACTGGCCTCTTCTCACCTTGAATGCTGAGTTCTAATCAAGAGATTAACACTCGATTACGGTGTCAGTCACGAAAAAGTGTTAGGGAAAAGATGTACAGCCATAGTATCAATTGTCTTCTGCCACTGGAGCTACGTGAAATAAGCTGCAAGAGGACAAAAGTTTTGACTCAAGTTATGGTGAAAATGACCACTAGCGTGTACTAAAGAATAAATATTGATAACGTTGATAGGCGTTGAGGCAGCTCATTTTAACGAAATCAAGAGAAGAATAGGAATCGGATGGAAAATATTTTAGTAAAGAGAGCAACATATGTGAAGGGCAAAAGACGTACTGCTTGCATATGGGAGAGAGAGAGAGAGAGAGAGAGAGAGAGAGAGAGAGAGAGAGAGAGAGAGAGAGAGAAAGAAAAAAAAAAAAAAATAATATAGAGTCTGATCAGTTGTCTGTTTGTTTGTTTCTTACAGATTTCACTGCTCCTATATGGTGCAGGCCGGGCCATATATTAGCCCTGTCTAGTGGGGGTGTAGGATGGTTAAAAATAGTAAGGGGGAGGACAGGATTCCTGGGGATTGCCCAGCACACACGTCCTATCTCCTGGCTGGCTTTAGGTGGTGTGTGTGTGTCTATGCAGTCAATTATGTCTTGCCTGACATTTAATCATGAATCTGAAATCTTGAGTCCTACAAAATCCTTGGAAGGTAAACTTAAAATTTCTGGGAATGCAAGGAGTTACGAACAGGGGATATAAGTAGCTCCCAATCACCTTTTCCTCAGCGATTTATTTTGCACATTGCACCTGAACACTCTAATGTATATTATTGTATCTGTATCTCACTAATATCGATAAAGTTACCATCAATAAAACAAGTATATGCTGAAGTGTAATAAGTAGAATGAATCCCTAGAGAAAAGGTGTTACGTAATCTCCCATTTCGACTACGAGCCGCCAGAGCCAAGGAGAATTCGGCCCAAATGTGTTTCTCGGCTACGGTCATTTCTCTCCTTCTTCGCGTGATCTCCAGACGATGCCCCTCTGATGCGGACAGGCAGGGAGCAGCCTTCTCTCTCTCTCTCTTTCTGTGTGTGTGTGTGTGTGTGTGTGTGTGTGTGTGTGTGTGTGATTTTTTTCAAGATATTTGCATTTTTCATTTACACACACATGTTTCTATGCTATTCCCGTAATTTTCCAACCTACAGCTTTTTCTGTGTCCCTTTTCTATGCCCACTACCCTCTTTTTCATCTAATTCTTCACACACACACACACACACACACACACACACACACACACACACACACACACACACACACACACACACACAACTTTTCCTTCCTACGCCTTTTTTCACAGATTTTTTCCCTCTTGACTTTTCCCTTTTCTGTCTATGCATACTCCGTTTTCTTTGCTTTTCCAATAATTTCCTTATATTTTTTTTCAAGGTTGCACGAAAAAATAGATGGAAAAAAGAGAATATTGCAAAGGGAAAGAGTATGATGAAAGAGGGAATACGGGACTGCATTCTGAGCACCTTTCACTGGATGCGGCGTCCGGCTAGGAATATATGGGTGGATAGATGGAGGGATTCATAGACACGTTGGGTGGATGGATGGATAGTTTGATGGATGGATGATTCGAGAGACGGGCACACACAGACAATGGATGGATGGTTGGAGGATCGATGGATGGGTGGACGGACCGATAGATGATAAGACAGACAGACAGACAGATAGAACGACTCGGGTGAATGGGTGGATGGAAGGATGGATGGATAGACAGACAGATAATTGGATAGACAGAGACGGATGAACAGATGATGGTTGATAGGTCGGTGGATTGATGACTGATTGATGGATCTTTGATGGATGAATGGTTGATGGATGGATGCATGCATGTATGAATGGACAGGTGGGTAGGTAGACAGACATAGATTAATAGACATAGACATATAGGTAGATAGATAGACATACATACGGATAGATAGGTAGATAGATATACAGGTATACAGACTGAAAAATAAATGATCAAATATACATATATACAAATACAAATCCTCACCCTGCCCTAGGGTGGGAAAGGAGGTCCGGATGATGATATTTTTTTTTTATGCGAGGAACGAGGAATCAAAGACTGAGCCCGCATGAACTTTCCTTCCAAGAAAAAAAAAATACAAGACAGAGCCAAATTCAAGGTCCGATCATTTCGAGAGCCTGGCCACACTGCGTTTGAAAGACTGGAGATCATAGGAAGTAGGAAATACAGACAGCGGGAGACAGTGCCAGAGTTGACCTGTTGCATATATGAAGGACTGAAGTAACTGTTAACACTTGCATTAGAGAGCTGGACAGAAAAGGGATGAGAGTTTGTTGCTGAACAGGTGTTACGCGCCCGCCATAGAGGTGGAGGGATGCAAGCAGACAGTTCAGAGGAGCAGTGACCATTGAAGTAGCAATAGAAAAGAGATAATGATGCAACAGTGCGACGAGGAGACAGAGGTTGAAGGAAGCCAGTAAGAGGAGGAGAGTTAATGAGACGAAAAGCCTTTGACTCCATCCTATTGAGAAGATGATGATGATATATACAAATATAAATATACATATACATAAGAAGATAGATAGATACATAAATAGTCATGGATAAAGACAGACATAAAACGACAGGCAGATAGATTTATACAGTTGGTACATAAATATGGGCACACAAATAAATGAACAGAGAGCTACACACACACACACACACACACACACACACACACACACAAATTTGTGTGTGTGTGTGTGTGTGTGTGTGTGTGTGTGTGTGTGTGTGTGTGTGTGTGTGTGTGTGTGTGTGTGTGTGTGTGTGCAGGGGGTTGGTGGTTAGCACATCCAATTCACAGGTTGAAGAACCCGAGAACAAAGGTACCTAGAGATGAATGTGGGAAGAAAATGTGGAGAGAGAGAGAGAGAGAGAGAGAGAAGGGGTTGGGGTGTAGGGGGTGGTAGAAAAGTGGACAGTTGACCGGAAGGACACGAGATCGATTCCAGGCTGGGACAGGGAACAGTCTGGGGGGGATGGGTGAATTTCGTTAAACCCTTCATTACCATAGCGAATGTTATATATTGATAATGATAATAATAATAATAATAATAATAATAATAATAATAATAACAACAACAACAACAACAATAACAACAATCATCAACATCATCATCATCATCAAAATTTCGTCGAAGAGAAAGCAATATGAAATTCACAAAAAAAAAAAAAAAAACAAAGGAAGGATACACTCTTACGCTCGTGGAGGACTAAGAAATATTGGTAAGCATATTTCTGGCATGGGATGATCTGCGATAGTAAAGAGTAGACACGAAATTTCCTAACATCATTCTGTTCAAGTTTCAATTCACTGTCCCAACTTAAGTGTAGGTACCTTTTGCTTTCATTACAAACTACTGTATACTCATTTTAACTTAGCTTGGCCCAGATTTTCATCCTTTTGCAGCTAATTTCACATAGCTCAGTGGTAGAAGAAGATAACGCCACGGCAATACATCCCTTCCATAGCACTTCTTCGTGGCTGGCATTATATTCTTGTATTAATCTACTGTTACAGCTAAACATTTAAGATGGACAGATGGCAATTTTAGGTCGTTAGAGTGAAAGGAGTATAGTCTCCTACCCACGCTTCCCGATTTCTGAACTTATTCCCACTATTTATTGTTGGACACACGACACGGGCACTTTGCGGAAGGCAGTGTTCTTCAGAGCCATCTCCCAAGGTGAAGAAGCAAGTGGTCAGCCAGTCAGTCACCCACACTCGGAGTTAGGGAATCAGTAACTCAGTATCCAGTTCCAGTAAATATAAGCATCTCATCTCTCCATCTTGTTCTCTGACCTCCTCTTCCTCTCACTCCATCTCTCCACCCTGTTCTCTGTCTGCCTCTTCTTCTCACCCCGTCTCTCCATTTTGTTCTTTGTCTGCCTCTTCCTCTCATTTCGTCTCACCATCTTGTCCTCTGTCCACCTCTTCCTCTCACTCCATCTTGTTCTTTGTTTGCTTCTTCCTCTCACCCCATCTCTCCATCTTCTTCTCTGTCTGTCTCTTCCTCTCACTCCATCTTGTTCTTTGTTTGCTTCTTCCTCTCACTCCATCTCTCCATCTCGATCTCTGTCTGCCTCTTCCTCTTACTCCAGCTCTCCATCTTGTTCTCTGTCTGCCTCTTCCTCTCACTCCATCTCTGGGCTGCCACTCAGTTACCCTGGTTGGTCATCTGTTATCTGTTCTACGAAGGACGTGACCTGCCCACATCCATTTTTATCAATCACGTCCCTCGCAGAACAGATAACAGATCCAACCCAAGCCTCTCAAGGTGGGAACATATTTAATATTCTCAGCTAAAGCCAGACGATTTTAATAAGCCGAAAGTGAGTCATAGGAGCCTGAGAATGACAACCAAGAGAGAGAGTGAGATTTTATAATGGAAAGGACACTGATAATTCCACTCTGACAAATTCTTCTCCCTCTGTCTGTCTGTCTGTCTGTCTGTCTCTGTCTCTCTGTCTCTGTCTCTCTCTCTCTCTCTCTCTCTCTCTCTCTCTCTCTCTCTCTCTCTCTCTCTCTCAGGCTGTTCTTTTTTCGTAATGACCACACCCTTTTTCATCACGACTATAACCCTCCATCTTCATCATCACCACACTCATTTTCATTACCATCGCCACAGCACGGCACACCCATCTTCATCACTATCACTTCACCACACCTCACCACACCCATCCCTAGTTCTGTCACCATAAGCACTGTCATCATTTTCATCAGACTCTTCATCACTGTCGGTATGCATTTATACTGTCACCACATCCACTACCACCATCGTCATCATCATCAGTCACCGTCATCATCACCATTATCACGTCTAAATCCATCACCACCATCATCATCATTACCGGCCCATGTCATCACCATTTTCATCATTTGCGCCGCTTTCATTTTCGCGGCCACCTCAGTCATCATCATCATCATCATCATCACTTTCCATCATCATCTATTATGCATATCAGTCTGGCCTTGTTTGACAAGGCTAAAACCTCCCCCCCCCCCACCATCATCATTTTCACCACCACCACCACCACCACCTGCCTCTTCTCCCTAACCACACTCATCACTACTCCATCACTAGAGCTCCGTTAATTATTATCATTATCATCATCATCATCATCATAAAACCGTCTTCGTTATCCTCATCGTCATCAGTAGCAGCATCACCACCATACTTTCACCACAATATCTCCTTTCCTCATCACCACCGCATCATCATCATCATCATCATCATCACTCGCCCCGGCCAACTGCTCCTCACTCATTTTAAAGAACCATCACTACAACCCTCCTCATCACATCTAGATCTCTCTTATCATCATCGTCATCATCATCATCATCATCCTCTTGCATCACCACACCTCTCGCCATCATTTATCTTTTCATCATCATCGCCATCACAACCACCAGTTCACATTCACATCCACACATCCTCATACTGGAGCACCAGTCGAGCAGGGCAGTACTCCCAAGGTGGATGGAAAGCTGATGACAGGAAGAGCTGGAGCTCCCGTTTCTTCAGCCCTCGGGATTAGGTCCCGACCATCCCCCTTTGCTGAACTTTTTCAGTGTCTCAGTAACACGGAGAGTAGGCAAGCATGCTCTCCAGTACAAGTTTCTCTATCAATACCACATTACATGCACAGTACACACTACACTTCATATTCAAAATTAAACCAAAATGGCGTCGTTTAACCAAGCCTCGGAGTCCCCAGGGGGGGGATCATGAATGTCCCCATCTTCCGCCCCTCTCCCGGTGACGACTTGAGCTGCCTGGAATCACTGTCTGATTCTCTTCTTCATTTCTTTAACGTTCGCGGCCTTTCCTCTAACTTTCGCTCTGTTGAGCACCACCTCTCCTTCTCTAAACCTCATCTTCTTTTTCTAACTGAGACTCAGCTGTCTGAGGCAACTGACAGCAAACCCTATTCTGTATCCTCCTACTTTCTCTATACTCATTTCAAAGACAAAGCTGGATGTTGCATACTGTATATGTACGCGACGACCTATCTTGTTCTCGTGTTCCTGAACTCGATTCTTCTGAATTCTCTACACTCTGGCTTCGGCTTTCCTGTCATTCTTTGACTAAATATATCTGCGCTGTTTACTTATATGCTAATTCTACTGACTATCAGAAATTCTTTGACTATCTTACCTCTACGATGGAACACATTCTAACTATTTCTCCTTTCTCCAAAATCTCCATTCTAGGAGATTTCAATGTTCACCACCACCTTTGGCTCTCCTCTCCTTTCACTGATCCACCTGGTGAACTAGCCTACACCTTTTCTATCCTTAATGACCTAGAGCAGCTTGTACAGCACCCTACCCGTATCCCAGACCGCCTTGGAGAGAGCTCCAACATACTTGACCTCTTCCTTACTACTAATCCTTCCGTTTACACTGTTAATTTTTTCTCTCCATTGGGCTCCTCCGATCACAACCTTATCACCTTAACCTGTCCTATCATTCTGGTACGGCCAGTGGACCCTGCAAAGAAACGTCGTCTGTGGCACTTTGGAGCTGCAGATTGGGAGGCCCTCAGGCAGTACTTCTTTGATTTTCCATGGAGTGATTATTGCTTCCATGGCCGGGAGCCATCTGAGTGTGCCTTGCGCATTACTGAGGTTATTCTCTTGGGCATGGAAGCATACAATCCTTTCTCATATCCTTTGACTAATGCAAGAAAGCCTTGGTTTAATCACGCTTGTTCTAATGCAGTCCACAACAAGGAGAGGACCTATAAAAGGTACGAGAGCCAACCCACCCCTGAATCACATTTTTTATATGTTTCTGCCCGGAATTGTGCTAAGTCTGTTCTTCACTCTGCTAAAAATAATTTCATCCGTATTAAATGCTCTCAACTCTCCAACTCAAATTCTTCCCACTCCTTCTGGCACCTTGCCAAAAACCTTTCCAAGAACTTTACCTCATCATCCTTCCCTCCTGTTTTCCACTCTGATGGCTCTGTAGCTATTTCTTCTACTGATAAAGCAGATCTCTTTGCTCAGATTTTCTCCTCCAATTCCACCTTAGATGAATCTGCTGCTGTTCCTCCATCAGTTCCCCCTTCTGACTTCCTCATGGCTGACATTAACCCGTCACGTCCCAACCGATTTCGCACCTCCGATACCCCACAATCCCGAGCTATTATGGATTTTTTTTTTTTTTTTTTACTAAAACCTCTGCTTTTGGTGAGAAACATCGAAAATTCATATAGAAATCGCTCACCTGAGGTTTAAAATACTCGATACAGGTAGCAGTACCTCCTTACCATACTGGGTTTTCTATCAGGCTGGCTCCAAAGAAAATGAGTTCTATGGGAGGGTAACTATTCCACACCACTCATAAACGGTATTTATTCATTTATTTGGTACGAATTTATATGTAGTACGAGAGTATATATATATAGGCATTATAAGCATTGTTTCACTCACTAACTCATCAACATACCTGACCTTTTTGGGCAACATTACCTGATCATCATTTCTGATTGTTTCTTCCTCTAATGCTATGTAAACTTTGTCTTCCACATTGTCACTGATTGGGGAATTACTCTGGCCCTGAATGTCTTTACTGGCCAGGTTACTGGTAACAGGTGAATTGCCAAGACAATGGCATGCAGGGGGGGGGGAGGTTATGCTGTGTAAGGCATTGTGCCTGCCTGGCATCTTGTAGAGGAATAGAGGAAAGTATCCCGTGTATACGTACCAAAAATCATGTGCGAAAATTGAAAATTGTGCAAAGTATGAACCTTGCAATTGTGCAACGTACCAGTAGGTCGACAGGACTAGCTGTGACAAAATGTTGCAAAGTACTCCATACATCGAGGGGATGCCTCGGGTTAAAATTTCTTCAGTTGATGTATTTTCTGCCATTGCTGGCCTCAATACTAATAAGGCATATGGGCCTGAAGGAGTCCCTCCTGTTGGTCTCAAGAACTGTGCTTCTGTGCTTACACCCTGTCTAGGCAAGCTCTTTCACCTTTGTCTATCAACTTGTACCTTTCCTTCTTGCTGGAAGTTTGCTCTCATTCAGCCAGTCCCAAAGAAGGGTGACCATTCCCAACCCTCTAACTATCGTCCAATTGCTTTAACATCCTGTATCTCAAAAGTTTTCGAGTCAGTTCTTAACATAAAAATTTTAAAGTATCTTTCCTGTCACAACCGTCTTTCTGATCGCCAGCATGGGTTCCGTCAGGGATGCTCCACTGGCGATCTTTTCATCTACCTTTCAGACTCCTGGTCATCCTCGTTTCAGGACTTTGGCGAAAGCTATACCATTGCACTTGACATCTCTAAGGCTTTTGATCGAGTCTGGCATAAATCTTTAATTTCCAAACTGCCCTCTTAAGGTTTCTATCCTTCTATCTGTGCCTTCATCTCTAGCTTCCTTTCTGGTCGCTTTATAGCCGCTGTTGTAGACGGCCATTGTTCTTCTCCTAGATCTATCAACAGTGGTGTTCCTCAGGGCTCTGTCCTATCACCAACTCTCTTCCTTTTGTTCATCAATGACCTTCTAAGCTGTACATCTAACCCTATCCACTCTTATGCTAATGACTCCACCTTTCACCTTTCCATATGGTTTCCGCAACTTCCATCTCAGCAGTTACTTCAACAAACAAGGGATGAGGCTATGGCACACCTAATGTCTGACTTGGCTCGTATCTCTGACTGGAGTAAAAATAATCTGGTTGTTTTTAACGCATCAGAGACTCAGTTTTTACACCTATCAACCCGACAAAATCTTCCACAGGTATACCCACTAATTTTTAATAATATTCAGCTTAATCCTGCATCATCGTTGAACATGCTTAGGGTTTCATTTACTCAAGACTTAACTTGGAAAGATCATATTATATCTCTTGTGAAATCTGCCTCCAAGAGATTGGGTGTGCTAAGCCGACTCTGTTCCTTCTTTACCCCTGCACAATTGTTGACTCTTTACAGGAGTTTCATCCACCCCTGTGTGGAGTACAACTCTCATGTGTTTGGAGGCTCCCCACATACAGCTCTTCTCAATAGGGTGGAGTCAAAGGCTTTTCGTCTCATTAACTCTCCTCCTCTTACTGACTCCCTTCAACCTCTGTCTCTTCGTCACGCTGTTGCATCTTTATCTCTTTTCTACCGCTGCTTCAATGGTCACTGCTCCCCTGAACTATCTGCATACATCCCTCCACCTTTACGATGGGCGCGTTGCACCCGTCTAGCAGCAAACTCTCATCCCTTTTCTGTCCAACTCTCTAATGCAAGAGTTAACCGTTACTCCCAGTCCTTCATTTATGCAACAGGTCAACTCTGGACCTGTCTCCCTCTGTCTGTATTTCCTTCTTCCTATGATCTCCAGTTTTTCAAATGCAGTGTGTCCAGGCTTCTCGAAATGATCGGATCTTGAATTTGGCTCTCTCTTGTATTTTGTTTTTCTCTTGGAAAGAACAACAATTTCGAGGGCTCGCGGCCTTTGGTTCTTTCTTCCAAGCATAAAAAAAAAAATACTTATAGGTGGTGGCGACTATCATCCAATGATTTCATGTAGTGCTGTCTGCTTCTTTCTAAGCTGACTCTACTCTGAATGACATGCCTAATAGTTTCCTTTAACACAATTAACCAATTACGCCGCTGGGTGGTAACCATAAAACCAATAACGAGGTGATGTGGAAGCCGTTGTCCCTGTTAACTGGATAAAGAGACGCAAATGCGGCGTCCATCCTGGAACTAAACCTACACACTTTTCATAGCGCCTGGCTGTGGCAAGGCGATCTCCACAACAAAGGAAAATCGGTCCACTGCACGGGATGGTCCTGCAGGGACAGTTGTTTGCCTGTGGTTGATGGATCTGCTCGTCCAAACAAACTGGAGTTACTTTACAACTGCTACCACTACTACTACTGTTACTGCCTCATCCTCGCCAAACCCCCTTTTAGCATCATCATCCTCACATCACCAGCGCTTCGCCACCCTCATCACGACACCCAACTCTTCTCTCATCATCATCGTCGTCGTCATTACCACTACATCCTTCAACCTTGACTCTCCTTCTCTGATCGTCAACATCATCATCATCATCATCCTCTCATCTCCACACCCTCCCAATCAACTCCACTTCTTCACCACATTTCCCCTTCCCTCATCATCATTAGTCACGCCCACTGTCATCACCACAGAGAGTAACAAGTCCGTCTGCTCACCATCACATCACAACCTCACTATCATCACCAGAGCTCCTCCATTCATGACTATCAACAATATTTTAACTACTTTCATCACCATCATCTAGTCACATCACCACATCTGCACTAAGACAATAATATCACCACTACATCTACTTTGTTCATCATCATCATCGTCGTCGTCATCGTCATCATCATCATCTTCATCATCATCGTTATCGTCATCGTCATCACAATTCTTTCTCCGTTCATCATCATAATCATCATCATCATCATCATCATCATCATCATCATCGCCATCGTAATCACAATTCTTTCTCCGTTCATTGTCATCATCATCATCATCATCATCATCGTCATCGTAATCACAATTCTTTCTCCGTTCATCATCATCATCATCATCATCATCATCACAACTTCTCCGTTCATTATCATCTTACATCATCATACCTTCATCTTCACCACCATAGCTCGCTTTCCATCATCACCAAATCTGTTACCTTCACCATCACCACAGTTTTACCAACTAAAATCATTTCTTCATCACAACCCTCACCATCTACGTTCACCACCACCCTCACTCGTATCCGCCCCTCAGTTCATCATCATCGTCGTCATCATCATTGCACGAGCAGGCCGTCACCACCACTTATAGCAACAATTCTGTTTACTCTTCATTCAAGTTACGGAGCCGTTGTGTCCACATCACCACATCCTCATCGCAACTATTATTCCTCGCATCACCACCACCACTACCACCACCACCACCACCCTAGCCGTCACTATATTTCCATAATCATCAACATTATAATCATCATCATTATCACTGCCACTCCGCATCTTCTTTGTTCATCATCATCATTACCACCACCACCACTACCACCACCACCACCATCTTTCTGTTCACTACCCTCTGTCATCACCATCACCTCCACACCTCACCACCACATCTCCCTTCCAGTTCATCACTCGCCCCAGCCGTCACCACCACTTAGAGTAACAAGTCGGTCCGCTCACCACACAAGTTAAGGAATCATCACCATCACCTTTTCCATCACAGTTAGATCTATCCATTCACCATCATTATCATCATCACCATCATCATTACCATTATACATTTCAACCTCACCACATTTTCCCGCTTTATCATCATCATTCATTACATTCACCTCCACACCTCACCACCACACTCCTTCCCCCTCAGTTCCTCCTCCTCATCACCCCGCCTCGTCCGTCACCACCACTTAGCGTAACAGGTGGGTCTGCTCATCACCCAAATTAAGGAACTGCTGCTGTCCAATTCCACCAGGAGGCCAACCACGAAAGGCTGCAGTTACACCAGGCCAGAATTCACTCCACCACTCTGCTTAACCAAGTAACACACACGCAACACTGCAACACTCACGCAACACTTCAACACTCACACAATACTCTGCAACATCCATGCAACACTGTGACACTCACACAATACTCACCAGTACTCAGGCAACACTGCAACACTCGCTCAGGACTCTGCAACATTTAGGAAACAATCAGGAAACGCAGCAGCATTCACACAACACTAGCATTCACTTAACACTCTGCAACAATGCAACACTCACGCAACACCGAAACATTCACCCTACACTCTGCAGCATTCACGCTACACTGCAACACTCACTCCGTAAAATGCAACACTCAGGAGCGCTCAGGAAGTACTGCAACATTCACTCAACATTACACCTCACCACTCTGCATAACGAAGTAAGACACGCGCCACATACTCACGCAACACTGCAACACTCACTTAATACTCTAGGTTTTCAAAATTAGATCTATAAATAATCATCCCGAAAAAAAGATAGCTAATTTTAAGAAAAAGTTTTTGTTGCAATAAAATTTTAACGGGGCGAGCCCCAATTCAGGTCAATAAAACAACTACAGAAACAAAAAACCAAAAAAAAAATTTGATTTAATGGATAAAATCTAAGACTCCGAAATTTCGAGAAATGAGTAAAAGGAAGGATCATAAGAATTGCCACCGAAAGCACTAAAGCAATCACACCTCCCAATTTATTAGGAATAGACCGTAAGATCGCATAAGCAAATAAAAAATACCATTCCGGCAGCATTCACGCAACACTACAACACTTACGCAACACTGCAACACTCACGTTACACTGCGACACTCATGCAATTTCCTCAGGCAACATTCCACAGTTCTGCCTAACGAAGTAACACTCGTGCCACACACTCACGCAACACTACAACACCCACATAACAGATTGTAACACTCAGACAATACTGCAACACTCACGGAACACTCACGAAATACTTAGACAACACTCCACTCTCCCTAATGATGTCACACACACGTCACACATCCACGCAACGCTGCAACACCTGCGAAACACACTAATATCAAAGCAGCACTGCAACACTCACGCAACATTGCAATACTTAGGCAACACTGCAACACTCAGGCAACACTACAACAATTAAGCAACACTACAACACTTAGGAAACATTGCAACACTCACGCATCATACTGCAACACTCCTATTATACTCAAGGAACACTGAAGACAATGAACACTGCAACACATTCATTCAAGCACCACACCACTTAGATATGCGACACTGCAATACTTAGACAAAGCAACACTTCTGAATTTAGGAGTCAGAACGCTGCAGTGTTTCAGCTGTGCAATACTTCAGCACTGCAACACTTACCAAGGACACAATACGCAGCGAATAAACACTGATGCAACACTCCAGGACACTGACGATGCAACACACCAGTAATCGAGTTAAGCAAACCCAGCATACACTCAACCACTCTGTCTAACGAAGTAACACACCCACCCAACACCACGCAACATTGCAACATCCACGCAACACTGCAACACCCACGTAATAGTCCAACATAACACTGAAAAACCAACGCAATACTGCATCGCCCACGCAACACCGACACACCTAGGCAACACTACAACACCCACGCAACATTGCAACACATACGCAACACTGCAGTATCTATGCAACACACACGCAATACTGCAATATCTATGCAACTCTGCAACACCCAAGCAACACTGCAACACCCACTCAATACTGCAGCTCAACATTGAAACACCCACTTAACACTGCAACACACATCACTGAAACACCCATGCAACACTGCAACGCATAACACCGAAACCCGCACACAACACTGCAACACAAAACACTGCAACACTCACACAACACTGAAACACTCAATACTGAAGCATTCAAGGAACATTGCATGACTCAGGGAATTTTCAGGCAACACTACTCTGGCTAATGAAGTAACACATCCACATAACATTCATTCAGTATTGCAACAATCACACAACACTACAACACTCGAGCAAACGTTGGAACTTAAAGCAGCACTCAGAATCGGAGTCTAGCAACAATCACGCAACACTGCAACACCCAAGCAACACACTGCAACAATCAAGCAACCCTGCAACATTCTGGCAAGCGGGGGAACTTCATGCAGGACCTGGGTTCGTATTCTCGTTGGGTAAGGAGGCTCCCTAACACCACTTCCTTAGCGATTTATTTTTGGACAATCCTGGTTTGTGTCCTTTTGTACGTTACTGATGCAGAGTGTGGCGATGTTTGAAGAATTTATGTAACAGAGAATAACACAGTAAGTGTAATAAGCAAAGTAAATCGCTCCGGAGGAGGTGTTAGGGAGCTTCCTTAACCGATGAGAATACGAATCTTGGACACACACCAGTAATCTAACAACACACACACACACACACACACACACACACACACACACACTAATGGTATAACACTTCATCACTCTATTCAACACTGCAACACTTAGAACAGATCATGCAACACTCCAGTATTTACGATACAATGCAGCAACACTCATGAAACACTCGAGGACTCAAACGCTGCAACACTTACGATAGATCATTCGGTACTCGAATATTTATGAGACAACGCTACAACACTCATACAACACTTGGACTCACACACGCAACAAACAGTAATCAACTCAAACGAAGCCAGATGGTACTCCACCGTTCTTTGCTTCTAAGTTTTATTCAGTTTATATGAAACTTCTATGGATGAGGGACACAGACACATGGTTTATCAGTCCCTTATATATGATGACTTGTTTATATATCTAATTGCCACCATCAGATTATATTTTTCAGCTCAAAGGAGACTGTGATATTGAAGGGGGAAAAGTATGGTTTGTAAAGTATTGTAAGTACCTATTAAGGATCTGCTGACTATCTCAGTATCTCTCAAGTATCTGTGAAGTATCTCAGTATCTTTAAAGCATCTGTTAAGTATCTCAGTACCTTTATATTCCTGTTAAAGACTGATTGTTGTACTAAGTTTGAGAGAGATCATTCGCACTGATGATAGGCTACTGTGTACATTATGCAGTAGATATATGAAGAGATAGATAGATAGATAGGACAAATTGATATAGACAGATATAGACACAGATCAGTAGATACATTAATACAGAGAGACATAGATAGATAGATACATACCTACATAGATAAATAGGTAGGTAAGCAAGTAAGTAGGTGGGTAAACATAGACAACTAGACATATTGCTAGATAGACAGACAGAGAGACAGACAGATACCGAGACAGACAAACAGGTAGAAGGAGTGTCAGACAGATAGGTAGAGACGGATAACTAGATAGACAGACTGGCAGAGAAATAGACAGGGCAAGTACAGACTTAAATACACATTGCATCACAATCACTCACTGTAATGATACTTAAATACTGCAAAAGTACAACACTCTTATGAATCGTAATGCAACACAGGTGATGCAATACTCTCACAACACACACACATATAGCACCACACATACACACACACACACATATAGCACCACACATACACACACACACATACACACACACACACACACACACACACACACACACACACACACACACACACCACAGACATAACATGGCATACCAAACACACTGAACACAAAACATAATAAAAGAACTCAGAAATTATACAGCACACACACACACACACACACACACACACACACACACACACACACACACACACACACACACACACCATTAACTCTCACAAGCCGTCACTACAACACAGGCAGAGACTATCAAAACTCATACGAGACACTGTAACACATCAGAACTCACACAGACACACTCCACTAACCAACACATAGACTATGCAATACACCCCCGCACTCAGAAACACACTAATCAACACAGAGACACATAAATCTAGCTAGCAAAACAATGACGATGCAACACACACACACCACTCAGACACACCCTGCCAATCCATCATCACCATCATCCCTCACTCTCGCTGCCCCCAATTCCTCTCTCCTCAGATTTTTCTTTCGTCTCACTAGCCTCCCTCACCTCCTGTCCTGCTCCCTCACCCTTCCTGTCCTATCTCCTTCTTTACCCATCCCCCTTACCTTCCTAGTATCATCATCACTTCTTTCTTCCCCTCCCCTCACATCACAGTCCCTCGTCCCCATCCTCTCCTTCACCCCCTCAACTTTCGTCAACCCCCCCACCCCACCCTTCCACCATCACCAGCATGTCCATTTCTTTCACCAGCCTCGCTCCCTTCACCTCATCCCTCTCCTTCCCCAGTATCTCCATCACCCCTTCTTCTCCACATTCTTTTTCTTTCCAGTCCCCTCTTCTCAAAACATCCCTCACCCTTCCCTCTTCCTCACCCTCCCTCTTTCCCCTCAATTTATTCCCTTGTTACAGTGTGGCCAACACTCCTCCCCCACCTCCTAATGTCACCAACACCCTCAACCCTTCTCCCCACTCCCTCCTTCCTTCATCTTCCTCTTCTTACTCCCCCTACTTTCCCAACTTCCCCCCCACCTCTCCTTTTCCCCTCAAATCACCCTCCCCTCATATCATCCCCCACCTCACCACTTTCCCTATTTTTCTACCACTTTTCTTTCTCCCTCCTCTACCCTCATTCTCCAACCCCTCTCCCCCCAACTCTCTCTCCTGTCAAATCATCCTCACATCCCTCCCATTACTTCCACAACCCCTTCCACTCATATCTTTCTCCACCCTGCTTCTCCTCACTCTCTTTTCCACCTACCACTCCCTGGACCTCAGGTCATATCCCCCCCTCTCCTCCCCACCCCTTCAGTATACCCTCACCTCCTTCCCCCTGCACACCCTTCCTCCTCCCGCCCCTCTCCCCCTTTCCTGATAGTTATCCCCCACCCACACAACATCTCCCCTCCCATTCTTATCCTCCCCGACCACTTCTCACCCACTCCCATTTCCCTTTTTCCTTTCCTCCTCTCCTCCTCTCACCTCATATTCATCCCTTCCTTCTCTCTCAGCCTCATTCCCCCCTACCCCATCCTCCCCTCCATCATTCCCCCTATTTCCTTCCCCATCCTCTTCATCATCATACCCCCTTCTCGCCAGCCTCACTTTCCCTTCCTTTTCCCCTCCTCTCTCACCCCTTTCTCATCTCCCGCTTCTACCCCCACCCCCATCCCCTACCCCATCCTCTGCCCCTATTCTCCCCCACATCACTCCCTCCTCCCCGTACCTCATTCTCCCCAATCTCCCCCCCACATCTCCTCCTCTTCCATCCTTACCCATCTCTCCTTCTCCCACATCCCTCAACCCCTCCACACCCTTTTCCCCCACATCATCCCCCATTCTCCCCCTTCCCCTCCTCCCCCATCCGTAATGAGCGCTTGCCGATCCGGATGAACTTAACATAATTCCCACATTCCTTAAAGAAGCCGCTCAAGACCCAAGAAACTCCCGCCACTGTAACTCCTTAACCCTCTTACTCATTTCTTTTTCGGGGTGTTTTTTCCTTAGTCCTTTTATTGGGGGGAGGGTTTTTCAGGGGGTCTTCTTTGGGGTCTTTCTTTCCCATACGTTTTTTCCTCTTTTTTCCCTAGTCTTTTGGGGGTCCTTTTTCCTAAACTTTTCGGAGGTCATTTAAAGTCTTTTTTTTTTTGGGGGGGGGGGCCTTTTTCCTAGTCTTTTTGGGGAGTCTATTTGCTAAGTCGCATTGGGTGTCTTTTTTTCTAAGTGTTTTTTTTGGGGATCTTTTGTCTTAGGCTTTTGGGGAGTCTTTTTTTTTTTTTTTTTGGTCTTTCTTGGGGATCTTTTTTGGAGGGGTCTTCATTGTACTCTTTTGGAGTCTCTTATGGATATATTTTTTTTTGGGGGGGGTTATTTTTTCCTACTCTTTATTTAGGGGTTCTTTTTCCTAGTGTTTTTGAGATCTTTATTTCTGGTCTTTCGGGGGGTCTTTTTTCTGGTCTTTCGGAGGTCTCTTTTTTCCTGGTCTTTCGGGTGGGGGGGGTCTATTTTCAATCT
The DNA here is from genome assembly GCF_032717465.1 of Coenobita brevimanus. Lineage (NCBI taxonomy): Eukaryota > Metazoa > Arthropoda > Malacostraca > Decapoda > Coenobitidae > Coenobita > Coenobita brevimanus. The sequence continues at coordinate 40,510,289 of NC_137069.1, forward strand.
TCTTTGGGGTCTTTTGTGTGCTTTTGAGTGAAGGCGTATGTTATTTTTTTTCAAGATCTGGTTAAAAATTTTGGAACTAATTGTGTGTGTGTGCGTGTGTGTGTGCGTGTGTGTGTGCGTGTGTGTGTGCGTGTGTGTGTGTGTGTGTGTGTGTGTGTGTGTGTGTGTGTTATGTCGGAACGAGGGATAAATGACAGTGATGATGATGATGATGATGACCTGGGATGGAATGATGATGATAATGAAGATAGCTTGAGTTGGAATGATGATGATAATGATGAATTGAAATAACAGTAATAACAATATTGAAGACGAAGATGATGATGATGATGGACCCCCCAAACCTCCTCCCCATTAACTCATCGACAGACTTTCTCATTTCTTCCCAGACAGTTTCTTTCTTAGATGGGCGTTCTTGAAGGATGGGGCCATTTTTCTTCCTATAGTCTGGTAAAAAGACTTGGCTAATGTTATTTTTTCTTTGTTCTGGATCTTGCCTACACTGCATGATGTGGGAAAATGGGATAGAATGATATGATGATGATGATGATGATGATGGTGGTGTTGGTGATGGTGGTGGTGGTGGTGATGATGATGATGATGATGATGATGATGATGATGATGATGATGATGGTGGTGGTGGTAGTGGTGGTGGTGGTGGTGGTGGTGATGATGATGATGATGATGATGATGATGATGATGATGATGATGATGATGATGATGGTGGTGGTGGTGGTGATGATGATGATGATGATGATGATGATGATGACGATGATGATGATGACGATGATGATGATCTGAGATGGAATTATGAAGATGATGTTTATGAAGATGATGATGATGATGATGATGATGATGACGATGATGATGATGACCTGGGATATAAGGATGATAATAACTGATAATGATGATAATGATATTCCTAAGATACTCCTTCCACTAACTCCTTGACCATTTCTTCTCTCGCTCGGCTAGCTTTTTTTTTTTTTTTTTTGAGGCGGGCGCTTTTGAAGAAAGATCTTTTTTTTTTTTTTTCAATAGTAAAAAGTCGTTTGTCAAGTTTTTTTTTTTCCTCTTGGGTTTTTCTCCACATTATGGATGACGTGGGAACTTGGGATAACAGTGATGATGATGATGATGATGATGAGTGACTGATTAACTAATGATGGTGATGATGATGAATGACTGATTGCTTGATAGATGGTGATGATGATGATAATTATGACTGATTGACTAATGATGATGATGATGATGATGGGCACACCCACTTCTAACTCTTACCCCTGATGCTGGAGAGGGACGCCTTCACGTGGTGACACTGATTTAACGGGCGGTTCCACTGCCTGGTTATATGAACGTCCCTTAACTACTTCTCTATCCCACGAAAGGAGAATGGTGGGCTGCAGAAGAAGGGGAACTTAAGCCTGCAGTCTACGGGGTTCACGTTTCGGATGAACCTGAGGCTACATCAACGACAACTGCATCTACAACAATACACTTCATACACCCACACATATACCCAAGCATACACAGCTGGGTAGGGGTGGGTCACTTCGCTATGGACTGTTCATTCTAACCTGACGAAGATCCCTAACCCCCTATCAGCTCAGTCGATGGCCAGGTGTAGTTAGACTGGAGGATCAGTTTGAGTAGCATCCAAGGAGATTCGTCCCTATCTCTTGATTAGGGCTCACAGAATGTTATGCAACCACGATTTAGTATTTAAGTTGTATTAGTGGTTCAGTTCCGTCAGATGAAAACAAACCCAGGATACTGAGACAAAGTGTTCCTCGGCTCTAGGCATCAACTGTGTTGCGGGTCATGGCTGTCTACAGGTGTAAAGGAGACCTGCCCGTCCTTATTAGGCATATGAAAGTCGGTTGATATTATGCATACTGTAGCAACGGCAATAGTAGTTGTAGTAGTAGTAGTAGTAGTAGCAGCAGTAGTAATAGCTATTGTTGTTGTTGTAGCCTCATGTTAATCTGAAACGTGAACCCAGTGGACTGCAGGCTGAAACTTTCCTCCTGCAGTCCACCATCCTCTTTTGGTGGGGTGGGCAAGGAGTTGAGGGACGTTTTTATAACCGGGCAGTGGAGCCGCATGGTTATATCAGTGCCACCACATGAAGGCGACCCCCAGCACTATACAAACGTTATGATGATAAGACTGATGATTACTGTAATGCATAGATGACAATGCTAGTGATAGATTAAGATGAATTACATACGTTAGTTTGTAGCCTTATAATTTGTGGTATTAACCATCTTTAATTTTTAATGCCTTTAATATGGTTGACATTTTTCGTTCCCATCATCATCATCACCATCATCATCATCATCATCATCATCATCAACCCAGCATCCCAACTTGGTCCTAATGCTATGGCTTTTTTTCCTCTCTCTCTCTAGTTCCATCATCATCATCATCATCAATCCTGCTTCCCAACTTGGGCCCAATAGCCCAAGTTTTTTCCTCTCTCTCGAGCTCCATCATCATTATCATCATCATCATCATCACCATCATCATGACCATCATCATCATCATCATCAACCCTGCTACCCTACGGGGCCTGAAAGCACTGCACATCATACTTAGTCTCTGTCTTGTGCCATGTTATTATTCAGTTTAATCATTTCACCCAATTTTTGCCCTTCCCCCTCCCCTCTCTCTCTCTCTCTCTCTCTCTCTCTCTCTCTCTCTCTCTCTCATTTACGCAACCAGCCTACCCTTCTTTTAATAAGGGTGCTGGGGAGGGACGCCTTCACGTGGTGGCACTGATATGGACGAGTTGCTCCACTACCAGGAAATACTAAAGTCCTTCAGCTTCTTCCCTATCCACGAAAGTCTTATGGACTTCAGCGGGACAGAAATTTCAGCCTATAGTCCACCGGGTTCACGTTCAGATCAGCCTGGGTTTGTAACTACTACTACTACTACTACTACTATTACTGCTACTACTACTAATACTGCTACTATTAGTACTACTATTACTTGTACTCCTCCTCCTCCTCCAACTACTACTACTACTACTACTACTACTACTACTTATACTACTACTACAACTACTTTTACTGCCACAACTACTACTACTACTACTACTATCAACAACACCCCACATACAGCTCTGCTCAAGAAGGTGAAGTCAAAAGCTTTTCTTGTCATTAACTCTCCTCCTCATACTGGCTCCCTTCAACCTCTGTCTCTTCGCCGCGCTGTTGCATCTTTATCTCTTTTCTATAGTTACTTCAATGGTCACTGCTCCTCTGAACTGTCTGCTTGCATCCCTCCACCACTACGAAGGGGCGAGTAGCACCCGTCTAGCAACAAACTCTCATCCCTTTTCTGTCCAACCCTCTAATGCAAGAGTTATCCGTTACTTCCACTCCCTCATGTATGCAACAGGTCAATTCTCCCTCTGCCTGCATATCCTCCTGCCCATGATCTCCAGTCTTTCAAACATAGTGTGTCCAGACATCTCTAAATGAACGAATCATGAATTTGGCTCTGTGTTGGCTTGCTTTTGTTTTTTCTTGGAGGGAACAATTTTTGCGTTCTGCTGGCCTTTGGTTCCTTCTTCCTTGCGTAAAAGAAAATATTACTACTGCACACAATCCTACTACCTCTTGAGGTCATTTCTAGGTGGCTCTGAAGAATGCGGCACATCTCTTCCTTAGCGATTTATTTTGGGCATAACACCACATTATCCTACGTTAATAATGTAAACTATGTCGATATTAAAACCAATGTAAGTAACATAAGGGAAAGTTATGATGCAATGCGTAAAATAAATCGCTATGAAAGAGGTGTTAGGAAGCCACCTGGAGTATCAGTCTTATATCTCCTTCCTGAGACGACCGAAATAATAGCAAGAATGCTGAATAAATAAAGGAATGTGGCAAGAAAAAAAACACGAAATTATATAATACAATAATAATAATAATAATAATAATAATAATAATAATAATAACAATAATAATAATAATAATGATAATAATAATAATAATAATGATAATAATAATAATAATAATGATAATAATAATAATAATAATAATAATAATAATAATAATAATAACAGATTCTTCACATGGCATAAATAATTAAAATAAAAAAACGGATTAATAGGGATAATAATAACCCCACAAATAAAGGAAAAAGTAACACATATATACCACAGAATCAATACAAATAAAGCAATAGAATAGCTCCTTCCTCACACGATTAAAACGACGTGAAAAGAATAGGGGATTCAGTAGTATTATAAATAAGCTTAATACAGAGTACAAAAAAGAGGAAAAAAATATGGACTAATGATAATAATAGTAACAATAATAATAATAATAATAATAATAATAATAATAATAATAATAATAATACCGTAATAATAATAATAATAATAATAATAATAATAATAATAATAATAATAATAATAATGTACTTAAACAGTCATCAATATTGGAAAATAAGAAATAGCTTCAGTGCAAAAAAAAAAATCATAATAATAACGGCGTCTCTATTCTTTATAGCAAAACTAAAGGAAGGAATGAGACAACCAAGATACACTTAAAGACAATGAAGGAGAGAAGAGGAGGCTTGGTAGTAAAGAACGAGGGAAGTTGGAGGAAGTTTTGGAAAGAGAGAGAGAGAGAGAGAGAGAGAGAGAGAGAGGGAATTCCTGGCTCAGTTCCCCAACTGTCCTAACTTCCGCCGTGATTAAATTGCAGACATTCTGAATAGGGATGGCACTGATTAGTTATATCATATTCTTATGATACCCTGCCCCCCTCCCCTTCCCTCCCCTATCCTCTCCCTTCCTTCCCTCCCCTTCCTTCCATTCTTTACATCTCCTTCCCAGTTCTCTCCCCACTCTTTCAAGTCTCCCCCCCACTCCCTTGCCACCCTTCCCCCCTCGCCTCTCTCTCTCTCTTTTCTTTTGTCCCCTCTCCTCTGTCTCTCCTTGCCTCTCCGTTTCTTTTTCCAGTCCCTTCTGTCTCTGTCTCTGTCCGTCTGTCTGTCTGTCTGTCTGTCTTATCTCGATAGAAGGATGAGGCCAGAGAGAGAGAGAGAGAGAGAGGAAAGGTAGGGGTAAGGAGGGAGGTAAGAGGCAGACGGGGAGGAAAGAGGGAGAGGGGAAGAGGGAACGGGATATGGCGAGGGAAGGTGAGAGAGGCAAGAGGAGGAGGAAAGGGGAGAAAGATAAGGGAAGGATGGAAGGAGAAACTTAGAGGGGAGGAAAGAAAGCCAGACGGAGAGGAGGGAAGAGGAGGTAAAATAGAGAGGGGGAGGAGGAAGAAGAAGGAAGAAGGGAGAAGGAGAGGGGAGGAGGAAAGTGGGGGCGGAAAAGGTGGGGGAAGGAAGGAGAGAGAGAGAGAGAGAGAGACAGACAGACAGACAGACAGACAGAGAGTGAGACAGACAGACAGACAGACAGACAGACAGACAGACAGACAGAGGAGGGAAGGGGAGGGGGGGAGGGGGAGGTGAGAAGTTGAGAAAGACAGGAGGAGGAGGAGGGGGAGAGGGAAAAGAGGAAGGGAAGGAGTTAGAGGGTTGGACGGGGGACAGGGTGAGGAAGTAAAGGGAGAGGAGAAAAAGGAAGGTGGGGAGTTGGGGGGCGGGTGGTAGGTGACGCGGTCCTGTTATTAAGAACCAGGTTGATGAGTGTACCTGATTTTTATGATTTACCTGACAGGTGTTGACAGTGCAAGTACTCTCAATATTACACACACACACACACACACACACACACACACACACACACACACACACACACACACAAACACACACACACACACACACACCTGCCTCCCCAGTCACACGTCAGCACCCTAAAATGCTTCGCCTCAAAATGATTTCCTGTATAATACGGCGAGAGAGAGAGAGGGAGAGAGAGTTTTGATGTGTGGAGGAGTATTAGTAGTATTAATTTACATTTACAGCTATCCTTCTCTTCTCAGACTGAAACACAAGGATGTCTTTTGTCTATATATCTATCTAGTATTAGTAATATTAATTTATTCTCCAGCGATCTATCTCCTCTACGATTAGTGCTCAAAGATGTATTTTAAATTCTATCTATGTATCTATCTGTCTATCTATCTATCTATCTATCTGTCTGTCTGTCTGTCTATCTATCTATCTAGTATTAGTGATACTTATTCACACCTCCAGCCACCCTTCTCCTCTCAGATTAATGCTCAAGGATTTCTTTTATCTATCAAAATATATATCTATTTATTTATCTATCAAGCCTCTGTGGTTCAGTGGTAGAGTGTGAGTTTTCGAACATGGGAGAACGATGGTTCGAGCCCCGCCAGGCAATAAACTTTGGGAGCGTTCTTCCGGCCAAGTACAGCATTGGCGGACATAAAGGGTGCTGTGGTTGAACCAGTGTCGCATACTATAAAGTATGCTTGCACCCAGTCGGCTTGCGAGGGCCGATTACACTTGGTTCACAGACTACACACACATCCAAAGCCACTCCAACACTACAATCACACTTACAAGCACTTCTTACGCTACATACAATCTCTACCAGACAGCCTAAGCCACTTGGTAGAGATACATAGGCTGTATCGTCTCCACTTCGGTCGGGATAGACCGGTCCTGCAGTGGACACTCAAACGGCTATCTGCTTCCTTTAGACCATTATAGGAACCTGAGGAATCGCTGACCAAGTAGCTTTTAGAAATCTTTTCCCTAAGCTGCATAAATTGACTGGTTCCATGCGTCATGAACAGAATAAGAGAGAGTATGCTGACGAGGATGTGGAGTGCTGTGGAGAGACTGACAAATGAAGAAGTAAAGATGCATTGTGGTGTTGATGTGGGTGTGAAAGAGAGACTGACTAGCAGATGGTTCTGGGCATGTGGAGAGGATGAAGAAGAAGTGACTAACTAGAAGATGGATTTGAACACGTGGAGAGGATGGAGAAGACAAGAAGATGGTTCTGAGCATGTGGAGAGGATGGAGAATGAATGAATGACAAGAAAATGGTTTGTGGAGAGGATTGAGAATGAGAGACTGAGTTGAAGATGGTTTTGCCTATGGTGAGATGGTGGAGAATAAGAGACTGACTAGAAGACGGATTTGAGGATGTAGAGAGGGTGGAGAATAAAAAACTGACTAGAAGATGGAATGTGAGAGAGAATGAAGGAGGGGAGAAGGAGAGGAGGAGGAGTGGAAGACCAAGGATGAGATGAAGGGATGGAGCGAAGAGAGATATGAAAGAGTTGGGGGTGAGGGGGAGAGGAGGAGGTGAAGACCAAGGATAAGATGAAGGGATGGAGAGAGAGAGACATACGTGGGGGATATGCCAGTTTGAGAGAGACAAAGACTTAGAGTAATGCCTCCAGGTGGAACATTAAAACATATAATTATCTTTGCAAACCCCCGATCTGCTTCAGCACCGTGGGCAGTCGATGCTACAGCCTTGTCCCTAATTGTCCTGCTGGGGAGAAAAAGGACCAAGAAGGAAACGAACTTTGTCTTAGATTCTGACCTGCCCAGGAATCGACCTCGGGTTCTTCCAGGTGAGAGCTCACTGTGTTAACCAGTAGACCACCGGCTCCCCCCCCTCCTACCCTCAGAATTAATCTCTAGAATCCAGATGACGTCCTTTCTATGGTTGACTTGTTTACACCCGACAGGATTGGACACGGAGCTTTAGTTATGAGGCAGGAAAGAGTCTCCTTGGTTACTAGCCAAAACAACCCAATATTTTACATACAAAATCGCGGTGCAGGAAATTTAGTGAGCCGTAATTACAAGGTAGGAATGAGTCTCCTTGGTTACTATCATTTTTCGACCCTAACTTGGCCCAGATCTTCATTCTTTTGTAGCTTATTTCACATAGCTCAGTTGCAGAAAATGATAAAGATACGGCATTTCATCCTTGACATAGCACTTCTTCGTGACTAGCACCATGTGCTAGTGTTAATCTCCTGTTACAATCCAGCATTCAACAAGGAGTGATGGCAATTTTAGGCCAAGTTTGAGTAAAAGGAGTATAGATAAATTAGCCCTCCATTCTTACTACACCTGGCCATCACTTGAGCTGAAAAGTGTTGGGGATTTTTGTCAGGTAAGGGTATAACACGGTATGCTTGTCAGATATATTTGTCAGGTATATTGGTCAAGTATATCTGTCAGGAATATTTCTGAAGTAAAGATATAACAAAGAATAATATATTCTTCACCCTACGAGACGATATTCTTGAGCTTCAGAAATTCCTATCATACTTTAAAGATTATAATAATGCTGCATCTAACCCCTCCAGCTCAAAGAGTTTTTTGTAAGCTGAATAAAATCGTCCGGAGAGAGAAATTTTAAATAAATGTACACCAAAGGTTCAATGTCTTATGGGGTGGGTTCCTATTCTTAAGGTGCAAAGGAGTACAAAGGAAAGCAAACATCAACAGACCTTACGGTCCTTTCGAGGCTGTTTGTTACACAGTAAACTATGACTAAGAGATCTAATTCTAAATGCTGAAGGATAAAGATATTAAACGAAGAAGATATGGATGGACAGATGGATGGATGGATGGATGGATGGGTGGGTAGGTGAATGGATGGATGGGTGGATGGATGAATGGATGGATGGGTGGGTAGGTGAATGGATGGATGGGTGGATGGATGGATGGATGGATGGGTGAGTAGGTGAATGGATGGATGGGTGGATGGATGGATGGATGGATGGGTGGGTAGGTGAATGGATGGATGGGTGGTTGGATGGATGGATGGATAGATGGGGAGCAGAGAACCACAGTCAGATTAGAAAGTGATACATAGCTAGACAGATTACTTAATAACCTTTGTGCTTAGTTTTTAACAACAGTGACACACACACACACACACACACACACACACACACACACACACACACACACACACACCGTTCGCACACACTGACACCCTTCCACCCTTCATCCACACACACACACACACACACACACACACACACACACACACACACACACACACACACACACACACACACACACACACACACACACACACACACAAACACACACACACACACACACACGCGCACACACACACACACACACACACACACACACACACACACACACACACACACACACACACACACACACACACACACACACACACACACACACACTTCCTATGTACACACACGCACCACACCCTCTCTCTCCCTCATTAGTGTGCCCCATAAAACTCTCACCGTGGCTAAGTCGATATAGATTAGGCAGCCTTTGAGCGAGATACGAAGGATGATATTCTAGTACTTACAAAACACCTCCTCCATACCGATTAATTTCTCTTTCTGTTGTTACTGTATTTTTGTGTGATATTCATACCTTACTTATTTAATTCTTATTCTGCTCCGTCACTCCGTTCTTTTGTTATTCATGCAATCTACGTCGAGACTGAAAAGAAATAAAAAGCAAACCAGGGGCTATTAATGAGTAGTTGGAAAATTAATAGCTCAGAAGAGGTGTTATTGAGCCTCCTTACCTTAGGAGAATAAGGAGTGGAGTCTGGATACAAGAGGGGACACAAAAGTTCGCCTATACTCTTTTCACTCTAACTAGGCATTGTAAAAGCGACACCTCTACGTCATGAATGCTGAGCTGTAGGATGGAAAGACGACAATTTTAGGCCAAGATAGAGCAGAAGGAGTATAGGGCTGATTTTCTTAAACCTGACCTAAAATTGGTATCACTTCACCATGATTGTTGGTTAGTAACAACAACTTTAAAACTAGAATTTATGCTTGTCACGAAGAAGTGCTATGGAATGGACGTAGAGCAGTAGTAATGTCTTTTTCTGCCACTGAGCTACGTGAAGTGACCTACAAAAGGACGAAAATTTGGGCCAAGTTAAGGTGAGAGGACAATAGGTTAGTGTATTATTGTTTTTAATTAGGTAAGATCTCATTAGGTCTTCAGGATTTTTAGACAATGTAAAGGAACTATTAACTAGTGATATTACCTGTGACTCCCTCCCTCCCTCTCTCTCTCTCTCTCTCTCTCTCTCTCTCTGGCGTATTGTCCCTACTCATCAACGACTCCTTTCCCACGATATCCCCCCTCCTCCCCTACAGTCTCTCATCTTACCTCTCGACCTCGTTCTCGGTCTCCCTCTCCCTCTGCTCTCAATCACCTCACTCTCAACACACTTTTATAGGTGGTTTGTTTTCACCCGACAGGACACGGCAAATACTATAACTATGAGTCTAAGGGAGCTTGTTAAGGAAGCTCCCAAACACCTCCTCACTAACGATTTAGTTTTGGATATGGCTGGTTAATATCCTTCTGTATATATATATATATATATATATATATCCTTCTGTATATTATATGCAGAGTATGGTGACCTTGGATGGATATATGTAACAGAAGAGGAGATGAGAGTATAACAAAATAAATCACTTAGGAAAAGGTGTTAGGGAACTTCCTCAACCAAATCGACCTTCCAGGCTGACAACACCTGGCCACTGAAAGGAGGTTAAGGATCATCGTTAGGTTAGAATAAATCGCTCTAGAAAGTCTTTACGAATGAAAGTGTTGTAATGTAGCTTTATCAGTTGGTTCGTAGAGAGAGAGAGAGAGAGAGAGAGAGACAGAGACAGAGAGAGAATCCTTCCAATTTTGAACGAATACATAAGGGAAAAATTGAAATAATCTGAAACAGGCGCTAGTAAGACACATGGTTTTCACACTATTTCTCCAGTTTTCAATATTCTTCGGACGGCGTTGGAAAGAGTTGTTTTTCTACTTCTACCTTGCACCAAAACACTAGCTTTAATCTACTGACTTTACATTTTGAACTAGTGAACGAAGCATTTGAAAATATATTCTATGTTCAGTACGAAACTATTGATCAGGTTAGTGAAGACAGTTCTTTGATCACGTGTGCAGTTGGTAGCATATGCGTCTGGTACAGCATTAGTGTGTAGGCACACACACACACACACACACACACACACACATATTCTCTCTCTCTCTCTCTCTCTCTCTCTCTCTCTCTCACACACACACACACACACACACACACACACACACACACATTCTCTCTCTCTCTCTCTCTCTCTCTCTCTCTCACACACACACACACACACACACACACATATTCTCTCTCTCTCTCTCTCTCTCACACACACACACACACACACACACACACACACACACACACACAATCTCTCTCTCTCTCTCTCTCTCACACACACACACACACACACACACACACACACACACACACATGTATATATACACATATTATCCAGGGTCTTAGGACTAAGTGGGCGGAAAAAAAACTAAAATATTAATCCTCTGTTACACACAATAAAATAGATAGATAGATAAACATATAAATAAATAAATAAATAAATAAATAAACGCCATATTTTTTGTCTTTTATCAATTGATATTTACGCCGCGTTCGAAGGCTCGCTGCGGCCTTGACTTTGGATTCCATTCTTTTCTCACTTCAGTCTCAGAACGTCTATCTGTACCTGTCTATTTGTCTATCTATCTATCTGTCAGTCTATTTATTAATCAATCAATCAATGTATAAGACTAGTAAAAAAATCTGTGGATTTGTCCCGAGAGATCAAAATTTCACACGTATCTCGGCCATCTGATGAACTTTGTAAGGTGCCATATTTAAATCATTCTTAGCAAGTAACAATATATAATAATTTTGGGGGAGTCTCATCGTCAGACACTTATTGTAACCCTTATAATCAAAATAATGTAAAATCCGTCGGTAATAATAAATACACTTGGACAATCAATCACCTGCAAATTTTCAAAAGGGTGGTTCGTCTCTTCTCAGATGAAATTGCATAGGCTATAGCGCAGTACACGCCTGGCCTTTGGTTCTTTCTTTCTTGCATTAAAAAAAAGATTGAACAGCATTCAAACTCTTCACGAAGCCTGAATCAGGGGCCACCAATCCACAGACTTAGAAGACAGGGATTGGGATGAGGCGGAGGCACTGGGCGCCTGAGGGGGGTGTCTTTGCGTACTGTACACAGGATGTATCTTCACTGAAGACGAGCATACACATTTTTCCTTTATTTCTGACGGAGAGAGAGAGAGAGAGAGAGAGAGAGAGAGAGAGAGAGAGAGAGAGAGAGAGAGAGAGAGAGAGAGAGAGAGAGAGAGAAATTTCAGTCCCTCAAGCGGTGGAGAGAAGATAGGGGAGGGAGGGAGGGAGGAAGAAGAGGAGGTGAAGAGAAGAGAGGGAGGAAGAAGAGGAGGTGAAGAGAAGAGAGGGATGAGGGAGAGGAGGGAGGGAAGGAAATGAAAGGGAGGGTAAGAAAATAAAGAAAAAATGAAGATATCTTAATAAAATCCTAAGAACTTTCTATATAGAAAGTGAAAGAATATAGTGTGTGTGTGTGTGTGTGTGTGTGTGTGTGTGTGTGTGTGTGTGTGTGTGTGTGTGTGTGTGTGTGTTTATCAATCGGAGAGTCGTGATGAGAAGGGTTTGGGGAGGAAAATGAAAGAGAAAAAGGGAGGGTGGAGAGATGATAGGGGAGGGAGGGAGGGAGGAAGAACAGGAGGTGAAGAGAAGAGAGGGATGAGGGAGGGGAGGGAGGGAAGGAAATGAAAGGGAGGGTGAAGAGGGATGAAGAGGAGAAAGAGAGAGGGAGATAAAGGGGGAGGGAGGGGAGAGGAAAGAGGAGAGAGGTGGGGGGAGGTGACTAATGAAGAGGGGGAGAGAATGAATGAAGAGAAGAGGGAAAGAGAAGGGTGATGAGAGGGGGTGGCAAAGTAGAGAGAGAGGAGGAGTGAGAAAGAAGGGAGTGGAGAGGGAAGATGGAGAGGGAGATCAGTGAAGGGAAAGAGAGGAGAAGGAATGAAGAAGAGAGATAAAGAATGGGATGATAGAAGGGGGAAAAATGAAGAAAAGAAGGGGAGGAGGGAAAGGTGAGGGAGAGGGAGGGAAGGGAGGGGGAGGGGGGAGGGGGGAGGGGAAGAAGAGGGATAGAAATTAGAGAGATAGGGAAGGGGAGAGGGAAATAAAATGTCGGGAAATGAGAGGGAGGAGAGAGAGGGGAAAAAGATATCGATAAGAAGGAAGGGAAGGGGAAAGGAGGAGGAAGAGGGGAGGGTGGAGGAAAGGAGAGAGGGAAAGGAGCGAGAGAGAAGGAGAAGGGTGGAAATGGCTGCAGGGAGTTGAATTAGGTGGAATTAGGGGAGAGGGGGAGGGGAAGTGAAAAGAAAAAGAGGGGAAAATGAGGGAAGAGGGAGGGGAGGGAAAAGGCGTGGAGAGGGGTGGAGAAAAATTGAGAGAATGAGGAGGAGGCGAGGGGGAGGAAGGAGGGGAGAGGTGTGACGAGCTGGCAAAAAACAAAGAATTAGAGAGAGAGAGAGAGAGAGAGAGAGAGAGAACACTTTATTACAGCACATGTGAGGGCAGGAACGCCATCTGTTAGTGAGTGGGAGAAGTGCTGGTCCTTAGGTAACGGGTCGACTAGCCTACACCCACGGAGATACTGAAAAATTCTTGGACATGGAAAAAAAAAAAGTACTTGAACACACACACACACACACACACACACACACACACACACACACACACACACACACACACACACACACACACACACACACCTCTAATTGACATAAATGATCCTCAGGGAAAGGGTTGATTAGTCCATTCTCAGGATAGGATGCACTAAAATAAGCGTCCATTGAAAATAATCCACTTCTTGAACGGGATTAAGGAATGGATTATGAGTGCCCGCTGTGAAAGACTAAGGCCCGCATGTCGTCGTTTGATGAAGCTCCCTAATGCCTTTTCATAAGAAATTTATTTTATTTATTTCTCCTCATTCTTCTCCTCCTCTTTCTTCTACTACCACTACTATTATTACTACTAGTTCTACTACTACTACTACTACTACTACTACTACTACTACTACTACTAATAATAATAATAATAATAATAATTATAATAATAAAGGCGTCTGAGAGTATTTGCTTTAGGGAAAACTGTAAAACTTTTAAAGGAAATTGATGAAGAAACAAAGGAATGAGACCAGCCTCGTTAAATTTTTAAGAAAAAGGCAAGAAAGGAAGAACGAAAAGGAAGAAACACAGTAGCGGTGGTATTCCCATGGGGCTAGGAAGCTCATTAACACCTCTTCCTTAGCGATTTATTTTTGACTCTGCTCCGTCACCATATTCTCGTGTTGTTCATGCAATCTGTGTCGACATTTAAAAGAGTTAAGAAGCAAAAAAGGGGATAGTAATGGGTGGTTCGGAATAAATGGCTAATGAAGAGGTACTAGGAAGTAGAAATCTACATATTGGGAAGTATAGAAGAGGCTAAGTTGATACAGTTCACTCACTTTAACTTGGCCCAAATTTCATCCTTAGGCAACTTATTTCACGTAGCTCAGTGGCAGAAAAAAGAATCCTGTGGCTCTACATCCAGTCTGTAGCACTTCTTCGTGACTGGCATCCAATTACAATGTTAAATCTCCTGTTACAGCTCAGCATTCAAGATGGAGGGATGGTAATTTTAGGCGAAGTCAGAGTGAATGGAGTATAGTGTGTATCTGGTTATAATTACAGTCTGGAAAATAGGGTGTGGTGACAGACAGACAGAAAGACTGATAGATAATTGGTAGGTAGAGAGAAATAGGTAGACAGACAGGTGGAGAGAGAGAGAGAGAGAGAGAGAGAGAGAGAGAGAGAGAGAAGGGAAGGGGAGGGGGAAGGAAGGTGGGGGAGGGAGGGAGGGGAGGAGGAGGGAAAGCGAGAAGAGGCAATAAGATAGGGAATGAGAGAGAGAGAGAGAGAGAGAGAGAGAGAGAGAGAGAGAGAGAGAGAGAGAGAAAGAGGGGGGGGGGAGAAGGGAAACTAGGATAGATGTAGGAACCAGGAGAGAGAGGGGGGGGGGAGGAGAAGGGAAGATGAGAAAAAGGGAAACTGGGATAGATATAGGAACCAGGAGAGAGAGAGAGAGAGAGAGAGAGAGAGACCATCATTGTGTCACTATAACCATTACCCAACCCTGCATCCAGTGAGTGGTGCCCTGGAAGAAATAAGTGAAATAGTATCTTCAAGTATTTTTCGTCCCTACTAAGTAACAACTCTCCCTCCCACTCCATACCACGGAACTAATCAACACCAACAGTTAAAATGAAGTGCATAATTGGAATTTGTAAGGGGAGCGGGATCGATATGGACCAAAGCAAACTGATTATAACCGTGAGATACACGCACACGCACAGACAAGCACACTCACACACATATACACAGGCATATACACACACACACATTCCTTCTCCATCTCTCTCTCTCTCTCACACACACACACACACACGAGAGAGAGAGAGAGAACACTTAATTTCAGCATCAGAGAAATTACCAATATGCTGGGAATCGAACCCGGGACTCTCAGGTGAGAGCCAGGCAGCATACCACTACACCACGACCAGGTAAAAGTTAACTCACGTTGTCACAATCTTGTAACCAACGTCCCTCCGCCCCCCACTGTGGGCCTGAAGAGGATGAGTTAACCCCCTGGCACTCGGGCAAGTAGATGCTTTTAATCTATCCCAAACACTTACGGCAAGTCAGAATGAAGAGAGAACCTGTATTTTTTACACAGGAAAAATCATCAGAGAAATTACCAATATGCTGGGAATCGAACCCGGGACTCTCAGGTGAGAGCCAGGCAGCATACCACTACACCACGACCAGGTAAAAGTTAACTCACGTTGTCACAATCTTGTAACCAACGTCCCTCCGCCCCCCACTGTGGGCCTGAAGAGGATGAGTTAACCCCCTGGCACTCGGGCATATGTGAGGGCAGGAACGACTTTCATTAGTCAGTGGGAGAAGTGCTGGTCCTTAGGGAACGGTTCGACTAGCCTACAGCCACAGAGATATACAAAAATTCTCCGACATTGGAAAAAAAAAGAAAAACACATACTCACATCTCTTTAAACGACATTAATAGTCCTCTGGGAAAGGGTTGATTAATCTATGCTCAAGGCAGGATGGACTAAAATACTGTAAGCGTCCATTGAAACTAATTTACTTCTTGAAAGGGATTAAGGAATGAGCTATGAGTGCCCTCTGTGAAAGACTAAGGTCCGTATTCCCATAAGTTAATGAAGCTCCCTAATGCCTTTTCCTGAGCAATTTACCGTACTTCCCGTGTCATAGGACGCCCCTTGACATAGGATGCTCCCCCAAACAGACAAGACAATATCTAGAAAAAAATAGGAAGGAAATAATCAAGGAACATCAGCAAAGACGATCCTCGAATTCACTACTACATTTACTACCTTCATACTCTAATATCTATGAAAATATTTAGTCATTCTTCCAATGTATTAGCTATTGTTCACTTCATTACCTGGTATTATAATAGCACAGCCATAGCAAACTGTAATATAGATATAAAAAAAATTATGTTTAAACACACGCTTACCATGTCAGCTGATTTTGTTGTGTGGACTGTGGGGATTTCAAATCATAGGAGTTTATGTCACCCACTGACCACTGAATTATTCCAAGATAATGGTAGGTAAAGCACACATATTAAAAGAAGTCATCTTTTATTCACATAATAAGACTTAAAGAGTGTCATAGTTAAAGTTGTAGTTGTGTTATCAACCACACAACAACAACAATGAAACAGAGTTTATCTGACCCAAAAGTAAACAAACAGCCGAGTGAGACGACCATACAGAGCTTTTCCGCGGTATTCTGAATATTTTATGGTCTTGTATATATAAATATATCTTCGTGTGCTGCTCCAGCCCCGTGTCTTAGGACACGGGGCTGGAGCAGCACAGGGTGATTTTTAAGGTAATTTTTATGGGAAAAAAAGTGCGCCCTATGACAGGGGAAGTGCGGTATATATTTTATTTATTACACCTTACTCCCCTCCTCCTCTTATTACTACTACTCCTGCTGAAGGTGTCTGGAAGTATTTGCTTTAAGAAAAATTGTACCAAATTTGAAGGAAAATGAAAAACAAAAAGGAAAGAAATCAACTTCAAGATACTTTTAAGAAAGAAACAAGAATGGAAGAAGAGAGCGGAAGAAATACAGTAAGGGTGGCATTCTCGTGGGATTAGGAAGCTCATTAACACCTCTTCCTGAGCTATTTATATCTGATTCCGCTTCTTTATTATATTATTGTATTGTTCATGCAATCTATGTCGACATTTAAACTAATCAGGAAGCAAAAAAAGGGATAGTTATGGGTAGTTTGGAATGAATCGCTAAGCAAGAGGTGCTAGGAAATGGAAACCAAAATACTGGGAAACAGAGAAGAGAATAAGTTGATACACTTCACTCACTTTAACTTATCCCAAATTTTCATCGTTCTGCAACTTATTTCACGTAACACAGTGGCAGAAACAAGACATTACTGTGGATCTGCTTACAGTCTGTAGCACTTCTTCGTGATTGGCATCCAATTCCAATGTTAAATCTGTTACAGCTCAGTATTCAAGATTAAGGGATGGTAATTTTGGGCCAAGTAAGAATGAGCGGAGTATGCTGTGTATCTGGTTATAGTTACGGTCTGGAAAATAGAGTAGGGAGACAGACAGACAGATAGACAGACAGACAGAAAGTCGGATAGATAATTGCTAGGTCGAGACAGACAGATAGATAGATAGATAGATAGATAGGCAAACAGGGAGAGAGAGAGAGAGAGAGAGAGAGAGAGAGAGAGAGAGAGAGAGAGTGGTCAAATTACTACTGCTTCAGACAACGAGCCAGTCAGTAATGCTAGGATAGGATGGAACAGGCTAAACCAACAGACCGTAGGGAAAGACAGAGACCATTATATCCTGCAGTGGACTTTTTTATGCTGCTGCTGCTGATGAATAATTTACCCCAGCTTTTAGCACTAAGAGGCTGTGTTTATTTATTGGGTCCTTATCTAAGACGCGGCCAGCTTTCTTAAGAGGGGGTCGCAAAACTTACAAGACGCTTATATAAAGGAAATTATTTTATCTTGACATTTACAAGGGATGTTTCTGTTTGTGATCCTGGTTCTTTACTGAGAGAGAGAGAGAGAGAGAGAGAGAGAGAGAGAGAGAGAGAGAGAGAGAGAGAGAGAGAGAGGGAGAGAGAGAGAGAGAGAGAGAGAGGGAGGAGGAGGGAGAGAGAAACAGACAGACAGAACAGACAGACAGACAGACAGTCAGACAGATAACTGGTAGATAGACAACAGATAGATGGATAGACAGACAGACACAGACAACGTCAGAGATAGATAGATCGATAGATAGACATAGATAGATGACTTAAACTAATACCTCGAATACACTTGGACCTTTAAGTAAAAAAAATAAAATCAGTTCCTTCTAAGTCCAAACCTTCCCCTAAAATACGACCTGCAACTGTTGATGTTATGTCCAGGTCCCAAATTGTGCTGCTGGATGAATGGGGAAAGGGGAAGCAAACTTCGTCCAAGAGTCGGATCGGTACAAGAATCGAACTCAAGATCCTCAGTGGCAAAGGCTAAGTGGTCGAGAAAGGTGAGACTGGAGGGTCAGGGAGTGGGGTGGGGTGAGGGGGGAGGAAGAGGGATTGGGGGGGATGAGGGTGAAGGGGTGGAGTGGTAGGGGGGTGGGATGAGGGGGTGTGAGGTGAGGGGGTGGGAGTGGGGGTGAGGAAGGGTGGAGGTGGGGTTATGGGGGTTGTGGTGGGATGATGGGGAGGTAAAAGGACTGGAAGGGGTGAGAATAAATGATAGATGGGGAGAAGGACAAACGGGGAGGGGGTGAGGGGAGAAGAGATGGGGAGCGTATGATGGAGGGAAAGGTGAGGGGGATGAAAGAATAAGGCAGAACAAAGAGGAAGGGAGAGGAAAGATTAAAATGGAAGGAAGAAAGAATAAAATAGAGAGAAAGAGGGAGGGGAGTAAATGAAGACAGAGGAAAGAGTAAGGGAGAAGAGAGAAGGTTGAGAGGGGTGGAGGGTGATATAGATTAATGATGAAGGAAGGGTGGAGGGAGGGAAGGGTGAAGGGAGGGAAGGGAGCGAGAAGACACAATAAATCTCCTTAAGATCAACATCATAACACCTCAGTCTTACCTCAGGTAATGGCTAAAATTTTAGGCTTAGCTTCGAAATCTCACAAACACACACACACACACACACACACACACACACACACACACACACACGCACACACATCTTAATTTCTCCCCTTGATGCATATTTCCCAAAGCCCAGTGACAATAAAACAGTATTACGGCTCTACATCCTTCGCATAGCACTTCCTCGTGATTAGCACCAGATTCTACTGTTAATCTTTTGCTATGGCCCAGGATTCAAGATGGAGAGGATGCCCATTTTACGCCTAGTTATAATGAACAGAGTATAGGGGATATCGAGGGAAGGCCACATATATTCCGTATCACCGTTCGTGTTTTGACTTATCCTACACCCTCCTCCCTCTCGAACTGCCTTATTCTTTTTATGATTGGTGAGGCTTGATGAAGTGGATGGGGAGGAAAGAAGTGAAGAGGAGGGGGAAGTGGTGAAGTGGAGGGGGAAGAAGTGCAGTGGAAGGGGAAAGACGTGAAGTGGAGAGGGAAGAAGTGAAGTGAAGGGGGAAGTGGTGAAGAGGAAAGGGAAGAGCTGAAGTAGAGGGGGAAGAAGTGAAGTGGAGGGGGAAGAGATGAAGTAGAGGGGGAAGAAGTGAAGTGGAACTGGGGGAGAGGATGAAGGTGATGGAGTAGAAAAAACAGTCCATGCCTCCCTATTACCCCCTCCCTACTCCCTATTACTCTCCCTCCCTACCCCCCCTTACACTTCCTCCCTACCCCCTTTACACTCCCTCCCTTACACCCCTTACACCCCCTCTCTACCCCCTTACACCCCCTCCCTACCCTCCCTTACACCTCCTCCCTACTCCCCATTACACCCTCTTTCTACCCCTTTACACCCCCTCCCTACTCCCCATTACACCCCCTCTCTACCCCCTTACACCCCCTCCCTACTCCCCATTACACCTCCTCCCTACCCCCATTACACCCCCTCTCTACCCCCTTACACCCCCTCCCTACTCCCCATTACACCCCTCTCTATCCCCCATTACACCCCCTTTCTACCCCCTTACACCCCCTCCCTACCCCTCATTACACCCCCTTTCTACCCCCTTACACCCCCTCCCTACTCCCCATTACACCCCCTCCCTACCCCCATTACACCCCCTCTCTACCCCTTTACACCCCCTCCCTACTCCCCATTACACCCCCTCCCTACCCCCATTACACCCCCTCTCTACCCCCTTACACCCCCTCCCTACTCCCCATTACACCCCCTCCCTACCCCCATTACACCCCCACTCTACCCCCTTACACCCCCTCCCTACCCCCCATTACACCCCCTCCCTACTCCCCATTACACCCCCTCCCTACCCCCATTACACAGCCTCTCTACCCCCTTACACCCCCTCCCTACTCCCCATTATACCCCCTCCCTACTCCCCATTATACCCCCTCTCTACCCCCTTACACCCACTCCCTACCCCCCATTACACCCCCTCTCTACCCCCTTACACCGCCTCCCTTACACCCATAATCACTTATTCTAGGGTCATCGAAATCGAGAGGGGGGGGGGAGATGGAAGGGGAGGGGTGAGAAGAGGAAGAAAGAGAGGGGAGTGGTGATGAATGGGGAGAAGTTGGAGGGGGGAGGATGGAGGGAGAAAGAAGAGGAGCAAGGGGAAGGGGAGGAAGACGGGGTGAGGGTAGGGGGGTTGAGAGGATGGAGGAATGGAGGGGAAAATGGGGGAGGGTGGGGTAGGGTGGGGTGGGGTGGGGTGAGGGGAAGAGGGGAAGAGGATGGAGAAAAAGGGGTTTGAGGTGAAAGGAGAGGAGAAAGAGGGGAGGGGAGGAGGGAAAGAGGAGGAGAGAGAAAACAGGGATAGGAATGAAGGGAGGAAGGGGAGGCATGACACAGGATATGAGAGGAGGAAGGGAGAGAGAGGGAAAGGGGGGTGGGACAGGATGGAGGAAAGAAAGCTGGGGAGTAGAGGGGACAGGAGGGGAGAAGAGGGAGAGAATTATCAGTTTTTCTCCCCTTCTTCTAACACCCAGAGGAGAGGACAGGTGAGGAAGGAAAGATTTGATGGAGGAAGGGCGATAAGAATTTGATGAGTTAGGGAGAGACGAGAAGGGGAGAAGAAAGAAGGGTGAGGGGGAGAAAAGATGAGATGGAGGTTGGGGAGGGGAGGGAGAGAGAGACTATGAATGGATATTTCAGTGGGAAGAGATAATAAATATAATGAGAGAGGAAGGGTGAGAGAAAGGAAGTGATGAGAAAGAAAATTGAGGGGGGGGGGGGAAGAGCGCAGTGACATGAAGAAGGAAAGAGGGGAAAGGGTGGGTGAGGATGATGGTGAGGGTGAGGGTGAGGGTGATGGTGAGGGTGAGGATGATGGTGAGGGTGAGGATGATGGTGAGGGTGAGGGTGAGGGTGATGGTGAGGGTGAGGGTGATGGTGAGGGTGAGGGTGAGGGTGAGGATGATGGTGAGGGTGAGGATGATGGTGAGGGTGAGGGTGATGGTGAGGGTGAGGATGATGGTGAGGGTGAGGGTGATGGTGAGGGTGAGGGTGATGGCGAGGGTGAGGATGATGGTGAGGGTGAGGGTGAGGGTGAGGGTGAGGGTGAGGATGATGGTGAGGGTGAGGGTGATGGTGAGGGTAAGGGTGATGGTGAGGGTGAGGATGATGGTGAGGGTGAGGGTGAGGGTGATGGTGAGGGTGAGAGTGAGGGTGAGGATGAGGGTGAGGGTGAGGATGAGAGTGAGGGTGAGGATGAGGGTGAGGGTGAGGATGAGAGTGAGGGTGAGGATGAGGGTGAGGGTGAGGATGAGAGTGAGGGTGAGAGTGAGTAGGGGCGAGGGTGAGGGTGAGGGTGAGTAGGGGTGAGGGTGAGGGTGAGGATGAGAGTGAGGGTGAGGATGAGGGTGAGGGTGAGGGTGAGGGTGAGGATGAGTAGGGGTGAGGGTGAGGGTGAGGGTGAGTAGGGGTGAGGGTGAGGGTGAGAGAGGATGAGGGCGAGGGAAAGAGCTGGCTCGTCACACTTCCCCCCCTCCGATAATTATCACACACACACACACACACACACACACACACACACACACACACACACACACACACACATCCCGTTTCAATGTTTTGATGTTGGAAGCAATCGATAGTTTTGGTGTGTGTGTGTGTGTGTGTGTGTGTGTGTGTGCTCTCATTCCAGATCATACTCACCCTATTTATTATAGTGGCAATAGAGTTAGGATGATGATGATCCCCCATCCCCCCCCCTCTCTCTCTCTCATTCTGGATCATGCTTACCCAATTTATGATAATGACAATAGAGCTATGATGATGATAATGATCCCCCCTCCCCTCTCTCCACTCTCTCTCTCTCTCTCTCTCTCTCTCTCTCTCTCTCCCAGCCTTCCTTGCTAATTATTCTTCAAAAACCATTAAGAAACATCAGAAGCCACATCATCGTCCATCTTTCTTTTCATTCTTCCCTTAATCTGATGCTAGAGAGACGAAAGCCATAGAGTGTTAAGCCGTGTTATTAAATTCTGCATTTTATTATGAAGAGAGCTTTGTACCCACTGTCAAGCCTCACACTAACACACCTCACACTGTCACATTACACTGCCACACATTATACTGCCACACCTTACACTGCCACAGCTCACTCTGCCACACCTCATACTGCCACACCACACACTGCCACATCTCATACTGCCACACCACACACTGCCACACCTCATACTGCCACACCACACATTGCCACATCTCATACTGCCACACCACACACTGCCACACCTCATACTGCCACACCACACACTGCCACACCTCATACTGCCACACCACACATTGCCACATCTCATACTGCCACACCACACACTGCCACACCTCATACTGCCACACCACACACTGCCACATCTCACATTGCCACACCTCACACAGTTACACCTTACACTGCTACACCTTACACTGCCACACCTTACACTGCCACACCTGACACAACCACACCTAACACTGCCACACCATTTTTCATACATAATTCATACAGGTACACCACACACATACTACCACAACTTCAGGTGACTCTACAATGAATGACAATCCAAACCACTGACAACGCTGGGTGGTAACCATATAACCAAATGGCTTCTGGGGATTCTGGAGACTTGTCAGGGTTTATATCTAAGGGATGGTTCGGATTTTTTGCTGCCATAATACGACTCAGGGGAGATTGAGGGTACCCTTTTCAATATAAACAGTGACAGCCTAGCCCCGGGACACTACGCTCCTGATGGGGCAAAAAAAGGGAGTGAGTGATGAATGGATGAATGATATAGTTCTTTCATTTTAACTTGGCCCAGAGTTTCATCTTTGTGCAGCCTATTTCACGTGGCTCAGTGACAGAAAAGACAATACTGTGGCTCTACATGATTTTATTTTGCACTTCTTCGAGACTAGCATCATATTCTAGTGTTTAGCGTTATAACTCAGCATTCAAGATGGAGGGATGGCAATTTTAGGCCATGGTAAGGTGAACAGAGTATAGTACAATGTAAATGAAAAGGAGGTAACTGTGCTGAAAGGGTTAATAGATATGATGGTTATAGCTTCATAAATACAAGAGGTCTTCATAATAATAATAATAACAATAATAATAACATTAGTTGTAGTAGCAGTAGTAGCAGTAATAGTAGTATTGGTGGCAGTAGTAGTAGTAGTAGTAGTTGCAATTATGATAATAATAATAATAATAATAATAATAATAATAATAATAATAATGATTCAACCTACTGCTAAACGCCTTAATCCCGTAAGGGGTGGCCACAGACAAATCGCCTCCATGTAGTCCTGTCCCCAGCTATTTCACTACCCTGCTCCCAGCTCACACACCCCTCTTTCATGTACCTCTCCACTCCATCCTTCCATCTCATCCTCGGCCTCTCCTTCCCGCTCCCCCCCCCTTCCACCTCACTCACATACATTCTCCTCGTTAGTTTCTAGCTCTCCAGCCTCTCCATATGGTCAAAGCACCTACTATATTTCCCTTAACGCTTCCTATCACATCCAGATCCACACCACAACGCTCCTTCACTTCCTCATTTGTCAATCTGTCTCTCCACGCAACTTCACATCCTCCTCTCAGATAACTCATTTCCACTGCTCTCACTCGTATAATAATAATAATAATAATAATAATAATAATAATGACAATGATAATGATAATGATAATAATAATAATAATAATAATAATAATAATAATAATCTTTCATATACCAAGAATATACTGCATAAAATGCCGTCAATATTAACCCCTCCATTCGAGTTACCGGCACTCATTTTTCATTCAGTACCTGTCGTTTTCAGGTAATTCATTAATTATCTCCGGAAATACCTTAAGAAATGGAAAGGTAAGATATATCCTTCACTTACACCTTCGCTGCTCGAAAACAGAGAGAGAGAGAGAGAGAGAGAGAGAGAGAGAGACTATCTACGAGAGTTAGTAAGTACTGCTGAAAAAAAAAAAATAATAATAATGATAATATCGCCAGCATACCAAAGCAAGTTGAAAGCAGAATATCATCGTCCTGGGAATATATATATATATATATATATATATATATATATATATATATATATATATATATATATATATATATATATATATATATATATATATATATATATATATAAACACCTGCCAGAGTCGGTAGTATGGAAAAATAAATATCTGTTTTATTCCCGAGGAAAACGATGTTGTAAAACAGTATGCAAAACAGGTGTATGATAATGTGGGACTGAGAATGATAGTGCTGGTAATTACTGTATATATTTTATCTGTCTACACACACACACACACACACACACACACACACACACACACACACACACACACACACACAGGTAAAAGGACAGAGTACAATACAAGAGAGAGAGAGAGAAAGAGAGAGAGAAAGAGATATAACAATGACAGACTGCACACAAGGAGAGGAAAGAAAGTGAGAGAGGGAAAAGGAAAGATGAGGGAGAGGTGAAAGAGTTATGGCAGATTAAGA
Source organism: Coenobita brevimanus (assembly GCF_032717465.1). Taxonomy (NCBI): domain Eukaryota; kingdom Metazoa; phylum Arthropoda; class Malacostraca; order Decapoda; family Coenobitidae; genus Coenobita; species Coenobita brevimanus. The sequence goes on from NC_137069.1 coordinate 40,535,377, forward strand.
CGATGATGAGGAGGAGGAGGGAGAGAGTAGGCGGAGGAAGGAGGAGGTAAGAGGGAAGAAGGGAGGGGGTTAAGAAGGAAAGAGGAGGAGGTCAGGAGAAGAAGGAGAGGGAGTCCGAGAACGAGACAGAGTGACGACTTCAACCCAGAACCATAAAATCAACAGTGATAAAATTCCCCGTTGATGAAGCAATTTCGTGAGATGGGGTGGGGGTGATCACAGACCCCCATTGTCCAGAGATGGAATGGGAGGATGAGGGGGCGTGGGTGGGCGTGGTGGAGAGAGGGGGAGATTTTTCTGTGCCGCCCTTTCATTCCCTCACCTTTCCCTCCCCCCTCCCCATTCCCCTGTCCTTTCTCCCTCCCCCATCTCTATCTTCTCACTTCCCCATCCGCCCCCTCTCTTTTCTTCCCTCCCTCCCCCTCCGAAAATCCCTCCCCCCAAAAAATCTCTCTTCAAAATCCATACTCGATCTGAACGTCCCACTGATCATAACCTATACTCCTTTCACATCAGCTGGGCCTAAAATTGCCATCCCTCCAATAAATTAAAAACTAAATAACCCTCTACTGAAAAAAAAATAAAAACTATCATATACGCATTTCACTTTAACCTGGCCTAAAACTGCCATCTTGAATGAACACTAGAATGTGATGATGGTCACGAAGAAGTGCTATGCAAAAGGATGGAGAGCCGTAGCACTGTTTTTTTAGCCACTTAGCCGGGTCAAATAGGCCGTAAAAAGAAGGAAATCTGAGCCAGGTTAAGAAGAAAGTAACATAGATTTCCTGACAGATGAACGGCCAAACCTGTACGTGTATATTCTTCACTGTATATGGGACGAATCAAAATCATACATTGAACGGCTCCACGCTAATAAGGAACGTGATGAACGGCGGAACGAGCATGAGAACGTAACAGAGTAAAGGCGAAGGAAAGGAATTATTCTATACTCCATTTACTCTAACTTGACCTAATTTGTCACCTCTCCACCTTGAATCCTGAGGTGAAACAGGAGATTAACCGTAAAGAATTGATGCTAATCATGAACAGGTGTTTAGGAAGGATGCAGAGCCACTGTGTTGCCTTATTCCACTACTGACCTACACGAAATAAGTTTTAAAAAATATCTGGGCCAAGTTAAGGTAAATGGGCTATAGCCAGGTGCAACCATAATTGAGTTGCTTTAGTTACAGCTGGGGGTTAATGGTATATTTGCTGCCCCCCCCCCTCTCTCTCTCTCTCTCTCTCTCTCTCATAAAAGAACGTGGGCGACATGAACGGCATATTACGTTCAGAAAGTACAGGATATCACGTTAGAAGAGCGTAAGTCTGGGCAAATATTCCTCGATCCTCCCATCCACCTCACAGACGGTACAATCTCCCTCCATCTTCCCCCCCCCCACCCTGAGCAATCTCACTCCTTCCTCCCTTCACCGCCCCTTATATGGTACAATCTCCCTCCATCTCCCTCCCTCCACCTCTTATATGGTACTATCTAACTCTCTCTTTCCTCCCTCCATCTTGAACAATTTCCCCCCTTCTTCCTTTCTCCCGACACTGAACATGTCTTAGACGGTCTAATACTCCTTGAACGGTCTAATACTCTTCCTTGAACGGTCTAATACTCCTTGAACGGTCTAATACTCTTCCTTGAACGGTCTAATACTCCTTGAACGGTCTAATACTCCTTGAACGGTCTAATACTCTTCCTTGAACGGTCTAATACTCTTCCTTGAAAGGTCTGATGCTCCTTGAAAGGTCTATTATTATTTTTTTTTATGTGTCCGACTCTGGGCATAGGCTTCACAGCCTGCTATCAAGGCCCAGCAGTCCTCCTACATACCATACACCTCTACATGTCACCACTTCGGCGCTAACACCCACCGTCCATATTGAATACATGCTAGGGCTGTCTCATACAGGACTGGTGTATTGGTATTAGCAGGGGGTATTTTTACGACATGTCGGAGGATCTTCTGGTAGATCAGAAAAGCCTGATTTAATGAAATTCAAATCCTTAAACTGTTCCCTGCCCCAGCCGGGATTCGAACCTAGGTCCATTAAGACTGCAGGCCACCTCTCTACCTATTGAGCCACCGCCTCCCCTCCTCCTTGAACGGTCTAATACTCCTCCTTGAACTGACTAATACTCCTTGAACGGTCTAATACTCCTCCTTGAACGGTTTAATACTGTACTCCTTGAACGGTCTAATACTCCTCCTTGAACGGTCTAATATTGTACTCCTTGAACGGTCTAATACTCCTCCTTGAACGGTCTAATATTGTACTCCTTGAACGGTCTAATATTGTACTCCTTGAACGGTCTAATACTGTACTCCTTGAACGGTCTAATACTCCTCCTTGAACGGTCTAATACTGTACTCCTTGAACGGTCTAATACTCCTCCTTGAACGGTCTAATATTGTACTCCTTGAACGGTCTAATATTGTACTCCTTGAACGGTCTAATACTGTACTCCTTGAACGGTCTAATACTCCTCCTTGAACGGTCTAATACTCCTCCTTGAACGGTCTAATACTCCTTGAATAGTCTAATACTCCTCCTTGAACTGTCTAATACTCTTCCTTGAACGGTCTAATACTCCTCCTTGAACTGTCTTATACTCCTCCTTGAACGGTCTAATACTCCTCCATGAACTTTCCAATACTCCTCCTTGAACGGTCTAATACTCCTCCTTGAACGGTCTAATACTCCTCCTTGAACGGTCTAATACGCCTCCTTGAACGGTCTTATACGCCTCCTTGAACGGTCTTATACTCCTCCATGAACGGTCTAATTCTCCTTGAACGGTCTAATACTCCTCCTTGAATGGTCTAATACTCCTCCTTGAAAGGTCTAATACTCCTCCTTGAACGGTCTAATACTCCTCCTTGAACGGTCTAATACGCCTCCTTGAACGGTCTTATACTCCTCCATGAACGGTCTAATTCTCCTTGAACGGTCTAATACTCCCCCTTGAATGGTCTAATACTCCTCCTTGAAAGGTCTAATACTTCTTGAATGGTCTAATACTCCTCCTTGAACGGTCTAATGCTCCTTGAACGGTCTGATACTCCTCCTTGAACAGTCTGATACTCCTCCACGAACGGTCTGATACTCCTCCTTGAACTTTCTAATTCTCCTTGAACGGTCTAATACTCCTTCTTGAATGGCCTAATACTCCTCCTCGAAGAGAGAGATAAAATTCGAAGATCTTCCATAACTGACAAGGCTAACAATCAATACATCAAAGTGGAGAAAGATGACAGGGACTTTCTTCCTGCAGCGGCCTCTCAGGCAGATGATGATGATGACTACTTGATGGGTGAGAGACTAAGAATGACTGACTAATAATGACTAATTGACTGAGAAATGGCTGACTAATAATGGCTGATTGACTGATGATGGCTGACTAATAATAATGATAACTGGCTGATGATGATGATTGATGCTGATGCCGATGAATGATGATGATGATGATGATGGCAGTGGTGGATTATTGATGATAATAATAATAACGACAACGACGATGATGATAACAATGATAATAATGATCCACCTCTTCCCCCCTTATATACACTGAACGTAACCCAACCCATACACGTTCGGAACGCCCCGACAAACTATTATTTCCTCCGGTAGTTGGTGAACGGCGAAATTAGTCCCAGAACGAACGGGACATCACCCCACCACCGCCGCCATAAATCTAGGAAATAGTGTGGAAATTATGTGACAGTCCTGGCGGGGGAATTTTGGGAACCACCAAGGTGGGAGGAGGGGTATGGAGGCTGAGGGGAGAGAGGGAGAGAGGGGATAGAGGGTGAGGGTCCGAGGGAGGGGGGGGAGGGAGCTTGAGAGGAGCGAGAGGGAGGGGAAGGAGCCTGAAGGGAGCAAGGGGATAGAAGGAGAAAAAAATACATGGAAAAATAGAGAGGAAAAAACTAAAAGGTTCCGTTATGCAATTTCAAGATCTAACAAAGTCTAGCCAACCAGGAAAATCTTTTCCTTTATGCTGTCTCGAAGCTAGGAAAAAGTCTAGAAAAAAAAAAAAAACAGAAGGCTCGGTTATGCAATCTGGAGACATAACAAACTCTAACTAAACCATTACTATTGGCTCTTCATGCAATCTCGAAGCAATGTCCCCAAAGCTAGTACTTAGTCACTGGTTAACTTGCACCAGTTCAAAGCAGGCGTAAAAATGTTGCTGTTGATACTATTGTTCAACCCTGGTTTGTCTGGCCGAGTTGACCCGTCGACCACAGGTAAGAAACTGCTTCTGTGCTGTTTACCTACAGATACAGTAAAGTAAATCATATATATCTTTTAGGGGGAGTCCCCTTGAGGTAGACAGCGTCTCGCCATGATGGGAGCAGGTCCTTTTACACGGCGATGCGCAGGGACATGTGGGGAGATTTGGTTTCCGGGTGGACGCCGCAGCTGCTCCACCCATCGTGCACGGAGCCACCAGGTTAAGGCGTCTCGTCAGCGCCAGTGCTATGTTGTGAAAACTACCGAAAGCAGCAGATCCAAAATATCATCTCTGTACTGTGTTTTGAATCTGCATAAGTCCTCCTTTACTCTTTTTACTCCAACTTGGCCTAAAACTGCCATCTCTCTATCTTGAATGTTGAGTTGTAACACTTGATTGACACTCGAACATGATGCTAGTCACGAAGAGGTGAAATGAATAGGATGTAGAACCGTAGTATTTTTTTAAAACCTCCCACTGAGAAATGTGAAGTAAGCTACAAAATGACGAAAATCTTGGCCAAGCTAAGGTAAAAGAACTAAAGAAGATTCATAACTAAGCAACAAAATACTGCTACTACTACTACTACTACTACTACTACAACTACTACTACTACTACTATTACTACTACTAATAATAATAATACATAAAAAGTAAATGGGTTGGGATCTCGTTTCATAAATTCAAAGCTTCAGACGCAAAGTTACTATTGAGTGGGCTTTTAAAGTTTCAGTGGCCTCTCTGCTGGTAAATTAGCGATGAGTGTATTGATAGTCCCATGCAGGCAGGATCATTACTTTTTACAGCAGCAGTGAGGGATTGGGCATTGTGGTGGACGACAGATAAATGCTGCGATAGATAGATGGATAGATAAATGGATAAATAGATAGATTGATTGATAGATACAGACAGACAGATGGATTGACTCATGGACAGATAGATATAGATAGATAGAGAGCCAGACAGACAGTTAGGTAGGTAAGTATAGACTGACTGATAGATATAAATCGATGATGGAGAGAGAGCGAGAGAGAGAGAGAGAGAGAGAGAGAGAGAGAGAGAGAGAGAGAGACTATTACAGAGAAACATAACTCATAATTAAAGCTGCGGAGTGCTGCAAAAATTTCCTTGATGTCTGCCATTTATTGCAGTGTTGGCGAGCTGAAATAATTACATTAACACTGATGAGGAGAGAGAGAGAGAGAGAGAGAGAGAATGGTGTGTGTGTGTGTGTGTGTGTGTGTGTGTGTGTGTGACCCTGTCCCTCTGTGGTTCTCTCTCTCTCTCTCTCTCTCTCTCTCTCTCTCTCTCTCTCTCTCTCTCTCTCTTAGTAAGCATTTTATGTTAATGAGATTCTTATTTCAGATAACTAACATCCTCCATCTTGAATGCTGAGCTACAACACGAATTTAACACTAAAACATGATGCTAGTCACGAAGAAGTGCAAAGGGAAGGATGGTGGGCCGTAGTATTGTCTTATTCTGCCACTAAGATAAATAAAAAAAATAATGTCTACAAAGAGTGAAAAATTCTACGCCAAGTTAAAATGAATGACCTATAGTGAGGACCGTAAAGTGTGTATGATCTGTAACAATGAAGCAGCAGCCACGTCAGGAGGTATACCCCACAAGAGCCTCACTGACTATACTCCTTTCACCTTGATTTGGTCCAGATTTTCGTCCTTTTGCAACATATTTCACGAAGACTATACTCCCTTCACCTTATCTTGGCCCAGATTTTCGTCCTGTTGTAACATACCTCACGTAGTTCAGTGGCAGAAAAATTCATTACTGCAACTCTGCAACACATCCATTCCACAGCACTTCTTGATGACTAGCATTATTTTCCTGTGTTAATCTATTGCTACAACTCAGCATACAAGATGGGGTGAAGGCAATTTTAGGCCAAGCTGAAGTGGAAAGAGTATAGTATCGATTCCATGGAAGCCTCTGCAAATTATCTTTTCCACAGCACTTCCTCGTGACTAGCACTTTTGATATACAGTACAAGGTGGTCCATATATAACGCACTACTTTCACTATCTCCCGTGTGTTGTGGGGACGAGTGTTAGTGTTTTGAATTTCTCTTCGGCGTCATATGTTTCCCTACTCTCACAGCCACGCCCACACCAGCAGGATGAGCCGTCCCCACACGATACCACCACCTATTTCTAGTGCAGCGCTATTTCCGGAGCACCCTATGTAAATATGTGGAATTGTTATTTTTTTCATAAGTAAAATTTAAAAAGTGTTGTTATTAAGGACACTATTAAAGCCTTAGTTACCGGGTTTTAAAAAGAGATGGTGTTTTGATGTGATGGTAATAATTAGGTAGCGTGTTAGGGTTGAGAGAGAGAGAGAGAGAGAGAGAGAGAGAGAGAGAGAATGACATGGTAAACACACACACACACACACACACACACACACACACACACACACACACACACACACACACACAAGGAGACAGAAACAGAAGGAGAAGGAATAACATTAAGATAAAGAGACAGAAAAACAGAAAAAAATCAAATAAAGGATGAAATATTGCAAAGAAAAAAGAAAGGAGAGAGAGAGAGAGAGAGAGAGAGAGAGAGAATAAAGGCTGAGAGGGAGATACAAGCTTAATAAAATAAAAAAAACATGCACAGACAGACAGGAACAAATTAACTAAAGAAGCAAAAAGACATCCAGCAACAGAAAGAGAAGAGAAAAAAACAAAGAGAAAGAGAATGACAGGAGACAGAGAAGAGACAGTGGCGGAGAGGGAGTAAGTTAGAAGCTTCATGAAAACACAGAGAAAGACAGGGAAAGAAACAGACAGACAGGAATAGAAAGACAGAGACAGAACAATAGATAAAAAAATAGAAAGGGAATGACAGGAGACACAGAAGACAGAGGCGGAGAGGGGGTGAGTGAGAAGCGCCAAGAAAACACAGAGAAATACAGACAGACACAGAGAGAAACAGGAAGACACAGAAAGACAGAAAAACAGAGCGACACAGAAACAAAGAGAAAGAGAATGACAGGAGACAGAGAAGAGAGACACAGGCAGAGAGGGAGTAAGTTAGCAGCGCCATGAAAACACACGCACGGAGTGGCCAAAAATTTTATACCTGGAATTACTTGTCGGTATAACTCGGCGTAACTACATTATCTGGGACGGAATTCGTGTTTACAGGGGTGGGCTAAGCGGATCTCTGGGTGGAGGGGAGGGGAGAGAGGTGAGGGAGTTGGGGGAGTAAGTGGGAGGGATGGGATTGGGGAAGGAGAGAGATAGAGGGTTGGAGGGGGGAGGGGGGAGTATAAGAGAGAGGGGGAGGAGGATGGGTAAGTGACGGGGGGGGGGTCTGACAATTTCCAAGGGTAACTGTCTTTTCCTTGTTTCATCTTTTTGTTTTTCTTCCTTCGGTCCACCTACAGTGTGTATGCTTATATAGATGCACACACACACACACACACACACACACACACACACACACACACACACGCTGGTGCAGTGGTAACGTTCTCACTTGCCAACTGGTGGACGGGAGTTCGCGCCTCGCTCAGGTTGCGAAAACTTTCACAGACGAAGTGGGTGGTTACTGTCCCCCTTGAGCAAGGGAACGGGTGTGTGCGTGTGTGAAGGTCACAGCCTTGCCCTTAGATCGGACTATATGAGCTCTCAGCTCCCTTCCGGGAGAGTAAAAGCTGACGATCACGACCATCAAGTGATCCTGACCGACCCGGTCAATTACACTCACACACACACACGTTAATCAGTGCACACATTTAAAGCCTTCACTCCCTCCCTCTCCACCCTCCCTCTCCCCCCCGTTTTATTTTCCTCTCTCTCTCTCTCTCTCTCTCTAATTTACCCAGCTTTTCTTAAGCTTTCATTACTAACCCCATTTCTTTAAATCTGAGTTTTCTCTAACCTACTTTCTTTCTCTATTCACTCTCTCTCACACTCTTACCTTCATTTCGCTCACTTTCTCACATCTTGCTCGCTTTTTCCTAATTTTTCTTTTTTCACTCAGCCACTTTTATTACTCACACGTTTTCTCCCACTCTCGTCCTCAGTCAGACTCTCTCTCTCTCTCTCTCTCTCTCACACACACACACACACACGCTTGACTGGTATCAGTAGAATTGGCTTTTTTTCCCCCCCCCCCCAACGGATAGCCTTGTCAAGAACCAACAGTCCTCGATGTTGTCTGTACATCCTCTCTCTCTCTCTCTCTCTTTCTGCATATTCACCACACCTGCATCTGATATTCTCTTTGCTGGGGTCTACACACAGGCAATCTCATCTCTACCTGGAATTGCTGATAGGTGTGGTCGACTCCAAGCTGCATAACCCCCCCAACCCCTTGCATACCTGGAGAAACTGAAACTGTGGATTAGTAAGGGAAGTATAATAGTGAAGTATACTGAGGAAAATATAAATGCGGAGTATACTGCTGAAAATATGCTGTAATAAGAAGTATATTAAGGAAAATAAGGTATAATACTCGTAATGAGGTATAATTGAAAAAAAAAAAAAAAAAAGTGTATGGCAGGCTCAAAAATGCCTTCGTCCCCCATCGCAACTGTGAGATATAGAAGATGGGAACTAGTAAATGGGAGAATCGAAAATTTAAAAAAAGTTTGAAGAATCCTTGACAGCATAAAGGGTAAATATTGATCTCTCTCTCTCTCTCTCTCTCTCTCTCTCTCTCTCAGTCCGTCTGTTTGTCTATCTATCTGTCTGTCTGTCTGTCTATATATAACTAACAATCCATCTCTTTTCCTCTCTTCTGCACTCTTTCAGTATCATTCTCACTCTTCTATTCTCCTTTTTGCATGACACCTGCCCCCCCCTCTCTTTCTCTCTCTCTCTCTCTCTCTCTCTCTCTCTCTCTCTCTCTCTCTCCCTCAGCTTCTCCGATCCGCGTTTTGTTGAAGAAAAATACCCATGTTTGGATGAGCGAGAGACGCCTTTATCTTGCAAGGGGTTGCCAGAAATAAATCGCCTCCATGTCCTCATGTTCCTGCCATTTCGCTGCCCTCCCCCAAATTTACACCCCACTCTCTCTTATACCTCTCCTCTCCATCCCTCCATTTCAACCTCGGACCCCCCATCCCTCTCCATCCCTCCACCTCACTCACATACACTCTCCCAGTTAGTCTATAACTCTCCACCCGCTCCACATGGCCAAACCATCTCAATGTATTTCGGCGTTTTTAAACAAGTTGAATAAAGTCTTAGGTTGGGGTCACGTTTGCTCAAAAAAGAAAAAAAAAATGTGATTGGCAGGATGAAACGAGGCAGCGAGTTTGAGCGACTGCAATGCCCGAGACTGAACTTTTGACGGACCCCTGAACCTCGTTTCCTCTTGACAGTCACATATTCAGGACAAGTAGAGTGTATGGCCTCGAAGTGGACGGATGTGGAATTTGACTCTCTGTTATCTTGTTTATTATTATTATTATTATTATTTCATGGAGAGAACAGTCTTGTGGATTTCTTGCTTTTAGTTCCTTCTTCTTTGTATAAAAACAGTGTGGTAACATCCTTACAGACTACGTTCTGAGTTCATACCTGTCCTATTCCCGTCGGCAAGGACATCGTAACAACTTTTCGTAAGCGATTTCATGAACACTGCACATGACTGCACACTACGTTATGAACATTGCTCAGGACAGATACTTGAGACTGGATCAGTTACATAAAGGGAGGTATTCTCGGACGGTTAGGAACACCGCTTCCTTAGCGATTTATTTTTGGATATGGCTGGTTAATATCCTTTTGGTACGTATTTATGCAGAGAATGGATATGTTGGAAGGATTTATTTAACACAGAAGACGATAGTAAGATGTAATAAACAAAATAAATTGTTTAAGAAACGATGTTAGGGAACTTCCTTACAAGAACGTTCTCTTGGGAAAATCGTCTGGTAATAGCGAGAATAGAATCTAAAGTAGGACAGTATGGTGTAATAGACTAAACAAACTGCTTAGGAAAAGATGTTAGGGAGAATATATGGCGTCCTCGGGGTGAAGGTCTTTAACAGAATGATTTAACCCTTGAGTACGATGACTTCATATTAGTTACATTTTTGCTACCGATTTTATTCAACTTAGGATCATTCCTTGCAACAGGGTCTATCTGTCTACCTATCTATTTGTCTATCTATCTATCCGTCCGTTAGTTTGTCTGTCTATTTATCTTTCTGTCTGTCTGTCTATCTATCTTCTCCGGTCTCTATCATTTTCATTTCCATCTCTTTCCTATTTCCTTTTTTCATTATCCCCCCCCTTCCTCTCTCTCTCTCTCTCTCTCTCTCTCTCTCTCTCTCTCTCTCACTAAGATTAAAGTAAGTCAGTCTTGATTAGTTTAACCTAAGTTACACTTCCTCCTCCTCATTCTTTTTCATCCCCCCCCTCTCTCTCTCTCTGTATGTATGTATGTATTTATTTATGTATGTATGTATAAATGTACATGTGTATGTATGTATGTATGAATGTATGTATGTGTATGTATGTATGAATGTATGTATGTGTGTATGTATGTATGTGTGTATGTATGTATGTGTGTAGTATGCAGGTGTATGTGTGTGTGTAATGCCTTTCTTAAGTGTATATTTACTATTCTTTACACACATACAATTCTCAAAACAATTCATCTTCCGTATGTTTTGAAGGAAGTCTGTTTTTCTTGACTACTCTTTTAAGTTCAAGAGTGCGAGAAAGAGGTAGACTGAGAACACGATGGTGAGATGAAGTTTACATATTTGCTGGGACTGAGGGGAATACTTTAACAGCAACTAGGTCAGAGTGGAGAAAGATGGAAGAAGCCTGCATCATGACTCAGGCTAATGATGATGATGATAATGATAATGATGATAATGACTGTGATAATGTTGACAGAGAAGGCGATTAGTATAACAATAATGATGGTGGGGATAGGGATGACTGTTACTGATGGTGATGATGATGATGATGACGATGATGTAAGTGATGGCCACTGTGATGATGATGATTTAAATGATTTGAATGATGATGATGATGATGACAGGAAAGGTGATTATGATGGTGATGGTAGTGGTAGGGTAGTAGGAGTGGTGATGATTAAGTTAATAATAAAGAGGCGAAAATAACCTACCCTCTCGGATCTACATCTCAAGACAGACAACCTGGAACTCTCTACCACCTTCTTTTCCATTTTCTTGCTCGCAGATGACCGGCACATATATTTTTTATTCCTCTGCGAATCGGGACGTGAATCAGAGGAGTTGAGATGGAGTGGGCGGGGGGCTAGACATTCATGGACCCTTAGCAGTGTGAGAGGTGAGAAGGGGCGAAAAAGAAGGTGAGAAAGAAGTAATAGTGGTTGTAGTCGTGGTAGTGCAGTAGTAGTAGTAGTAGTAGTAGTAGAGTTAATAGTAGTAGTAGTAGTAGTAGTAGAGTTAATAGTAGTAGTAGTAGTAGTAGTAGTAGCTCTTCCTGTTGTTATTGTTATAACTGAAATGTGAACCCCATGGACTGCAGGCTGAAGTTACCTTCATCTTGCAGTTCACCATCTTCCTTTCGGGAATAGGGAAACAGATGAGGGACGCTTGCATTAGCCGGCAGAGGAGTCACCCAGTTGTATTTCTAAGGTATAAATGGTAACCGAAAGGATATACGGAATAATTCACGGCACACTGGGCTGGGGAGGTGGTGGCGGAGTGGATAGGGCAGCGGACCACAAGAACATTGCCTGGCTGGGGTGTCGAAAAGTGTGCTGATAAGAATTTAATAACAACAGCCTCTTACGATCGTCTTCAACATTCAAAGATATTGCATAAAGAAAAAGAAAACTAATATCAGCACACAAATTATGAATGAGACAGCCCTAGTGTGTATTGAATATGGACGGTGGGTATTAGCTCTAAAGTGGTGATATGTGTGAAGCTATAGGCATTTAGGAAGACTGCTGCGACTAAGGGAACGATTTGCTTAGTCTAGGTCCAGTTTCTCTCTCTCTCTCTCTCTCTCTCTCACACACACACACACACACACACACACACACACACACACACACACACACACATCCATCTAACATTGTGTTGTTTCCTGTCACTCTATATAATGGTAAGAAAAAGATGTAGAATGATGGAGAGACTGGATAGAAAGAATGAGACAGGAGAGAGAGGTAAGAAAAAGAGGAAGAATGATTAGAAGTAGAGAAATTAAAAAGGAATAAGAGAATAGAATGAGTGAGTAGGAGTAGAAAAGAGAAGGTAGGAGAAAAAAAGGAGAGAATAGGAAGCTGAAAGAGAGTAAGAGAAGGAAGGAAGGAGAAGGAGAAGGAGAAGAAATAAGCTGCTAAAGGAAGGACGGAGTAGGAGAAAGAAGGAGGGAGTATGTGAAGGAGAAGTAGAAGGAAAGGGTAAACGTGCACAAGAAGGAGGGTGATAGTAGAATGAGATAACAGACAAAGAATGAAGGAGGGAATATGGAAAGATAAGCAGACTGGGAGAAGGAAGTGAGGTAAGGTGAAGGAAAGAGAGGGTTGTAGGAAAATGAGATGATGGACAGAAAGGACGCAGAAGGAGAGAGGGAGCGGTAGGGTTGCCAAAGCGCTTACCAATCCCAGGAGAGGTAGGGAAGGAAGGAGTGAGAGAATGAAGCATGGAATAGGAGAAGCAAGACCAAGAAATAGAAGTGAAATGGAAATGGAGGCCACACACACACACACACACACACACACACACACACACGAGCTCCCTACATCTGGTAGACGGGAGTTCGCGCCTCGCTCAGGTTGCGAAAAGTTTCACTGACGAAGTGGGTGGTTACTGTCCCCCTTGAGCAAGGGGACGGGTGTGTGGGTGTGTGAAGGTCACAGCCTTGCTCTTAGACTGGACTATATGAGCTCTCAGCTCCCTTCCGGGAGCGTAAAATGCTGACGATCACGACCATCAAGTGATCCTGACCGACCCGGTGAATTACACACACGAAGCATCCTTACATACACAAATCACTCACACACACAATCACACATACACTTTCACATTCACACCCCTCTCACTCCCTCCCACCAATCATCTAATCTAGTTCAATCAGTCGCATTTAAAAAGTTTCCTTTAAAGACTTATTAATTTACACACACACCCCAACATCCCACTCCGCCTCACCCCAACCCACAAACCTCCCCTCACCCCTCCACCACCCCCACAAGCATCACTCAGCACCGTTTACAAAGTTTATCCGGGCAGACTATAGGACTCACCAGGTCTAATGAATTTACACCTTTCCACTGGTCTACCTTCTTTCCCTGGCCGGCTGATCCATTGCATGACCCCCACTGACGCACTAACTTACACCCATAAACCCACTTTCTTTTACAAATCGTTTCACCTTTCCACTCTCTTATTCTTTCTGTGTGTGTGTGTGTGTGTGTGTGTGTGTGTGTGTGTGTGTGTGTGTGTGTGTGTGTGTGTGTGTGCTTCTATCTCTCTGTATACATATCTTTCTATCCGTCTGTCTGTCTGTATACCGAATTATTCATCTCTTTCTCTCTCTCTCTTTTCCGGTCTCTATCATTCTCACCCTTCTCCTCTTTCCCATTTCCCTTTCTACTTCCCCTCCTCTCTCTCTCTCTCTCTCTCTCTCTCTCTCCCAGGCGCCATGTAACTTGGAAGACGAATGGCGACTCCAGCTGCTCTCCTGATCAGATTATTACGTGAAGAAATCGTTCGCCCAAAAAAGAAACGTTGACCCAAGCGTTGACCTTACTGAGAAAAGTTTACGAACTTTTAATCGTTTTAGTGGGGAGACTTTATTATTATTATTATTTTTATTATTATTATTATTATTATTATTATTATTATCATCATCATCATCATCATCATCAAAGTTTTGTGCTGGGTATTGTTGTGGACAAGAGAGAGAGAGAGAGAGAGAGAGAGAGAGAGAGAGAGATGACGACAAAGACAGGGACAGTCACAGAGACCTAAACAGCGACCCAGACATAGAGAACGAGACAGAGACCTAGACACAGACCTAACTAGAAAGCACTCAGACAGCTGATGCCTCCGCCAGTGTCACTGCAGGATCCGGATCCGGATCCGGATCCGCCCCAAAGTTTAATAAGTTCTTTCTTGGACCATGTCCCACCCTTCCGCAAAATTTCATTGAAATTCATTGAGAACTTTTGGAGATATCGTGTGGACAAACAAACAGACAAACATACTTGAATACATAACCTCCTTCAACTTCGTTGGCAGAGGTAATGAGAGATCGAGACAGAGATAAGTGAGATGATAAAACTTAATGAGGGAATGACTAAAATCGTTGGAGATACGTCGAGAAAATTCAGAGACCGAGACAGAGACAGAGAGAAACCCAGAGACCAAGACAGAGACCGAGAGAGACCTTGATTCTAAGTAAAACAAACGACGACCAACCAGAGGGCACGGGTCTTAACTTGGCACGAGCTCCCTACTCCCTTTAACTCCGTCCCTTTAGCTCCCTATCCCTTTAACAGTCCTGTCCCTTTAACCCTCTATCCCTTTAACTCCCTATCCCTTTAACCCCTATCCTTTTAACTCTCAACCCCTTTAACTCTCTATCCCTTTAACTACCTGTCCCTTTAACTCCCTGCTCCTTTAATTGCCTATCCCTTTATCTCCTTATCCCTTTAACTCCTTACCTTTTTAATTCCCCACCTGTTTAACTCCATCCCTTTAACTCCCTATCCTGTTAACTCCTTGTCACTTTAACTCCCCATCCCTTTCACTCTCCATCCCTTTAACTCCCCGTCCCTCTAACTCCGTCTCTTTAACTCCCTGTCCACTCACTAAACCTTTAACTCCCTATCCCTTTAAACCCCCATCCTTTTAACTCCCCATCCCTTTAACTCCATCCCTTTAATTTCTTGTCCTTTTAACTCCCTATCCCTTTAAATCCCCATTCTTTTAACTCCCCATCCCTTTAACTCCCTTTAATTTCCGTTCCCTTTAACTCGAAATACCTTTAACTCCCTGCATTAATTTTCTTAACTTGTGTTTAAGATTCTTTTTATCCTCGGTCCAGAAAGCTCCCTAGCACCTCTTCCTTAGTGACTTAATTTTGGATACGGCTGGTTAATATCAATTTGTATGCTATTTACACTGAGTATTGTAGTACTTGAATGATTTAAATGGCACAAGACAGTAAAGAGCAAAAAGCAAAATAAAATCACTTAGGAAGAGGTGTTAGGGAGCTTGTGTATTGGCTCCTGGTGGTCATGATGGTCAGGGCGCCTCAGTCAGCCTTGCGTAGGTTCGATCCCCACGAGGTGACTGGAGGTTTTGCGCTTAATATAGGATGGTCCAAATAATGTGGTTCTCAATCCTGTGTTTTGCGGAAAGAGCTCTGTCTGTTGGTGTGGGAGAAGCAGATATTCTCAGATATTATGGTTGCCTCGTGAAATTAATAATCAAAACATGCAATAGGAGGACGTTAAAAAGGTAGACACTATGAGATTGACAAAACAAGTTGTAAGGGAAGTAAAAAAATTTGCAGGGAAGTAGGATATGATGCAGGGACGTAGAATGTGATGCGGGGAAGTAGAATGTGATGCAAGGGAAGTAGACAATGATGCAGGGAAGTAGAATGTGATGCAAGGAAGTAAAATGTGATGCAGGGAAGCAGAATGTGATGCAAGGAAGGAGAAAATGATACATGGAAGTAGAATGTGATGCAAGGGAAGTAGTATGTGATGCAGGGAAGTAGAATGTGATGCAAGGGAAGTAGTATGTGATGCAGGGAAGTAGAATGTGATGCAAGGGAAGTAGTATGTGATGCAGGGAAGTAGAATGTGATGCAAGGAAGTAGAATGTGACGCAAGGGAAGTAGTATGTGATGCAGGGAAGTAGAATGTGATGCAAGGAAGTAGTATGTGATGCAGGGAAGTAGAATGTGACGCAAGGGAAGTAGTATGTGATGCAGGGAAGTAGAATGTGATGCAAGGAAGTAGCCTAAAATGTGATGCAGGGAAGTAGAAAATTATGCAGGGAAGCAGAATGTGATGCAGGGAAGTAGAATGTGATGCAAGGGAAGTAGAATGTGATGCAGGGAAGCAGAATGTAATGCAAGGAAGTAGAATGTGATGCAAGGGAAGTAGAATGTAATGCAGGGAAGTAGAATGTAATGCAGGGAAGTAGAATGTGATGCTGGGAAGTAGAATGTGTTGCAAGGGAAGTAGAATGTGTTGCAAGGGAAGTAGAATGTAATGCAAGGAAGTAGAATGTGATGCAAGGGAAGTAGAATGTAATGCAAGGAAGTAGAATGTGATGCTGGGAAGTAGAATGTAAAGCAGGGAAGTGGAATGTGATGCAGGGAAACAGAATGTGATGCAGGGAAGTAGAAAATAGGGCAGGGTAGACACTGATACGTTGATTCAGCCGTCCTCGCAACACAAGGGAAGTGGAATATCATCAGGGAAGTAATTTGGTCATATACCCTTAAATGCACAGTATATATGTAGTTTTGTCGCCTAAGTATGTGACTTTAAATAACAGTGTCCGTAATGGTTTAATAAAATAATTAAAACAATAAAAAATAGACCCAAGTTGAAAAAAGGAAATAGTTACTGGGGAGAATGAACTGTTTTGGCCAGACTTGGACCCTCTTAAGGTATGAAGAGAGAGAGAGAGAGAGAGAGAGAGAGAGAGAGAGAGAGAGAGAGAGAGAGATCTGTGGGGAATGCGAAGAGCTCTGAAATGGATGAAAGTTGAAAAAGAGTTGGAAAACGAGCTTGAGAGAGCTGAAGTTAAGAAGTGAGCTAGACAGATAGATGGAGTAAGAGAGAGAGAGAGAGAGAGAGAGAGAGAGAGAGAGAGAGAGAGAGAGATCTGTGGGGAATGCGAAGAGCTTTGAAATGGATGAAAGTTGAAAAAGAGACGGAAAACGAGCTTGAGAGAGCTGAAGTTGAGAAGTGAGCTAGACAGATAGATGGAGAGAGAGAGAGAGAGAGAGAGAGAGAGAGAGAGAGAGAGATCTGCGGGGAATGCGAAGAGCTTTGAAATGGATGAAAGTTGAAAAAGAGATGGAAAACGAGCTTGACAGAGCTGAAGTTGAGAAGTGAGCTAGACAGATAGATGGAGTGAGAGAGTGAGAGAGAGAGAGAGAGGGAGGGAGGGAGGGGGGGCATGCACTGTAGCTAATGCAGGAGTTTTTGCCTTGTCTTAGCGGGCTGACACGGATGATCCCGGTTGGGTCAATGTTGGAAAGCATTCTTGAGAGTTGGCAACACTTAACACGGATCAGAGTGCTTGGATCTCTTATTCCAGATATTTAACACGGATCAGAGTGCGTGGATCTTATATTCTGGATCATTTAACACGGAGCAGAGTGAATGAGAGTGCGTGGATCATTTCTTTAGGACTGTTTGGCGTGGATAAGAGTATAAGAATTATAACAGCGTGGATTACAGTGCGTGGATCATTTATTCCGGATCATTTAACACTGATTAGAGTGCGTAAGAGTGAGTGAATCATTTTCTTAGGATTATTTTGTGTGGATTAGAGTGTACAAATTATACTAAACATAGATTGGAGTGCGTGAGAATGCGTGCATGGATCTTTTATTCATGATTATTTGACACGGATTAGAGTGTTCGGATAATAATTCTTAACTCTCTCTCTCTCTCTCTCTCTCTCTCTCTCAGAACCATACTTTTCCGTACCTATTACCCTATTCCATAACTCTCCTCCTCCTCCTCCTCCTCTTCCTCCTATTCTCTCTCGTCCTTCTCCTCCTCACAGCTCCTATTACTCTTCTTCCTCCTCCTCCTCCTCCTCCTCCTCCTACTCCTCTTCCTTTTCCTCTTGATATTCCTCTTCTTACTCCTTCCATCCTTTTCTCCTCTTCCATCTCTTCCTCCTTAACTTTTCCTTTAATCTCTCTCTCTCTCTCTCTCTCTCTCTCTCTCTCTCTCTCTCTCTCCTTTACTCTCTCCGACTCTTTCCTTTCCTCTGCCACCTCTCCAATCCAGAGTAGTTCAGAGGCTTTTATATCCTTGTTGTTGGATAAGTCATACTTAAGATTAAAGAAACATGTCCTAGTAACTTCTGTGTACATGCCTTCAAACAATTGTAGATATTCAAGTGTTGAACTGTTTGAAGAACTTGATCATTTTTTACTGGAGTATAATGATGATGACTATTACCATATATGTGGCGATTTTAATGCGCACACGGCTACTACTACTGATATTGTCCCATTAAATCAATATGGTCTAGGGGATGATGATGATAATATGAGGAAATTGATAGATGTCAGTGAGAGTATGGTGCAGCTTGGTTTTCCAATAGAGAGGTATTCTAGAGATATGACAAGTGTTAATGTGTATGGTAAGAAATTATTAGAAATATGTAGAAACAATATGTTGTGTATATTTAATGGAAGAGTAGGAGAGGATTGTATGATTGGTAAAGAAACTACAGTTGTTGACTATGTTATTGGATCACCATTCCTCTTACCTCACATGCAAAACTTCAAGATTTTGGATTTTGACCCTTTTTTTCAGATGTGCATTGTGGTATATCTTTTGGTATTAGGAATATAACAAAGGAGAGTATGCATTTGTGTGAGGATAGGGAAAGTACGGGATGTATTAAAAATAGTAAGGGAACATCTGAAGGAAACAATAAACCAGGAAGGTGGGATAAACGTAGAGCTACTGAATATGTTAACAGTTTAAACCATGATTTTGTGGCTCAGGTATTCAAAAACGCTGATTTTAAGTCTGTTTCGGATGTAAATGATGATTTAAGGAAAATTCTTATTGAACCTGCTTTGAAAATTTTTTCACGGAAAGGTAAGGCATTTATAAAGAAAAGTAATAAGAGTAATATGTCTGGTTATGATAAACAATGTTATTTAAGCAGGAAAGAGTATCATAAGGCAAAACATAATAATATAGAAAAAACTCTGAATAGTTATAATGTCATGATAACAAAAAGTAAGAAATATAAGCAAGAATTGAAACGAATCAAAGGGAAAGAAAAATATAATTTAATTGTAAAGTTACGGAATGCTAAGACCAAAGACCCTAGATTATATTGGCAGATTTTACAGGGAACACAGAACAAATCTGATATACCCATACTAATTTCAGAATTTCTGAATCATTTTAAGAGACTAGCACAAGAGAGTAACCCCGAAGATTCTCTTAGCAATATAGACATTGATATTGATATTGACGACGACAGTGTTTTAAATAAAGAGGTTACAGAGGATGAGGTGTACAAGTGTATACTGAAGCTTAAGAATAACAAGGCTACTGGTATTGATAATATTATCAATGAATATATAAAAAATACTAAACATCTATTATGCCCCTTATATGTAAAACTCTTTAATAAGGTTCTAGAGACAGGAAATATCCCAGAGGAATGGTTGTTAGGAATAATTGTTCCTGTTAATAAGAACGTACGAGAAGTAAATGATGTAAATAATTAAAGAGGCATAACTCTACTAAGTTGTGTAGGAAAATTGTTTACAAATATACTCAATGTACGGTTAACAAAATTTTGTGATGATAATTCTGTCATTAAGGAAATGCAAGCAGGGTTTAGGGAGGGATATTCTACTACTGATCATGTCTTTGTATTAAAAAACTTAATTGATCTGTTTCAGCACAAGAAGAAAAAAATGTATTGCCTGTATGTTGATTAGAGAAAAACTTTCGACCTTGTGTGGAGAGATGGCATCTGGTATAAACTATTGAAGATAGAAATTAATGGTAAAATTATTAGAGTAATAAGGAACATGTACAGCAATATAAAATCTTGTGTTTCAGTTAATCAGGAGGTCGCTGACTATTTTGTAAGTTATACTGGTGTCAGACAGGGAGAAAATCTGTCACCACTTCTTTTCTCTTTGTATGTGAATGATATTGAAGAATACCTGTTAGAACATAGCTGTAATTACATTAATATTCAGGACGAATGGATGGATAATATGCTTAAAGTTCTCGTCTTGATGTATGCAGATGATACTATTATTTTAGCTGAGCGTGAAGTAGGTATTTGCAATGCACTTAAAGCTATGGAAATGTATTGTGACACATGGAAGTTAGATATCAATTGTAAAAAGACAAAGATTACTATATTTAGCAAGACAAAATGTGGAACAGAGGATTATAACTTTCAATTTAAAGGAGAAAAGACTGAAATTGTTGATGAATATAATATCTGGTTGTTATCATGAATTATAATGGAAGTTTTAAAACATGCCAGGAACAACTGGTGCAGCAGGGTAGGAGAGCAATGTACAGTTTGATTGCAAATGGTCGTAAATTTGATTTGCCTATTGACTTGCAACTAGAGTTGATTCGATGGTATTACCGATCATTACATATGGCTGTGAGGTTTGGGGATACAGATTTATTAAGGATATAGAGAATGTACATGTTACATTCCTGAAACATATACTTAATGTTCATAAAACCACATGCAATGCCATGATTTATGGGGAGTTGGGTAAATATCCTATCAGTACGCATGTTAAAAGTAGAACGTTGAATCATTGGTCAAAAATAATTACTGATAAGCAAGATAAACTTTGTTTTGTAATGTATCAGTGTCTTTACAAACTGTATAATGAAAACAGTTTCAAATCACAGTGGTTGAACTATGTAAAAACTTTGTTGAATAATTCAGGTATGTCAGGCATATGGTTGGGCCAAGAAGTTAATAATCGTTTATGGTTTAAACTTGCTTTTGAGAGAAAGGTTAAGGACCAGTGGATCACTAAATGGCAGTCAGTACTGAATAGTAAATCATCATGTAGCATGTATGTTTCTCATGAAAATAGATTTGTCTTCGAAAGTTATCTAGTAAAACTGCCAAAACAGCACAGGATTAACCTATGTAAATTCAGAACTAATAATGACAGATTACCCATTGTAACAGGTAGGTTCAACAGAATTCCTAGAGAAGAAAGGTTGTGCAATAAATGTAATGATAATATCCTTGGAGACGAGTATCATGTATTATTTGAGTGTACTAATGAAGACATCACAGCATTGAGGCTTAGGTTTATACCAATGTATTACAGAAATAATCCCAGTAGATGTAAGTCAGCACAATTATTTCAAAGTAATAGCTATGTCATACAGTGCAAAGTAGCATTACTCGTCAAGTCTGTACTTAATATTTTTAAGTAATTTGTACTGATAACCATAGGATACACTATACCGTGTACTAAAATCGGGAGGTGTGCTCCATACCTTGTATAAAGTCTGAGCCTAATAAATATATGTCTATGTCTATGTCTCTCTCTCTCTCTCTCTTTCTCTCTCTCTCTCTCTAGCCCGACCCCCTAATCCCACAAAAGGTGGCTGCAGACAAAACGCCTCCAAGTCGCTATGTCACCCACCATTTGACTACCCTCCCCCGAACTCACCCCCCCTCCCTCATATACCTCTCAATTCCATCCCTCCACATCATCCTCGGTCTACCCCTCCCTCTCCCTCCCTCCACCTCACCTACATACACCCTCTTAGTCAGTCTTTCATTCTCTATTCTCTCCACATGTCCAAACCACCTCAGTGTATTTCTCCTAATCTTCTCAACCACATCCACATCCACCCCACAACGTTCCTTCACTTCTTCATTCGTACACTTGTCCCTCCATGTCACTCCACATGCTCCTTTCAAGTAACTCATTTCCACTGCTCTCACTCTTGACTTGTTCCCCTCTTGCAAGGTCCACGCCTCGCTTCCATACGTCAGGGTAGGGATCACAGTACTATCATGCACTGACTTCGTAACTTCCATGCTCACCTCCCTATTTCTCATCACTGCTTTCAGTGAACCAATAACCTTCCTTCCCTGCTGTACCCTTTCACGCACTTCCTCCCCCAAAGTTCCATCCTTACTCATCACACCACCCAAGTACTTGAATGCACTCACATTCTCCATATCCTCACCATCCAGCCTCACTGTACATTCTGTGACTTCATTCCTCTCAAACACCATAACTTTACTCTTGTTTACATTAACTTTCAGATTCCTCTTCCTACACACTGTCCCAAATTCACTCACCAAACCTTGCAACTCCCATTCATCTTCACTCAACAAAACTGTATCAGCAAACAGCAACACCGGAATCTTCCAAATCTCACCCTCATTCATTAGTGCCACCCCCATATCCACTGCCCTACCTTGCACCTCCTTTACTACCGCATCCATGTATATATTAAACAGCCATGGAGACATCACACAACCTTGTTTCAGTCCCACACTGAGATCAAAGAACTCACTCATGTCACCATCCACTCGCACTGTAGCCCTAGCTCATTCGTACATACTCTTTACAGCACTCAACAATTTCCCCTCCACTCCATATATTCTTAATACCTTCCACATACCTAGCCTATCTATTCTGTCATAAGCTTTCTCTG
>NC_137069.1:40565529-40568029 GCF_032717465.1 Coenobita brevimanus
AAAAAAAAAAATATATATATATATATATATATATATATATATATATATATATATATATATATATATATATATATATATATTATGACAGCTAGTCACAATATTGCTTTGAAAAAGTCATGTAACAAAATCGATCATCCCCCATGACTCAAAATTTTCACGATCATCAGACATTTTTTGGGGGGGAAGGGGGGAAGGCCATTTTTTTTTTTTTAATTATTATTATTTGGATTATAGCGATTAGATCCAGCCTTCATTAATCGCTTCACTACTACAGGTAAGTCTTAATAGTCGGAGGTGACAAGAAAAGGGATTCAAATTACGACACCAAAGTTCTGAGGTATATTTCAAAATTAGGGAAAATAAATCACTAAATGAATACATCAAGCTGCTATGTGAAAAAAAAAAATCTGTACATCAAACAAGAATGACGTTAATTTAGTCGTAAGTGTAGCATCAAAACCGCTACGCTTAATTGAATAGCTAAGACCAGGACTATAATAAATAAATAAATAAGTAAATAAACAAGTCTTATAAATATTATAATCTAGCAAAAATATCCCTCCAAGAAACCAGGCTATTTCAAACTCTAGCAAGTTTTGCTTCATAGGCCACGCTAGACTGAGGCGGGCCAGGTTTTCTCCCAAACTAAATACGTTTTTATATTATGTAAGAACGAAACAGCTTAACAATTAGCAAATAAATAAATAAATAAATAGAGAACGATAAGTGAAATGATAAAAGATGGCCATAAACAAATAAATATATATAAATTCGTAAATAAACTTAAATAAACGGAAGCAGGTAAAAATTTTGGTTAAATCTAGCAAGAGAATCGCAACACGCAAGGAAGATATAGGAGACAAATGGCTAAAGAGTCAACAGTATATTGGAAAATACATCCCTGAATTTTAGCAACAAAGTGGAAACAACATCTATTTAAAAAAAAAAGTAAAAGAAACGAAAAACTAAATAAAATCGTACATGTTAAAAAATATATCCCTTTTACAAATATTTATAAAAATATAATTCCCTCCCTTATTCATCTAGAAAAAGAAGGCGAAATAAATCAGCATATCCAGCAGAAAAACAGCTGACTACCCAACCAAATCTTTCTGATCTAGCAAGACTGGCTTCACTGGCAACGCTGGATCCGGACTTCCTCCCCAGTAATCTTATAATTTTCTCCACTTTGCCTTCTCTTCTTGCCAGTCGGTAATCACCATCATCATCATCATCATTACCCAAAATTTAAACACAGTCCTCCGTATGTAATAAAACCCACTAAATCAAACAATATCACTCTAAATTTAACAACTCTGGCTTTACTGACAACGCTGGTCCAGCACTTCCCTTAAATTAATCTTTCAGCTTCCCCCACTCCTCCCTCGCTTCTTGTCATGATTAATCAGTGCCGTAGACGACGCTCTGACGCTGCGTCTTGTACCAGGCGCCATCACTCCATCCCCCCCACCTCTCTCTCTCTCTCTCTCTCTCTCTCCTTCAAGAATATGTATAAGAAAAAACAGCACTCTATAGAACATCGTCTTTTTTTTTTTTTTTTTGCCGGGGAGGGGGGGAGGACAGTTTGTGAGACAAAGTTACCCCATCATCAGGCGATGTACAAGTTAAAAGAAACATCAGTCAGTTTATAGAGTTCATTATAAAAACCAACACAAAACGACATAAAAGTATCAGTAATTAAATGATCTGGTCGATCTATAATAAAACAATGTAAAAAGTCAGTACCAGTAAGGAAAAAACAGTGAAGCCAAGGAAAAGGACAAGGTAAAAAAAAAAAAAGTTGAATAAAGTCCACAGGTAAAGCATTATAGTCGGGTGCTTACATTAAAAACACAAGAGGTCAAGGGAAGTGTCATTGCTGGCTAGTGACGGCCTATGCTGCACCGTCAACAGGGACTCCACTACACACAGCTCCACCTGGTTGGTACGGGTAGTGAGGACTGGGAAGGAGTCAAAGATGATGGGGTGGTTAGACTGTAGGGAATGTTTACGTATGGCGCTGTAGGATGGTTTGGCTAATGAAGGAGTCAATGTGGATGGGGTGGCTAGACTGTAGGGAATCTTTACGTATGGCGCTGTTGTTAGTTTGGCTAATGAAGGAGTCAATGTGGATGGGGTGGTTAGACTGTAGGGAATGTTTACGTATAGCGCTGTAGGATGGTTTGGCTAATGACTTGCTTGTTCTCACTGACAGACCCAAGTGCTCAAAGATACAAACCCTTAGCTGGTGTTTCGTTGGCCAGTGTACGACAGTTTCATCTTCACAATATTATCCACGTGAATTTAAAGAGTTTCATCACTTAATGTTATAGAAAATCAAACAAGAATTACTGTTTCTAATTACTAGCGTGTGTTCTGGTATTGTTCATTCTCAGTTTGCTTGTGTGTGTGTGTGTGTGTGTGTGTGTGTGTGTGTGTCACTTTCTCTGAGGCACACGTACATTCCTTGAAAAAATACGCATACTCTGTTAGAAACACC
>NC_137069.1:40573029-40590529 GCF_032717465.1 Coenobita brevimanus
GAGCTGTAGGATGGTTTGGCTAATGAAGAAGTCAAAATGGATGGGGTGGTTAGATTGTAGGGAATGTTTACATATGGCACTGTTGATGGTTTGTCTAATGAAAGAGTCAATGTGGATGGGATGGTTAAACTGTAGGGAATGTTTACGCATGGCGCTAAACGATGGTTTGGCTAATGACCTGCTTGTTCTCACTGACAGACCCAAGTGCTCAGAGATACGAACCCTTAGCTGGTGTTTCGTTTGGCCAGTGTAGAGTTTTAATCTTCACAATATTGTCCACGTGAATTTAAAGACTATCATCACATAATATTATAGAAAATCATACAAGAATTACTGTTTCTGATTACTAGTTTGTGTCCTGGTAGTGTTCATTCTCAGTTTGTGTGTGTGTGTGTGTGTGTGTGTGTGTGTGTGTGTGTGTGTGTGTGTGTGTGTATGTGTGTGTCGCTTTTTCTCAGGCACACGTACATTCCTGAGAAAAATACACATACTCTGTTAGAAACACACACACACACACGCACACACACATAAAATAGGAACACAGCCACTCTCTGCTACCTCTCTCTCTCTCTCTCTCCCAGATAATTAGCTCTTTTAATAGTGTTCAAGAACGATTATATCGACTCCTGTATCTTCTGGTTTCTGCGCCTTTCAGATTATGCTCTGTTTATTTCTGGAGTGATAAAAGGATATTGAGGTTAATTACCACACTTCAGTAGCCAAGAAGCTGGATATTGGTTTTGCACACACACACACACACACACACACACACACACGCTTATACACACGCACACAGCTACACATGCTAGCACACACAGACGTACCATTACACAGACACAGACAGACACAGAGCTGCAGACACACACACACACACACACACACACACTCTTATACACACGCACACAGCTACACATGCAAGCACACACAGACGTACCATTACACAGTCACAGACAGACACAGAGCTGCAGACACACACATACACACACACACACACACACACACACACACACACACACACACACACACACACACACACACACACACACACACACACACAAACACACTTTAAGAACAACACAACATGCAGATCGCCATAACTGTTTTCACCTTTTTTTTTCGTTATACCAAGTCTGACACTATGCTGAGGAAAGTCGTCTGACAGTAGCCACCAAGAAGACGAATAAAGACAAGCTAAAATCAATGACTTACTCAAGTGGAGCCTGTGGAGTCACATGGAGAGACAGGCTGACGAATGAGGATATAAAGAGCGTTGTGGTGTTGAGGTGGATGTGATAAGAAGCGTTATGAGGAACACACTGAGGTGGTTTGGCCATGTGGAGAGGATGGAGGGTGAAAGACTGACGAAGAGAGTGTATGTGAGTGAGGTGGAGGGGGGAAGAGGGAGGGGGAGGCCGAGGATGAGATGGAGGGATGGGGTGGAGAGGTATATGAGAGAGGGGTGTGTGAGTTGGGAGCAGGGCAGTGAAATAGCGGGGGACAGGGCGACTTGGAGGCGATTTGTTTGTGGCCACCCCAAACGGGATTGAGGCGTCTGGCAATAGATAGATACAATCAACCCCGTTATTCCAATGATGTTCCTTTATTTCTTACCTTACTATTTAAAGACGATTTTTTTTATATTACGATTTTCTCGAACCAGGGGGATTTATAAATACTTTCAATTAACCCCACCTCTGCAAATCGTCTCCCCTAGCTGAAGATAATCTTCTGTTGGTAGCAATCGTAGTTAAGTCCCAGGAGTCAAAGTCTTAATATAAACACAAAAAACTCCATGAATATGAAGTTAGCCTAAAGATGCTTAATTGAGTCTACATACACCTGATTTGCTATTGCCTGACGGGACGGGGACAATGCCACACCTGTATTACTAAGTCGTGGAGGAGTGAAATTTGTCAGCCATGATTATGAGGTAGGTACGAGTCTCCTTGGTTACTAGTTAAATCAACCTATCCTTCTAACTACACCTGGTCATCAGTTGAGCTGAAAGAGGTTTGGGGTCTTTGTATAGTTAGAGAGAGAGAGAGAGAGCATAAATGCCTGTGGGCAGGTCACGTTCATCATAGAACAGATAAAATGGACACCCAGGGTAACTGAGTGGCAGCCCAGAGATGGAGTGAGAGGAAGAGGCAGAACAGGATGGAAAAACATGTGCAAATTGCTAGGATTGGATGGAACAGGTAAAGTCAGCAGATGAGAGATGCTAAGGATGGGGGTGACCTTTCTGTAGTACGTCCCAGGCTATCTTAAAACGATTTTATATTGCTTACGGAAGATTTCTCGACCTTGAGGAGTCAGTGTCTTAGTTAACTCCTTCATTTCTATTTCCTGAGATCTTTCACAGGTAGAAAAGAAATTGTTTGATATAAGGCGAATTCAAATGGAAAAGACGATATCACAGAAAAAAGCAAAATAACACAAGATGAAGTAGAAAAGAAGACGTAATAATAGTAGTAGTAGTAGTAGTAGTAGTAATCATCATCATCCAATCCTACGTTGCCCCACGAGGAGCGTAGGAACCCGAGGCTAGGCAAGTTGGTCTTGACATTTAATGTGGGAGTAACCAGCCTCACTCATCCCTAAGTGGCATTACGTTTTTTTTTTTTTTTTTTTTTTTAATAACAGAACGGAGGAAGGAAAAACAAATGGGGGAAAAAAAAAATCCATACACCAGACTACTGGTGTCCTCCATTCATAAAATATCTGTAACAGTTGTGGGTTGAAATTTGGAGGAAAACAACTCTGGGGAAGCGAGTTCCAGAGAGATGCAGTTCGGGGAATGAAAGAATTCTGATAGGCAGAAGTTCTGCAATATGGTTGAGTGACATTCCAGTCATGAGCGCTACCAGATGCCCGTGTAGCATGAGGGAAGGCATGGAGAGGCGGCACCATGGACGCAACCTCGTCTGAGCACTTGCCAAAAAAATATCTGTAAAATAATGCAAGGGAGGCAACATTCCTTCTTACTTGCAGAGGAGGTAGTTTATATGTAATGGCAGGGTTGTTAATGATTCTAACAGCTTTATTCTGAATTTTGTCCAGTTGTCTCAATGCAACCTCTCCACAACCATTCCACAAGGGTGAGCAATATTCAAGCTGAGAGCACACATGACTCTTATAAATTATAGCTAACTGCTCATCGGTGAAGAAGTTACGGACTCTGTACAATAATCCAAGTTTGTTTGAGGCGGCCTTAGCAAGTGATCTGACATGAGAGGTCCAGTTGAGGGCACTGTTAAGTGAGACACCAAGAATTTCAATACTTTTGGAGATGGGAATATTAGTATCACTGAAGGTAATGTACGAATCTGGCAATATCTGTCTATTAGTAAACTGTATATATTTAGTTTTACTAGCATTAAAAGAGACAAGGTTGTTTTGTCCCCATTCACTGATTGTAGCTAGATCTTGATTTATGGAGATGGCTGTAATGAGTTGAGAGGTAGAGATATTAGACTTTGTAAATGGATGTCTGAGTGTGAATGAACTATGTAGTGTTGAGTCATCTGCATATGAGTGAACGGGATTGTGAGTGACAGATAAGAGATCATTAATATGAACCAGAACTAGGGTTGGCGCCAGAACTGATCCCTGCGGCACGCCGGCGTTAATTCAGTGGAAATTCGAATATACTTCATCTACTTTTACTCTTATTTTCCTGTCACGAAGATAAGAAGAAATCAAAGGAACAAAAGACGTTAGTCCATAGCAAGGGAGTTTGGACAGCAGGGAACGGTGCCATACTCTGTCGAAAGCTTTAGAGATATCAAGAGCTACTGTATGAGTTTCTCCAAAAAGATCAATTGACTGATGGATGGTATGAGTTAAGAGATTGAGTATGTCAATGGTGGATCTTTCGTGGCGAAAACCGTATTGTCTATCACTAATTAAGTTGTTGGATTCAAGATGTTTAACAATATGCTTATTAATTAAAGTTTCAAATACCTTACCAAGAGAAGATGTGACAGCTATTGGTCTGTAATTGGAGGGGTCAGACGAACTTCCTTTCTTCGGAACTGGGTGGATATTGGCTTCTTTCCATGAATTTGGGAATAAAGAAGTACCAACCAACCCTTGGATATAAACCTTCACACGCTCAGTCCGACTGGAGCGCCTTAATTACCCACTAAATCACCAGGCGCCAAAAAGTAGTATTAATAATAATAATAATAATAATAATAATAATAATAATAATAATAATAATAATAAAACTCCAGAAAAAATAAAAGACATCACCCTATTGAGAACTAAGAATAACTCATCTTTTGACATTACTAATAAAAATAATAAAAAATAACAATATTTTCGTAGGGAAGGGGTGAAAAACGTCTTAAGACATTTCCCAAGAGGTTTCCAGGGAGAGTTCAAAGGCTTCCAACTCTGCTTTATGGGTGTTGAGAAGGAGAGGAGAAACCCAGTCGGAAAAAGCGGTGAGTGGTGTGTGTGTGTGTGTGTGTGTGTGTGTGTGTGTGTGTGTACGCCTATGTCAATGTTTGACATAGCAATTCTCAAAATCGGGGGTTGGGCGAGGCGGGAAAACACGGATGAAAGCAAGGGAGAAAATTGTGCTCTAGGAAACGAGGAGAGGGAAGTAAAATAATGTAAAAAAAAAAAAAAAAAAAAGAGGAAAATGAGCTCCTAAGAAACGAGGAAGAGGAAGGAGTGACAACCATGAGATATACTTGTGCTTCTATGAAAGAAGGGAGAGGAAAGAAAACGAAAGCGATAAAGAGGAGTGTTTATCCTCTTAGAAAACGGGAAGAGGGAACAAAACAATATCTCTTTATGTTCTAGTTTTTATCTTCAAACATATTTTTTTCTGGAGTATTGGTTTCTCCCTCTAAACCACTTTGAAATCCATGACCTCTTGACCCCTTGTTCTCAGAAGCGAGGAATAGGTCACGGAGGAGGTCAGATATACCCTAGGACAAGTGGTGTTAAGAATATGGCCATTCCAGTTTAACCACATCTCGAAATAAACCCCAAAGACATACTATTGTATACCCAAAGACATACTATTGTAAACCCAAACTAACTCCTATAAACCCAGACATACTAACTCTTGTAAACCCAGACATACTGACTCTTGTAAATCCAAAAACATTCGACTGTAAACCCAGACATAGTCTTGTAAACCCAGACATCCTAACTCTTGTAAACCTAGACATTATAACTCTTGCAGACCCAACAACATACTAATTCTTGTAAACCCAGACACTAACTCTTGTAAACTCAGACATACTAACTCTTGTAAACCTAAACATACTAACTCTTGTAAACCCAGACATACTAACTCTTGTAAACCTAGACATAATAACTTCTGCAGACCCAACAACATACTAACTCTTGTAAACCCAGACATACTAACTCTTGTAAACCTAGACATAATAACTCCTGTAGACCCAACAACATACTAACTCTTGTAAACCCAGACATACTAACTCTTGTAAATCCAAAGATATACTAACTCTTATAAACCCAGACATACAAACTCTTGTAAACCCAGACATACTAACTCATGTAAATCAACTTAACTGCAAATTAGGACACCATAGGACTGAGTGAGGTGAGAGGGCGTTGTTTTTGGCTAATGGATGCGTTTTAATAGTTACACCTCTCCCTTTACCAGCGTCACTACGCGAAGGCTCTCCTCGCCAGCACCGTGTCTAATAAACAGCATATTTTAGAAGCCACAGGACACCCTAACACCTCTCTTATTGCGATTGATTTTGCTTAAAACCTTTTTAAGTCGATACCAATTGCGAGAAAAATAAAACACAAGAGAACAAGTATAAAATCCCAATTAAACCACTTGGGAAAAGGAGTCTCGTAATCCTCTCTACCACCCATGGGACCCATAACCTCCATAGATTAAACCCTGAACTAATTCACTAGGGAAAAGGCGTCACGTAACCCTCACAAACTAAATTCCCAGTCAGTCCGAAGGTCCAGTCAACAAACGCAAATCACAGGATTGAAAAATAAGCGAAAAAAAAAATCTACGGACATCTATCGCCTTCTTTGGCCTGCGAACACGGCACAATCTACGTGTTTAATGTCGCCTCAATGGAGTATGTACTGGGGTGAGAGAGGTTTGTAAAATTCTTGGGTTCCGAACGCTGGTTAATGGGTAGAGGGCGTGCGCACATGTATACACACACACACACACACACACACACACACACACATGCATGCTTGCTCTGACACGTATTTCATATCAAAGATACATTCAGCCACGGACAGATGTAGGCATATTTCTCTCTCTCTCTCTCTCTCTCTCTCTCTCACACACACACACACACACACGCACACACACACACACACACACACAAATGTACACCTACAGAGAGAGAGAGAGAGAGAGAGAGAGAGATAAATACACTATAGGACTCGCGTACGTTTGCGGCTGTGATGTGGCCCGCACCTGTGTACAGTGTTGCCACGTTTTCTATACCGTTATCTCTCTCTCTCTCTCTCTCTCTCTCTCTCTCTCTCTCTCTCTCTCTCTCTCTCTCCTGACGGGAAATGTGAGCCACCCTGAGTACTTTTGATTCTTTTATAAGTTATTTATAATTGTGCTTTCATTTGTTAATTTGGTTTTGTTATATTTAGTGATGCCGACAATGCATTCAATGCATGCCCCTCTCCTGCCTCTCTCTCTCTCTCTCTCTCTCTCTCTCTCTCTCTCTCTCTCTCTCACCGACTGGGTGTGGAAGTGTTGCCGCTCGCGAGTGAATGTTTTTTTTTTTTTTTTTACTTCGGTATTGGCATATGCCTACTATTTTGTCCTACATATTAGCTTATGATTATAAATGTGATTAATCCTCGCCCTTAAAATTATGGTAAAAGCCAGTAAATGTGAGTATTTTTCCCTAGCAACACCTGTACAAGCTATGGTTGGGTCTACGGTACTTTATCTTAGGCCAGATGGGTGTGTAAGCGTTGCCACTCACAAGAATTACATGAATTATTTCTTTGTTTGGGCATATGGAGAGAATGGATAATGAGCGATTGGTGAAAAAGATAACTAGATCTGATGTGAGAGGTGTAAGGCTGAGAGGAAGACCACGAATAGGATGGATGGACAGTGTGAAGAGAGCGCTGGATGCGAGAGGGATGTCTGTTGAGCAAGGAAGAGTGGCTGTGCGTGACAGAAATAAATGGAGAGAAATTGTGAATGAATAAGTGATGACGCAGCCCTGAGGGGATATTCTCCCGCATTTGGTCTGATCAGCTAGTCAGGTCAGGTGCGGGTAAGGGGATGGATCTGTTATGATGTGGCAGGGGTAAACCAGTTCTGCTGTCGGGCCCTGCTGCGGATGTCACTGATTGCATTGCGCAGTTGACCCTTGTGCGGTGTGATGCGGTGAGGATCTGTCCGTTCTCCCCTTTGGAGCTAAGATGCGAATGAATGTGTTTGAATGGATGAGTAAATGGAGAGTGAGTCGTCCTGTCTCGGCTACCTCCCTTTTCTTGGGGGAAGCAGCCTAGGTATATAGATAGATAGATAGACTTTGGATATTGGCATATTTCTTCTTTTTTCAGGCTCATTATCTTATATCCATAACTGTGATATTATTACCCACCCTAAAACTACGCTGAAAACCATTAAAAGTGACTACAATTTCTTTTAGCAACACTGTACAATATGTATGCCATGTTTCTGTGTTACTGTATAAATATTTTATGCATAATAAGATTACTGTTGATTCATCCATCAAAATACACAAGTGTAAGTTTTATTCATCTGAATTTATCGAATTTGTGATGCCTTGTACATAAATAGCTTCCGTTTCACATCGCAAAGTTGGGGAAACGTGGCACCATTGTACACAGGTACGCGAGTCCTACTATAGTCACGATGAAGTGTCAACGGGCCTTCCAAGTCCTACCATCTGTCTGTCTGTCTGTCTGTCTCTCTCTTTCTCTCTCTCTCCTTTTCCAATCTGTCTTTTGAGCTGCCAGATTTTCCACTCACAATCTCGACTCCCATCTTCCCCTGCAGGCTTTCTTTAGAACTAGCTCACTCTCCCACTCTGACTCTCTTTTTTTCCTCTCCATCAAATCTCACATTCGGAATAACCAGGAAGAATATTGCACTCTTAACTTTCCCATCTCGGCTTACACTCTCACTCACTCACTCACTCACTCACTCTCTCTAACCTTCCAATATCAGCTTGTATTTCCATTTTCAGTACCTCGATAAGCCCTTCCCTTCTCGGTTTACGATCTCACTCACTTTCACTCACTCACTCTCACTCACTCACTCTCACTCATTCACTTTCACTCACTCACTCACTTTAACAATCCAATATCTCCTTCCATTTCCACTCTTAGTACCTGGATAAGTCCTTCCCTTCACTTAACATTCCACACCTGTCATTTTACATTTCCCTCCTGTTATTCTTTTACGGTGGTGGTGAGGGAAGCCTTCACGTGGTGGCACTGATGCTGAGGTATACAAGTGTGGCACAGCTTCCCCCCTACTCCCTGAAAGGTAAATGGTGGAGTGACGGAGAATGGCGCCTTAAGCCTGCAGTCTACCATCACCACCACCATCACCACCACCACTTCCACTACTACTGCTACTACTACTACTACTAATACTAATACTACTATTATTATTACTACTACTACTACTACTACTACTATTACTACTACTACTACTACAATTATTACTACTACTACTACCACTACTACTACAATTACTACTACTACTTCTACTACTACTACTACTACTACTACTACTACCCATCGTCCCACATTTAGGTACAGTATATATATTTACACCTTCAGATTAACTATTGATCTTTTGAATGTTAGAGATTCTTTCAGATAACCAAAATTTCCTTGTTAGTCAAAAAGAAATACTAAAATTGTGGCTAACTTTGGTAATGTTACTGATTTTTTAAATCTATTTATTATTATTATTATAATTATTATTATTATTATTATTGTTGTTGTTATTGTTGTTGTTGTTGTTGTTGTTATTATTATTATTATTATTATTATTATTATTATTATTATTGCTGTTATTATTATTATTATTATTATTATTATTATTATTATTATTATCATTATTATTATTATTATTATTATTATTATTATTATTATTATCATCATCATCATCATCATCATTGTTATTGCTATTAATAATAATAATAATAATAATAATAATAATAATATTATTATTATTATTATTATTATTATTCCATCCATCCATCATCCAATCCTACGTTGCCCCATGAGGAGCGTTAGAGCCCGGCGCTAGGCAAGTTGGTCCTGACATTTAAGATGAGAGTGACCAGCCTCACTCATCCCTGAATGGCCTTATGTGAGCATTATTATTATTATTATTATTATTATTAGTGGTGGTAGTAGTAGTAGTTGTTGTAGGTTTATAGAGATAGCTTTTATCTATCATTTATCTATCATCCAATCCTACATTGCCCCATGAGGAGCGTAGGAGCCCGGGGCTAGGAAGTTGGTCCTGACATTTAAGATGAGAGTGACCAGCCTCACTCATCCCTGAGTGGCATTACACGAGCAATCAACCCCAACCATCCCTTGGATATAAACCTTCACCGGCTCAATCCGACTGGAGCGCAATAATTACCTGTTAAACCACCAGGCGCCAAAATTTGGTTATATGGTTACCACCCAGCGTAGTAAATGGTTTCCTGATGTACAGGAAACCTTACCCTACTAAATATTACACGAATAAATCAAATGCTCTCTTTAGCAGACACGAATGAAGACGAAAATAAATAATATATAGAAGAAAGTAGTCAAAAGAGAAGAATTTAGCATCCCAAGATAATTAAGTTTTAAATATTCTTCTGTTCTCACCTCTTGTGTAAATGTCATCGTGGTCAGGGAGTCATTAAAGGAGACAGGAAGGCCAGAGAAAATAAAGCAAATAAAACCTTGAGAAAACTTTATAAAACCTAAAAAGTAAAGAAAGCTCGTCTAAACTCTCTTCACTCTAACTTGGCCCAGATTTTCGTCTCTTTGCGGTTTATTTCACGTACCTTAGTGGCATAAAAAGTGTTATGGCTCTACCTCGTCCTTTCCTTTCCACAGCACCTCCTCGTGACTAGCATCCTACTTTAGCACTAAATCATTGCTATTACTCAGCATTCAAGTTGGACAGATGGCAAATTTAAACCAAGTTAGAGTGAAAGGGGTATAGTGGGCCATCCAATTTTGCTGCATAAAAAAAGGACAGTAGGGTCCCGGGGCTAGGATATTCAGTTCCGATATTTAAGGCATCGGTGACCAGCCTCACTAGCCCCTGAGTATCATTAAATGAGCAATAAACCACAACCACCCCTCAGATGTACCTCATATTAAGCTGATTTAGTTCTATGGCTACCACCCAGCGTAGGACATGGTTTCTTGGGACACAGGAAACTATTTGGCCGGTCAACCAATGGGGAGAGAGAGAGAGAGAGAGAGAGAGAGAGAGAGAAACACTAATATTCAAAGAGGGATGAAGGATTAAGTCAAGAGGCACAAGGAAGAGCTTTGAGGATACGAGGTAGATTAGATAAGGGGTAGATTA
Organism: Coenobita brevimanus; assembly: GCF_032717465.1. Taxonomy (NCBI): domain Eukaryota; kingdom Metazoa; phylum Arthropoda; class Malacostraca; order Decapoda; family Coenobitidae; genus Coenobita; species Coenobita brevimanus. Next base: position 40,583,612 of record NC_137069.1, read on the forward strand.
GAGTAGACGAAGTAGACGATATAACACTCCAGTAACATAAATGGAAGCAGGCAGATTTAAAGGGATGCAGGTAGATTTAAAGGGATGCAGGTAGATTTAAAGGGATGCAGGTAGATTTAAAGGGATGCAGGTAGATGTAATGGGATGCAGGTAGACTTAAAGGGATGCAGGTTGATTTAAAGGGATGCAGGTAGATTTAAAGGGATGCAGGTAGATTTAAAGGGATGCAGGTAGATGTAATGGGATGCAGGTAGACTTAAAGGGATGCAGGTTGATTTAAAGGGATGCAGGTAGATTTCAAGGGATGTGGGTAGATTTCAAGGGATGTGGGTAGATTTCAAGGGATATAGGTAGATTTAAAGGGATGCAGGCAGATTTAAAGGAATGCAGGTAGATTTAAAGGAATGTGGGCAGATTAAGTCCTTCGCAGAAAGGATAACAGATGGACAAACGGGGTAACAGTGGCAGCCCAGGGATGGAGTGAGAGGAAGAGACTGACAGAACAAGATGAAGAGATGGACTGAGAGAAAGAGGCAGACGGAGAACAAGATGGAGAGAATCTCTCCATCTTGTTCTCTGTCTGTCTCATCCTCTCGCTTCATCGCTCCATCTTCTTCTCCGTCTGCCACTTCCTCTCACTCCATGTGATGGAGTGAGAGGAAGTGGCAGACAGAGAAGATGGAGCGATGGAGTGAGAGGAAGAGGTAGACAGAGAACAAGAGGGAGAAATGCAGTGAGAGGAAGAGACAGACATAGATCAAGATGGAGTGAAAGGAGGAGGCAGACAGAGAACAAGATGGAGAGATGGAGTGAGAGGAAGAGGCAGGCAGAGAACAAGACAGAGATAGAATTAGGAGAACTGCTGGGACTGGATGGAACAGGCTATCAGGTAACGGGTCAGAGAGAAGGAAGATGGGAGAGGTGTTCGTCTTGCCGTGAGTGATATAGATGGTGATGATGTTGATGATGATGATGGTGGTGGTGGTGGTGGTGGTGGTGGCGGTGGTGATGATGATGATGATGATGATGATCATGACGATGATGAACGAACACTGAAATCAATGCACTTTTACTGAGAAATATTTGCATCTCTTTTACAATGTTTTTTTAACTTATAAACTCACTTTAGTCTGATCGGTCGGTATGAAACTGGACGAAATTGGTAAGAAAGTGGATGGAACTGGATTAAATGAACGTAAATATTTGGAAATCTAAATAATTATTGAAAGATAAGGAGATCCTTATAACTGCGCGAAATTTTATTGCTTTAATATGTGCCTATTATCAGTGGCTGTTGCTATCATTCCTGTCTGTCTGTCTGTATGGATGTCTGTTTGTTTGTCTGTCTGTCTGTCTGTCTGTCTGTCTCTGTCTTACTACGTGTCTGTCTGCCTGTCTGTCTGTCTATTTGTCTGTCTTTGTCTAACGATATATATCACTACTTTACCCTCAAGACAGGCCGCACGAGTCCCTCATTGTTCTAAAGTTTGTCTTAACTCCACTGCTTCTTTCTCCTCCATCATTCTTTCCCTCTCCTCCACAAAGTTCTTAGTTCTCATCGTTGGTCTTTCTTTCCCAACTTTCAAACAACAAACAACACTAAGACACTCCAACGACACTCAAAATAGCCACGCAACACACACACACACACACACACACACACACACACACATACTATCATCATCATCATCATCATCACCACCACCCTAACAATAAAGATAAATATTTGAGAGAGAGAGAGAGAGAGAGAGAGAGAGAGAGAGAGAGAGAGAGAGAGAGAGAGAGAGAGGCATCTTCCCCCCTTCTCTTCACATCACATCATTGTTAGACATGGTATTCCTAATTGAAAGGTCTCTCTCTCTCTCTCTCTCTCTCTCTCTCTCTCTCTCTCTCTCAGACAGCCATCCTTCTCACACGAAATTGAGTCGGAAAAAGTCATTACCAATCTTTTTTTTACGTCGCTTTCAGTGTAAATTTGCGACTTGCTGCAGAATTTTGAATGGGAGTGAGTGGTCGCCTCGGTGCTCTGGTAAATCCGTCGTTTTCTGTTGGCTAGACGACAGAAACAGGGGGGAGACTTGGCGATTTTATCTGGTCGTGTGTAGGGAGGAAGTATTATGTTGGTAAGAGGATGGGTGTTTTAATTTTGATTCACATATATAAAGAAAATGAAAACACGCACGCACACAGACAGACAGACAGACAGACAGACAGACACACACACACACACACACACACACACACACACACACACACACACACATCCACTATTCATACAAGAACACACACATGTAAACGCACACACGAATGACAGGTACACTCACTGGAGAAAAAAAAAAAACTGTACAGTAAGACACAAGCATAAATCTAATACAAACACACACACACACACACACACACACACACACACACACACACACACACACACACAATAAAACTAAGGGTAGGGCATTTTCGAAACCGTATACTAATGCAGGTAACTACAGTATATTCTTAATGCCTTGGTGAAGAGAACTGTTTTTCCATTATCCATGACTGATTTTTTGTCGTGTGTGTGTGTGTGTGTGTGTGTGTGTGTGTGTGTGTGTGTGTGTGTGTGTGTGTGTGTGTGTGTGTGTGTGTGTGTGTGTGTGTGCGCGCGCCCGTTTTAAGGTGACACTTAGGTTGCATACAAATGAGAAAAGTACAATAAATCGCCAAGGCAAACTTGTATCGAATTCTTTAACGCCACTTAGAAAACAACCATCACAGAAAAAACACACGTACTCGAAACAAGTGACTGTTAAGAGGAAACGAGGCTCCGGGTTCTGTCCAAGACTCAGGTTCTGTTACTACAGCATCAGTAACCCGGTACATCGTTTCATGCCGTCGATCACATATTTGAAGCTAGAGAGAGAGAGAGAGAGAGAGAGAGAGAGAGAGAGAGAGAGAGAGAATTACCTTATTTATAAAGCATCAGAACTCAAAAACATCCCAAGAAAATCTTTCAAGAGTTTCTCATATTTTTTGATACACTCTGTAGAATTACCTAAAAAGAAAAAATAGTTTTCAAAATCTAATAGGGAAGACCCATTACGGTTGCGAATTGGACCAAAATTGATAAAAAAAAGAGAGAGAAAAAGAAAGGAAAGAAAGAAAAACGTAAACACTGTCACACACATCTTCCCTGGACCTCGTTTTGAATTCTCTAGCCAAAGGAATCCAAAGAAGAGAGGGAGTTTGAATTCAATAAGGGGAGACTACTGTTGGACTTGTAGCCATATTGAGGTAATTAGTGTGGGAGAGAGATATACTTGATGCTAATGAGGTGTGTTGGGGACTGTGCTTCGGGATAATTGAGCATGTGGAGAGAGAGAGAGAGAGAGAGAGAGAGAGAGAGAGAGAGAGAGAAGGTGGAGCTTTGGAGTGTGACTGGAAATTTTACAGTATTTCAAATTAAGGGAGAGAGAGAGAGAGAGAGAGAGAGAGAGAGAGAGAGAGAGAGAGAGAAGCTTTGGAGTGTGACTGGAAATGTTACAGTAGTTGAAATTAAGCCAGACTGCTATGGAGAATGAGGTCGAGGGTGAGGTGGAGGCTGAGATATTGAGTAGGAGGTCCAGATCAAATTAGAGATGGTGCTCGAGATCCACAATGATTCCGAAGTCGAGGTCGAGCCTGAGGTTGAAGTCAAAGTAGAGACCAATTTGTAGAGACCAAGATTTAACTCACAGTCGATGTTGAGACGATGTGGAAAACATGTTGTGATCGAAATCGAGAGCAAGGTTGTGAACAAGGTCGAGATCGAGGTCGAGGAGGAGGTTGACATCGAGGAGGAGGTCGAGGTCGAAGTCAAGTCTGAGATCGAAACAAGGACTGAGATTGAGGCCGAGATCGAGGTTTACTTTCGGTCGAGATTTTGGTTTAGACTGAAGAGGACGAGGTAAATTTAGGATGAAGTGAAGTGAAGTGAAGTGAAGTGAAGTGAGGTGATGTGAAGTGAGGTGAGGTGAGGTGTGGTGAGGTGTGGTGAGGTGAGGTGTGGTGAAGTTAGGTGAGGTGTGGTGAGGTGAGGTGAGGTGTGGTGAGGTGAGGTGAAGTGAAGTGAGGTTGGGGTATGGGTAGTGATGAGGGGTAGAGGAATGAGGTAGGATGGAGGTGGAGGGGGGAGGAGTGGGGGGCAGGGACGGGGGTGGGGTGGGGGTGGGGAAGAGGGTGTGGGTGGGGTTGGGGTGAGGTGGGGGTGGAAGTGGGAGAGGGGATGGGGATGAAGGTGGGAGTGAGGAAGGCGGTGGGGGTGCGGGGGAGAGGGGGGAGAAGGGGAGGAAGGTGGAAATGGGAGTGAGGTAGTGGTGGGGTGGGAGTGGAAGTGGAGTCAGGAACAGAGGTGAGACAGTGGATACGGGGCTGGGAATAAAGGAGACAGGTGGAGCTAGGGGTGGAGAAGGGTGGAGGGTTAGGTGGAATTATCAGTGTTTTCCGTAATTCCCCTTGATAACGCTAATGATTTGGCCATCGACGCGTGTGTGGCGCTAATCAGACTAATCATTAACCTACCTTTCTAATTAGGGGAAGGTAATTACAAGCGTCGATGAGCCGTGGGGTAATCCTTTGATTTAATTAAGCTTTATTATATTTTCATTTTTTCTTGTTACCTTCAGACGATTTTATTCAGCTTACTAAGGACTGGGATTTACCTCTTTTATTTTCTAATCAAATATTATATTTTTTACCTTATTTTTCCTAACACGATTTCTTCAGCTTGAGAGAGAGAGAGAGAGAGAGAGAGAGAGAGAGAGAGAGAGAGAGAGAGAGTGAGGGATAATTTACTGTGTCATCGATATTTATACGTATAAAATCTATTTAAAAAACTAAAGTATTTTCTTCTCCCAAATTTTCAATATTAATAAAAGAATTTATGGTTAAAAGAGCATATGATTTTTGTTTAATCAATAGAAAAAACAATTGAAGGAATTTTAACCACCAAAGTCATTGGGACTGTGTGTGTGTGTGTGTGTGTGTGTGTGTGTGTGTGTGTGAGAGAGAGAGAGAGAGAGAGAGAGAGAGAGAGTGTGTGCCGTCGATGAGTTTCAAAAGAACAGGATGAAAAAGATGCAGAATTTCAGACTAAAACTTAACCCTTTCAGTGCGAGATCTGTGAAATATATGGTCTACTTGTGGCGCAGATATTTTTTTATTCGTTTATTTTTCCTTCCTCCATTCTATTATCAAAAAATAAAAAACCTGCACTAAACCAAGCAAGGTTTAGCCAGTGGAAAGTAATAGAGCTCGCGCGCGCTCACAGTACGCCGGAAACAGTAAAGAAAATTTGCGCAATATTTTTCATCATGAAGAACGTCCACCGGCTTTGCTTTGGTATCTTACTTGTGCGCTAATTGTATTTTTTTTTCCTTGATAAATAATTAAATAAACATTTTTTTTTTAATAGGCGGCTCCAAGTGTACTTAGATGTTAACATTACGACCGCGTGCGCTCAGGTTGTCCAGGTGAGAATGCCTTTACCTGGTCTCAGTTTGTTCCAGATAACGCTTGAAGAACAAAGAACAAAAATAAGCCGAGGGGGAAAATGACTGTGCCCGTAGAGATCTGGCCGTAGCGACAGTATCATCATCATCATCATCATCACCATCATCATCATCAACATAATCATCATATACTGTACTACTACCCGGTACTGCTACTACTACTACTACTACTGCTACTACTACTACCACTACTACTACTACTACTACTACTATCTATCTATCTATCTATTGCCAGACGCCTCAATCCCGTTCGGGGTGGCCACAAACAAATCGCCTCCAAGTCGCCCTGTCCCCCGCCATTTCACTGCCCTGCTCCCAACTCACACCCCCCTCTCTCATATACCTCTCCACCCCATCCCTCTATCTCATCCTCGGCCTCCCCCTCCCTCTTCCCCCCTCCACCTCACTAACATACACTCTCTTCGTCAGTCTTTCACCCTCCATCCTCTCCACATGGCCAAACCACCTCAGTGTGTTCCTCATAACGCTTCCTATTACATCCACATCCACACCACAACGCTCCTTTATATCCTCATTCGTCAGCCTGTCTCTCCATGTGACTCCACAGGCTCCTCTTAAATAACTCATTTCCACTGCTCTCACTCTTGACTTGTGTCCTTCCAACAACGTCCAAGCTTCACTTCCATACGTTAGAGTTGGTATCACAATACTGTCATGTAGTAACTTTTTCACTTCCATGCTCACTTCCCTATTTCTTGTCACTTCTTTCAAAGAACCAGCAACCTTTCTTCCCTGCTGTACCCTTTCAAGCACTTCACCCTCCAAACCTCCATCCTTACTCATCACACTACCAAAGTACTTAAACGTACTCACATTTTCCAATTCCTCACCATCCAACCTCGCTGTACATTCACTGACGTCACCTATCTCAAAGACCATCACTTTACTCTTCCCTACATTCACCTTTAGATTCCGTTTCTTACACACTCTCCCAAACTCATCCATCAAGCCTTGCAACTCCCGTTCGTCTTCACTCAACAACACAGTATCATCTGCAAACAACAGTATAGGGAGTTTCCAAACACTATCCTCTCTCACCAGGGCCACTCCAACATCCACTACCCTACCTTGTACCTCTTTTATTACCCCATCCATGTGCAGATTGAACAACCATGGAGACATGACACATCCCTGTTTCAACCCAACTTTCAAAGAGAAAAATTCACTTAGTTCACCATCCACACGCACTGCAGCCTTCGCACCATCGTACATACTCTTCACAGCATTCAACAACTTCCCATCTACTCCATATATTCTTAACACTTTCCACAATCCTTGTCTATCCACCCTGTCATATGCTTTCTCCAAATCCATGAAAGCCGCATACAACTTCTTTCCCTTCTCTAGAAATTTTTCCACTAAAGATCTAAGAATG
>NC_137069.1:40595529-40600529 GCF_032717465.1 Coenobita brevimanus
TAATAATAATAATAATAATAATAATTAATAATAATAATAAATAAATAAATTTAACAATATCAAAATTATAATTCAGAACCAGAAACAGAGATCATCCACCATTTCATGTCTCTCTGCATTCCTCATTTTTCCTTCTCCTTGTCTCCCTTCTTGCCTCTCCTTCCTCCTTTTCCTCCCCCTCCATATCTTCTCTCTCCATCCTTCTCCTCCTCATCATAAAAGATAAAATAGTTAATTATCTAGAAGAAAGTAATATAATTAAAGACTCGCAGCATGGATTCGGACATCGTCATTCATGTTTAACTAACTTACTGGATTTCTTCCATGATATTTACAAATCATACGATGACTCAAGAGCAGTAGATATAATTTACCTCGACTTTCAGAAAGCATTTGACACTGTCCCTCACAAGCGTCTCATGAGCAAAATAGAAGCACATGGAATAAAAGGAAATACGCAGAAATGGTTACAAGACTGGCTTTCAGACCGAAAACAGCGAGTTGTGATAAACGAAAAGGAATCCAAATGGCGTAATGTGATCAGCGGCGTTCCCCAAGGCTCAGTACTTGGACCGATACTTTTCATTATCTATATAAATGATATTGATGAGGGTCTAAATTGTAAAGTATCCAAATTTGCAGATGATACTAAAATAACCAGTAAAGTAACTACAAAATTACAGTGGCAAGAGTTACAAAATGACCTTAATACTTTAGCAAGCTGGGCAGAAAAATGGCAAATGAAATTCAACACAGAAAAATGTAAAGTACTTCATATTGGAAGTAACAACGTCCTTGTGAACTACAAAATGAACAATATCCAGTTATCAAGTACAGACAATGAAAAGGATCTTGGTGTGATATCAAATGATCTAAAACCAAGTAAGCAGTGCACCGAGGCGATTAAAACTGCAAACAAGCTGGTGGGTTTTATTGGAAGAACTTTCGAGTTTAAATCGGAAAAAGTCATACTTGCCTTGTACAACTCACTAGTGCGCCCCCATCTTGAGTATTGTGTGCAATTCTGATCTCCGTACTATAGAAAGGACATTGAAAAATTAGAGAAAATTCAGCTAAGAATCACAAAAATGATACCATGACTTAGAAACAAACCATATGAGGAACGCCTTGAAGAACTTAAATTATTTAGCCTAACGAAGCGCAGGTTGAGGGGACCTTATCAAAGTTTTCAAATTTATGAAGGGATATGAAAACTTAGACATGAATAAATATTTTGCTATAGACCAGTCGAGTCAAACCAGAAGTAATGGCTGGAAAATTATGGGAAAGCGTTTCCAAACCCATGAAGCAAAATACTTCTTCTTTAACAGAGTTGTATATATCTGGAACAGATTACCCTCAGATACCGTGAACAGTATCTCAATTGAGACATTCAAAAACAAAATAGACAAGTATTTGCACAAGAACCCTCAGCTGACTCTTTTTCTGTCCGAATAACTTGCTTTTATAGCTACGTGTAAGTTCATTCCCATTTGTTTACAAGACACCCCGTAAACAATGTACCCGTACATAATGTTACGTCACGTCATTATACATTTTTCAATTTATTCGATGCAAATAAAGTAATATAAGCACAGATTAGGATCTGCACAGATAACCCTGAGTTAACGGTCACCACTCTTACTTTCGACCTGTGATGGGCTGTGAATCACTGAGGGTCCCTGTCAGTCAAGTGACCACCATCGGGATTTTTTTAATGTACCAGGGGTCACTGCTTCAGGAGGAAACTTGTGTACTTGTCCCACATGGGAGAGTTCCTTGTCTCAGTGGAGTGAACGGAGCTAGGGCCTAATTGACTGCTGCCTACCTTAAAAGAGCCAGGCAAGGCTGCCGCACCACCCCTAAACATCCACACTGCGCAGTCCCCTCGTGTCTACAGGACACCCCGTAAACTTAATATAACGTCACGTAATGTCATAATACATTTTTCAGTTTACCCAGAGCAAATGATGCAATATGCAGTAAGTGCAGATTTGGATCTGCACAGATAGCCCTGGGTTAACGGTCACTACTCTTACTTTCGACCTGTGATGGGCTGTGAATCACTGAGGGTCCCTGTCAGTCAAGTGACCACCATCGGGATTTTTTTAATGTACCAGGGGTCACTGCTTCAGGATGAAACTTGTGTACTTGTCCCACATGGGAGAGTTCCTTGTCTCAGTGGAGTGAACGGAGGTAGGGCCTGATTAACTGCTGCCTACCTAAAAAGCGCCAGGCAAGGCTGCCGCACCACCCCTAAACATCCACTCTGTGCATTGCACATCCACACTGTGCACTGTGCAGCCCCCTTTTATCTAAGACACCCGTCATATATATTTCAATTTCCCCAATGCAAAGAAAGCAATATAAGCACAGATTAGGATCTGCACAGATAACCTGGAGCTAATGGTCACTACTCTCACTTTCTACCTGTGATGGGCTGTGGATCACTGAGGGTCCCTGTTAGTCAAGTGACCACCATTGGGATTTTTTTAATGTACCAGGGGTCACTGCTTCAAGAGGAAACTTGTGTACTTGTCCCACATGGGAGAGTTCCTTGTCTCAGTGGAGTGAACGGATCTAGGGCCTGATTGACTACTGCCTACCTCAAAAGCGTCAGGCAAGGCTGCCGCACCACCCCTAAACATCCACACTGTGCAGTGTGTAGTTTCCACGTTATGTCAACAGACTTCCCATGAACTCAATGTACCGGTTTATAATGTCATGCCGTAACTATTAGTTTATTTAATTACTTTCTCTTTCATGTTACTCAATCGGGTAGCTTATAGACAAAGTATTATAGAATGTGACTTTTCCTTTCCAGTTTTTCCTATGAAATTTCCATGTCAGTTTTTCCATGCTGCATGGTTGTTTTTCTCACTTTTTCCTGGAGGGTTTGGTGGTGGGGGGAGCCTTTTTGCTTTACTATCCTTATCCTTCAGCATGTAGAGTTAGATCTTGTAGTCATAGTTTTCTCTGTAACAAGCGGCCTCGAAAGGACCATAAGGCCTGTTGCTGTTTGCTTTCCTATGTAATCCACCTGCACTGTGTCTACTGACGCCCCGTTAACTCAACGTACCCGTACATAATGTCATGCGTTATTTATATATTTATTTTTTTGATTATTCCTTTTTCTTTATTTCTTTCTCTCTCACTTTATTCAGACTAAAAGCTTATAGATAAAGCATTATAGAATGTAACTTGTCCTTTTCAGTCTTTCCTATGAAATTTCCATGTCAGTTTTTCCATGCTGCATGGTGATCTTTCTCACTTTTTCCTGCCAATTTTCACTGAAGTGTTTGGAGGCGGAAGGAGCCTTTTTGCTGTACTATCCTTGTCCTTCAGCATGTAGAATTAGGTATCATAGTCACAGTCTACTTTGTAACAAGCCCTCGAAAGGACCATAAGGTCTGTTGCTGTTTGGTTTCCTTTGTATTCCTCTGTATGCTTTCCTTCTTATTTTATTTTCGTCCTTCTCTCATCTTCCCCATTTCCCCTTCTCTCCTACTCCTCTCCTTCTTCCTTCCTTCCTTCTTCCTTCTCCTCCCTCCTCTCCACCCTTTTCCTCTTCCTCCTCCTCCTCCTCCTCCTCCTCCTCCTCTTCCTCTGCCTCCTTCTATTTCTTTCTCCCTCTCTCCTCCTTCTCTTCCTCCCCTTCCTCCTCCTCTATATCAGAAATTCTTCCTATTTTTCTTCCTTCCAACTTACTTTTCCTTTTGCGTCTCATCTCCAGCTTTAATCCTCCCCCCGCTCTGTCTGTCTGTCTGTCTGTCTGTCTGTCTCTCTCTCTCTGTTTCCTATTACGTTACAATATCTTCCTCCTTCTTCTTCCTTCCTTATACTCTTCCCTCTTCCTCCTCCTTTTTCCTTTTCCCCTTCCTTCTTTCCTTCCCCTTCCTTCTTTCTTCACTTGGATCTCCTCTTCATTTTTTCTTTCTGTCTCGATGATTCTTTTTTGTCTTCCTCCTCCTCCTCCTTCCTCATCCCCCTTTGCCTCATCTTCCTTCTTTCCACCATCCTTCCCTACTCCTCTTCCTTCTTTCTTCCATTCTTTCTTTCTCCATCAGTTTCTTCCTCCTCTTTTTCTTTCCCTCTCCCATCTTCCTCCATTTCCTTCACATTTCATTCTCTCCTTCTTACCTCGGTATTGTGTCTTCTTTCTTAATATCACCTTTCTTCTTCCTCCTCCTCTTCCTACTTTCTTCTTTTCCTCCTTCTCCTCCTCCGTCTCATCTCCGTGGGAAAGTTCCTAGTCTCAGTGGAATGAATGGAGCTGGGGTCTGATTGACTGCTGCATACCTTAATAGCGCCAGGCAAGGCTGCCACACCACCCCTGAATATCCACACTGTGCACTGTGCAATTTGCACACTGTGTCCGCAGACGCCCCGTCAACTCAGTGTACCCGTACAGCGACATGCATTAGTTATTTATTTATTTGATTACTCATTGTACTTTACTATTTTCTCTTTCTGGTTATTCATACTGGTAGCTTATAGATAATGTATTATAGAATGTAGTTTTCCTTTTCAGTCTTTCCTATGAAATTTCCATGTCAGTTTTTCCATGCTGCGTGGTGGTTTTTCTCACTTTTTCTTGCCAGTTTTGGCTGGAGGGTTTGGAGGCGGGGGGAGCCTTCTTGCTTTACTATCCTTATCCTTCAGCATGTAGAGTCAGATCTTGTAGTCATAGTCTACTCTGTACCAAACAGCCTCGAAAGGACCATAAGGTCTGTTGCTGTTTGCTTTCCTTTGTACTCCTTTGTACTCCGTTTTTCCTTTCTCTCTATCTTTCCTTTCTATTCATTTTCTTCCTCCTTCTCCTATTCCCTCTCCTTCCTTCTCCTCTTCTTTCTTCTTTTTTCTCCTCTTCCTTCTTCCTTCTGCTACTCTTCCTTCTTCCTCCTTTTCCCTTCCTTCTCATTTATGTTCTTCCCTTCTTCCTATCAACATTTTCCTCCTCTTGTCCCTCGTCTTGTCATTTACCTGTCTTCTTTACTATT
>NC_137069.1:40605529-40623029 GCF_032717465.1 Coenobita brevimanus
TCCATCCCTCCCCTCCATTATTTCACTCCCCTCCCTCCCTCCTCCCCTCCCTCCCCCTCCCCCTTCCCCTCCCCTATCAGACGCATTTAAGGAATTCCTTTGAAGTCGCTGTACTGTACATGTTAATAGAGCAAATATATGTACCGGTACATAGCCAGAGCAGTGGTAGGCCCTAGGTTTGACCTAGGGTAGGCCTACGTCTGTGTGTGCACCTTGACGCCTGTGTGTGTGTGTGTGTGTGTGTGTGTGTGTGTGTGTGTGTGTGTGTGCATAACTGCTGTTTGATCTAATTGTGTGTATGAGTGGATATATGAAACCAGCTGCTTAACGAAACTGTGTGTGTGTGTGTGTGTGTGTGTGTGTGTGTGTGTGTAACTTGCTGTTTAACGTAATTCCGTCTCACGTCTACTAATTCAAGTCGATTTTATTCATTTTTAGATATATTTCCTAGTGCTGGAGATGGACGCCTTCACGTGGTGGCACTGATATGATAGGGCGTCCACAGTTCGGTGTTTCAAACGTCATCGCTCTCTAGTTTGGAATGGAGAGGGCAGTGCGAGACTCCAAACATCCATCCTTGACAAAACTCAAATTGGTGTGTAGGCTGGTGTACCGCGGAAGGCAGTACGGTAAGTCAGAAATTTCGTGTAGTGTTTCTGTATGCAAAGTTATGGTGCTCTGTGTGTGTGTGTGTGTGTGTGTGTGTGTGTGTGTGAGAGAGAGAGAGAGAGAGAGAGAGAGAGAGAGAGAGAGAGAGAGAGAGATTTTTTTCCTGTGTTGTATATAAAAAGTGTATCCTGCCAATAGACGAGTCCTTTGCTAGGACGTGAGTATTACACTCTCACTAATCCAAACACTACCCTAATGAGAGAGGGTAGTGTTTGGAAACTCCCTGTACTGTTGTTTGCAGATGATACTGTGTTGTTAAGTGAAGACGAAGGGGAGCTGCAACGCTTGGTGGATGAGTTTGGAAGAGTGTGTAAGAAACGGAATCTAAAGGTGAATGTAGTGAAGAATGATGGTCTTTGAGAGAGGTGAAGTCAGTGAATGTACAACGAGGTTGGATGGTGAGGAAATGGAAAATGTGAGCACGTTTAAGTACTTGGGGAGTGTGATGGGTAAGGATGGAGGTTTGGAGGGTGAAGTGCTTGAAAGGTACAACAAGGAAGAAAGGTTGCTGGTTCCTTGAAAGTAGTGATAAGAAACAGGGAAGTGAGCATGGAAGTGAAAAAGTTACTACATGATAGTAATGTGATACCAACTCTAACTTATGGAAGTGAAGCTTGGACGTTGTTGGAAGGACACAAGTCAAGAGTGAGAGCAGTGGAAATGAGTTATTTAAGAGGAGCCTGTGGAGTCACATGGAGAGACAGGCTGACAAACGAGGATACAAAGGAGCGTTGTGGTGTGGATGTGGATGTGATAGGAAGCGTTATGAGGAACAGAATGAGGTGGTTTGGCTGTGTGGAGAGGATGGAGGGTGAGAAACTGGTGAGGAGAATGTATGTGAGTGAGGTGGAAGGGGGGAGAGGGAGGGGCGGGCCGAGGATGAGGTGGAGGCATAGAGGTAGGATTAGGGTAGAGGCGGCGTGAGAAGGCTCCGGTGAAGCCAGAGAACTCTCAAACGGCCATATTGGTCAAGTCAAGAGGTCACGGCAACACCTACCTGACTTGAAGAAGATTGCTGTGCACTTCTACCTCTATGGCTGTTCTTGAGGTTTTATCCACATTACAAGACAAACTTATCTTCACCACTTTAGAAAGTCATATGTCTGCCAGTGACCCTCTGCACAACCACCTTGTCTTACTTATCAAAGCAGTCGCAGAGACATATTTACAAGTGCGGTATTCCTATGCAGGAAAGCACTTTACAGCAAGAAATATTGCCTTAAAAAATGTCAAGAGTAGGACTGCTATGAATAAGGTAGTACTGTTTAGTGGTTTATGAATAAAGCATGAGTAAATAATTTGTTGCCATATAAAGTCTCAAATGTATAAACGGTTGTTTCTATATCCTTTTAGGTTAGTATGAAAATATAGATAAATAAATAAATAAAGATAATACATATTTTTTTCTGTTTGCAACTAAGAAAACACTCGCGCCTGGTCAGCAGAACCAAGTCAGACAGCTGTCAAAGGGGTCGCCGCCATGTTGGTCGAGTCAGGTCTGTCGGCTTCACTGACCTACCCTTGGTTAATCCCTCATGCCGCCTCTACCTACTCCTACCTCTATGGGTGGAGGGATGGAGTGGAGAGGTATATGAGAGAGGGGGTGTGTGAGTTGGGAGCAGGGCAGAGAAATGGCGGGGGACAGGGTATGTGGAGGCGATTTGTTTGTGGCCACCCCGTAATGGATTAAGGCGTCTGGCAATAGATAGATAGATAGATTTTTACACCACCGAGAGAGAGAGAGAGAGAGAGAGAAAAACACACACACACACACACACACACACACACACACACACACACACACACACACACACACACACAAAGTGCAGCGTATCTCATCTATCTATCGCCTGACGCTGCAGCCTGTGAGTGGAGTAGACAGTTCTGCATTAAAATTTGTCCTGGCCACGTCGCGTTCTCTTCCTATATTGACACTTGTCCAAATAACTGACAGTCTCTCTCTCTCTCTCTCTGGAAAAGCTCAGAAAGGAGTTGATCAAAATAACTGATTAAATTTGCCTTCTTGAAGCAGATGTATTTTTTTATTATAATATTGGAGTCTCTAGACATTTTTATTCTAATTAAGAGCTGTCATTACCATCATCATTATCTTCATTATCATCATTGTCATCATTATGAGCTACCATCATCATCAACATCATCATCATCACCATCATCGTCACCACCATCATCGCCACCACCATCATCATTTTCACCACCATCATCATCATCACCACTACCATCACCATAATCATCGTCATTACCACCATCACCACCACCATCATCACAGTCACCATCACCATCACATTAATCATCATCATCGTCATCATCATTACCACCATCATCACCACCACCATCATTACCACAATAATCACCATCACCGCCACCATCACCATCATCATTATCATCATCATCATCATCATCATCATCATCACCATCATAACTTTCCCATCTTCACTATAACCTATTGTCTCTTAACCTGTTCCATTCAGTTTTAGCAAATCTTCAAACTTCCTGTTGGTTCAGCGAGTGATAATTTCCTATTGATGACACAATTTCCATTAGTGATCAACAAAGCTACTGATTTTGGACATATTTTTTCATAATTAAAAAAAATCGCATAACGCCTGGAATGAGACAGGTGTGAACAGGAAAAATATCAGGTGGATTAAATATTGACAGGAAGGAGTGTGTGTGTGTGTGTGTGTGTGTGTGTGTGTGTGTGTGTGTGCGTGTGTGTGAGAGAGAGAGAGAGAGAAAGAAATAGAGAGAGAGAGAGAGAGAGAGAGAGAGAGAGAGAGAGAGCAGGGCAAGAGACAGAGGCAAAAGAGAAAAGCACTGAACAGAATAAAACGCTTTAGGACAACATTAACAAGAAAAAAGAGGAAAAACGCGGAACGACAATTTTTAAAACGATGCACACACACACACACACACACACACACACACACACACACACACGGCCAGTGGCATTACCTAAATTAGTATCTTTGTATGAGTCAAGCTCTGTACCAAGTTAGACTAAATGATTTTACATTATTAAAAGAAAAAAAAAAAATAAGAAGGTTAAACAAGACTTGTTCAAACAGAAAAGAGAGCCAAGACGAAAGAATGCGCTCAGTCAGCTGAGGTTTGTTCACAGCAGCACGGGGAATGTAAGTACATACTCTGTACTTTTAGTATTGCAAAATGGATACATACTTTAGTAAAGCAAATCTGGAAAAGAAAAGGGATAAAGGTAGAAAGCAAAATGATGATTTCTACCAAGAACTGGTTGAAGTGGAGACTCACAATAGACTGGTTGAACGTGTACACAAACTAGAAATGGCTTTCAAAAATGAAATTGATGAAATAAAGAAGCAGATGCACTTGCAAAAGAAAGAAATAGAAAAACTAGGAAGGGAGGCCAACAAGAAAGACACAACCATCAGTGAACTAACAGTAGAACTGAGTACACTTAGGAAGAAAATGAGTGAAATGGCAAGTACAGTAGTCAATCACGAGAGTGTTATGGAAGAGTTCAAAAATGACACAGAGACAATTAGGCAAGTAAGCAGTCTTATAGACCAGAGCAGTGATACTGAGGAGAAGATAACACAAGTGAATGAAGCTGTGCAAAGCTACAAAAATGATGTGGAAACCACGTATGCTGAAATGGTGAAAGTAAAGAAAGACTTAGAAACAAAGGTGGAGGAAAAAAGCATTAAACAGGAAGTGAAAAGAATAATCCAAAACAATCCAAAGTTAGTCAGAGATTCAGTAGATATAAACAAATCTATAGTAATCACTGGTATAGAAGAGGAAGAAGTAAAAAACAAGATCACAAGAGACAAAAAGGAGATGGCAAATGTAATGAGCTTACTGAAAGAAGTATCAGAGGAAATCTGTAGTAAAGACATAGAGGAACACAAAAGGTTAGGGAAATACGAGAAAAGCAGGACAAGACCTCTAAAGGTGACTTTCCAGAGTGTAAACACTGTGGAGGAGATACTAAAAAATGCAAAGAATCTTATGGAAAAAGAGTAGTTCAAAGATATATGGATAAAAAGATGTCTAACACAAGAGGAACTGGAATTACTGAAAGAGAAAAGGGAGGAAGCAAAAACCAAAAATGAGGGAAGATCAGAAAAGGAGAATAAGAATTTTTTTTACAAAGTAATAGGATTGCAGGTACGAAAGTGGTACACAAACAGGATGGAATAAAAAGGAGGAAGATAGTAAAACCATGTCATGACAAGTTTATAAACAAGATGATAAAGTTGATGTACTCAAATGTGGATGGAATGGTATCTAAATTACTAGAGATGAATGATTATGTCAGAGAAAATGAACCACAAATAATGTGCCTAACTGAAACAAAATTAACACCAAGGATATCCAATGACATACTAAACTTAGGGGAATACAATATATGGAGAAGAGACAGAAATTTAAAAAAAGGAGGAGGAATTATAATATTAACTAAGAAAAATCTAAAAGTCAATGAAATAAAACTAGATATACCATCACAAGTAGAACTGATTGCAGTAGAGATCAACACATCTGAAGGGAAAGTAATTGCAGCCAATTTGTACATGCCACCCAGATCTAACACATGGGAAAGAGACGAATATGAGGACCTGGCAGAAAGTACAATTCAGAGTTTAAGATCATTACTACATAAAATGGAAGAGAAATCGGAAAGAATTGTACTAACTGGAGATTTTAATACAAATATGAATTGGAATACTCTAGATATAATTAGCCAAGAAAGCTGTTGGGACCAAAAGCTCCTGGATCTCGTGCAAGATTTTTTCCTAACGCAACATGTGAGGGAAACCACCAGAAAAAGAGGACTCGATGTACCTTCAGTGCTAGATCTAATATTTACTAGGCAAGAAAATGATATTGACAGTTTAATATATCACCCTCCACTCGGCAAAAGCGATCATGCAGTACTAAATTACAACTTCAGGATAACATATGACATAGTTAACAGCAATGAAAGTTACAAAAAGAGCCTAAACTATAAAAAGGGAAATTATCAAGACCTAAAGAAGTATTTCTTAGAAGCTGATTGGGAAAATGAGCCTAGAGGACAAGATTTAAATGCTGTATATAAAAAATTCTGTGAATTTTATGAAATAGGAGTCCAGAAGTACATCCCACAGCACAAAGAAGCAGATAAGAATATACAAAAATGGTTCAATACAGAATGTAAAAAATCAAAAGAAAGAAGAGATTTGTTGTGGAATAGATACAGAAGACACAATAGTGAAAGGGCGTATAATAATTACAAACAGGCAAGAAACGATTATACAAGAATAAAGAGGGAAGCCCAAAAACAGTTTGAGGAGGATATAATAAATAAAAGTAGTGATCAACCAAAGCTGTTTTACAGCTATATCAGAAGCAAAACCAAAGTAAAAGATATAATACAATCCATTACGGACGAGGGAATCACTTATACACAAGAGAAAGATATTGGTGAAGCACTAAATAAGAATTTCCAATTAGTTTTTACAGAAGAAAAAAATTTTGAGAGGGATTATGTGGAACATGCATGTCCACACATACTACCAGATATACAAATAGCAGAAAAAGTATTACAGGAGGAGTTAAGTGAATTAGACAGAGGAAAAGCAAGTGGTCCTGATGAAATTTCATGTTGGGTACCACGAGAATGTGCAAAGGAGTTAAGTAAACCATTATTTTTAATTTTCAAGAAATCCTTGAGTCAAGGTAAACTACCTGATATTTGGAAAAAAGCAAATATTGTCCTCTTATTCAAGAAAAGAAATACACAAAATCCACTGAACTACCGACCAGTATCACTGACCAGTGTTGTAAGCAAGGTATTAGAAAAACTTATAAGAAAAGCTTGGATAAATCATCTAGAAGAACACAGTATGATAACAGAAAGACAGTTTGGCTTCAGAAAAGGAAAGTCATGTGTAACTAATCTGTTGAGTTACTATGACAGAGTAACAAACACAATAGAGGAAAGAGAAGGATGGGTGGACAGTATCTATTTAGATTTCAAGAAAGCTCTTGACACAGTACCACACCAAAGACTGTTATGGAAACTGTACCATCAAGGAGGAATTCGAGGCAAACTGTTTTGTTGGATGCAAGATTTTCTCATAAAAAGAGAAATGAGAACAGTACTAAGAGGAAACTACTCATCATGGAAAGAAGAGACTAGTGGAGTACCACAGGGTTCAGTGCTGGCACCAATCATGTTTTTAGTGTATATAAATGATATAAACAGTAACACTGGAAATGAGAGCTATCTGAATATGTTTGCAGATGATGCAAAAATACAAAGGAGAATTACTAACACAGACTCTTGTAAAGAGCTACAAGAAGAATTAAATAAACTTCATGAATGGAATAATACATGGCAAATGGAATTCAATGTGGACAAGTGTCATGTAATCAAGTTTGGTAAAAGTGGAAAAAGACCTGACTGGGATTATAAGTTAGGAAATAAAACCCTATACACATCAGAAAGAGAGAAGGACCTAGGTGTGATTATCAATAACAGACTATCTCCGGCTGACCACATCAGCGAGAAGGTACGGAACATGTATACACTGCTTGCAAATATGAGAATAGCATTCACATACATAAATGAAGACATGCTAAGAAGGATAATAACATCATTCATTAGACCAACTCTGGAATATGTATCAGTAGTCTGGAGTCATCTCAAAAAACACATAGACAAGATTGAAAATGTTCAAAGGGCCGCTACAAGATGGATACCAAGCTTAAGGGACCTAAGCTACGAAGAAAGACTAAATAAACTGAATCTACCAACACTACAGGAGAGAAGGAAAAGAGGTGCATATCAGGGAAGGAGAAAATAGACATAAATGATTACTTAACATATGGAAAAGCACCAGCAAGAGGACACTGCAAAAAACTGCATAAGAAGAGAGTCGATAAAGACGTAAGGAAATTCAGTTTCCCAAACAGAGCAATTGATCAATGGAATGCACTACCGAATGAAATAGTGTGTGCCAAAACAATTCACAAATTTAAGGATATGTACGATAAATATGGTTTAAGACACGGGACAGTACGAGCTTGACTCATTCCTGTAAAGGTACAATTAGGTAAGAACACACACACACACACACACACATGATTTTCCAGACCAGGTGATATTCATTAACCTGCGTTGAGGGGGAGGAGAGGAGGGGGTTAATGGAGGACGGGGGGGGGGGGTTTAACACACCCAGACCCCTCTCTCAGCTGAATAAAATCGTTTGAGATGAGATAGAAGGGGGTACTAGAGCTGCCCTGACCATGATGGGGTTATGGCACCTGTAGGAACACACCCAGAGTCGATTCTTCACCCCCAGATGAGGATTGTGTGTGAGGTGGATTTAGTAGGTGAAATGAAGGATCAAGTGATAAAATCTAATGTCGAATGTGGGATGCAGACGCCAAAAAAATATGTATGACTTTTAAAGTACCTGACATTGATGGAGCGTACCTGGCCTTCCTACCTGGCTGCTAACTGCACTCCGTACCATAGCATGCAGGATAACGATACATAATTACCACAGGTGTTCCATAAATGATTGTCTAAAATTAGGATCTTGCACCCTACTTATGATCTCCAAGGCACTTGTGAGCTTTATTCTTTTCGTGAGTTTAATGTGTGAAGTCTCGACAAATGTGAGCTTTATATAATCATCATTTCCTAGTCAGCCTCGACCTAGAAAATGAGATGGAGTACGAGTTGGAGTATGAATCGTTTCCTACCGGGATATGAAGACTCTGTACGAACTCTTCTTTAGCGACTTATTTTGGTTACATAGAAACTTTCCTATATACAGTATCTTCTCTGTTTCATTTTTGCTTGGTTTGCATCAGTAACATAGGAAAGGATATTGAGGTGTAATGTACAAAATAAATCAATAAAGAAGAGGTGTTAGGAAATCTACAGAGCCACTTGAATGACGGGCTTAAGAGTGTCAGGTGAGAAATGGATTATACCCCTCTCTCCCTTCCCCCTTCATCATTCCCCTGCGCCCCATTCCCACCTGACCCCATCCCTGACCCCATTCCTCCCCATCCCGCCTCTCTTCCCCCTACCCCACTGTCCCTCCTCTCAAGAATGACCGAATTAATTATCTCCGCCAACGAAGTTGAAAGTAATGTGTTCACCTATGTTTGTCTGTTTGTTTGCCCAGACGATATCTCCAAAAGTTCTCAATGAATTTCAATGAAATTCAGTGGAAGAGTGGGCCATGGGCCAAGAAAGAATTTATTAAGTTTGGGGGCGGGTCCGGATCCGGATCCGGAGTATCCCGAGCAATATCTCCACAATCTCTCACTTAATTTCAATAAAATTTTGTAGGAAGAACAGGTCATGGGTTCAAGGAACAATTTATTAAATCTGGAGGCGAATCCACATCCTATGTATTCTACACAATATCTCCACGGATTAGGATCCGGATCCTTTTTAATGGCAATGGCATTCTCGGAGGTATGCGCTCTCTGACTGTTTTTTAGTTATTCAATATATTCATCAAATTTTATATATAGATATCTGATTAGAGGGGAGAAAGAGGGGAGATGCCTTCCTCCTATAGTATACTGATTATAGGGATGATGATGATGATGATGATGATGATGATGATACTTATGATGCTGCTGGTGATGATGATACTAATGACGATGATGATGATGATAATACTTATGCTGCTGCTGATGATGGTACTTATGACGATGATGATGATGATGATGATGATAATACTTATGATGCTGCTGCTGATGATACTTATGACGATGATGATGATGATGATGATGATGATAATACTTATGATGCTGCTGCTGATGATACTTATGACGATGATGATGATGATGATGATGATGATGATAATACTTATGATGCTGCTGCTGCTGATGATGATACTTATGACGATGATGATAATACTTATGCTGCTGCTGCTGATGATACTTATGACGATGATGATAATGATGATGATGATAATACTTATGCTGCTGATGATGATGATACTTATGACGATGATGATGATGATGATACTTATGACGATGATGATGATGATGATGATGATGATGATACTTATGACGATGATGATGATGATGATGATGATGATACTTATGACGATGATGATGATGATGATGATGATGATACTTATGATGCTGCTGCTGATGATACTTATGACGATGATGATAATGATGATGATGATACTTATGATGTTGCTGCTGCTGCTGATACTTATGACGATGATGATGATGATGATGATGATACTTATGCTGCTGCTGCTGATGATACTTATGACGATGATGATGATGATGATGATGATACTTATGATGCTGCTGCTGCTGCTGATACTTATGACGATGATGATGATGATGATGATGATACTTATGATGCTGCTGCTGCTGCTGATACTTATGACGATGATGATGATGATGATGATGATGATGATACTTATGATGCTGCTGCTGCTGCTGATACTTATGACGATGATGATGATGATGATGATGATACTTATGATGCTGCTGCTGATGATGATACTTATGACGATGATGATGATGATGATGATGATACTTATGATGCTGCTGCTGCTGCTGCTGCTGATACTTATGACGATGATGATAATGATGATGATGATACTTATGATGCTGCTGCTGCTGCTGATACTTATGACGATGATGATGATGATGATGATGATGATACTTATGATGCTGCTGCTGCTGCTGATACTTATGACGATGATGATGATGATGATGATGATACTTATGATGCTGCTGCTGCTGATGCTTATGACGATGATGATGATGATGATTATGATGATGATGATATTTATGATGATGATGATAATGATGATAATAGTTACAGTGTTGATAAAGATGGATATGACACTTACTGTATAATGATGATGATGATGATGATGATAGTTATGATGATAATGATGATAATAGTTAATGGTGATGATTCAGATGAAGATTAAACTTATGGTGATGATGATGACGATGATGATGATGATAATGATAGTCATGGTCATGATGAAGGTGATAATATGTAGGTAACAAGAAAAACAACAAGAACAACAACAATAATAATAATAATAATAATGTCCTAACGCACAAGTGACCTGAGAACATAACAATACATTTCAACAACAAAGGTCAAAGGTCAAGCTTTTCCAGTAAGATACTGACATTTAACATTTTGTGCAACTCAAAAATTTTATCAGACGATGTATATCAGCAGAGTTTCCCCCACACACATATATATGAAACTATTTTCCTTTATATATATGTGTAAATTCAAGTATATATGTGTATGGATATTGTCTAATTTACAGTATAGGGCAAAGGTAAAACTTATATTTCACGACTAATTTTTCTTTCCCCCACTGTCTTATATTCCTAGGTCTGTCTGTGTATTCTCGTCGGCTAGGGAAGCTCCCGAACACCTTTTCCTAAGCGATTTATTTGGTTGTCCTTACTGTCCTATTCTGTGCTATATAAGTCCTTCAACCATCGCCATACTCTGCATAAATAACGCACAAGGTGATATTAAGCAATTATATCCAAAACTAAACGGTCGTAGGTAAGGAGAAGGGCTTGGTATGTTCCTCTGCCCATAGGTGGTGCTTTTTGATATGGTGACATAAGAGGAAAGATATGCGCTGATTGATACGGTAGATGCAATGGGATGATAAATTCTTTTTCTACACACACACACACACACACACATACACATACACACACACACACACAGGTAGACAGACAGGCAGACAGGCAGGAAGAATGACTGAAAAAGATATTTATATACAGTACAGAGAAAAACAGGTTGATAGCTAGACAAATAGAACGAGAGAAAAAGATATTCATAGACAGACTGATAGATAGAGAGATAGACATACCGACGGAAAGACAGACACAGACAGTCAGACAGACAGACAGATGAGCTGGCAGACAGACAGACCCACAGTTACAGATGGATATACAGATGGATAGACAGACATACAGACAAACAGACAGACATACAGATAGACAGACAAATGTATAGACAGACAGCCAAACAGGCAGAGATAAAGAGATACCAGTCACCTGTCATAAAAGATAACACCATCAGCACACTCTTATAAATTCTCAGTCCCATCAACACCACAGTAATAGGAATAACAACTGGGCAGAAAGGGGATCTAATACTATTCCTGGCTGTGATCTTACTCTGGAGGAGGCTTCGGCTAGGGGAAGAGCTCAAAGTATAGCTAACGTATTGACTACTAAGGGGAGTGCTCACGGGTTCGCTTATGTTATGACTGCTAAGGGGAGAGCTCAAGGGTTCTCTTACATTGGGCAAGGTTCACTTACCCGGCAGATTAAGGCAGATTGGAAGGGAAGGGAGAGAAATGAACAAACACAATAGGGAGGCGCCAAAAGGGAGAGGGTGTAATGGATGGGTGAGAGAGAGAAACTAAGAGGTACACCGATACTCTTAAACATAGCTAGAGATACATATATAGGAAGAGATAGATAGATCGGATTATATATATTTATTTATGTATATACATAATGTAGGTATATTAATATACAAATAAACTCTGAATATCTATCTATCTATCTGTCTATCAATCTATCTATTTATGTATCTATATCAATCTATCTATCTATACGTCTATACAACTTATATATATATATATATATATATATATATATATATATATATATATATGTATAGATGTAGAGAGAGAGGGGGGGGAGTTATCAAAGCTATATAGATACACAGACTGTACAGACGTCTGTTTCTAGCCGGTCTGCTCTTAATGTCGGTAAAAAGGCTTACTCTCTAATTAGGGAACTTTTTGAGAGAGAGAGAGAGAGAGAGAGAGAGAGAGAGAGAGAGAGAGAGTATATGGTAAAACGAAAGAAAATAAAGAGAAAGGCAGGAATGAAGAAGGAAGGAAGGAGAGGGAGAGAGTAGGGTGAAAAACGAACAGAAAGTAAGGAGGGAAGGAGAAAGAGAATTTAGAGATTCAAATGGTCAAACAGAGGAAAGAAAAACAATACAAGAGAGAGAGAGAGAGAGAGAGAGATCATGGCTAGACAAAAAGAGAAATAGAGAGCGAGAGCAAGTAGAAAGAAAGAGAGAGAGAGAGAGAGAGAGAGAGAGAGAGAGAGAGAGAGAGAGAGAGAGATCATGGCTAGAGAAAAAGAGAAATAGAGAGCGAGAGCAAGTAGAGAGAGAGAGAGAGAGAGAGAGAGAGATCATGGCTAGAGAAAAAGAGAAATAGAGAGCGAGAGCAAGTAGAGAGAGAGAGAGAGAGAGAGAGAGAGAGAGAGAGAGCAGCAGCAGCAGCAGTGCTGGAACCAGGGCAGACTAAATTAGAGGAATAGTGAGCAAAAACCCCTTAGATGATGGCTAGCCAGGGGAGGAGGGCAAGGAAAAGGTTAACAGCAGAGGATAGGGCCAGGATGGGAAAAGGAAAGGTAGTATAGGTGAACATACCCATTATAATGTTGGGTGGGAGAGAGACAGGTTAGAGCTGGAAGTCTTAATTTTCTCTAACGTTTCGGGATAAGCAGAACCCATCTCCAGAGAGCCAGGTTCTGTGTAGACAGAGACATTAAAGAAATAAAGAGGTCGAGCTCTATACTGTGTAGCCCGAAACGTTAAAGAAATAAATTAAGCTCTATACTGTGTTGCCCGAAACGTTAAAGAAATAAATTAAGCTCTATACTGTGTTGCCCGAAACGTTAAAGAAATAAATTAAGCTCTATACTGTGTTGCCCGAAACGTTAAAGAAATAAATCAAGCTCTATACTGTGTTGCCCGAAACGTTAAAGAAATGAAGAGTTCAAGTTCTATCTCGTCTCTCTCTCTCTCCCACCCAACATTTCCATTTGTCGGAACAGATCATCTACATAACCATTTTACTTGGTATAAAATTTGCCATCTCTCCAGTGCTGAGTTGAAAATATATTAACACTAAAATGGGATGCTAATCTCAAAGAAGTGTTATGGGAAGATATAGAGCCACGGCACTGTCTGGTTCTGTCATAGAGGTACGTGAAACAAAATGGGAAAAGAAAATGTAGGCCATTGAGTGTTAAATCTAGCTCAGGCTAGTGTATAATCTAGGCCAAGTGAGTCTAAAATCTAGGCCATGTTAGTGTAAAAACTAGGCCAGGTTAGTATAAAATCTAGGGAAGGTTAGTGTACAATCTAGACCAGGTTAATATAAAATCTAGGGAAAATCTAGGGAAGGTTAGTGTAAAATCTAGGCCAGGTTAGTGTAAAATCTAGGCCAGGTTAGTGTAAAATCTAGGCCAGGTGAGAGTAAAATCTAAGCCAGGTTAGTGTAAAATCTAAGCCAGGTTAGTGTAAAATCTAGGGAAGGTTAGTGTAAAATCTAGGTCAGGTGAGTGTAAAATCTATGCCAGGTGAGTGTAAAATCTAAGCCAGGTTAGTGTAAAATCTAAGCCAGGTTAGTGTAAAATCTAGGCCAGGTTAGTGTAAA
Organism: Coenobita brevimanus; assembly: GCF_032717465.1. Lineage (NCBI taxonomy): Eukaryota > Metazoa > Arthropoda > Malacostraca > Decapoda > Coenobitidae > Coenobita > Coenobita brevimanus. The sequence continues at coordinate 40,619,698 of NC_137069.1, forward strand.
ATCTAGGTCAGGTGAGTGTAAAATCTAAGCCAGGTTAGTGTAAAATCCCGGCCAGGTGAGTGTAAATGAACGATAGCTGTAATACTGTAACTGATACACTTTTATCTATATTAAAGAAGATTTTAGTAATACCTTCTAAGTGTTTGCTGATAATACTTTCTATATCTACTGTATGTGAATGTCACACAATCAAGTGAATGCCGCACCTATACTCTTGAATGCTTAGTTATCTCAACAAATTTACACCTAATTGCGATGCTAGTCATTAAGAAGTGCTATGCTAAGGCTGTATTGCCGTAGCCTTGTCTTTTTCTACCCCTGTGCTAGGTGGAAAACGTTGGAAAAAGACAAATATCTGGGCCAAGTTAAAGATAAAAGTGTATAAGCTTCTGTCCTCTACTACGACCTATGATATCCTAGTTCACGGCCAAGGCGTCTTACCAGCAAGAGCCAAGAACCCGGTATTGTTCATTCCAAGACTGACTTTCTAAAGACTGTGAGCCATGTTTTGAAAGAACGTCACCCGTATTCTAGTGGGTTAAGGCAGCTCCCTAGCAACTATTCCTAGGCTATTTAGTTTCCTTATTGCGCTTTTCTGTTCTATTTTGTGTTATACATTAATCCTTCAAACATCGCCAACCTCTGCATAAATAATGGGAAAAAAAGGATATTAACCAGGTATATCCAAAAATAAATGACTAAGGAAGAGGTTCTAGGGAGCTACTTACCCGTTGTGCTAGTGCTTAAAGGAAGGACTGAACCCGTGCCTCCCTGGGACGACTCTAGCGTTAACGAGAGAGAGAGAGAGAGAGAGAGAGAGAGAGAGAGAGAGAGAGAGAGAGAGAGAGAGACAGAGACAGAGACAGAGAGACAGACAGACAGACAGACAGACAGATGGATATAGTCAGACATGAGAGTGTGGATGTAAGTTTAGGTATATACAAGTATGTGACTTTACTTGAGACAGACAGACAGACAGACAGACAAGATAATACTACCAAAGCTTACCAAAAGGATTTAAAGGTGGCTGTCACTGCAAAGCCTCAATTACCAAAAGATTCCTTATTTCTTTGCTTTGTTTTTGCACAGAGACGAACCTAATCCTTGAATCCGCTTTTTGCCAGAGATTCTGACCACGCAGAACTGACATCTGTAATCCCACTATTTACCTATCTATCTGTCTATCTATTTTTGTGGTGGTTGGTTAAAGGTGAGAGATTGATGGGTTAGTTGTACAGAGTTGCGTGATGAAACTATTGGTTAGGTCAGAGTAGGTCAGGTTAGGTTAGACTAGTTTCGATTAATTTCAAAAATATGGGGTGAGTTAGGTGTGCTACTGATGAAAATAATACTTAGGTGTGGAGAAGAAGAAGAAAAAGAAAGAAAAAAATAAAGCAGAAGAAAGAAAAAGGCGAAGAAGAAGAAGATCGAAAAAGGAGAAACAGGCGAAAAAGAAAAAGAAGAAGTACAGCAATAACAACAACAACAACAACAACAACAACAACAACAACAACAAGAAAAAGAAGAAAAAGAAGAACAAGAAGAAGAACATGAACAAGAACAAGAAACAGAAGAAGAACGAGAAGAAAATGGAGAAAAAGAAGAAAAAAAATGAAGAACAAGGAGAAAAAGATGAAGAGAAAGAAGAAGAGGAAGAAGAAGAAGAAGAAGAAGAGGAGGAGGGGGAGAAGGAGGAGGAGGAGGAAGAGGAAGAAGAGGAAGAAGAAGAAGAAGAAGAAGAAGAGGAGGAGGAGGAGATCTATCTATCTATCTATTGCCAGACGCCTTAATCCCTTATACGGGGTGGTCACAAACAAATCGCCTCCACATCACCCTGTCCCCTGCCATTTCACTGCCCTGCTCCCAGTTCACACCCCCCTCTCTCATATACTTCTCCACTCCATCCCTCCATCTCATCCTTGGCCTTCCCCTCCCTCTCTCCCCCTCCACCTCACTCACATACACTTTCCTCGTCAGCCTCTCACCCTCCATCCTCTCCACATGCCCAAACCACCTCAGTGTGTTTCTCCTAATGCTTCCTATCACATCCACATCCACACCACAACGCTCCTTCATCTCCTCATTTGTCAGGCTGTCTCTCCATGTGACTCCACAGGCTCATCTCAAATAACTAATTTCCACTGCTGTCTCTCTTGACTTGTCCCTCCAACAACGTCCAAGCTTCACTTCCATACGCTAGAGTTGGTATCACAATACTGTCATGTAATAACTTTTTCACTTCCATGCTCGCTTCCCTGTTTCTTATCACTGCTTTCAAGGAACCAGCAACCTTTCTTCCTTGTTGTACCCTTTCAAGCACCTCACCCTCCAAACTTCCATCCTTACTCATCACACTACCCAAGTACTTAAATGTACTCACATTTTCCAATTTCTCACCATCCAACCTCTCTGTACATTCACTGACTTCACCTCTCTCATAGACCATCACTTTACTCTTCCTTATATTCACCTTTAAATTACGTTTCTTCCACACTTTCCCAAACTCATCCACCAAGTCTTGCAGCTCCCCTTCGTCTTCACTTAACAACACCGTATCATCTGCAAACAACTGTACAGGGAGTTTAAAAACACTGCCCTCTCTCATTAGGGCCACTCCAACATCCATTGCCCTACCCTGTATCTCTTTTATAACCCCATCATATACAGATTGAGCAACCATGGAGACATGACACATCCCTGTTTCAATCCAACCTTCAGATAGAAAAACTCACTCAGTTCACTATCCACACGCACTGCAGCCTTAGCACTCTCATACATACTCTTCATAGCATTCAACAACTTCCCATCTACTCCATATGTTCTTAATACTTTCCACAATCATTGTCTATCCACCCTGTCATATGCTTTCTCCAAATCCATGAAGGCCGCATACAAGTTCTTTCCCTTCTCTAGAACTTTTCCACTAAAGATCTAAGAATGAATATCTGATCTACACAAACTCTTCCCTTCTTAAAGCCTCTCTGTTCTTCTCCAACTAATTCCTCAGTTATTTCCCTAACTCTGTCAATAAGCATCCAACCGTATACTTTTCCTATTACACTAAGAAGACAAACGCCCCGATTATTACCACACACTTCTTTTTCCCCTTTCCCTTTGTACAAGGGAATAATTATACCTGGCTTCCAATCACCCAGGACGTTACCTTCCCCCCAGGCCAATCTGCACATCGTCCACATCCATTCAACTACTGTCTCTCCCCCATGCTTCAGCATTTCACCACACACTCCATCAGTTCCTGGGGTTTTCCCCATTTTGACTTTCTTCATTGCTTCCACAACTTCCATCCTACTGATTTTTTCTTGGCATCTCAC
>NC_137069.1:40628029-40713029 GCF_032717465.1 Coenobita brevimanus
ATTCCAATCCTTAAACTCTTCCCTGCCCCAGCGGGGATCGAATCTGGGTCCGGAGGGACTCTACCGATTGCGAGGGGAAAAGAGAAGAGGGGAAGGAGGGGAAAATAGAAAAAGGGAAGTGGGGAAGAAGTAAGGGAAGGAGAAAAGTGGAGTCAGAGGGAGGAAGAGGAAGAGGAGGGAAGGAGAGAGATGGAGGGAAGTGAAGATGGAAGGGGAAGAAAAGGAGGAAGGGGAGGGAGGAAGAGAAGAGGAGAGATGAAAGGGAAGAGGAGGGAAGGGAAGATTAGAAGAGGTATACGAGAGGAGGAAGAAGAAGAGAATGGGGGGGAGGAGGAGAGGAAGAGAACGGTGGGGAGGAGAAGAGGAAGAGGATGAAGGGAAGGGGGAGGAAGAGGACGAGTAAGAGGAAGACAGCGAGTAGAATAGAGGGTACACTCTTTCCGACAACATTAGGAAGACAGGATGATCAGGAGGAGGAGGAGGAGGAGGAGGAGGAGGAAGAGCAGGGGTGGGTGGGGAGGAGAGGTAAGAGGAGAAGGAGGAAGAGGAGGGAGAGGGGGAGGAGGAGGAGAGGTAAGAGGAGGAGGAGGAAGTGAAGAGACAAAGTAGAATGGAGAATGATGATGATGATGATAACGATGATGATGGTGGTGATGAACAGATCAACAATATTGATAATCATGATGATAAAGAAGAAAGAGAAAGGTGAAGCAGGAGGACGAAGAGGAGGAAAATGAAGGGGGCGAAAGAGTAGAATAAAGAAAAAGATGAAGACGAGAAGAAAGAAGGTGAAGAGGAGGAGGAGAAGGAGGAAGAAGAAAGAATGTAAAAGCGAGCCATGCATAAGAATGAAGAAGGGGGAAGACGACTTAATGGAGAGAGAGAGAGAGAGAGAGAGAGAGAGAGAGAGAGAGAGAGAGAGAGAGAGAGAGAGAGAGAGAGAGGTAATACAGAGCCGACTTAGGAGACAGCGAGGGTCATTACTAAGATAATATAAGACAAGAGTTTGAGAAATAGAAGCACTTGGAGGAGACAGCGGTGGAAATACCGAAGATTGGGAATATCAAAATAAACATTCCACAGGATCTTATTAAAATTCACTGATGCACCATGATATAACCACAATACACATTTTGATCTTGGATGAAACAGTTGTGGAAATATCGAAGAATGGGAATAAATATCCCACAGTTCTTATAAAAATCCACTGGTGCACGACTGTCTTGAAAAAATAAACACAATAAACACTATATATAAACATTGATTTAAGAATGAGTAGATGGATAAATAGACAGACAGGTATCCCACAAGCTCTCATAAAAATCCACTGACGCAACTCTGTCTTGAAAATATGTATAAACACAATAAACGCCATAAACACTGATTTTGGAATGACTAGATAGATTGACAGATAGAGAGAGAGACAGATATCCCACACTCTCTCAAAAATCCACCTATGCACCACTGTCTTGAAAATGTATATGAACACAATAAACACCATAAACATTGATTTTAAAATGAATAAATACTGTAAATAGATACACAGATAGATAGACAGGCATCCCACACGCTCTTATTAAAACTCACCGATGCGTCACTGTCTTGAAAATATATATAAACACAATAAACATCATAAACATCAAGGAGGGAGTCGTGGAAATGTTCAAGTTTTGGAATAAACGTCAACATTAACATGCCACAGACTCTTGTAAAAAAGAAAAAAAAAAAACTCACAAGTGCGCAGGTCAGGAAAATATATCTAAATAACAATGGCAATAAAACAATGATAAAAAAGGAACATAATACTAAGAATAACAACTCTTTTTGTATCTAAATATATAGCAAAAAAAAAAAAAAAATATCCCATATGGAAAAATGAAAACTCACCTAAGCACGTCAAGAACACACATCTGTAAAACGAGAAAAAAATTATATATATATATATATATATATATATATATATATATATATATATATATATATATATATATATATATATATATATAAATACACGTACACAAGCTCAATACTTATGATTTCGAAAAAATGACAAAATATTCTTGGAGCAAAAAATATCACAATAATATTATATCCTACAGCTTCTCAGAAAAAAAATCACTAATACGTCAGTGTCAAGTCATGTATCAGCCAATCTTTCTGTATTTCTTCTCTCCCTCGCCCTCTCTAATACATCAGTGTCATAACCTACTGTACGTATCATCCATTTTATTCTTTTATTCTCTCTCTGTCTCTGTCTGTCTGTCTCTCTCTCTCTCTCTCTGTGTCGCATCAGGAGCTTAGGGCTCTGGGGCTAGGCTACCCACTTCCGACATTTAAGGTGGGGGTAGCCAGCCTCACTCAACCCTGAATGGCGTTACGTACGCACTACAACTCAGCCTTTCCTCAGATATAATCCCTCATGCGGTTGGAGCGCCTTAACCCACTAGACCACCAGGCGTCATCTTGTTATTATTATTTTTTTTTTAAATAACAGAACGGAGGAAGGAAAAACAAATGAAAAAAAAAAAATCCATACACCAGATTACTGGTGTCCTCCATTCATAAAATATCTGTAACAGGTAAACTTGAACAGTTGTGGGTTGAAATTTGGAGGAAAACAACTCTGGGGAAGCGAGTTCCAGAGAGATGCAGTTCGGGGAATGAAAGAATTCTGATAGGCAGAAGTTCTGCAATATGGTTGAGTGACATTCCAGTCATGAGCGCTACCAGATGCCCGTGTAGAACGAGGGAAGGCATGGAGAGGTGGCACCATGGACGCAACTTCGTCTGAGCATTTGCCAAAAAAATATCTGTAAAATAATGCAAGGGAGGCAACATTCCTTCTTACTTGCAGGGGAGGTAGTTTATATGTAATGGCAGGGTTGTTAATGATTCTAACAGCTTTATTCTGAATTTTGTCTAGTTGTTTGAATGCAACCTCTCCACAACCATTCCACAAGGGTGAGCAATATTCAAGCTGAGAGCGCACATGACTCTTATAAATTATAGCTAACTGCTCATCGGCGAAGAAGTTACGGACTGTGTACAATAATCCAAGTTTCTTTGAGGCGGTTTTAGCAAGTGATCTGACATGAGAGGTCCAGCTGAGGGCACTGTTAAGTGAGACACCAAGAATTTCAATACTTTTGGAGATGGGAATATTAGTAGCACTGAAGGTAATGTACGAATCTGGCAATATCTGTCTATTAGTAAACTGTATATATTTAGTTTTACTAGCATTAAAAGAGACAAGGTTGTTTTGTCCCCATTCACTGATTGTAGCTAGATCTTGATTTATGGAGATGGCTGTACTGAGTTGAGAGGTAGAGATATTAGACATTGTAAATGGATGTCTGAGTGTGAATGAACTATGTAGTGTTGAGTCATCTGCATATGAGTGAACGGGATTGTGAGTGACAGATAAGAGATCATTAATATGAACCAGAAATAGGGTTGGCGCCAGAACTGATCCCTGCGGCACGCCGGCGTTAAATGAGTGGAAATTCGAATATATGGTTACCACCCAACGTAGTAATTGTTATATTTTGCTACAGGAAACCATTTGGCCTGTCACCCAGTGTAGAGTAACTGGAGGGTAACTACATCGAGTGATGTGGTGGACACCCTCACCTACGACAGTAAGAAGAAAACTAATAGATAAATACCTGTGTCAACGAAGCACAACCTTGCCGTGGGAAAGACTGGGCATGCAAGTGATAAATGAGGTAATTGTGGTCATATGCTGCCATACTAAACATGCTGACTGTAAGGTGGTGGAGAAAGGACACGTGATATATAAACAAATCAACGGAGGCCATTGGATCTAAATATCCCATGATTAAATTGATTAAAAATAATCAAGTAAAGAAATTCAATTAAATAAGTAATAATAATAATAATAATAATAATAATAATAATAATAATAATAATTATTATTATTATTACAATTATAATTATAATTATAATAATAATAACTATAATAATAATAATAACAGCAATAATTTCGTTTGAAACTTCTCGATTGACAATTACGATCTGTCTCTATGGTCCGTATTCTCGTCGGTTAAAGAAGGTCCCTAGTACCTCGTCCTTAGCGATTTATTATTGGATATGGCTGGTTAATATCGTTTTCTACATTAATTTTGCACAGTATGGGAACATCAGAATGATCCTCGTGTATATTATATAGGTGAGGACAGCAAGGTGAAATATGCAAAATAAATCGCAATGGAAAAAGTGGTATTGGTTGGATGAGTAGATGGATAGATGGATGGACAAAAGAGATAAAAATAGACAGACAGAAAGTCAGGGATACAGACAGATAGTCAGGCAGAGAGATAGATAAAGAGATAGATAGTTATATATACCGGTAGGCAGACATAGCCACTAACTGAGTAAATGATTAATGAATGAATGGATTGCTGGACGGACAGACACAGACTGATTGATAAAAAGATAAATATATTACCTGAATATGTAAGTTAATGATAAATAGACAGATACAGATGGACAGATAGATAGATATAGATAGACAAATCAGGAAGTAAATAAGCGTTGTTGTATTGAAGTGGAAATTATTGGCCATGTGTAGATAACAGAAAGTACGAAACTAACCAGGAGTGTAAAGGCATTAAAACATCATAACAGCCTACATAACAGTTAGAGACATTAATATACTGTTAATATATAATACAGAGGTTTGAGGAAAGTCGTGCCTACATTCGAGAGAGCTGGAAGAAAAAGCAGTGGAAATTCTAGCCAGGGAATGTCGCACACAGCACAACATAATGTCATGGAAAGTAACTATCTCGTAGCTGTAGCAGAGTCGTTTCCAAAATGTTAGATTACAGGGTTGTATTAGGAGAGATTTTTCAAGTTTGTCTTGTCGTGGATGGCAGGAGAAAGATAAAGATGATTCTGGGATTTGATTGCACTTTATTCTCAAAAGGGCGTTACTGTATCTTAACAAGTGCAGTACTAAGGTGAGGGAGGTATATACTAGCTAACGCCGAACCCTCTACTCCTGCCTTTTCCACCTTGCCTCTCTTGTTTCCTATTGGGTCCCAGCCCCTTCTGACCAGTCTCCCCAGTTTGCCCCATATACAGTATTACTGGTTGAGTCATGTGTGTGGGCACGTGTATGAATCTGTAGAGTTCTTCCATCAGGTGTGTTGTGTGACTTTCCATGACGTCATGTTGTGCTGTGTGCAACACTCCCTAGCTAGAATTTCCATTGCTTTTTCCTCCAGTTCTCTCGAGTTTAGGCACGACTTTCCTCAAACCTCTATATTACATATTAAGAGGATATTAATTCTCTAACTGTTATGTTGTGTGTTATGGTATTTTAGTGCCTCTACAGGAGAGTGTATGTGAATGAGGTGGAGAGAGAGGGAGACGGAAAGACCATGGATGGGATAGAAAGATGGAATGGAGGGATAAATGAGAGAGCGAATGTGAGTTCGAAGAAGACAGCCAAATGGTAGAGGATATGACGACCTGCGGTGATTTGTTTGTGGCCACCGCTTATGTGATTAAAGCTTCCCGTAACATATAGGTAGCTAGATAGATAGACAGATAGATAGACAGACAAACAGACAGGTAAGTAGGTACTGTAGGTAGGCAGGTAGGTAGGTAGGTAGGTAGGTAGATAGATCGGCTGATAGGTAGTCAGGTAGTCAGGTAGGTAGGTATCGATAGGTAGGTAGGTAGGTAGAAAGAAAAATATGCTGACAGCTAGACACAGACATAGTCTATCTATCTATCTATCTATTGCCAGACGCCTCAATCCCGTTTGGGGAGGCCACAAACAAATCGCCTCCAAGTCTCCCTGTCCCCCGACATTTCACTGCCCTCCTCCCAACTCACACCCCCCTCTCTCATGTACTGTACCTCTCCACCCCATCCCTCTATCTCATCCTTGGCCTCCCCCTCCCTCTTCCCCCCTCCACCTCACTCACATACACTCTCTTCGTCAGATTTTCACCCTCCATCCTCTCCACATGGCCAAACCACCTCAGTGTGTTCCTCATAACGCTTCCTATCACATCCACATCCACACCACAACGCTCCTTTATATCCTCATTCGTCAGCCTGTCTCTCCATGTGACTCCACAGGCTCCTCTTAAATAACTCATTTCCACTGCTCTCACTCTTGACTTGCGTCCTTTCAACAACGTCCAAGCTTCACTTCCATACTTTAAAGTTGGTGTCACAATACTCTCATGTAGTAATTTTTTCACTTCCATGCTCACTTCCCTGTTTCTTATCACTGCTTTCAAGGAACCAGCAACCTTTCTTCCCTGTTGTACCCTTTCAAGCACCTCACCCTCCAAACTTCCATCCTTACTCATCACACTACCCAAGTACTTAAGCGTACTCACATTTTCCAATTCCTCAACATCCAACCTCGCTGTACATTCACTGACTTCACCTCTCTCAAAGACCATCACTTTACTCTTCCCTACATTCACCTTTAGATTCCGTTTCTTACACACTCTCCCAAACTCATCCACCAAGCCTTGCAGCTCCCCTTCGTCTTCACTCAACAACACAGTATCATCTGTAAACAACAGTACAGGGAGTTTCCAAACACTATCCTCTCTCACCAGGGCCACTCCAACATCCACTACCCAACCTTGTACTTCTTTTCTTACCCCATCCATGTACAGATTGAACAACCATGGAGACATGACACATCCCTGTTTCAACCCAACCTTCAAAGAGAAAAATTCACTTAGTTCACCATCCACACGCACTGCAGCCTTCGCAACATCTTACATACTCTTCACAGCATTCAACAACTTTCCATCTACTCCATATATTCTTAACACTTTCCACAATCCTTGTCTATCTACCCTGTCATATGCTTTCTCCAAATCCATGAAAGCCGCATACAACTTCTTTCCCTTCTCTAGAAACTTTTCCACTAAAGATCTAAGAATGAATATCTGATCTGCACAACCTCTTCCCTTCCTAAAGCCTCCCTGTTCTTCTTCAACTAATTTCTCTGTTCTTTCTCTAACTCTGTCAATAAGTATCCTACCATACACTTTTCCTATTATACTAAGAAGACAAATGCCCCTATAATTACCACACACTTCTTTTTCCCTTTTTCCTTTGTACAGTCGGCCTAAGAAGTGACGGCGGAGTATCCAGAAGTTTTCGGTCAGATAGCCTGATAGGCTATCTCTACGAGGTGAAACCTAATACGTAAAATTGTTACAAAATACAATAAATCAATGCCAAAGTACCTGTGTATTTCAAAATTGTAGGAAGCAGTTCGTTTGTTATGATAATAGGAAATCCTAAACGGAACTAATTGAAATTTCACAACTATCGCTCATGGACAGTCAGGAATAATTTGTGGAGTTCAAGTCTAGCATGGTAACACGTAACAATTTTTTAGTAGCATAAGACTGAACAAAAGGGAGCTTCAATAAACAATTGAAATGAGTAATTATTATTTATAAAATAATTTCCGTTACAATACTAGGGAATAATTTAAAGTCATTTATTTCCGTTTCCAATATCTTCATGGACGACGACAGAAAGCGGGAAGGCGGCGTAAGCCAGTATGCTATTTAAAATGTTTCGATCAACACGCACGAAAGGAGATAACGTTTACTCAAAGATATGAAGTTGTTACACTGCCTTTGGCCAGTTTTCCATTAAGAAAAATCTCTGGATTCTTTAATATATGCCAGAGGGATATCGGTGAAGGAAGTATAAATAAAAGAACCACGAAATTTTCCTAGAGTCGGAGCTCCTTGGAGAATGCTAACTTCTGTCACTGTCTGATATCCTCAGTGCTTAATTGATTAGCAAGAGTAATAAAATGCAGAGGTTCATAAACAAATCATTGCGTTCAAAACTTCCAAATCTGCATTTTCTGTTCAGCAGGACATTACAGTTTATTTAAAAAGACAGATATCAAGATTAAAAGATGGAGTAAAAAGTGCGTGCTTTTGCATTGCAAGAGTTCATGAACTCATGTTTTGGTCCTGTTTATTGCCTAGTGTAAGAGAAAAAGGCAGATTCTGTCATACCTCCTTACATGTAAAAATAATTATGCATCAGTTGGGAATAAAGTTGCTAATTACAATTATTATCGGCGAAAGACGGAATAAAAGGCAGCATGGTCTTGCTGCTACCGCAGGTAGGGCATAATTACGAATAATAATTTCATTGTTATGGCATCCTTATTGTTGTTGTATCATCACCATAGCATTTGAAAATAAGGCAGTGTATTGCAGTCACAAGAATTTTCCTTAACTGGTTTTCAAAACTAGAGCATCTGTATTTGAAATCCTGGGAAACAAATCAAGAACACGTACGGAGTTATAGGCCTACTGCCCACCACGCACGGAGTAATACATTTCACATGCATTCAAATCGGGAAAGGTAACTATATAAGTGTTAACTTCTAATATATCACTGCCTTCTATTATTCTATCTATCTATCTATAGCCCGACGCCCTAATCCCGCAAAGGGTGGCCGCAGACAAAACGCCTCCAAGTCGCAGTCACCCACCATTTGACTACCCTCCCCCCAACTCACCCCCCCCCTCCCTCATATACCTCTCAACTCCATCCCTCCACCTCATCCTCGGTCTACCTCTCCCTCTCCCTCCCTCCACCTCACCTACATACACCCTCTTAGTCAGTCTTTCATTCTCCATTCTCTTCACATGTCCAAACCACCTCAGTGTATTTCTCCTAATCTTCTCAACCACATCCACATCCACCTCACAGCGTTCCTTTGCTTCTTCATTCGTCAACCTGTCCCTCCACGTCACTCCACATGCTCCTCTCAAGTAACTCATTTCCACTGCTCTCACTCTTGACTTGTTCCCCTCTTGCAAGGTCTATGACTCGCTTCCATACGTCAGGGTAGGGATCACAATACTATCATGCAGTGACTTCTTAACTTTCATACTCACCTCCCTATTTCTCATCACTGCTTTCAGTGTACCAACAACCTTCCTTCCCTGCTATACCCTTTCACGCACTTCATCCCCCAAAGTTCCATCCTTACTCATCACACTACCCAAGTACTTGAATTCACTCACATTCTCCATATCCTCACCATCCAACCTCACTGCACACTCTGTGACTTCATTCCTCTCAAACACCATAACTTTACTTTTGTTTACATTAACTTTCAGATTCCTCCTTCTACACAGTGTTCCAAATTCATTCATCAAACCTTGCAACTCCCATTCATCTTCACTCAACAGTACTGTATCATCAGCAAACAGCAACACCGGAAGCTTCCAAATCTCACCCTCATTCATTAGAGCCACCCCCACATCCACTGCCCTACCTTGCACCTCCTTTACAACCCCATCCATGTATATATTAAACAGCCATGGAGACATCACACAACCCTGTTTCAGTCCCACATTGAGATCAAAGAACTCACTCAGCTCACCATCCACTCGCACCGTAGCCCTAGCTCCCTCGTACATACTCTTCACAGCACTCAACAATTTCCCCTCCACTCCATACATTCTTAATACCTTCCACATACCTTGCCTATCTATTCTGTCATAAGCTTTCTCCAAGTCCATGAAGGCAGCATACACTTTCCTTCCCTTCTCTAGATACTTCTCCACTAAACATCTTAGAACAAATATCTGATCTACACACCCTTTTCCCTTCCTAAATCCCCCTTGTTCTTCTCCAACTAGCTCCTCTGTCATATGCCTAACCTTATCAATGAGTATTCTACCATATATTTTACCAGTCACACTAAGTAGGCAAATACCCCTATGGTTACCACATACTTCTCTCTCCCCTTTTCCTTTGTATAAACGAACAATTATACCTGATTTCCAGTCGTCTGGAACCCTTCCCTCTTCCCAAGCCAATCTACACAACTTCCATATCCACTCCACAACAATCTCACCCCCATACCTAAGCATTTCACCACACACTCCATCAATTCCTGGGGCCTTTCCCAACTTAATCTTCTTCACTGCTTCCACTACTTCCGACCTACTGATCTCTTCCTCCCTCCTCTCATCTCTTCTTCTCCCAGCCATTCCCCAACCACTTATACTCGCACTGCTCTCACTCTCTACATTCAACAAATCCTCAAAGTGCTCCTTCCATCTCCTCAGTTTCTCTCTCTTCTCCACCAACAATCTATTATTCCCATCTTTCACTCCCCTACTATTTGCCCTTTCACACTGCCTTATTTTCTTTACCTCCTTCCAAAACAATTTCTTACTCTTCCTCCATTTCACACTCAGATTCCTCCCAAACTCTTCATCCACTTTCTTTTTACTCTCCTTCACCAGTCTCTTAACCTCCCTTCTCCTGCTCACATATACCTCTCTCTTCTCTCTCTCATCTTCTCCCCTACCTCTGCTCGCTAACCATTCACTATATGCCTTCTTCTTTTGTTCCACAGCTCGTTTCACCTCATCATTCCACCATGCTGTCCCTTGCACACCCTTGCATCTCCTCCTCACTCCACAAACCGCCTTACACGCTGCGCCTATCTCTTCCGTGTATATCTTACATACGTCTTCCACCCCTTCCATCTGCTCTAGCTCATACCTTCCCAAGCTTTCTTCCACTATGCTCTTATACTCTGTCATTTTCTCACTATCTCGGAATTTCTCCACTCTTCTCACAGGAGTTGCTTCCTCCTGTCTTCCTCTTCGTCTCCTCAACCACTTTCTTTGCAGCTCTACCTTGGCCATCACTAAGTGATGGTCCGAGACTCCATTCCCCCACCCTCTCCACACTCTTGCATCCAACACTTGTCTTCTCATTCGCTCATCCACACACACGTAGTCTATCATTGCCTTTTGTTCAACCAGTTCACCATCCATCCTCCTCATTACTCTCCATGTATACCGGTGGATCATCTTATGCCGAAAGTAGGTGTTGGCTATTGCCAACCCCTTACAAGCACAGACATCCACCAAAGCACTTCCATTCCCATCTACGTCAGCTGGCACACCCCACTGACCAACCACTTCATCCACTCGTACATTCCCAACATTGCCATTCATGTCTCCAATCAACAGCACTCTCTCGCTCCTCTCAAACTTGTCCATACACGCTTCTACACTCGCCCAAAACTCATCTTTCACTCTTGCCACTCGATCCTCTGTCGGGGCATACACACATACAATCGCCCACGCTTGTATAGCTACTTTCATCCTCACCCATACAATCCTTGCACCCACTGTTCCATACTCTCTTATATTCTCCTTCCACTTCTTGCTTATCATCAGACATACTCCCTCTCTTGCCCTCTCATTTTCATTGACTCCCGCACATATACCTAAACCATATTCCCATTCTCTCACCCTTTCGCCTTTCCATTTAGTTTCAGTTAATCCACATATATCCACTTTTGCATCCTCAAGCACCTGAACAATCTCTCTCTCTTTCAGTTCATCATTCACTCCTCTCACATTCCACGTTCCCACTCTAAGAATGTCCTTTGTCCGTTCCTTAGTCATCAACGTGTGGTCAGTCCGGGTCCGAGGCGCTTTATTCGCTTTTTTAGTTAGTTCTTTTTACGGGGTGGGACACTAACCCACCACCAACCCTTTTAGTCGCCTCGTACGACAAGCAGGGATACTGGGGGAGTATTCTTGAAACCCCCTACATAATTCTTAGCGTGATGTAATATATATTTTATTTGATATGACGTGATGAAGGCATTGAATGTTTACCTTATATTCACTGTTTCATTGAACGTTGGCATTGCAGAGTGACCGAAGCAATCTGAAACTCTGCCATCACTTCTTGGGGCGACTGTACAAGGGAATAATTATACCTGGCTTCCAATCCTCCGGGACTCTACCTTCCTCCCAGGCCAATCTGCACATTTTCCACATCCATTCTACTACTATCTCTCCCCCATGCTTCATCATTTCACCACATACTCCATCAATTCCTGGGGCTTTCCCCGATTTAACTTTCTTCATTGCTTCCAGAACTTCTATCCTACTGATTTCTTCCTGTCTTCTCATCTCCCTCTTCCCAGCCATTCCCCAGCCACTTATACTCACATTACTTCCATCCTCTATGTTCAACAATTCCTTAAAGTGTTCTCTCCATCTGCACACTTTTTCTCCCTTCTCCATTTGTAATCTACCATTTTTATCTTTCACTCCCCTGCTAATTTCACTTCCACCCTGTCTTACTCTTTTCACCTCTTCCCAGATCATTTTCTTACAGTCCCTTCACTTTACACTCAAATTCCTTCCATATTCCTCATCCACTCTCTTCTTACTCTCTTACTAATCTTTTCACCTCCCTCTTTCTTTCTACATATAACTCTCTCTTCCTCCTCTCAACTTCTTCCACGCCCTTATTTCTCATCCATTCATTGTATGCTTTCTTCTTTTGTGCCACAGCCTGTCTCACCTCTTCAGTCCACCACGCTGTTCCTTGCACCCCCCTCCGTCTTCTCTTTCTTCCACACACCACATCACATGCTGCACATATTTCTTCTGTAAATATCTTACACACACCTTCCACGTCTCCCATCTGCTCCAATTCATATTTGCCCAATCGTTCCTCCACTTCTCTCTTATACTCTGCTTTTTTCTCATCCTCTTGTAACCTTTCCACTCTCCTTGCAACTACTCCTTCCTCTCGTCTTTCCCTTCTTCTATTCCTCCATCTTACTTGAATCCTAATTCTGGCCACCACCAAGTAGTGGTCAGAAAGTCCACTCCCCCAGCCTCTATAAGCTCTTGCATCCATTACACATCTTCGCATCCTTTCATCCACACACATGTAATCAATCATTGCCTTCCTTTCATTCAGTTCACCACCCACCCTTCTCATCACTCGCCATGTACGGTAGCCTATACCTGTGGATCATTTTATGCCTGAAGAGGGTATTGGCTATCACCAACCCCCTCCCAGCACAATGTCCACTAACGCACTGCCATTCTCATCTATCTCAGCAGGCACACCCCACTCACCAACTATTCCATCCACCTTCGCATTCCCAACTTTACCATTCATATCACCAGTCAAAAACACTCTCTCATTCCTTCCAAACTTTTCCATGCACAATTTTACATTTGTCCAGAACTCTTCTCTCACTCTTCTAGCATGATCTTGCGTTGGCGCATACACACACACAATCGCCCACATTTGTATTCCAATTTTCATAGACATAGATACAGAGATATTAACCCTCACATCCACTGATAGATAAACAGCTGAGAACACGATAACACAGAAAGACAGAATTTCATGCATCAAGAAATTTAGTTATTGGCCTAAAAATAAAAAATGTTAAATGCTTATTATGACAATTCATATTTTAATTAAAGGATCGTGCCAGCAGTGATACGCTCTCGTCCGCTCCGACAAAAACAATATCTTTACTTGTTTTTGTTGTTTTTATTGTAGTTTTTTTCGTATAGTATTGATGATATTACTTTGATGGCCGTAGAAAAATGATGGTTCCTTTTTACTTTCTTCTTTTTTATCTATGGCAACGATGACAAAAGTTTATATACTTCACATATCGTGGGTTGTGGTGGAGGGGGGGTTGTGTGTGTGTGTGTGTGTGTGTGTGTGTGTGTGTGTGTGTGTGTGTGTGTGTGTGTGTGTGTGTGTGTGTTTAGCTTAGGTTGAAGGTATGTGTGCCTGAATGTGTTTGTTTGCTTTGTGTGTGTGTGTGTGTGTGTGTGTGTGTGAGAGAGAGAGAGAGAGGGGGGGGGGATTTTACAACAGGAAGATGCACGGGTCACAGAATCGTATTTAAAGGGCATTTGGTGTTTCCGTAACATCTCTTCTCGAGTAATTTATTTTACACAACCCACGTGAGCATTTCCTTGCATCCTACTGGTGGAAAAATAAAATGATGATATATGTATATAACATACAGTATAACATGTTCACCATACAACATACGCATAAATATACCACTACACTATACTTATACACATCACACCATACCATACCATTACACACACCCACACTCACCCACCCACCCACCCACACACACCCACCCACCCACCCACCCACCCACCCACACACACACACACACACACACACACACACACACCACTCCCCACACCCACACCCACACCCACAGTACACCAGGTCACACCAACACACTTGAAGAGTGGGAAGGATACAAAAAGGGAGAGGAATTAAGTCTTTCAACCTCCTATGACTCACTCTTGTCTGAATAGGATAGTTAATAAGTTAGATGAGTTAGAATTAGAGTTAGATTTAGAGTTGGAGTTAGAATTAGAGTTAGGGTTAGTTAAAATTAGAGAAAGAGTTAGAATTAGAGTTAGAATCATGGTTAGAAGTGAAGTTGCAATTAGAATTAGAGTTAGTTAAAATTAGAATTAATTAGAGTTAGAAGTAGGATTAGAATTAGAGTTGGAATTAGAATTAGAATTAGAGTTAGAGCTAGAATTAGAATTAGATCTAGAATTTGTTAGAATATGAAAGTTTAAGAATTTGCATTAGAACTATTTAGAATTAAAGTGACAGCATTAACACTCTCAGGGCTGTATTCTCGCCAGGTAATGAGGCTCCCAAGCACTCTTTCTTAGCGATTTATCTTTAGATATGGGTGGTTAATATCTATTTTACAGATTATCTGTTTAACGTGAGGCGATATTTGAAGGATTTACACAAGAGAACAGCACAGTATGATGTATTAGGCAAAATAAATCATAACAGAAAAGGTGTTAGGGAGCTTCATTGAGAATACAGGCCTGAGATCCTACACCCACTTTCAGCTTTTAGAATGGCCTAGGTCATTGTTGTGGTTGGTTAAGGAAGCTCCCTAACACCTCTTCCTAAGTTATTTATTTTTGTACATGGGTAGGTAATATCCCTTTGAACGTTATTAAGCCGTTTATGGTTATATTGGAAGGCTTTATGTATCACAGAAGAGAACACTTAGGTATAACAAAACAAATCATATCTCTTAGGTAAAAGTGTTTGGGAGCTTTCCGCCGACAATACGGACTCAGGTATGATCTAGAATATGAGAGGACAGTAAGGTATAAACAGAATAAATCGCTTAGGAAAAAGTGTTAGGGAGCTTCCTGGTGGATTCTATGACTCCCTTTCGGTTGAACAAAATCGTCTGGTGTTGGATATGCCAGGAAAAAACAAAAACAAAAAGTAAATAAATGGAATGTTTTAGTTTTCTTTTTTTTTTTTAAGGATCAGTCGAAACATAAAGATAAATTAGCATATGCTCGATTAAGGTGTAGGTGTTGACAGAGAGAGAGAGAGAGAGAGAGAGAGAGAGAGAGAGAGAGAGAGGACTCAAATTATCTGGGTAAAACAAAAATAAACCGAGAAAAATGTCAGCATACTGTACTGGAGAATTTTATAGATACAAAGTCTCCCTTCCTATAGAGTGTTTTTGTTTAATGAAGGTCCCTCACCCCTTTCAGGTCAGGTGATGGCCAGGTGTAGTCTGACTGGAGGGGTGATTTAACTTTACTAGATATGCACCAGCCTGGTCTAATATCACCACCTCTCCTCCATGGATGCCTAGATGTAACAATACATTGACACAAGAATATGATGCCAGTCACGAAAAAGCGCAACGGAGAGGATGTAGAGTCGTAGTATTGTCATTCTGTCTCACTGATGTACGTGAAATAAGCTGCAAAAGTATAAAAATCTGGGAGAAGTTAAAGGAAAAGGAGTATAGCAACAAACCATAGTCCAACCTCGTACTGAGGCTCCTCTCATTAATTACTGAAGAGGAAACGTTAGGAAACTGGCAACGACACATAAAATTCAACCCAGTCTGACGGAAGGATGTGATGTCAAAATCGAACGACGTCTATCATGTCACGGAAGGTAAGAAGATGGAAAAGAGATTCAGGAATTTACAATTCAGTATGCCGACCTGTGAATATGACGGAAGAGGAAGAGGAGGAGGAGGAAGAGAAAGGTGGAGGAGGAAAGGAGAAAAGAAGGAGAGGAGGAGGAGAAGGAGGAGGAAGAGGGGAAAGAAGAAGAGGAGGAGGAGGAGGACGCAAATATTTCTTTTCATTTCTGCATCCATTAATCTCTTTATCTTGATGATAAAGTTTTCTTGTTTAATCTTGCTGATTCCTCTCTCTCTCTCTCTCTCTCTCTCTCTCTCTCTCTCTCACACACACACACACACACACACACACAAACAGCGACTGAAGCCTTCATTAATCCACCGCTCCTGACCTACTGCGTTTAGGCCTTCCCCATTACGGCGGGCATAAAGCCTCTCTCCCTCTCTATCTCTCTCTCTCTCCCTCGTAAAACCTAACTTCTTTTTTCCTCCAACTCTCTAACTCTTCCCTCCAGCTCTGTAATACTTATCTTTCCATATATATATATATATATATATATATATATATATATATATATATATAAACATTTTGTCGAACTTTCTAATGGTATTGTCTCTCTCTCTCTCTCTCTCTCTCTCTCTCTCAACTGAAACATCCTGCTTTCATTCTAAGAAGCCATTTTCAAAGCAGAATAAAATCGTCAGAAAGTAGCATAAATATCTGATCAAGGG
This sequence comes from Coenobita brevimanus, assembly GCF_032717465.1. Classification (NCBI taxonomy): domain Eukaryota; kingdom Metazoa; phylum Arthropoda; class Malacostraca; order Decapoda; family Coenobitidae; genus Coenobita; species Coenobita brevimanus. The sequence goes on from NC_137069.1 coordinate 40,644,564, forward strand.
AACAATTTCTTTTCTCTTATCGCAAAATTATATTCTTCATTATATTGCTGCTATTTTTTTTTTAACGCAAGAAAGAAGAAACAAAAGGCCAGATGCTCGCATCATGGCTCCCTCCAAGAAAAAAAACAAAAGCAAGATAACAGCGAGCCAAATTCACGATCCGTTCATTTCGAGATTCCTGGACTCACTGCGTTTGACAGACTGGGCATCATCGGCAGTAGGAAATACAGGCAAGGGGAGACAGTTCAAGAGTTGACCTGTTGCATACATGAAGGAGTATTATATTTAGCGTATCATATATTTCAGATATTATCACATGAACAGTCAGATACAGCCAAATGTCTCTTTTAAACTTAATCCTACTTCAGACTGTTTTCTTCAGCTTAGGAGAGACTTCGAACTGGAGGGATTGGAGAGAACATTAATAAACCCCTCCAGAACGAGAGTCCTTCCCTGAGCTGAATGAAATCATCTGGAACAAGTATTAATGAGCGGAATAGGACGTCACCCAGAGTCTAAGGACGGTAATCCCATCAGTTAAGGAAGCTCCCTAACACCTCCTCACCGATTTATTTTTAGATATGGCTGGTTAATATCCTTTTGCACCTTATGTACTAGTATAAAAAGTGACGCGATATTAGAAGTTACGGTATACATAGGAGAACAGTAAGTGTAATAAGCAAAATAAATAGCTTAGGAAAGGGTGTTAGGGAGAATAAGGGGCCAGAAGTTAAAGCTGCCTCACTGTTAGCTGGGAGGAGTAATATCGCTGGCTGCCATAATGTATAATATTAGGACGGACAGGCCAGGGCAAACTGAATATTCTGACACCACGACTGTCTGTGTCGCCCGTATGACACCGTGCCACTTGGGTAATACCGGTGCTCGCTCTCTCTAATGCCAGGTATTGTTCTACATAATTCCAGCTGCTGTCTACCGTCATTCCAGCTGCTGTCTACCGTCATTCCAGCTGCTGTCTACCGCCATTCCAGCTGCTGTCTACCGTCATTCCAGCTGCTGTCTACCGCCATTCCAGCTGCTGTCTACCGTCATTCCAGCTTATCTACCGTCATTCCAGCTGCTGTCTACCGTCATTCCAACTTATCCACCGTCATTCCAGCTGCTGTCTACCGCCATTCCAGTTTATCTACCGTCATTCCAGTTTATCTACCCCATTCCAGCTTATCTACCGTCATTCCAGCTGCTGTCTACCGTCATTCCAGCTGCTGTCTACCGCCATTCCAGCTGCTGTCTACCGCCATTCCAGCTGCTGTCTACCGCCATTCCAGTTTATCTACCGTCATTCCAGTTTATCTACCCCCATTCCAGCTTATCTACCGTCATTCCAGTTTATCCACCAATATTCCAGCTTTATCATCATTCCTGCTGGTCTCATCATTCCAGCTGTTACCATCATTCCAGCTGGTATCGTCATTCCAGCTGGTGTTATCATTCCAGTTGTTATCCCCCGTGTTGATAAGAACGACCCAAGACATGCGTACTAAGTGAAGGGGCTAACAATATCATCTAGAGACAGCCAGAAAAAAAAAAATATATAAGAGGTCGTAGTGAAGATAAAAACAGAGGTTAAATCTAAGCCCACAAGTTATCAAAGTTTCTCTGTATCTAAATAAAATTCTGATATTAGCATAAATAAATAAATAAACAAATAATATAAATCAATCTAAATAATAAAGTCAAGCTGTGTGTGTGTGTGTGTGTGTGTGTGTGTGTGTGTGTGTGTGTGTGTGTTTTTCTCTCTCTCTCTCTCTCTCTCTCTCTCTCTTCTTCTTCTTCTTCTTCTTCTTCTTCTAATTATTATTATTATTGTTATTGTTGCTGTTATTGTTATTGTTTATTTATTATTGTTGCTCCGCGCTTGTCTGAACATGAACCCGGTGGAGTACAGGCTGGAGCTGCCCTTATCCTACAGTCGAACATCTTCCTTTGGGGGGACAGGGAGAGTTGAGGGACGTTTTCATAACCGAGCAGCAGAGTCGCCGGGCTATATCGGTGCCACTACGTGAAGGAGTCCCTCTCTGCCTCAGGTGGAAGAGTAAAGTGGAAGAGAGGAGGTGGATGGGAGTGGTGGATGGATCAAGTGCAACAGTGGACGAGGAAAGTGGCTTGTAGTAGTGAACTAGTGAGAATGGCAAGAGGATAGTGGAAGGATAAGTGGATATGTGTATTAGAAAGAGTGGGTTATGATAACATAACTGAAGGATACTGAGATGGGGATGATGGTAGGATCTCGTAGTAGTAGTAGTAGTAGTAGTAGCAGCAGTAATAATAAAAATAATAATAATAATAATAGAAAAGCATTCGGGAGCCGAATGCTAATCGCCCACCAGTATATACTGTTGGCCAAGTTCAAGATTTTCTCCATATCTTCATACCCTGAAGGTTTCATGGCGATAGCTCAAGCCGTTCATGATATAAAATGGTGCTAAAGGCGGGCAAAAAAAATTAGATGACCTTTGGCAGCCATTTTGGTGACCTTAACCTTGACTCCGAGTGCCCATTTTCGAACTCTTCCAGGATTATGGCCATATCTTGATACCCTGAAGGCTTCATGTTGATAGCTCGAGCCGTTCACGGGATATGATGGGAACACACACACACACACACACACACACACACACACACACACACACACACACACACACACACACACACACACACACACACACACACACACACACACACACACACACACACACACAGGAGAGGGCAAAAGCATTATCACTCCGCCTTCTAAAGGCGGCAATAATGAATGGTGCTAAACAAAACAACCCTCGCCTGACAGCAGTTATTTTGTCAACCAGTTTAGGGTTATACCACCCTGAATATCCGTGACCTTGAGTTTGGCCTTTCAAAGTCACTTAAGGCCAAAGGTCATGGTACCAATTAAAAGCCCTTATGAGACTTCCTGTATGTTGATTATAGTAAATATCCATCTGCCACCAGTTTCGAATTTTAGCACCCCTTGAATATCCGAGACCTTGAGTTTGATCTTTCAAGTTCACTCAAGGTCAAGGGTCTTAGTGGCAAATGAAAGGCCATGTCGGAGTTCCTGTATGTTGATAACAGTAAATATCTCTATCTTCAGTTTCAAGTTATAGCCCTCTGAATATCCGTGACCTTGTTTTTGACCTTTTAAGTCCTCTCTATTACCTCCAAAATTTTATCACTTCCTTTTGGGACCAGTGCCCACATATACTGAAAGTTTCATGAAATCTTATTCAGCCATTGTTCCATAATGTTGCTAAGAAACAATGAAAGAAAGAAATTCGACCAAAACAATACCTCGCCGGACTCCGTCCTGGGCGAGGTAATAAAATGGCGAGATAATAATAATAATAATTGCCGTCATGATCATCATCATCATCACTATTACCATCATCATCACCATTGTCATCATCGTCATCATTATCGTCATCATCATATAGTTCATAACAAAACAAAGACTTATACCAAATTAGTTCATTCTGGCGTATCATTAAAATTATACATTTAGTCAAAGCAAACCACCAATTTACATCTCAATCTTGTCCTCTGTATACCTCCTCCTCTCGCTCCATCTCTCCACCTTGTTCTCTGTCTCTCTTTTCCTCTCACTCCATCTTTCCATCTTGTTCTCAATTTACCTCTTCCTCTCACTCCATCTCTGGGCTGCCACTCAGTTACCCTGGTTGTTCATCTGTTATCTGTTCTTCGAAGGACGTGACCTGCCCACACCCATTTATGCTTTTGGACTGTACTAATTATATCCTCATCTTTTCTTTCATCTCTTTGTATGATATTCAAATTTAATAATAATAATATTTTACTATTTTTCTCTCCTAAATTTACGAGATAAGGGTTTTGTTAGGAAGTCTCTTTTCCAACATATAAATTAGGAAAGGAAGGGAGTACTGATTTATAAGCCCTCATCTTTGGCACAGAAATAAAGCCGTACCATTTAAGATGCTAACTTTCTCTTTTTATCTACTTCATATTCCTAGCCTCTTTCTACCATCAGCTGGCACTGTCTGAATAACCTGTTATTTGTGTGGATATTTTCTGTGCAGCATTCTCTCTCTCTCTCTCTCTCTCTCTCTCTCTCTCTCTCTTTCTCTCTTTGAAAGGGGTTAAAGGATTAATGGAGATTTTTCTGACCCCTCATATCTACGACAGCTGTTGCCGGGTGCTTTCTCGTGTGTTGTGCGGACGGCTCAGCGTTGTCAATATCTAAGGTATCATTAACTCATTTCTTACTCCCACACCCACGCCCACATCAGCAGACACAGCCATCCCCGGAACACAAAGGATAACATGAGGCGAATTTCCAGCGGGTGTTATTTACGAGCCACCCTATATATAGAATTATAAAACCTTTCCTTAGACCATTGGAGGGGGTGATTTTATTTATTCCTCTACTTCGAGGAGTTAATCCTATCCTGAATAAAATCGTTTGGCTGCAGAGAAAGAGGTCTTGGTACTGAAGGGGTCTGTCCTATCCAGGTCATAATCGTCCAGTTGTACTCAGAATAATACCTATCTTTCTATCTATCAGTCTATCTATCAGTCTGTATCTATCTATCTATCTGTATAATACATTTCTATTATGAAAGGGTTGTGGTAGACTTCCTGCAGAAAAACAAAAACAAAAAAATGTTAAGCGGTAGAAATAGGCAAACTGATACTACTTCGTCTACGTCGTCATCGTCGACATTTTCTAGTAGTTGTAATGGTAGTGGAAGTAGTAGTAGCAGTAGTAGAAGTAGTAGTGGTAGTAGTAATAATTATAACAGTAGTAGTAGTAGTAGCAGCTCTCTGAAGCCTATTATTCAAATATTAACTTTATCCACAAATAACAAGGAGACCAGGGATGCCTGTCACACACCTCTTACTCACTCCATTATCCTTGGAGCATTAACTCCATTTCCCTAACATATCAGCTGTTACCACACACTGAATATCACCCACTGATCATTAGCATACACACCACCTAAACATACGATTTATACCACTAGGCTGACTATACAACAATCTCCTACATACACACCACCAGCATGGCCAGGTGATATAGAAGTGTGGCATACAAAAACATTTAGGTAGGGAATCTTACACACACCTTAGATGACACTGTAATGTAAACACATCATACATAGAGACACACACACAATGACTGTTCTTAAATTATTATAAAACATATTTTACACAAAATCTCATCTCATATGTAGCCAATCACAGTAGATAAGTCAGTAATATTATGATAAATACCATAGTAATATTAAAACATTATTTTTAAATATAAAATTAATAAATATAACATCATTTAATAACAAATTCAATCACAATATCCTAGTTTTAAATACATTATTAATATTATATACAGTACAGCAGTAATAAGGGTAATTTTAATATAATTTCAGTATAATGGGACTAATGTAAACTCCATAAAATTATAAACTAGAACAACTTGCTCAACCCTCTCAAAATTCTCTGTCACAATCTTGTAATTAAAACCAATACTAAACAAACCTTGTTATTGCCAATGTGCTTTACTAACCAAGGTACCTCTACCTTACCCCCACACACACACACACACACACACACACACACACACACACACACACACACACACACACACACACACACACACACACACACACACACACACACACACACACACTGCCGCTACTCCACACACCAATCTCACCCCTACGCCGAAACGTCTGAAGACCCATTACCAACAAACAAGGCTCCACAGTATTTCACCCCACCTATTGGCCACCTATTTAACTCTTAAACAAAGAAGCGTTGTTATACTTAATTTCAAACTATAAATACAGATCAGTATCAGTTCAGTCCATTATTAGACAAACTAATTAGATATTAAATGATAGGCCAAACTAGAGAAAAACGAGCAAACTGCTTCACAATTTCATCATATTGTTTGCAAAAAGATAGTAGTAGAATATGCATATTTTTCCAATTTGTATCAAATATAAATTTAAGAATCAAATAGTAAAACGGTAGTTCTAGTAACATTATACATAATTTTCATTTAAAAGTACTACAAAAAGTGACCATAATTATTATTATTAATACTCTTTGAAGTTTGGGTTGAAACAGGATGTGTCATGTCTCCATGGTTGTTCAATCTGTACATGGATGGGGTAATAAAAGAGGTACAAGGTTGGGTAGTGGATGTTGGAGTGGCCCCGGTGAGAGAGGATAGTGTCTGGAAACTCCCTGTACTGTCGTTTACAGATGATAATGTGTTGTTAAGTGAAGACGAAGGGGAGCTGCAAGGCTTGGTGGATGAGTTTGGGAGAGTGTGTAAGAAACGGAATCTAAAGATGAATGTAGGGAAGAGTAAGGTGATGGTCTTTGAAAGAGGTGAAGTCAGTGAATGTACAGCGAGGTTGGATGGTGAGGAATTGGAAAATGTGAGTACGTTTAAGTACTTGGGTAGTGTGATGAGTAAGGATGGAGGTTTGGAGGGTGAAGTGCTTGAAAGGGTACAGCAGGGAAGAAAAGTTGCTGGTTCTTTGAAAGCAGTGATAAGAAACGGAAGTGAGCATGGAAGTGAAAAAGTTACTACATGAGAGTATTGTGATACCAACTTTAACGTATGGAAGTGAAGCTTGGACGTTGTTGGAAGGACACAAGTCAAGAGTGAGAGCAGTGGGAATGAGTTATTTAAAAGGAGCCTGTGGAGTCACACGGAGAGACAGGCTGACGAATGAGGATATAAAGGAGCGTTGTGGTGTGGATGTGGATGTGATAGGAAGCGTTATAAGGAACACACTGAGGTGGTTCGGCCATGTGGAGAGGATGGAGGGTGAAAGACTGACGAGGAGAGTGTATGTGAGTGAGGTGGAGTGGGAAAGAGGGAGGGGGAGGCCGAGGATGAGATGGAGAGATGGGGTGGAGAGGTATATGAGAGAGGGGGGTGTGAGTTGGGAGCGGGGGAGTGAAATGGCGGGGGACAGGGCGACTTGGAGGCGATTTGTTTGTGGCCACGCCAAACGGGATTGAGGCGTCTGACAATAGATAGATAGATAGATAGAACTCACCCATTGCTCTCATTCTCTCTTAAGGCCCTTGCACTGATACTGTTACAATTATGTATTACTACAGTGTTACTATAATATTACTGCAGTGTTACTAGAATTATGTTACACTTGCTACAGTTGTGTACCTACAAACGATATGTAACAATTACAGTACAATTATGTACAATACAATTAAAGTGTAACAATTCATACAGTGTTACTGCAATTCTGTATTACCAGAATCATCACACAAGTAAGGTGAAATATTAGACATTACTAAAGGGAAGAAGTTGAGAGGCGGAAGAGAGAGTTATATGTAGAAAGAAAGAGAAAGATGAAAAGATTAATAAGAGAGAGTAAGAAGAGAGTGGATGAGGAATTTGGAAGGAATTTGAGTGTAAAGTGGAGGGACCGTAAGAAAATGTTCTGGAAAGAGGTGAAAAGAGTAAGACAGGGTGGAAGTGAAGTTAGCAGGGGGGTGAAAGATAAAAATGGTAGATTACTAGTGGAGAAGGGAGAAAAAGTGTGCAGATGGAGAGAACACTTTAAGGAATTGTTGAACATAGACGATGGAAGTAATGCGAGTATAAGTGGCTAGGAAATGGCTGGGAGAAGGAGGGAGGTGAGAAGACAGGAAGAAATCAGTAGGATAGAAGTTGGGGAAACAATGAAGAAAGTTAAATTGGGGAAAGCCCCAGGAATTGATGGAGTGTGTGGTGAAATGCTGAAGCATGGGGGAGAGATAGTAGTAGAATGGATGTGGAAGATGTGCAGATTGACCTGGGAGGAAGGTACAGTCCCGGAGGATTAGAAGTCAGGTATAATTATTCCCTTGTACAAAGGAAAAGGGGAAAAAGAAGTGTGTGGTAATCATAGGGGAATCTGTCTTCTTAGTATAATAGGAAAAGTGTATGGTATGATACTTATTGACAGAGGTAGAGAAAGAACAGAGAAATTAATTGGAGAAGAACAGGGAGGCTTTAGGAAGTGAAGAGGCTGTGTAGATCAGGTATTGATTCTTAGATCTTTAGCAGAAAAGTTTCTAGAGAAGGGAAAGAAGTTGTATGCGGCTTTCATGGATTTGGAGAAAGCATATGACAGGGTGGATATACAAGGATTGTGGAAAATGTTAAGAATATATGGAGTTGATGGGAAGTTGTTGAATGCTGTGAAGAATATGTATGTTGGTGCAAAGGCTGCAGTGCGTGTGGATGGTGAACTAAGTGAATTTTTCTCTTTGAAAGTTGGGTTGAAACAGGGATGTGTCATGTCTCCATGGATGCCCAATCTGTACATGGATGTGGTAATAAAAGAGGTACAAGGTTGTGTAGTGGATGTTGGAGTGGCCCTGGTGAGAGAGGACAGTGTTTGGAAACTCCCTGTACTGTTGTTTGCAGATGATACTGTGTTGTTGAGTGAAGAGGAAGGGGAGCTGCAAGGCTTGGTGGATGAGTTTGGGAGAGTGTGCAAGAAACGAAATCTAAAGGTGAATGTAGGGAAACGTAAAGTAATGGTCTTTGAGAGAGGTGAAGTCAGTGAATGTACAGCGAGGATGGATGGTGAGGAATTGGAAAATGTGAGTACGTTTAAGTACTTGGGTGGTGTGATGAGTAAGGATGGAGGTTTGGAGGGTGAAGTGCATGAAAGGGTACAGCAGGGAAGAAAGGTTGCTGGTTCTTTGAAAGCAGTGATAAGAAACAAGGAAGTGAGCAGGGAAGTGAAAAAGTTACTACATGAGAGTATTGTGATACTAACTCTAACGTATGGAAGTGAAGCTTGGATGTTGTTGGATGGACACAAGTCAAGAGTGAGAGCAGTGGAAATGAGTTATTTAAAAGGAGCCTGTGGAGTCACATGGAGAGACAGGCTGACGAATGAGGATATAAAGGAGCGTTGTGGTGTGGATGTGGATGTGATAGGAAGCATTATGAGGAACACACTGAGGTGATTCGGCCATGTGGAGAGGATGGAGGGTAAAAGACTAGCGAAGAGAGTGTATGTAAGTGAGGTGGAGGGGGGAAGAGGGAGGAGGAGGCCGAGGATGAGATAGAGGGATGGGGTGGAGAGGTATATGAGAGAGGGGTGTGTGAGTTGGGAGCAGGGCAGTGAAATGGCGGGGGACAGGGTGACGTGGAGGCGTTTTGTTTATGGCTACCCCAAACAGGATTGAGGCGTCTGGCAATAGATAGATAGATAGAATACTTTACCACAGTATAAAAACTTTAACACCATGGCCATGCCACAGTATGCAACTTAAGTATATCAGGTGCTCATGTGCAAGAAACAGGTCACCTTGTACATACTGTAGGCTGAGACCTTTCTGTATGAATGTGTTAGGGAATCACAGGCCACCAGAAGCGGCACTTCACCACTTCCAACATGGCAGGCGACAGAATGGTGAAATGGAAATTAATGAGGCGGTCACTGACAGTAAGCACGATCACACGGACATGAGAAGTGGTGAAAGACTCAGCGGTGAAACGAGGGATAGGGATAGACGCCAAGATGAGAGAGATATGGAAGTGCGGGGTGGGTTAAATCACCATGGGGAAGTGAATAGTAGTGAAGCTGGGGGTGAGGAACATCAGGAAGATTATGACAGAAATGAAACTCAGGATGAAGACCACCATAGCGGAGTGCATGAAAGAGGGAATCACCCAGGTTTTTTACGTCCCCAGAACGGTTGTGACATGTACAACGAAGAAGCAGAACAGCCTCACAGGTCTATGCGAGTAGGTCATCCCGCATACTGGATGGGCAAATCCAGAGAAAATGAAGTAACCTGGGTGAACACCACATATAATGAAATTGCTGGATGATCATCAAGTAACCTTTCTGAACCTCCCAAATGCAATGCTACAACTGACATGATCAATGAAATCATTCGCCTAATAGCCAATTACAATAATAACTCACCCATGTGATAGGAAGCGTTATGAGGAACACACTGAGGTGGTTTGGCTATGTGGAGAGGATGGAAGGTGAAAGACTGACGAGGAGAGTGGATGTGAGTGAGGTGGAGGGGGAAAGAGGGAGGGGGAGGCCGAGGATGAGATGGAGAGGTGGGGGTGGAGAGGTATATGAGAGAGGGGGGTGTGAGTTGGGAGCGGGGGAGTGAAATGGCGGGGGACAGGGCGACTTGGAGGCGATTTGTTTGTGGCCACGCCAAACGGGATTGAGGCGTCTGGCAATAGATAGATAGATAGATAGAACTCACCCATTGCCTCATTCTCTCTTAAGGCCCTTGCACTGATACTGTTACAATTATGTATTACTACAGTGTTACTATAATATTACTGCAGTGTTACTAGAATTATGTTACACTTGCTACAGTTGTGTACCTACAAACGATATGTAACAATTACAGTACAATTATGTACAATACAATTAAAGTGTAACAATTCATACAGTGTTACTGCAGTTCTGTATTACCAGAATCATCACACAAGTTAGGTGAAATATTAGACATTACTAAAGGGAAGAAGTTGAGAGGCGGAAGAGAGAGTTATATGTAGAAAGAAAGAGAAAGATGAAAAGATTAATAAGAGAGAGTAAGAAGAGAGTGGATGAGGAATTTGGAAGGAATTTGAGTGTAAAGTGGAGGGACCGTAAGAAAATGTTCTGGAAAGAGGTGAAAAGAGTAAGACAGGGTGGAAGTGAAGTTAGCAGGGGGGTGAAAGATAAAAATGGTAGATTACTAGTGGAGAAGGGAGAAAAAGTGTGCAGATGGAGAGACCACTTTAAGGAATTGTTGAACATAGACGATGGAAGTAATGCGAGTATAAGTGGCTGGGAAATGGCTGGGAGAAGGAGGGAGGTGAGAAGACAGGAAGAAATTAGTAGGATAGAAGTTGGGGAAACAATGAAGAAAGTTAAATTGGGGAAAGCCCCAGGAATTGATGGAGTGTGTGGTGAAATGCTGAAGCATGGGGGAGAGATAGTAGAAGAATGGATGTGGAAGATGTGCAGATTGACCTGGGAGGAAGGTACAGTCCCGGAGGATTGGAAGTCAGGTATAATTATTCCCTTGTACAAAGGAAAAGGGGAAAAAGAAGTGTGTGGTAATCATAGGGGAATCTGTCTTCTTAGTATAATAGGAAAAGTGTATGGTATGATACTTATTGACAGAGGTAGAGAAAGAACAGAGAAATTAATTGGAGAAGAACAGGGAGGCTTTAGGAAGTGAAGAGGCTGTTTAGATCAGGTATTGATTCTTAGATTTTTAGCGGAAAAGTTTCTAGAGAAGGGAAAGAAGTTGTATGCGGCTTTCATGGATTTGGAGAAAGCATTTGACAGGGTGGATAGACAAGGATTGTGGAAAATATAAGAATATATAGAGTTGATGGGAAGTTGTTGAATGCTGTGAAGAATATGTATGTTGGTGCAAAGGCTGCAGTGCGTGTGGATGGTGAACTAAGTGAATTTTTCTCTTTGAAAGTTGGGTTGAAACAGGGATGTGTCATGTCTCCATGAATGCTCCATCTGTACATGGATGTGGTAATAAAAGAGGTACAAGGTTGGGTAGTGGATGTTGGAGTGGCCCTGGTGAGAGAGGACAGTGTTTGGAAACTCCCTGTACTGTTGTTTGCAGATGATACTGTGTTGTTGAGTGAAGACGAAGGGGAGCTGCAAGGCTTGGTGGATGAGTTTGGGAGAGTGTGCAAGAAACGAAATCTAAAGGTGAATGTAGGGAAACGTAAAGTGATGGTCTTTGAGAGAGGTGAAGTCAGTGAATGTACAGCGAGGATGGATGGTGAGGAATTGGATAATGTGAGTACGTTTAAGTACTTGGGTGGTGTGATGAGTAAGAATGGAGGTTTGGAGGGTGAAGTGCATGAAAGGGTACGGCAGGGAAGAAAGGTTGCTGGTTCTTTGAAAGCAGTGATAAGAAACAAGGAAGTGAGCATGGAAGTGAAAAAGTTACTACATGAGAGTATTGTGATACCAACTCTAACGTATGGAAGTGAAGCTTGGATGTTGTTGGATGGACACAAGTCAAGAGTGAGAGCAGTGGAAATGAGTTATTTAAAAGGAGCCTGTAGAGTCACATGAAGAGACAGGCTGACGAATGAGAATATAAAGGAGCGTTGTGGTGTGGATGTGTATGTGAAAAGAAACATTATGAGGATCACACTAAAGTGGTTCTGCCATGGAGAGGATGGAGGGTAAAGGACTGGCGAAGAGAGTGTATGTAAGTGAGGTGGAGGGGGGAAGAGGGAGGGGGAGGCCCAGGATGAGATAGAGGGATGGGGTGGAGAGGTATATGAGAGAGGGGTGTGTGAGTTGGGAGCAGGGCAGTTAAATGGCGAGGGACAGGGTAACGTGGAGGCGTTTTGTTTGTGGCTACCCCAAACAGGATTGAGGCGTCTGGCAATAGATAGATAGATAGAATACTATACCACAGTATAAAAACTTTAATAACACCATGGCCATGCCACAGTATGCAACTTAAGTGTATCAGGTGCTCATGTGCAACAAACAGGTCACCTTGTACATACTGTAGGCTGAGACCTTTCTGTATGAATGTGTCAGGAAATCACAGCCCACCAGAAGCGGCACTTCACCACTTCCAACATGGCAGGCGACAGGAATGGTGAAATGGAAATTAATGAGGCGGTCACTGACAGTAAGCACGATCACACGGACATGAGTAGTGGTGAAAGACTCTGCAGTGAAACGAGGGATAGGGATAGACGCCAAGATGAGAGAGATATGGAAGTGCGGGGTGGGTTAAATCACCATGGGGAAGTGAATAGTAGTGAAGCTGGGGGTGAGGAACATCAGGAAGATTATGACAGAAGTGAAACTCAGGATGAAGACCACCATAGCGGAGTGCATGAAAGAGGGAATCACCCAGGTTTTTTAAGTCCCCAGAACGGTTGTGACACGTACAACGAGGAAGCAGAACAGCCTCAGAGGTCTATGCGAGTAGGTCATCCCGCATACTGGATGGGCAAATCCAGAGAAAATGAAGTAACCTGGGTGAACACCACATATAATGAAATTGCTGGATGATCATCAAGTAACCTTTCTGAACCTCCCAAATGCAATGCTACAACTTTCATGATCAAGGAAATCATTCGCCTAATAGCCAATTACAATAATAACTCACCCATGTGATAGGAAGCGTTATGAGGAACACACTGAGGTGGTTTGTCTATGTGGAGAGGATGGAAGGTGAAAGACTGACGAAGAGAGTGTATGTGAGTGAGGTGGAGGGGGAAAGAGGGAGGGGGAGGCCGAGGATGGGATGGAGAGATGGGGTGGAGAGGTATATGAGAGAGGGGGGTGTGAGTTGGGAGCGGGGGAGTGAAATGGCGGGTGACAGGGCGACTTGGAGGCGATTTGTTTGTGGCCACCCCAAACGGGATTGAGGCGTCTGGTAAAAGATAGATAGATAGATAGAACTCACCCATTGCCTCATTCTCTCTTAAGGCCCTTGCACTGATACTGTTACAATTATGTATTACTACAGTGTTACTATAATATTACTGCAGTGTTACTAGAATTATGTTACACTTGCTACAGTTGTGTACCTACAAACGATATGTAACAATTACAGTACAATTATGTACAATACAATTAAAGTGTAACAATTTATAGAGTGTTACTGCAGTTCTGTATTACCAGAATCATCACACAAGTTTGGTGAAATATTAGACATTACTAAAGGGAAGAAGTTGAGAGGCGGAAGAGAGAGTTATATGTAGAAAGAAAGAGAAAGATGAAAAGATTAATAAGAGAGAGTAAGAAGAGAGTGGATGAGGAATTTGGAAGGAATTTGAGTGTAAAGTGGAGGGACCGTAAGAAAATTTTCTGGAAAGAGGTGAAAAAGAGAGTAAGACAGGGTGGAAGTGAAGTTAGCAGGGGGGTGAAAGATAAAAATGGTAGATTACTAGTGGAGAAGGGAGAAAAAGTGTGCAGATGGAGAGAACACTTTAAGGAATTGTTGAACATAAACGATGGAAGTAATGTGAGTATAAGTGGCTAGGGAATGGCTGGGAGAAGGAGGAGGTGAGAAGACAGGAAGAAAACAGTAGGATAGAAGTTGGGGAAACAATGAAGAAAGTTAAATCGGAGAAAGCCCCAGGAATTGATGGAGTGTGTGGTGAAATGCTGAAGCATGGGGGAGAGATAGTAGTCGAATAGATGTGGAAGATGTGCAGATTGACCTGGGAGGAAGGAACAGTCCCGGAGGATTGGAAGTCAGGGTATAATTATTCCCTTGTACAAAGGAAAAGGGGAAAAAGTAGTGTGTGGTAATCATAGGGGAATCTGTCTTCTTAGTATAATAGGAAAAGTGTATGGTAAGATACTTATTGACAGAGGTAGAGAAAAGAACAGAAAAATTAATTGGAGAAGAACAGGGAGGCTTTAGGAAGGGAAGAGGCTGTGTAGATCAGGTATTCATTCTTAGATCTTTAGCGGAAAAGTTTCTATAGAAGTGAAAGAAGTTGTATGGTGGCTTTCATGGATTTGGAGAAAGCATATGACAGGGTGGACAGACAAGGATTGTGGAAAATGTTAAGAATATATGGAGTAGGATGGGAAGTTGTTGAATGCTGTGAAGAGTATGTGTGTTGGTGCAAAGGCTGCAGTGCGTGTGGATGGTGAACTAAGTGAATTTTTCTCTTTGTATGTTGTGTTGAATCAGGGATTTGTCTTGTCTACTTGGTTGTTCAATCTGTACATGGATGGGGTTATATTAGATGTACAAGGTTGGGTAGTGGATGTTGGAGTGGCCCTTGTGAGTGAGGATAGTGTTTGGAAACTCCCTGTACTGTTGTTTGCAGAAGATACTGTGTTGTTGGAGTGAAGACGAAGGGGAGCTGCAAGGCTTGGTGGATGAGTTTGGGAGAGTGTGCAAGAAACGGAATCTAAAGGTGAATGTAGGGAAGCGTAAAGTGATGGTCTTTGAGAGAGGTGAAGTCAGTGAATGAACAACGAGGATGGATGGTGATGAATTGGAAAATGAGTACGTTTAAGTACTTGGGTAGTGTGATGAGTAAGGATGGAGGTTTGGATGGTGAAGTGCTTGAAAGGGTACAGCAGGGAAGAAAGGTTGCTGGTTCTTTGAAAGCAGTGATAAGAAACAGGGAAGTGAGCATGGAAGTGAAAAAGTTACTACATGAGAGTATTGTGATACCAACTCTAACGTATGGAAGTGAAGCTTGGATGTTGTTGGATGGACACAAGTCAAGAGTGAGAGCAGTGGAAATGAGTTATTTAAGAGGAGCCTGTGGTGTCACATGGAGAGACAGGCTGACGAATGAGGATATAAAGGAGCGTTGTGGTGTGGATGTGGATGTGATAGGAAGCATTATGAGGAACACACTGAGGTGGTTCGGCCATGAGGAGAGGATGGAGGGTAAAAGACTGGCGAAGAGAGTGTATGTAAGTGAGGTGGAGGGGGGAAGAGGGAGGGTTTGTCCGAGGATGAGATAGTGGGATGGGGTGGAGAGGTATATGAGAGCGGGGGGTGAGTTGGGAGCAGGGCAGTGAAATGGCGGGGGACAGGGTAACGTGGAGGCGTTTTGTTTGTGGCTACCCCAAACAGGATTGAGGCGTCTGGCAATAGATAGATAGATAGAATACTATTCCACTGTATTAAAACTTTAATAACACCATGGCCTTGCCTCAGTATGCAACTTAAGTGTATCAGGTGCTCATGTGCAACAAACAGGTCACCTTGTACATACTGTAGGCTGAGACCTTTCAGTATGAATGTGTTAGGGAATCACAGCCCACCAGAAGCGGCACTTCACCACTTCCAACATGGCAGGCGACAGAATGGTGAAATGGAAATTAATGAGGCGGTCACTGACAGTAAGCACGATCACACGGACATGAGTAGTGGTGAAAGACTCTGCGGTGAAACGAGGGATAGGGATAGACGCCAAGATGAGAGAGATATGGAAGTGCGGGGTGGGTTAAATCACCATGGGGAAGTGAATAGTAGTGAAGCTGGGGGTGAGGAACATCAGGAAGATTATGACAGAAATGAAACTCAGGATGAAGACCACCATAGCGGAGTGCATGAAAGAGGGAATCACCCAGGTTTTTTACGTCCCCAGAACGGTTGTGACATGTACAACGAGGAAGCAGAACAGCCTCACAGGTCTACGCGAGTAGGTTATCCCGCATAATGGATGGGCAAATCCAGAGAAAATGAAGTAACCTGGGTGAACACCACATATAATGAAATTGCTGGATGATCATCAAGTAACCTTTCTGAACCTCCCAAATGCAATGCTACAACTGACATGATCAAGGAAATCATTCGCCTAATAGCCAATTACAATAATAACTCACCCATTGCCTCATTCTCTCTTAAGGCCTTTGCACTGATACTGTTACAATTATGTATTACTACAGTGTTACTATAATATTACTGCAGTGTTACTAGAATTATGTTGCACTTGCTACACTTGTGTACCTACAAACGATATGTAACAATTACAGTACAATTATGTACAATACAATTAAAGTGTAACAATTCATACAGTGTTACTGCAATTCTGTATTACCAGAATCATCACACAAGTTAGGTGAAATATTAGACATTACTAAAGGGAAGAAGTTAAGAGGCGGAAGAGAGAGTTATATGTAGAAAGAAAGAGAAAGATGAAAAGATTAGTAAGAGAGAGTAAGAAGAGAGTGGATGAGGAATTTGGAAGGAATTTGAGTGCAAAGTGGAGGGACCGTAAGAAAATGTTCTGGAAAGAGGTGAAAAGAGTAAGACAGGGTGGAAGTGAAGTTAGCAGGGGGGTGAAAGATAAAAATGGTAGATTACTATTGGAGAAGGGAGAAAAAGTGTGCAGATGGAGAGAACACTTTAGAGAATTGTTGAACATAGACGATGGAAGTAATGAGAGTATAAGTGGCTAGGGAATGGCTGGGAGAAGGAGGGAGGTGAGAAGACAGGAAGAAATCAGTAGGATAGAAGTTGGGGAAACAATGAAGAAAGTTGAATCGGGGAAAGCCCCAGGAATTGATGGAGTGTGTGGTGAAATGCTGAAGCATGGGGGAGAGATAGTAGTAGAATGGATGTGGAAGATGTGCAGATTGACCTGGGAGGAAGGTACAGTCCCGGAGGATTGGAAGTGAGGTATAATTATTCCCTTGTACAAAGGAAAAGGGGAAAAAGTAGTGTGTGGTAATCAAAGGGGAATCTGTCTTCTTAGTATAATAGGAAAAGTGTATGGTAGGATACTTATTGACAGAGGTAGAGAAAGAACAGAGAAATTAATTGGAGATGAACAGGGAGGCTTTAGGAAGGGAAGGGGTTGTGTAGATCAGGTATTCATTCTTAGATCTTTAGCGGAAAAGTTTCTAGAGAAGGGAAAGAAGTTGTATGCGGCTTTCATGGATTTGGAGAAAGCATATGACAGGGTGGATAGACAAGGATTGTGGAAAATGTTAAGAATATATGGGAGTAGATGGGAAGTTGTTGAATGCTGTGAAGAGTATGTATGATGGTGCAAAGGCTGCAGTGCGTGTGGATGGTGAACTAAGTGAATTTTTCTCTTTGAAAGTTGGGTTGAAACAGGGATGTGTCATGTCTCCATGGTTGTTCAATCTGTACATGGATGGGGTAATAAAAGATGTACAAGGTTGGGTAGTGGATGTTGGAGTGGCCCTGGTGAGAGAGAATAGTGTTTGGAAACTCCCTGTACTGTTGTTTGCAGAAGATACTGTGTTGTTGAGTGAAGACGAAGGGGAGCTGCAAGGCTTGGTGGATGAGTTTGGGAGAGTGTGCAAGAATCGGAATCTAAAGGTGAATGTAGGGAAGCGTAAAGTGATGGTCTTTGAGAGAGATGAAGTCAGTGAATGTACAGCGAGGATGGATGGTGATGAATTGGAAAATGTGAGTACGTTTAAGTACTTGGGTAGTGTGATGAGTAAGGATGGAGGTTTGGAGGGTGAAGTGCTTGAAAGGGTACAGCAGGGAAGAAAGGTTGCTGGTTCTTTGAAAGCAGTGATAAGAAACAGGGAAGTGAGCATGGAAGTGAAAAAGTTACTACATGAGAGTATTGTGATACCAACTCTAACGTATGGAAGTGAAGCTTGGATGTTGTTGGATGGACACATGTCAAGAGTGAGAGCAGTGGAAATGAGTTATTTAAGAGGAGCCTGTGGAGTCACATGGAGAGACAGGCTGACGAATGAGGATATAAAGGAGCGTTGTGGTGTGGATGTGGATGTGATAGGAAGCATTATGAGGAACACACTGAGGTGGTTCGGCCATGTGGAGAGGATGGAGGGTAAAAGACTGGCGAAGAGAGTGTATGTAAGTGAGGTGGAGGGGGGAAGAGGGAGGGGGAGGCCGAGGATGAGATAGAGGGATGGGGTGGAGAGGTATATGAGAGAGGGGTGTGTGAGTTGGGAGCAGGGCAGTGAAATGGCGGGGGACAGGGTAACGTGGAGGCGTTTTGTTTGTGGCTACCCCAAACAGGATTGAGGCGTCTGGCAATAGATAGATAGATAGAATACTATACCACAGTATAAAAACTTTAATAACACCATGGCCATGCCACAGTATGCAACTTAAGTGTATCAGGTGCTCATGTGCAACAAACAGGTCACCTTGTACATACTGTAGGCTGAGACCTTTCTGTATGAATGTGTTAGGGAATCACAGCCCACCAGAAGCGGCACTTCACCACTTCCAACATGACAGGCGACAGAATGGTGAAATGGAAATTAATGAGGCGGTCACTGACAGTAAGCACGATCACACGGACATGAGTAGTGGTGAAAGACTCAGCGGTGAAACGAGGGATAGGGATAGACGCCAAGATGAGAGAGATATGGAAGTGCGGGGTGGGTTAAATCACCATGGGGAAGTGAATAGTAGTGAAGCTGGGGGTGAGGAACATCAGGAAGATTATGACAGAAATGAAACTCAGGATGAAGACCACCATAGCGGAGTGCATGAAAGAGGGAATCACCCAGGTTTTTTACGTCCCCAGAACGGTTGTGACACGTACAAAGAGGAAGCAGAACAGCCTCACAGGACTATGCGAGTAGGTCATCCCGCATACTGGATGGGCAAATCCAGAGAAAATGAAGAAACCTGGGTGAACACCACATATAATGAAATTGCTGGATGATCATCAAGTAACCTTTCTGAACCTCCCAAATGCAATGCTACAACTGACATGATCAAGGAAATCATTCGCCTAATAGCCAATTACAATAATAACTCACCCATTGCCTCATTCTCTCTTAAGGCCTTTGCACTGATACTGTTACAATTATGTATTACTACAGTGTTACTATAATATTACTGCAGTGTTACTAGAATTATGTTGCACTTGCTACACTTGTGTACCTACAAACGATATGTAACAATTACAGTAGAATTATGTACAATACAATTAAAGTGTAACAATTCATACAGTGTTCCTGCAATTCTGTATTACCAGAATCATCACACCAGCTAGGTGAAATATTAGACATTACTAAAGGGAAGAAGTTAAGAGGCGGAAGAGAGAGTTATATGTAGAAAGAAAGAAAAAGATGAAAAGATTAGTAAGACAGAGTAAGAAGAGAGTGGATGAGGAATTTGGAAGGAATTTGAGTGTAAAATGGAGGGACCGTAAGAAAATGTTCTGGAAAGAGGTGAAAAGAGTAAGACAGGGTGGAAGTGAAGTTAGCAGGGGGGTGAAAGATAAAAATGGTAGATTACTAGTGGAGAAGGGAGAAAAAGTGTGCAGATGGAGAGAACACTTTAGAGAATTGATGAACATAGACGATGGAAGTAATGCGAGTATAAGTGGCTAGGGAATGGCTGGGAGAAGGAGGGAGGTGAGAAGACAGGAAGAAATCAGTAGGATAGAAGTTGGGGAAACAATGAAGAAAGTTAAATCGGGGAAAGCCCCAGGAATTGATGGAGTGTGTGGTGAAATGCTGAAGCATGGGGGAGAGATAGTAGTAGAATGGATGTGGAAGATGTGCAGATTGACCTGGGAGGAAGGTACAGTTCCGGAGGATTGGAAGTCAGGTATAATTATTCCCTTGTACAAAGGAAAAGGGGAAAAAGTAGTGTGTGGTAATCAAAGGGGAATCTGTCTTCTTAGTATAATAGGAAAAGTGTATGGTAGGATACTTATTGACAGAGGTAGAGAAAGAACAGAGAAAATAATTGGAGATGAACAGGGAGGCTTAAGGAAGGGAAGAGGTTGTGTAGATCAGGTATTCATTCTTAGATCTTTAGCGGAAAATTTTCTAGAGAAGGGAAAGAAGTTGTATGCGGCTTTCATGGATTTGGAGAAAGCATATGACAGGGTGGATAGACAAGGATTGTGGAAAATGTTAAGAATATATGGAGTAGATGGAAAGTTGTTGAATGCTGTGAAGAGTATGTATGATGGTGCAAAGGCTGCAGTGCGTGTGGATGGTGAACTAAGTGAATTTTTCTCTTTGAAAGTTGGGTTGAAACAGGGATGTGTCATGTCTCCATGGTTGTTCAATCTGTACATGGATGGGGTAATAAAAGAGGTACAACGTTGGGTAGAGGATGTTGGAGTGGCCTTGGTGAGAGAGGATAGTGTTTGGAAACTCCCTGTACTGTTGTTTGCAGAAGATACTGTGTTGTTGAGTGAAGATGAAGGGGAGCTGCAAGGCTTGGTGGATAAGTTTGGGAGAGTGTGCAAGAATCGGAATCTAAAGGTGAATGTAGGGAAGCGTAAAGTGATGGTCTTTGAGAGAGGTGAAGTCAGTGAATGTACAGCGAGGATGGATGGTGATGAATTGGAAAATGTGAGTACGTTTAAGTACTTGGGTAGTGTGATGAGTAAGGATGGAGGTTTGGAGGGTGAAGTGCTTGAAAGGGTACAGCAGGGAAGAAAGGTTGCTGGTTCTTTGAAAGCAGTGATAAGAAACAGGGAAGTGAGCATGGAAGTGAAAAAGTTACTACATGAGAGTATTGTGATACCAACTCTAACGTATGGAAGTGAAGCTTGGATGTTGTTGGATGGACACAAGTCAAGAGTGAGAGCAGTGGAAATGAGTTATTTAAGAGGAGCCTGTGGAGTCACATGGAGAGACAGGCTGACGAATGAGGATATAAAGGAGCGTTGTGGTGTGGATGTGGATGTGATAGGAAGCATTATGAGGAACACACTGAGGTGGTTCGGCCATGTGGAGAGGATGGAGGGTAAAAGACTGGCGAAGAGAGTGTATGTAAGTGAGGTGGAGGGGGGAAGAGGGAGGGGGAGGCCGAGGATGAGATAGAGGGATGGGGTGGAGAGGTATATGAGAGAGGGGTGTGTGAGTTGGGAGCAGGGCAGTGAAATGGCGGGGGACAGGGTAACGTGGAGGCGTTTTGTTTGTGGCTACCCCAAACAGGATTGAGGCGTCTGGCAATAGATAGATAGATAGAATACTATACCACAGTATAAAAACTTTAATAACACCATGGCCATGCCACAGTATGCAACTTAAGTGTATCAGGTGCTCATGTGCAACAAACAGGTCACCTTGTACATACTGTAGGCTGAGACCTTTCTGTATGAATGTGTTAGGGAATCACAGCCCACCAGAAGCGGCACTTCACCACTTCCAACATGGCAGGCGACAGATTGGTGAAATGGAAATTAATGAGGCGGTCACTGACAGTAAGCACGATCACACGGACATGAGTAGTGGTGGAAGACTCAGCGGTGAAACGAGGGATAGGGATAGACGCCAAGATGAGAGAGATATGGAAGTGCGGGGTGGGTTAAATCACCATGGGGAAGTGAATAGTAGTGAAGCTGGGGGTGAGGAACATCAGGAAGATTATGACAGAAATGAAACTCAGGATGAAGACCACCATAGCGGAGTGCATGAAAGAGGGAATCACCCAGGTTTTTCACGTCCCCAGAACGGTTGTGACACGTACAACGAGGAAGCAGAACAGCCTCACAGGTCTATGCGAGTAGGTCATCCCGCATACTGGATGGGCAAATCCAGAGAAAATGAAGTAACCTGGGTGAACACCACATATAATGAAATTGTTGGATGATCATCAAGTAACCTTTCTGAACCTCAGAAATGCAATGCTACAACTGACATGATCAAGGAAATCATTCGCCTAATAGCCAATTATAATAATAACTCACCCATTGCCTCATTCTCTCTTAAGGCCTTTGCACTGATACTGTTACAATTATGTATTACTACAGTGTTACTATAATATTACTGTACTATTACTAGAATTATGTTGCACTTGCTACAGTTGTGTACCTACAAACGATATGTAACAATTACAGTACAATTATGTACAATACAATTAAAGTGTAACAATTCATACAGTGTTACTGCAATTCTGTATTACCAGAATCATCACACAAGTTAGGTGAAATATTAGACATTACTAAAGGGAAGAAGTTGAGAGGCGGAAGAGAGAGTTATATGTAGAAAGAAAGAGAAAGATGAAAAGATTAATAAGAGAGAGTAAGAAGAGAGTGGATGAGGAATTTAGAAGGAATTTGAGTGTAAAGTGGAGGGACCGTAAGAAAATGTTCTGGAAAGAGGTGAAAAGAGTAAGACAGGGTGGAAGTGAAGTTAGCAGGGGGGTGAAAGATAAAAATGGTAGATTACTAGTGGGGAAGGGAGAAAAAGTGTGCAGATGGAGAGAACACTTTAAGGAATTGTTGAACATAGACGATGGAAGTAATGCGAGTATAAGTGGCTAGGGAATGGCTGGGAGAAGGAGGGAGGTCAGAAGACAGGAAGAAATCAGTAGGATAGAAGTTGGGGAAACAATGAAGAAAGTTAAATCGGGGAAAGCCCCAGGAATTGATGGAGTGCGTGGTGAAATGGTGAAGCATGGGGGAGAGATAGTAGTAGAATGGATGTGGAAGATGTGCAGATCGACCTGGGAGGAAGGTACAGTCCCGGAGGATTGAAAGTCAGGTATAATTATTCCCTTGTACAAAGGAAAAGGGAAAAAAGAAGTGTGTGGTAATCATAGGGGAATCTGTCTTCTTAGTATAATAGGAAAAGTGTATGGTAAGATACTTATTGACAGAGGTAGAGAATGAACAGAGAAATTAATTGGAGAAGAACAGGGAGGCTTTAGGAAGGGAAGGGGTTGTGTAGATCAGGTATTCATTCTTAGATCTTTAGCGGAAAAGTTTCTAGAGAAGGGACAAAAGTTGTATGCGGCTTTCATGCATTTGGAGAAAGCATATGACAGGTTGGATAGACAAGGATTGTGGAAAATGTTAAGAATATATGGAGTAGATGGGAAGTTGTTAAATGCTGTGAAGAGTATGTATGATTGTGCAAAGACTGTAGTGCGTGTGGATGGTGAACTAAGTGAATTTTTCTCTTTGAAATTTGGGTTGAAACAGGGATGTGTCATGTCTCCATGGTTGTTCAATCTGTACATGGATGGGGTAATAAAAGAGGTACAAGGTTGGGTAGTGGATGTTGGAGTGGCCCTGGTGAGAGAGGATAGTGTTTGGAAACTCCCTGTACTGTTGTTTGCAGAAGATACTGTGTTGTTGAGTGAAGACGAAGGGGAGCTGCAAGGCTTGGTGGATAAGTTTGGGAGAGTGTGCAAGAATCGGAATCTAAAGGTGAATGTAGGGAAGCGTAAAGTGATGGTCTTTGAGAGAGGTGAAGTCAGTGAATGTACAGCGAGGATGGATGGTGATGAATTGGAAAATGTGAGTACGTTTAAGTACTTGGGTAGTGTGATGAGTAAGGATGGAGGTTTGGAGGGTGAAGTGCTTGAAAGGGTACAGCAGGGAAGAAAGGTTGCTGGTTCTTTGAAAGCAGTGATAAGAAACAGGGAAGTGAGCATGGAAGTGAAAAAGTTACTACATGATAGTATTGTGATACCAACTCTAACGTATGGAAGTGAAGCTTGGATGTTGTTGGATGGACACAAGTCAAGAGTGAGAGCAGTGGAAATGAGTTATTTAAAAGGAGCCTGTGGAGTCACATGGAGAGACAGGCTGACGAATGAGGATATAAAGGAGCGTTGTGGTGTGGATGTGGATGTGATAGGAAGCGTTATGAGGAACACACTGAGGTGGTTTGCCATGTGGAGAGGATGGAGGGTGGAAGACTGACGAAGAGAGTGTATGTGAGTGAGGTGGAGGGGATAAGAGGGAAGGGGAGGCCGAGGATGAGATGGAGGGATGGGGTAGAGAGGTATAAGAGAGAGGGGTGTGTGAGTTGGGAGCAGGGCAGTGAAATGGAGGGGGGCCAGGACGACTTGGAGGCGATTTGTTTGTGGCCACCCTAAACGGGATTGAGGCGTCTGGCAATAGATAGATAGAATAGACTAAAGGGATAACTTCATGTGTAACGTAATGACCTAGTAGTATTACCATTGCACAATTATATGTGTATGTCCGTTATACATACACATTTTACAATATGTTATACAATATTCTATAATCAGTTTAACTATAGTGCTTTTGTTCAGTTATGTATACAATTTGTGTAAAATGTATTATGTTTCTCGAATATTATTAGGTCAATACAATATTATCATGAATATTATATCTATACAATATTGTGATCAATATTATGTATTAATGGATTAGAGTGTGTCACTGATGAATGCTGTCGGAGGACCGCCAGCTGGCGTGACCGCGCGATGTCAGGACTCCATAATATAATAATACAACTCATAGATAGATAGAAGCACCAAGCCAGGGGTGAGACAGGAAGTGTATCAGCGAGAATCAAGCAAAAGGAAACTAGCTTGCAACTCTTAAGTGAAGGAATGCTGGAAGTGCACCGGAAGCAGTACATACACACAGACATACAGAGTTCTAGAAGGTTCCACGACAGTATGGCCCACGTGACACGACCCCTGCTAAACAAGAATGTAGGAATCAGAGATCAGAAAGGGGTTAGCCATAGAACTGACGGGTAGCGGAGAGAGCAAATAAGAAGAGGGGTCTGATGAGACTTGGTAAATTAAGTCCCTGTGTAATACATATGCTGCTCAACTTAGACTTTCTTTGAAGATAATAAATCAAGATCAACTCCTGTATTCATCTTTAACTCCTCCTGCACTTCGATTAGCACCATAACTTTAACCAAAACTCAAGACTTACATATTACAAGACCAAAGAGTCACATATATATAAATGGTGGCAGTACTGAGTGGGAATCCGACCTTCTATGGTGAGGTTAGCCTATGACTATAGCTGTTAACCACTACAATCAACACTGAAATCAGGCCATGGAATTTCCAGAGTAATATCGTCCATCAACTCAGCCCTAGAATTATTGAGAGGAGATCTTCATTCAACTCTGCCTTTATCTTCCAAGATCGACATCTGCTTTCGACATGCCTCTCCTAGTGACATCATCTGTATCAAGTGGGTGTAATTATATTTACTCATTTCTTCTTGTGTTTTAAATTAGGTACAATCACCTCCTTTACTTATTTTTATATTTGCACCTATACACTCACTATCATTCCTTACAACTCATTTACTCATCTATTTAGTTAGGACATAAACAAAAGACGTATTTCATAACACCATACCTTAGCAACATGAATTCTTCTTAGCTGAGTGATATGACAGGAGTATTTTCACATCCACCCATGTTAGTAACAGATGATACACAGTTAGCGCCCACTGCAGATACACAATTAAGAGAGCATCAGGGCAACACACCCACCCTACAGAATTCACCGCAAACTAAAGACAAAGAAACAAATACCTCAATTCTAGATAATAATGATGATGATTGGCAAACCCCCTCTGATGTAATGAGTGAGAACATTGTCTCTGACTTGCATACCTATGAAAATATACTTAACAGAGTTCATTGTTCAGGGAAAACCTATTCCACTATTCCCTCACACAACGATAAACAAGTCCAAGTTAAATTAACAGAACAACCAAACATAACTCATGAAACCAATCCAGAAAACAACAATAATTACAATAATAAATTAAGGTCACATAGCAAACAGTCAAACATAGGTGCTTCTATCTATCTATCTATCTATGAGTTGTATTATTATAATATGGAGTCCTGACAATACCACATCTCTTGCTCAACAAGACCCGCCTGAGAGCAAGTATTACGGAAAATATTAAGGCGATCCAAAGGCGGGTTAAAACATGGAAAAGAGGTGAAATCGACAACCTACTTGAGGAAGCAAGGGCCTTGCAGATGAGAATAAGCAACAGAGGCAGAAGAAACCAAAACACCAACGATGTGGCAAGGATTTTTGGCAGCAAGATGAGACACAGGAAGGTCTCAATGGCAACAGGACCCCTGTCAGCTGAATCACCAAATGGAGTACTTGACCTGACAGAAGAAACAATGCAACAACTAAAAGAAAAACATCCGACTGCACGACAAGCAAGTGCCCAGTCAAAGTGGGAACTACACTCCTCCCAATTCCATTATATATGACAAGATAACTGGAGATATGGTGTGGAGGAAGACAATGCACACACAGAGAGGGGCAGGACCGTCAGGCCTGAATGAAAATCTTGGCGAGTAATCCTCAGTAAGGTCAAGTTTGGGGAGGCAGCAACAGACCTGTGTAACACCATTGCCTCACTGGTGAGGAAGCTGGCTTCAAGTCAATGCAACAGTATCGAAGCACTGACGGCTTGCAGACTAATCCCCCTTGATAAGAATCATGGATGTAGGCCCATCAGGGTGGGTGAAGTCTTAAGACGGATCATAGGAAAATGTATCATGGAGGTGGTGAAAGATGATGTGAAGCAGGCAGTTGGCAACCTCCAAGTGTGTGCAGGCCAGAAGGCAGGAGGTGAGGCAGGAGTTCACTCCATGAGGAAGATATATGAGGAAGAGGACTGTCAGGCAGTATTATTAGTTGATGCCTCAAACGCATTTAATTCCATCAACCGAGAGGCAGTGCTGCACAACATCAAAATTAAATGCCCAGCATTCGCCAATATGTGGAAAACACCTACAAAGAACCGGCAGACCTCTACATTGTGGACAAGACAGCTGCTTATGATGTCGGTGTAATCCAATCCACAGAAGGAACTACCCAGGGGGACCCCGTTGCCACGGCTATGTACACCCTGGTTATGACAGTGCTGCAACAACACATCAAATACGAGGCCACCAATGTAAAGCAAGTAGCCTATGCAGATGCCCTCACAGGGGCTGGCAAGGTGGAGGATATGAGCAAATGGTAAGACCTTGTAACATCTCTTGGTCCTGAAACAAGTTACTGCCCTAATGCAAGTAAGTCCATCTTGATCGTGAAACCAGCTTACTATCAAGTTGCACAGGAGGCCTTTAGAGGCACAAACGTGATAATGACTAAGGAAGGTCAGAGGCATCTAGGTTCTGTGATTCTAAGGAATTCAAAGACCAATATGTGAGTGAAAAGGTAAAATTGTGAGTAGAAGAAATTCATGTATTATCCAGCCACGCAAAAACAGAACCCCATGCAGCATTCAGCGCATTTATGTATGGTGTAAAGCACAAGTGGACCTTCGTGATGAGGACCATACCAGACATCGAGTTGCTGCTGCAACCACTGGATGATGCTATCAGGAATTCATTCCTCCCGTCTCTGACCAATGGCCGCAGCCCCACACCAGGAGAGAGGGACCTTCTAGCTCTCGTGAGGTCAGTCAGTCGCTCTCATGAGGTCAGTTGAGTCGCACTCGTGAGGTCAGTTTGAGTCACTCTCGTGAGGTCAGTCTGCTCAGACATGCTAGTGACCTGATAGTGTTGTGCTAGTGTGTTTTAGTGACCTGTGATAGTGTTGTGTTAGTGTGTTGTAGTGACCTGTGATAGTGCTGTGCAAGTGATCCGTGAAAGTGTTGTGCTAGTGTGTTGTAGTGACCCGTGATAGTGCTGTGCTACCTTGTGTGAATTTGTGTGTAATGACTTCCTCGGCAGAGAGCTGTGTCCCCACTGCAGGTACTGAAAAGGACTACCTTGAATTAAAGGAGGACCTTCTCAAACTGAAGAAGGAGGTACAAATTCTCAGGCAGGAGAAGTCACAAATGAAGCAATTGTTTGAGGAGATGTTGGAGGAGAAAGAGAAAAAGGCTGAAGGTTGGACACTAGTTCACAAGGGTGCAACGAAGTTCATTCTTAAGAAGCAAATGGAAGTTAAGACCACTAATGCCTTCAACGCACTACGGAACGAATGTGAATGGTAGGCAGAGAGGGAAGTAGAGGAGAAGGACGGTGAGAGAACTTCCAGCACAGGTAAGTATATCAGAACAAGAAAGGTAAGAAAATTGTTGCTGTTGTTGGAGACTCCCAGGTGAGATATCTTAACAGAGCCATGTATACTCCACTCGCTAAACATGTGTGTCTTCCAGGGGCCAGAGTGGCTAATGTGATAGAAAAAATTTCAAATATCGTGAGGGATAGTGTTGACAAACCCACTGTGTGCCTCAGTGTAGGAGGCAATGATATTAGTTGGCGTAAGAGTGAGGTCCTGTGGCAAAGGTACAAATTGATGTTAGAGAAGGTTAGGGAGAGGGGAGGAACCCCTGTAGTGCTTGGTGTTTTATCCAGGTGGCGGGTTGGGAGGGAGTGGTTGAGCAGGGCAATAGGGTTTAAATGCCGCCTTAAATGGTATTGCAAAGATAATGCAATACCTTTCATAGACAGCTGGGACCGGTTTTATGGAAGGAGTAGCCTTGTATAGTTGGGCTGGGACTCATCTTAGCAGGCAGGGAGTTACTGTTTTAGCTGGAATGATAGACAGGGAGTTAGAGGGATTTTTTCGAGGTTGAGAAGTAGACGTACAGGAAGTTACAGCAACTTCACTCAGAAATCATTATTACCATGTTTGGATAGATGCATCAAGACTTGCAACATTAAGAACAAAAATTCAACCATTAGTGTAGATACATCCACTCAGGCACCTCAAATTGAGCAGGCGATGATAGATGACAGAACAAGCGATGATAGAAGGGCAATAAGCGAAAGTACAAATAATTGTTGTATTAGTAAAGTAAAGAGTTTCCCATTTAGTAATGAAATAAAAAAACAGTAATTCCCAAGGTAAAGGCATAACTACTCATAATAATCTAAAAGTGTGCTACACAAACAGCCGAAGTGTACATAATAAAATGGATGAACTGAGGGCTTTAATTGTATAGAGAAAATAGACATTGCCATTATTAGTGAAACTTGGATGAATACAGACACACGAGAACTTTTAGCAGACTATCGGATAAAAGGCTATAATATTTTTGTGTCAAACCGTCTGGGAAGAAAGGGAGGCGGGGTAGCTATTTATGTAAAGGTTTCATTAAACTGTTACAATAAAGCAGACATTAAAGTAAATAGGGACACCGAAAGTGTCTGGGTTGAAATTAGTAACAATAGGGAGAAATTAGTCTTAGGAGCAATTTACAGATCTCCAAAATTAAGTAGAGCAGATAGTAAATACCTTTGGGAGGAAATTAGGAAAGCACCACAGTCCAGCTTAGTAATAATTGTAGAGGACCTGAATCTGCAAAGGATAGATTGGAGAAATCAGACAGGGGATGCAAAGTCAGAGGAATTTCTTGTGGTAGGATAATTTCCTTTATCAGTAAATCAGGGAGCCCACCAGAGGTAATAATATACTAGATTTGGTTTTAGCTAATAAAGAAAATATCATTAGTGATATAGAGGTTGGTGGACGACTTGGTAATAGTGATCATGAAGAAATTTGGTTCAGATTTGTTTGGGATGTCTGTTCCACTGAAAATACCTCCACCGTTCCTAATTTTCGTCTAGATTTCGATGGCTTAAGAGCTTAATTTAAAGTGGTATTCCGTAGGGAGAATAGCTATTTTAGGGAGTAGCAGGTCAGTGGGGAATCCCAGGTCATAGGTGAGGGGCAGGAAACATGTGCGAATGTGGAGGGTGAGGTGGCAGATAAGAGTGTAGTCCAGGTGACAGGGATTAAGTCAGCTCCAGTACCAAGTAGACGTTCGACCAGAGAGAAGGATAACTAGTTAGTAAATATAATACACCGAGGCCAAGATACATACACTATATCCCTTCAAAACCGTTTAGAACGAATAATTCAGAACCAAGATGGTTATACAACAGATTAAAATCTCTCATAGGCCAAAGGAAAGGAATATACAGAAAAATAGAACGTGGAGAGGAACACTTGCGTAACCGGTAGGCGATTTTAAATAGAAAGGTAAAGAGGGAAATACGAAAAGCAAAGAGAAGTTATGAAATTAAGGTTGCTAGTGAATCGAAGGAAAACCCTAAGGGTTATTATCAAATGTACCGTACAAAAAAAAAAGATAGGATAGGACAACTCAGAACAGAATCAGGCGACATTACCAGTGAAGATAAAGAAATGTGCTCCATCCTAAATCATTATTTCATATCAGTATTCACCAAGGAAAATCTAGACCTGGTCCCTCAAGCAGCAAATATTTATCATGAGAGTACGGAAAATATTCTTAGTAAAATAACCATTAGTAAGGAGGACGTATTTAAAAAAATTAATAAGTTAAAACCTCAAAAATCGCCAGGTCCGGACGATATACAGTATATGCAAAAATTATAAAAGAAACCAAAGAAGAATTATGTCAGCCACTTTTAACATTATTTAATGACTCCTAAATTTCAGGAGAAGTTCCAGAGGCATGGAAGACCGCAAATGTAGTGCCCATCTTTAAAAAGGGTGATAAAGCATCTGCGTCAAATTATCGTCCGATAAGTCTAATGTCAATAGTAGGAAAAATGTAAGAGTCAATTTTGGCAAATAAGATTAGAGAACACTTGGAAAGATTTAATCTTATAAAAGAAAGTCAGCACGGATTCAGGCAAGGACGATCCTGCCTCACAAACTTGTCATTCTACTCGGAGGTCTATGAGGCAGTAGATAGCGATAAAGCTTACGATGTTATTTATCTGGACTTTAGTAAAGCTTTTGATAGGGTCCCACACGAAAGGTTAGTTAGAAAGGTTCGAGCACACGGTATAGACGGAGATATCTTAAAATGGGTAGAATCCTGGCTGAAAGGACGAAAGCAGAGAGTATTAATAAATGGAACTAAGTCAGATTGAGGATTAGTAACTAGCGGTGTACCACAGAGTTCAGTACTCGGTCCCATATTATTTATTATATATATAAATGATCTAGACTTAGGAGTCACTAGCAGCATCAGCAAATTTGCCGACGATACAAAAATAGGCCGTATCATTCACTCGACTGACGATTGTCATAACTTACAAAAGACCTCGATACATTATCCAAATGGTATAAAACTTGGCAAATGGAATGTAACGTTGAAAAATGTAAAGTACTTAACGTAGGCAAGGCCATTGGAGACACTAAATACAGCTTAGATAACAAAGAATTTAGCAAATCAGAATGGGAGAGGGATCTAGGAATTGTGGTTAGCAACGACCTTAAACCAAGGCAACAGTGTATTAATGCGAGAAATAAAGCAAATAGGGTCCTAGGATTTATTTCGAGAAGCGTGAGCAATAGATCATCAAAAGTAATACTGCAACTTTATCCAGCATTAGTAAGGCCACATTTAGACTACGCAGTACAATTTTGGTGTCCTTACTATAGAATGGATATTAATTCGTTAGAAAATGTACAGAGAAAAATGACAAAAATGATACATGACGTTCGGAACCTGTCATATGAAGACAGACTGAAAAGACTAAGTCTGCATTCGCTAGAGGCGTAGAGTAAGGGGAGACTTAATTGAAGTGTTTAAGTGGATGAACGGTATAAATAAGTGAGATATTAGGAACGTACTTAAAGTGAGCATACAGGATAGAACTAGAAGTAATGGTTTCAAACTAGAAAAATTCCGTTTCAGTAAGGAAATAGGTAGAAATTGGTTTGGTAATAGAGTAGTAGATGAATGGAATAAGCTACCTAGTAAAGTAGTTGCAGCCTCTTCCATTGAGAGTTTCAAGCATAGGCTAGATAAGCATATGACAAATAAGGGGTGTGTATAGAAAAAAAATTCTTATTACCAATACTAATTCATAATTTTTCCTTTTCAGGTTACACTATGATAGTCTTTACTCTCCTTTCACACTTTCCCGTAATATGTCCACGCCAGTTTTTCTATAGTTGTTGTTTGATATTTACCCACACTTGGTGGGGCACGGGCAAACTAAGAGCCCGTCAGAGAAAAGCCTTAAAAAAAAAAAAAAAAAAAAAGCAGGATCAATGCCTGAGAGAATTACCGAGGAGGAGGGTAGTCCCGCACAGTGCGCAAAATTCTCTGAAAAGATGCATTGCCAACAACCCTAGCTGCATCAAAGACATCATCCCCAGTACGAGGGAAGCCTCCGCCAGGACCTGCAAGAAGCAGCGCTGTGGCAGGACAGTCTAGTAAGTAATGGGACAAAGGATCGGCGGACCATGCATAGCAATGGGGGCACGGGTCAGGCTCCAAGCCGGCAACCTGGCAGTAGCACAGGAAACCTAAGCGGAGACGCCTAATCCTAACTAGAAGAAAGTTGGGTAATCCAGTTGGTATCGGAAGAGGTGAATAAGATGTGGCCGCCGCATACCAGGCAGCCGAGCGTGATCCCTCGGCAATACAGAGTTCATGCTCATCCCTGGTACGCCTGTAGATAGTGGCATACACCTCCGAGAGGACACGGGTGGCACAGGGGCGAAGCGGAAATGTGACAGCAGGGAGGGTGCTAGCCGCACGTGCAGTTGTATCTGCCAGTTCATTCCCCCAAACGCCAACATGTCCAGGGACCCAGTGAAAAATCACTGAGCCACCACGCTGCTCAATGAAAGACGCAACAGTATATATAGCCGTTAGTAGGAAACGGTGAGATGTAAGCGAGAGACTCCAGACACTGAAGGGCAGAGAGTGAGTCAGTGTGCAGAACGACTCGCTGATGCTGATGCCGGTAAGCATGACGCAAGGCACCGAGAAGAGCCACCAGCTCCGCCTGGAAGGCTGAGACCCCCGTGGAGATGTGCCAGGATTCAGTGTATGGTCCAAAAGGAAAAGTCAAAGCAAAAGCCGCCCCCGCTGAGCCATCGGATGAGACTGAGCCGTCCGTATAATAGACTGCCGAAGCTGTTGAGTTGACAGTAGAGATGCTACAAAGACTGACCTGCTGAAGAACTGCCGGAATGGAGTGGCGAGGCTTGGGCACTGAGGGATAGACAACAGTGAAAGGGGGGGGCGACCAGGGGGGAGGAGGCAAGTAACCTGGACAGTCTACCTCAGGATCACTGCACACCTCCGAAGCCACGCCCAAATCCTGTAGTAGGGCCGTAGTGGCACGAGCCCAGTCACGGCGAGTAAGCGGGTCAGGGGGTCGGCCTGCTAAACGCCGCAGTAAAGCCGAGACCGGCAGGTGCGGATGGCGATGCACAAGCCGGAGTGTTTCAGCTGTTGCACGCAATGCAATTCTATGAGCCAGTGAAGGAAAACCACTCTCCAGACGTAGGTTAACCAACCTTGTCCAGCGTGGCGCATGTAGCATGGTGCGGAGTGCCTCATTTTGAAGGACCTCCAAGGACTGAGAGACATGTGGGGCAAGGCTGGTGAGACATATGGCACTATAGTCCACAAGAGAGCGGATAGCGTGGACAAAAAAGGTGCGTAACACTTTATAGGATGCCCCTAGACTGCGACGAGACAGATAACGCAGAGCAGAAGTTCGGGTGGCAGCCCGCTCCCGCAGGTACCTGACGTGCTTGGCGAAAGTGAGGCCAGCATCAAAATAGACGCCCAGGTAGCGGTGGAGCCTGACCAGCTCAATGCTGCAGCCATCAAGCAAGAGAGGACGGTCTGGAGGGCGGAGACCGAAAGGTAGGCACTTGGTCTTCCCGAGGTTGACCTTCAGCCCGAGTTCATTACACTTGGCGTGTAGCTGAGAAAGAGCAGCGGGTGCCTGGGTGAAACAGTCCCCCCTCGAAAAGACCAGTGCCAAATCGTCAGCATACACCAGCAGAGTCACGCCGGGACCATAATCCACCGTTAATAGCCCTTCAACAAGGACATTGAAAAGCAAGGGGCTGAGAACACTCCCTTGGGGCGTGCCGTTAAGATGGTGGTAAAACGGTGAGAGCTCCCCTTGAAACCTGACCCCTGCCGACCTGTGCAAAAAGAAATCCCCCACCCATGAGAGAAGTCTACCCCCAACTCCCCGGGCCGCAAGGGCTGCCTGGATGGCTAGAGGGCTTGCCAGCTCAAAGGCTTTTTCGAGGTCGAGGAAGACTGCCATCCCCCGTCCACCTCGAAGCTCCCCGAGGAAGGAAGCAAGGCAGTGAGAAGCACTCCTGCCAGGATGGTATGCAAAAGTCCTCGGGTGCAACGGTCCCAAACGCCAGGCAAGGCGGGCACGCACAACCCTTTCTGCTGTCTTAGCCACACAGCTAAGGAGCGAGATAGGGCGCATGGCGTCGGGATCGCGAGGCTTTGGAATCGGGTGGATGATAGCTGTCTTCCACGACCTCGGCAAACGGCCCTCAGACCATGAGAGATTGAACAGACCAAGCAGTCTCTCACTACCACAATCTCCAGCATGAGACAAGAGCGAGTAGACAAGCCCATCGAGGCCAGGTGCAGTGTCGGTTCTGTGTCGCAGCGCCTTATGAAGCTCCCTGCTGGTGATGGGAGGATCAGCGGGGTCAGGTCTGGCACAAGCAGCCTGTACAGCAGCGACACGAGAAGCCGACAACTGCTCCTGTAGGGCTCGGACGGGTTGCGGAAGATTGTGGGAAGCAGAACGATCCGCGAAATGCTGAGCAAGACGGCTGGCTTCAGCAGCAGGGTCAGGGTGTGACGGTGGTCGAGGTGGACGTGGATCAGAGATGGACCGGATCCTCCTCCACATCTCACGGAGAGTGGAGTGAGAATCCAAGGTTCAACACCATCTAATCCATGCCTCCTCCTTAAGGCGACGCTTCTCCAACGTCACATGGCGTGTGACAGCAGCCAAGCACCGACGGTGAGGGGATGTACGGCGCCGCCGGTACTGCCTGCGTGCTGCATTGAGCCTGTGATTCAGCTCCCTGACCCTGTCGCAGTAAATCCAGCCGTCCCGATAGCACCGCGTGGATCGTCGCTGCAGAGGAATAGTGAGAGAGGCAGCCTGGGAAAAAGCACGGGCTACCTGATCTGCTCGACTCTCGAGGTCCGGGGCAGGAGGAGATGCCTCAAAGGTCGCAGCTAACACACGGCCAAAAGCCGGCCAGTCAGCCCTGCGGAGATCCCACCTCGGTGGAGGGAGAGGG
Source organism: Coenobita brevimanus (assembly GCF_032717465.1). Lineage (NCBI taxonomy): Eukaryota > Metazoa > Arthropoda > Malacostraca > Decapoda > Coenobitidae > Coenobita > Coenobita brevimanus. Next base: position 40,679,787 of record NC_137069.1, read on the forward strand.
GGAGGTGGGAGTGGAGGCAGTGGTAGTGTAACTTCAACTGCGAAATGATCACTAGTGAGGTGGGGGTGAAGTGACCATGTCGCAGATTCAGCCAGAGGGGACGATACAAAGGATAGGTCGAGACGGCCCCCAGCCACATGAGTAGCGACCTTTGTATCATTTAAGAGAGATACACCATCCATCTCCTCCAGTACCAAAGAGATGTGCCGCCCTGCATCATTGGACGGGAGAGGCGATGAAAGCAAGGCATGGTGGGCGTTAAAGTCGCCCCGACATACACAGTGCCCCTGGCAGCCTGGGAGAACAAATCTCCCATCTCCAGGGAGCCCCTGTGACTTCGGTACACGTTGTATACCGTCAGGGACGACGTAGCCAGGTGGAGAACCACGCCCAGAACCTCCACATCAGGTCCACAGAAAGGAGGAGGTTCACAGTCTGTGCACTCAATGTGGTCCTGAACCAGAACGGCACATCCCCGTGTGACGCCACGAACGTACGGGAGGAGATGGGTGGTGTAACCCGTGAGACGAAATGTGGAACTGTCTGGGAGCAGGGTCTCCTGCAGTAATATGATATGGGGGCGGTCCCTTGCAGCCGCCTCCTGCAAGAGCGGGAGCTTGCTCCGTGCTCCTAGGCAGTTCCACTGAAGGAGTCGAAGGGGGGAGCCGTCCCGCCGTCCGGAGACAGACAGAGACGGACGTCCTCCAGCAACGGAGGTGAGGCCATGGCTGTCGAGGGTGCCACGACGTGCATTGGTTGTTGCTCTGGAAGGGGGCGAGGCCGACTCTGCTGAGGGGTGGAAGACAGAGCAGCGGCCTTCCTGGGCTTGGCTCGCTTGAAAGAGCGAGCCGGCTTGCGGGGAGTCCGTGGTCCCCTGTTGAGCGAGCCGGACGTCGAGGGGCAGGATGGGTGTCGGGACCATGCTGCTTCCTGGCAATTGCGCGATCGATGATGCAATCGGCTGCGGAGGCGATTGAGGCCGCCTTGAGGGTGATCCCCAGTTTGAGGGACACTGCTTGGGCAACGGCCACTGCAATTTGGGAACCCAGGTCTCGCAGATCCTCCGCCGTGAACGCAAGAACTGGTGGAGCAGCAGCAGTGGGTGGGCTGGGTGTGGAGCCACGTACTGGTGGCGGAAGCATCAGGGGCTGACTTGGCGCTACCGTGGGAAGTGGTGGCGAGACAGGCGGCTGTTGGCGGTGAACCTCTGCTGTGGTCTGGACCACAGTAAGAGCCGAGGGCAATGGAGGGAACTCCTGGTCGCTGAGAGGTGGTGGACGCTGACTGGGAGGGCGGCGCTGTTGTCCCCAGATGAAGGTGCCGGGGGGAGCTGGAGTGGCGCTGGTGGCCTGATTTTCCTTCACAAAAGCAACCTGCCTCTCTCGACCCTGGTTCACTCTTTGAACCCTCGCGGGGCAGCTGCGGTGCCAGGCGTGGTGTCGTCCTGAGCAATTGGGGCACTTGGCCGCAATTGGTTGCTTTGCCTTGAACCGCTGCAGGCACTCGTCCGTATCGTGGGCGCCACTGCACATGCCGCAGATGACGGGGCGGTTGCAGTTGGCACGGTGGTGCCCGTAGCGTTGGCACCGGTAACAGCGCAGCGGTTCCGGCGTGAAGGGGCGGAGATGGAAAACTCCCCAATTGCCCAGGTCGAGGGATGGCACGAGAGGCCCTCGCAGAGTCACACAGACCTGCAGTGTTTCCTCCCTGGTGCGCTGGTTTTGACAGCGTTCTGCTGCCTCTACTAGCGCATGCCTCAGAAGGATGTCCACCGGCATGCGCCGAGGATAGCCCATGACCGTCGCCCTTGTAGTCTGGGCGCCCTGCGTGAGCTCCACGAGCTTGACAAATGGGGCCTCCTCCTCCGCCACTGCCTTCAGGCGCAGATAAGACTCCTCCTCGGTAGGGATCAGCACGCAGCTGTCGTCGCGGCCATAACGATTCATAGCCACTAGGCCCGGCAAGTGTTGCTCTAAGGCGGCTACTGCATCGTAGCTCGTGCTGAACCCCGCCTGGAGGGGAACGCGGAAGGCTGGAAAGGACGAGCGAGGAGGTGGAGGAGGCACGACTGACACTGAGGGGCGACGAGTAGAGGAAGGCTGCCGTGGCGCCAAAGTCCTTGATGCTGGAGGAGCGGTGTTTCCCTGCAGCGCTCGCCGTGGTTTGCGCGCCACAGTTATGAAGCCGTCAGCGTCCTCGGTAGTAGTAGCAGGGGCAGCTCCAGCGGGAGAATGGTCGGCAACGGGTGCCTGTGCAGCACGGGCTCCACTGTGTGGAGATGGCATGGCAGTGGTAAGGGCCTGGCGGCGTGGGCAGGCAGCAGTAGGGGCATTAGCAGAGGGCGCGTTGGTAGGGACGGGAAGCAGAGCCGAAGCAGCTTCCTCCATAGCCTCATGGACACGTGCAACCTTAGCTGCACGTGCCAAAGTGGGAAGGGGGGAGGCTGAGGCGACAGCCCTCGCGCGGGGAGCCTGCCCTTTAGGGCGACAAGAAGTGGAGGCGGAGACGTCACCAGACGTTGACGAGTGAGAGCTCGCATCTGAGAGACGCCGCTCTCGCTTCGCGCCTGGTGTAGCAGCAGAGCGAGTCGTCCTCTGCTGGGACTGGGATGGGCGTGGTGGCCCCGTAGGCCTGGGGATCTGGGTGCGTCTCATGTCCCTGAGGGACAGTCACACAAACACGCAAAGACGCCACTCACACAGACACCCAAACAGATACACCAACACTCACTCTGGAAAAAAAAGAAAAAAAAGAAAAAAAAAAAGAAAAAAGAAAAAGCCGGCAGTTCCCTACAGTGACGGGCTACCTATGCTCCCCGCCCTCTAAAGGGCGACGTGGGAGGCCCCGCCACTGCCCCTTTCGGGTCTTCCCTAATCTATCAGAGCCGCTCTCTGCGCTTCCTATAACCAGGCCCTAAAGGCCCCCCCTCATGGAACTGCCCTAACGACAGCCCTTCAGGGTTCGGCTTCGTACCACGCAGAGAGACACTAACGGCAGCCGGGAAAAAAAAAAAAAAAAAAAAAAAAACACCCACACACTCGCAAACACACTCACAAAACGCCCACACACTCACACACACAAGCTCGCAAGGCTATCTGTCAGAGACAGAGTCCACCCAGAAACAGAGAAAAAAAGAGAAAAATCGCCTAAGTAAATTAGGCTAAGTCCTGCAATGGCCAAAAACAGGAAAAACTCCCGAAAATTGTTTCTCAGTAACTGAGGCAGAGTCCAATACTCGAGAGAGACTGGCAAGAGGTCCGCTCACCACGAGAGCTAAGCAGGGAGTGAGTTTTTCTATACAGCGTGGCGTTCTTTCTGGCTTTTTCCTGCCGGCATCGGCTGGAGGGTATGGAGGGCGGGGGAGAGACTTATTCTTTGCTATCCTTCTCTCATTCTAGTAGTTCAGTTACTCTTCTAGGAGCTGCCTAGCATGGGCCAACTGGCCTATTGCAGTTATCCTCTCTTCTTATGTTCTTATTACCACTCAGGATGGGAGGCCTTGGCATCATAAATCCGGCAGCCGTGGCAAGCTACGAACATAGAAATTCACTCAGGCTCACCGAATCCTTATCACAGAAAATTTGTGTCCAGGTTGAGACGAGTGAAATCGACCACCAAAGGCAGAAAGACATAACGACATAGATAAGCAAGGAGCGAGAAGCAAGACAAAAAGACCAGCTACAGCACATAACTGAACATCTAACACCAGACCAGTGCAGAAGAGTTGAAATTGCAAAGGAGGCTGGGGCACAGAACTGGCTGACAACCATGCCTCTCAAGGCAAAAGGCTTCCACTTCAACAAACAAGAATTTTTTGACGCCATAGCCTTGAGATATGGGTGGCCAGTAGAGAACCTACCTCAACACTGTGCCTGTGGCACTGCCTTTGAAGGAAGGCTTTGTTTACATCTGATACGATGAAGTGCGCGACTTCACTGCCAAAATGCTGCAGGCAATATACCATAATGTTATGACTGAGCCAGCTCTGCTACCCCTGGACGGCGAGCACTTCACCCACAGAACAACAAACACATCAAATGATGCAAGAGTGGATGTCAGAGCTCGAGGCTTCTAGACACGTGGGCAGAGGGCGTTCTCGACAATAGGATATTTGATCTCATGGCAGCATGTCATTGTGAACTGTCTCTCGAAGCTACATACAAAAGAAATGAACAAGAAAAAAAAAAAAAACTATCAAGAAAGGATCCAGCATGTGGACCACGGTCGATTCACTCCCCTTGTGTTCACATCAGGTGGGATTGGTCCAGAGGCAGTGAGATTCTATTCGAGACTGGCAGAGGTTCTTTCTGAGAAGAAACGTCAACCGCAGAGTTGTTATGGCCTGGATGAGATGTCGACTGTCATTCTCCCTCGTGAGGTCTGAACTCCTATGTCTCAGGGGCACCAGATCATCAGCCCTCAGGCCTGTCTCTCTGGCGGGTATGGATTACGAAGCTACTGTGGTCGAGAGTCGCATAGACCAACGACTCCAATGGATTAATGTCTTTATTGGCACTTTAATATTAATAAATATAAAATAAAATAATAATAGTAATAGTAGATGGTTGGTAACCACAGCCGTTGGCGTGCTTGGGGCCAACGGATTGTAATATGAGGGTTAGTGTTAACCTTCACATTACAACTCCAAATGGTGAACTGTATTAGCAAGGTTGGTTTTGATCTTCACAATAAAATTCTCTAATGGATGGAGGCGACTTTTAAAAAGTAATAATAGCAGTAGTAGTAGCAGTAGTAGTAGTAATAATAATAATAATAATGATAATAATAATAATAATAATAATAATAGTAGTAGTAGTAGTAGTAGTAGTAGTAGTAGTAGTAGTAGTAGTAATAGTAGTACTAGAAGTAGTAGTAGTAGTAGTAGTGCTAGTAGTAGTTATTGTTGTTGTTGTTGTTGTTCAAGGCTCGTCTGGACGTGAAATCAATGTACTGCAGGTTAAAGTTTAAATGTTCTTGATGGTAAGGATAAACTCTGAGCTAAATGAAGTCACCTACCAGCATCAAGAATAAAATGAATACAACCATCACTTTAGCAATAACAAATAATAAATACACAGGATTGTAGATGGTATGAAATATTAGAAAGACGAAATAATAAATAAAGACACATAACGGCAACACAAACAAAATCTAAGCAGTAATCATCTCACTGAAGAGGATAAGAGGGCCGAGGGAGGACAGAGGCGATAGAGGGAAAGACAATCCCTCAAACTGGACCAAAAAGAATCACGTTCGGAGAGAATCAGTGAGGTAAACATGTCAATTTTCATCAGTAATCTATTTAAGGCATCTGCCGGTGTGGTGGTGGTGGTGGTGGTGGTGGTGTGCGTGGATGGGGTTGGGGAGGGTTTGTGGAGGTAGATGAGAATGGATTTGGGATGGGTGACGCAGGGTGCGTAGGGGTTAGGAGGAGGTGTGTGTGTGTGTGTGTGTGTGTGTGTGTGTGTGTGTGTGGAGGTTGAGAATGAGGGCATATGTTACTGTCTGTCAGAAAATAAGGTGTGGGAATTTGGGAGCGAGTAAGTGGAAAAAATGTTGAAATAAGTGTGATTTGTTATCTGAAATGTGAAGCTGAGAGAGAGAGAGAGAGAGAGAGAGAGAGAGAGAGAGAGAGAGAGAGAGAGAGAGTTATACAGATACACAAACGAAGCAGACCTTAAGCTTAACTCCTGACCATCTTCCTTAGTACAGAGAACAGTTACGCATCAAAAGACTTAACATATAACCATTATAACCAGTCACTATACCACTTTCTTTTCATATAAAGGAACTGGACAAAACACAAAAATTGTAGTAAGTGGTTGGTGCATAAAACTCTGCTGGTTTTAGTTATGGGGTAAGGAGGAGTACACTGCTGTGTTAGTAGTCAAATCAACCCTCCAGACTGACTACACCTGGCTATCACCTAAGCCCAAAGGGGTTTGGGATCTTAGTCAGGTTAGAACATACGCGCTTCTTAAAGATACTGGGAAAATTTCTAACCATTGCATGAATCTAGGAAGTTGGGACTCGGAAATAAGGCCAAATAATTCTTTACCTAACTTTATTGCCCAATTCAGTTACTTTACTGTCCACACATCGGACGTGAAGGCTTTTTAGTGCGTAGCTTTTGTAGCATCCTTTCAATGTTAGATTTTTATTTCTTTATTTTGAGTAGATCACTTTGTCGCCAGGCGACTTTATTTAGGCTAAAGGGAGAGTTTCCGATGGGGAGGGGCTACATATAGCTTTTATTAACGATTTTACTAATAAAGCACCTTCTCAAGTAGTATAATATTGTTTGGTAACAGCGGGAGTAAAGTAACAAGGCGACATGATAGTAAAGAAGTTAAGATTCAAAAATAAAGGTAAGTAGTTATATAGATTAACTTTATTGCCAACACCTGGACATTGGGGTAGCCGGTGGCTCAATCGGTAGAGAGGGGGCCTACAGTCCTGACGGACCCAGGTTCGAATCCCGGCTGGGGCAGGGAACAGTTTAAGGATTTGAATTTCATTAAATCAGGCTTTACTGATCTACCAGAAGACCCGCCGACATGTCGTAAAAATACCCCCGCTAATACACCAGTCCTGCATGAGACAGCCCTAGCATGTATTCAATATGGACGGTGGGTGTTAGCGCCGAATTGGTGACATGTAGAGGTGTATGGTATGTAGGAGGACTGCTGGGCCTTGATAGCAGGCTGTGAAGCCTATGCCCTGAGTCGGACACAAAAAAAAAATGCAGGTGCTTTATTGAGTCTCATCTGCAATATCGTCTCACAGGTAACTCATTCAGCGCCATTTTCTTTACTGATTTGGGCACGGTAGGCGATTTCATTTATTATAAGAGAAAGCTTTCGACCCAGTAAAGTTAGATACAATCTTCACTAATTACTATACTAATTCAATTTCATTCTAAGTTGAAAATTATTGTCCGGACGTAGAAATAGTAAAATAAACAAGAGATTACTGTAGCGAGGAAAGTTAGGATACAGTGATAAAGTTAAACATTTCTCTATACATGAACATTATCGTTGGTACCCTGACGGGAAGGGTCTTTAATGAGTCTCATTTGCACCTGGGTTGTTAGCTCCTCTTTGTGACTGTTGTTGGCTAAAATCAAATAATATTAGAGTGGAGATTGAAGACCCAGAGACAAGGTTCAGTAATCTATTGCTAACTTTTTCAGCAGATAAAAGGAGTCTTATCTGTAGTTCTAATAAAATTGTCACATGGAAAAAAGAAAATAAAGCAAAACAATAATGAAGATCCAAATAAAGGTGGACACTGAAGAAATAAGGCCAAACAACTTGCTAGCTAAACTTAATTAACCCCCATCGTCTATTTGTCTATCTGTCTATCTATCTAACTATCTGTCTGTTGTCAGTCACCTTAATTCAGTAAGAAATGGCCACAAACAAACCTCATGTTGCTCTTTCAACTCACCCCCCCTCCCTCATATATCTCCCCACTCCATCCTTCAATCTCATCCTTGGTCTCCTTCACCACCAGACGATTTTATTCAGCTCATCAAAGGCTCTTCGAGGTGGAGGGGTTAGATATAGCCTTTACTAATCCTTTCCACTAATAAAGCCTATTCCTAAGTTGAACCATATTGTGTGTTGAAAGCAAGAGTAAACTAAAGCAAGACTGTGAAGAAAATTGAATCCAATAATAAAGCAAAACAATACTTCTGCACCTAAACTATTAAAGTATCTGGTGGTTGCAAGGGAAAATAAAGCAGTGGAGTGATTAAGGTAACAAATAAGGTAAAGTAAAGCAAAACAATTCTCTGCAGGTTAAATTTATCTTCAGCAGGTGGATGCAGAAGTGTTTTAGGCTGTCTCATTTGCAGTAGGGTTGCTTCTGGCCTTTGGTTCCTTCTTGCATAAATAAAAACCTCCTTTATTTTTTTTTTCTCCTTTATTGATCTTGCCAAAATTAGACTCCTTTATTAGCTTGAGAGAGGCTTTGTAACTGGAAATATTATATTTAGCTTTAACTAACAATTTCTGCTACTGAAGCTCCTTCCTAAGCTGAACTGTTTTGTCTGGTGATAGTAAGAAAAAACTAGAGGGGCACACAGAGAGCGCATACCTCCGCCAACGCCGGATCCGGATCCGGATCCGGATCCGCCCCAAGATTTAAGAATTCTTCCTTGGCCCACGGCCTACCCTTCCACAAAATTCCACTGAAATTCATTGAGAACTTTAGGAGATACTGTGCGGTAGGATCTTGATCCGGATCCGCCTGAAAAATTAATCAATTGGACATATTGCGTGAGCAAACAAACAAACAAACAAACCATCAAACAAAGAAACGTGGGGTAAAACGTACACCTCCTGGCGGAGGTCAAGAAAGCAAGATGACACCGTAATACGAAATGTTAAGACTCATAAATAAAGTGTTGCGATTAACAACAAGCTAATAAAGATGTCACTTATAGCACCCATAAAAATGTCTGGTGTTTGGAAGAAAAAGTAAAGCAAGCCAATTAAGAGATTAAAATCCAGAAATTAAAAAACAAAACAAAAGTATATAATTCTTAATACCTAAACTTTGGGTGGTAGGTGGTGGTGACCATCATTCACTCACTTGATGTAGTGGTGCCTACTTCATAATTCACCTTTATTTTTGTGTGTCTGCCCTCCTCTCTTCCTATTTCCCTTGTCTTTCCTGTCACTTTTTATTACTATTTATTTTTCCTTTTAAGGTGGCTTTACATTGAGTGACAAGCCAAATGGATTCCTGTAAGTCAGGAAACCATGTACAAAGCTGGGTGGTAACCATATAACCAACCCATACGTGTTCCCCACATGTCAGCAAGTGGGTTGGCGGAGGGTTAGTGCCCCTTCCTGTAAAACAACTATATACAGTAACTCAAAGACAAATGGCCATCCCTTACGGGATTATGGCTTCTGACTAAATGTAGATGGATAGATAGACCTAACAGTTATTGTCGGTAGGCGGACGTGCAGTTATTTAAGGCTGTTTCATTTTGCAGTAAGGTTATATGCTCTTGTTTATGACTGATACAATAAAGGGGTTTAGGGACCAAAATTAAGGTAAAACAGTTCTCAAACTCTGAACAATTTTATTGCATCTCACTCAAATACCCACTAAACCGTTTTAGCAACACCATATAAAACAAGACGGTGATGAAATTATGGCCCAGAAACAAGACGAGAGAGAGAGAGAGAGAGAGAGAGAGAGAGAGAGAGAGAGAGAGAGAGAGAGAGAGAGCAACAATAGCCAAGCTTAACTGCAGCCAGATGGACAAGGAACTATTTGGACGCATCTGATTTGTAGCACCGATAAAAGCGTCTGGTGTAGGCAGAGATACAGCAGTATACCGTATAAAGAAACTAGGACAAAGAAATATGGTTAAATAAAGCAAAACCATTCTCTGTGGCTAAGTGTTTTCTTGGGTGAGTGGACGTGCAGGTGTTTTGGGTGTGTCTCATTTGCATTACTTATAAATTGTCTAGTTAGAGCAAGAAATAAAACAAAACAAGACAGTGGAGAAATTAAGGTCTAGAAATATAGATAAATAAAGCAAACAAATTCTCAACACCTAAAATTTATCTTGGGTAGGTGGACGTGCAGATATTTTAGGTGTGTCTCTTTTACAGTACTAATAAACTGTTTGTTTATAAAGAGAAAGAAAGTAATGCAACATAGGAAAGTAATTAAAGTCAGCAACTAAAATCAAATAAAGCAAACCAATTCTCCACACCTAAGCTTTAACTTGGGTAGGCGGACGTGCAGGTATTTTAGGTGTGTGTCATTTGCAGTAGGGTTGTAAGCCTCCCCTTAAAGCTGGCGTTAGTGACACTCCTGCTTCTATCTCGGCTCTCATTTACCGCCCCTCCCTCCCGCACTCCCATTCTCTCTCTCTCTCTCTCTCTCTCTCTCTCTCTCTCTCTCTCTCTCTCCCTTCTATTTCGGTTCTCATTTGGCCCTTGTCAGTCTCTGTCGCTGTGTGTCTGACATTAAATCTCTCTCTCTCTCTCTCTCTCTCTCTCTCTCTCTCCAAACATTTAGAAATTGATTAAAATAGTCTGGTCATAACAAAAGTACTATGACAGAAGGTGTCATACTACTACTACTACTACTACTACTACTACTACTACTATCCCTGCATCTAAGTACTTCTCTGCCCATTTCACTCTCCTATAAACTTTGTCCTGTTATATCCATTATCCCATTAATCTGAGGCTGTTTGTGGTGATGGTGATGAGAAGGAGGATGATGAGGATGATGACGATGAAGATAAATTTTATTGCACGCGTAAAATACTGTACCCGTATGTCAGTTGACTCTCTCTCTCTCTCTCTCTCTCTCTCTCACTGAACAGAAAAGGTAAATGGAGAGTTCTTACCCCACTCCGAGATCTCACTTTGAGGATAAGATGGAGGGATGGGGTGGAGAGGTATATGAAAGTGGAGTGTGTGATGTGGAGAGAGGGCAGCCTGATGACGTTGAAGAGACTAACATAGATGCTGTACGTTTCTAGCCATCCTTACCGGTATAACGTGTGGTTATAGACAGGTAGATACTGTAGATAAATATAATCGTTTGCTAGTAGATAGAATACCAACAATAACTCGCTTCTCCAAATTTGTTCCCCCTCCTCCCCGAGACCTCAACTCACAGCAATCCTTCAGCCTCTTCTTTCCTTGTTTTTGCAAAATTTACTAGAATATTGCTAAAACTTGGAAATTATTGTTAAAGAAAAATTACTTAATGTAGCTGGCACCTAAAGAACAAGGCACAGAATTGCAAAATAGATTTCTTACACTGATACATAAGCTTCTCTGTATCTGGTTCTATTCCAGTTTATGTTAGTATAGGGATGCACGGTTGTAGTAGTAGTACCAGTAGTAGTAGTAGTAGTAGTAGTAGTAGCAACAGTAGTAGTGGTATTGGTAGTGGTAGTACTTCAGCTCACAGCAGCTGTTCATTTTCTTCCTTCTTTCCTTGTTTTTGCAAAAGGTGCCAGGATATTGCTATAACTTGGAAAAAAGCATTAGAGAAAAATTGCCACACATAACTGGGTACCCGTAGAACCAGGTACAGTTTTTGTAGTAGTAGAAGTAGTAGTAGTAGTAGTAGTAATGGTAGTGGTAGCAAGAGCAGCTGATGATGATGATGGACACAATCTCTCGAGGTTGCTTCATCTTCGCTGTGTATTGAACAGCACAGCCAATCTTACACTCACAGTTTTTTCCTTTTTTTTTTTTTTCCCCTATAGTGGTGTATGAAGGCGGCCTGTGTGGGAGAAAATCTGTGCTTCTCTGTTTTTCTTTTGGCCAGATTTTTGTCTCTCGGGAAATTACCTTCGTCATCTTTCCTTTTAGCTTTTCTCCGACCTCCTCTGTTTGAAGTTTCGAGTCTGTTTCACTTGTGTTTCATTCACCGTTTTTCTCTTATCCAGCTTAGTTTCGGATTAATGCTTCTAAAGTTATGTTGGATTTCCGTATTATTTCCCTTTATGTTTTCCTTTTTATTTACCGGTAATCATGTATTTAGTTATGGCATGCATATTTTTTTTTTTTTTTTTTTTGTATTTGATGATGGATGAGACAGGTCAGATTCGGGATATTCGTACTCTCTCTCTCTCTCTCTCTCTATCTATCTACCTATCAATCTATCTGTGTGTGTGTAATTGTTTATTTGTTTGTTTCTTGTTTACTTACGACCCATGGGAGACGAAAGCTTGGAGGTATCAGTCCTCTCAGTTTTCCCTTTTCCTGGATTGCAGTCTCTTGGGAAAATATCTTGTTTATGATTTTCCTTTCTTATTATTCGTATGTTTCTGAAAATTTTTATATATCATGTTCTCTTCTAAATCCCATTATTAGTACAGATTTTTTCAAGATTTATTTTGCTGCTCTAATATACCCTCCAGATGGTACCCAGAAAAAATTATTAAAAAGGACAATGCCGTGTTGAGAGTTAATGGTGATAATTTGTACCTCTCTCTCTCTCTCTCTCTCTCTCTCTCTCTCATCATGCGAAGTCAAGAATGGGTTTATTGTTTCATTATTGCACACTGGATCCCACCGGAACAGAGAGAGAGAGAGAGAGGTACACAATTCATGCCACTTTTCAGACAAACCCACTAAGAGCACTTAACTATGTATTCCAGATCCTCACATTAACAATCAAACACGCGCTACTGTTCTTGCTCTTGGACCCGGGAGTTAACATGCAACTGAGGAAAATCGTCTGGGGATGATTAAATAAAGACAGCTTACACATGGCTCTGAGTGGAATTTAATGAGAGACAATTACTTAGGCCTATACTCGTGGAAGTTTATATGACTGAGTGAAATCGTCTATGGTCGTACCATTCTAAAGTGGCGGTTTGGGTGGGGCACGAACCTCTGTACAGTGGTGCCACGTTTTCCATACTCGTGATGCCTCTCTCTCTCTCTCTCTCTCTCTCTCTCTCTCTCTCTCGTGGTGGGATGTGTATCACCTTAGGGAATTTTGTTTCTTTTATGTCTTTTAAACTTGTGCTTTCATTTCTTTATTTTGTTTTTAATTATATTATTGTTTTACATATGACGCCAGATGACCTTGGTGTTACGGCGCCTTTTCATTCAATCATTCTCGCCCTCCTTCCTTCCCTCCCTTCATCTTTCTCTCAGCTTGACAGTGCACTCAACACTGCCTCTTGCCTGCCTTCTCTCTCTCTCTCTCTCTCTCTCTCTCTCTCTCTCTCTCTCTCTCTCTCTCTCTCCTGGGGGAGATGTGCTTCACCCTCGGGAATTTTGTTTCTTTTATGAGTGACATAAACTTGTGCTTTCATTTCTTTATTTTGTTTTTATTATATCTAATTATGTTTAAAAATATTATTGTTTTACATATGGCGCCAGATGACCTCGTTGTTGTGGCGCCATGATTTGTTTTCATTCAATCACTCTCTTCTTCCTTCCCTCCCTTCCTTCATCTCCCACTAAGCTGCACTCAACACTGCCCCTGGTCTGCCTTCCCCCCCCCCCTCTTTCTCGTCTGTGGTATTTTAGGATACATTTTGGTTATTTTCTTTTACGTTATAATGTACATATTGTAAATTTGACTTTATTTCCACACCACCCAGGAGGTTAAAGTCTTGGTGCGTTTTTTTTAAGAGGTGTCCCCAAACAGGCCTATTCCTCTATCCCTCACAGATGACCAGGTCGGACTGGGTGTGTGAGTGTTGCCGCTCACGATGATTTAATGTATATATTTTTTTTACTAAGAAACTGGCATATATTTGCTTATATTCCTGCACATTATCTTATAATCATAATTGTGACATTATTACCAACCCCAGAAATACGGTAACAGCCAATAAAAGTGACTACTTTTTTAAAGCAACACTGTAAAATAATTATGCCACGTTTCTGTATTGCCGTATAAATATTTTACGCAAAATCAGTGTACTGTTCTTTCATATATTATAATACACACGTTACCATTATATTCTTATGTGTTTATCTTATTGTGATGCCTATTACATATATCAGAGCCGTTCACATAGCGGGTATGGAACACGTGGCAACACTGTACAGAAGTTAGTGCCCCACCCAAACCGCCACTTAAGATTGGTACCACCATAGTTACGATCAAAAAATCTTTTCCAGCACCACTACTTTTACAACAACTACTACTACTACTGCTACTACCACTACTGCTACTATTACTACTACTACTACTACTTATAATAATAATAATAATAATAATAATAATCCACACCATACACCTATACACTAACAATTTTTCTTCTTCACCTCCCTGGAGTTTGTTTTTTACACACCCTCTTCTTTCTCTTCCTACTAAATATATGGTAAAAAAGGCTATATATGGCTTTGACTGTACTCTTTTTACTCTAACTCGTCCTAAAATTGTCAAGTCTCTATCTTGAACGCTGAGTTGTAGCAATAGATTAGCATTAAAATAGAATGCTGGTACGAAGAAGTGCTAGAGAAGAGATGTAGAGACGTAGTACTGTCTGTCCTCGCCTCTCATCCACGTGAAATAAGCAACAAAAGCACTGAACTCCAGGCCAGGTTAAGGTGAAAAGGGTATAGGATGTGCTGGCTTGGAGTAGATTACAGCAAGAGACTGGGGTAACTGTATAGAGCCACCACAACTGCTGAATAAATCTTTACTCTGCTGGGCCTAACCTGACGCAGAGTTGCCTTGGGAGACCTTTGGCTGGGAAGAGGAAATTCTGCTTTTGTTTTGGTAGGGCTGGAATGGAAGGATGGATGGATATGGACAGACAAAGAGACAGACTGGACAGAAGCGACGGGCAGACGGAAGGAGCGGAAAGGGGACGGACGAAGGGGACAGAGGAGATAAACTGAGAAAAATGAAGAGGACAGGCAAACGTAAGCATAAAACAGACAGGCTGAGGAGACAGACACTCGTACAGATGGGAGAAACGACACGGACGGAATGGACAGGGGAGGCGGGAAAAAGGAAAGGACGGTGAAGAGACAGACGGAAGGAGCGGACCGAGGAGACGGGCTGACATAAGGAGGAGACAGACAGATGAACGAAGACGGAAGAGACAGAATATGGATGACGAAATCTGACGGATGGAGAAGGTGGACGGACAGACGGACACATAGACGGAGACGGATAGATGGACGGAGGGGACAGAGGAAGCAGAGGGCGAAGAGGACAGATGGACAGACAGACAGGGGAAACAGACAGACGGAAGAGATGGATGGAAGAGACGGGCAGACTGAGAACAAACGGACGGACAGAGGCAAAGGTTGGATGGAGGAGACAGACAAACAGAAGTGACAGACGGAGGGAAGCAGACAGGGAAGAAGTCAGACAGAGGAATTCAGACATGAGAGATACAAACAGAATCACAAGACAGCGCAAGGAGGAGAAGGGGGAGGCAGGGGAAGAGGGAGAATCCAGGCTGTGTTTATGTAAAGTTGTTCCATTATCGCGCAGCCACGGCCCGGCAGTGACGCGCAATCATGTCATAATTTACATGAAATAGCTCGCGCTTTCTGCCGCCAAGTGGGAGGCAGAGGGGGCGTTTCGGGTGGCAGGTGGTGCGGCTTTTTGCGAAATTGTGCAGAGCGCTGCATTTTCGCTGTTGACGTTGGGAGGGTATTTATTAAGAACGGTAAACGAGTCTCCTAAACAGCTAGCTACTCTCAGAGACCCTTTTGTATATTTTTATATTTTTTCACTTGATTATTCACTCGTATGATTATGGGGAATTTAGTGGCTGTAGGAGTAAAGAAAAACTTATATATAAACAATCCTAAGGTTAGAGGGTTTGTAAATTTGGTTCACTGGGATGCAAAGGGCATAGAAGAAAGAGAAGGATGGGGATCACGCGTTTTCAGAGAGGTATAAACACATCTTACGTTCTTGTTTTCCTCTTTTGAACGTGAGATTTTGTTATTAAAACTTCCCACATTCCTGTGGGAAGTTTTGTTGTTTTGTCATTATTATTATTGTTATTATTATTATTATTATTATTATCATTATTATTATTACTTATTTTAGAACTGCGACGTTTCAAAGGCTATTTGGCCTGGCACCTTCAAACTTGGTCAACTTGGAGGGTTGTGCACATCTTTTACCCAAACATGGTGGTAGTCCGTCAACCGGATCTCCGGATATTATAGTGAACACACAAAAATGAGTCAGCCACGCTGCCTCAAGAACCGCTTAAGCTAGGAAGCTGAAATATCGCTACAATATAGCCTTAAGGTGGACCCAGTGCAGAAAGGGATATGGTTCCTGTCGGTTGATTATTCCCAGAGATTGCCTGGGGTAAAAAACTGGGACTTAGGGATATTCCGAATGTCGCCTAATTTTCTGTGAAGGACTAAAGCCAGAGCCACCAAACTTGGTGGGCATATAGACTGTGATGACCTAAGATGACATGCACAAGATCAGTGGCTTTTGACCTCAAGATCACAAATGACATGGAAGACAATGAGGAGGAGGAGAGGGAAGAAAAGGAAGAGGATGGGGAGGAAGAGGAGAAGAAGAAAGAAGATGAAGAGGATGAGGAGGGATGAGGATGAAGGAATGGTGCAAGGCTTGCAAGGAAAAGAAGCATCATTCCAGTAACAACATACAACAAATTTCAGATTCTCACAGAAGTAGAGGAAGAGCCCCATGAGGCATGGGTTGTGGGGGACTCCATCATCCGTGGTCAGTTGGTGGAATTTTGCGGCCGGGAACCCTCTAAACGAAAGCGTTTTTGAATTCCAGGGGCGGGAGTAGATGACGTGACAGAGGCCGTGGATGACGTTTTTGAGAATGCGGAAAATGGCAGCCTTGTTATCATTCATACAGGTACCAACGACGTCATGCGAACCCGATCAGAGGAGCTGATGGAGAAGTACAGGAAGATGATCAGACTCCACAAGGAGAAAACTAACAATATTTTAAATTCAGGCATACTACCAAGGATTAATGCAGGGAATGCCTGCTTCAGCAGAGCATTTAGTATTAATAACAGAGTCAAGTCACTTTGCTTACAGGAAGGAGTTCAGTTCATCGACACGTGGAACCAATTTTACGAGCAGCGTACACTGTTTACGAACGATGGACTACACTTGAATGCCGTTGGTTCTGCCCGTCTTGGTCGTTTGCTTAATGATGCCATAAGTTTTTCTGGAGAAAACGGGAGGCAAACGTAGATGTCACACGATCTGATAAATCAATACATAATGGAAGCTCCCCACATCAGAAAGGAAAGCACATTAAAGCAATCCTTGCAAATGCTCATAGTCTATGTCATAAATTTTCTGATTTAGAGGCCCTTGCCTTTACCGAAGATTATGATGTAACTGGAGTAACAGAATCGTGGCTAAATACTGAGCAGAGAGATTTTCTAGCTGAGTTTAATTTACCAGGCTATCACATTTTCAGTTGTGAAAGGAAGGATCGAACATGGGGCGGCGTGTTGTTATAAGTTAAATCAAGATTTCATCCAGTCGAAATTACCAAGCCATGTATTGAAAACATCGACACTATTTATATTCAGCTTAGAAATGTATATTTTCATAAAATCACTCTTGGGTTAATTTATCGTCCACCTGGTCAGCCACTCAACATCGATGCAAAGCACTGTAATATTTGGTGACTTTAATTTACCAGTTCCAAAATGGGGAGAAGCCCTATCCTCACACACAGGGTCAGACCTATATACAAATTTGCAAGAAAGTTCTTTGTATCAATTTTTAAATTATCCAACATGTGGAGCTAACATCCTAGATCCTGTCTTAGCTACATCAAGAAATGTAGAGTTTAATGTTATTGTAGGAGAAGAATTTAGTACAAGTGATCATCACATAGTTACATTTAACATTAAATTCAGTGAAGACAGTGTCAAGGCCAGTTGTGAGAAAGTGCCCAACTTTAAGAGAGCAAATTTTAAGAAATTAAAGGCAATTGCAGGTGCAGTTGACTGGCATCCCATTGTCGAAACTTTAGATATCAATGACGCGTGGAGTTACTTTACAGAAACTCTCAACAGTGCCATCAAATTATGTATTCCTATGTGCAACAGAAGGCCCGCCAAAAATTCTAAACCCAAATGGTGGAACTCCAACATTAAACACGGTTTAGAAGCAAAAAATCTTGCATATAAGAATTATAATACCACAAAGAGTCTAAGTGATAAAAATGAATCCGATGCCCTTCGACGAAATGCCAAAAAATTAATTAAATGCAGTAAGAAAAACCTTGAGACACATATTGCAAGTATCAGTAAATCATATCCCAAGGAATTTTTCAGTTACATAAGAAGCAAAAAGGTAATAACTCCATCAATCGGTCCCTTAGTCACAGATAACGGAGAGCACACTGATGATGAAACTATGATGGCGAAAATTCTTAATACTTTCTTCACGTCAGTATTTACAATAGAAAATATACATACAATTCCTACTGTTTCCCCCATTCCTATAAAAGAGGGCAACATAATCACTGACATTACAGTCAGCAATCGTGACGTACTGCTTGCAGTAAACAGATTAAAAGAGAATAAAGCACCAGGACCGGACAAAATATCACCACGTGTATTGAAAGAACTACAGAATGAAATATCAAAGCCTTTAGCTGAACTTTTTAGCTTATCACTTAAGAGCAGTAAGGTGCCACATGAATACACGCTTGCTAACGTAACGCCAATATTCAAAAAGGGCAACAGAGCCCTACCAGAAAACTACCGCCCAATTAGTTTAACATCAGTGGTTTGCAAATTGCTTGAAACTATTATCAGAGACAAGTTTGTAAAACACTTAGAAATAAACAATCTCATAAAAGATTCGCAACATGGTTTTCGTAATAACTGCTCTTGCCTCACGAATCTGCTGGACTTTTTCAATGATATACTGAACATGTATGACGAGACTAAATCTGTTGATTTGGTCTACCTCGATTTTCAAAAGGCTTTTGACAAAGTTCCACACAAAAGACTCCTTCAGAAGCTAAAGGCACATGGTTTCAGCGGCAGTGTTCTCGGGTGGGTAGAAGATTGGCTCACCGGACGAAAGCAAAGAGTTGTAATAAATGGAAAAGAGTCAGACTGGATAAACTTTACAAGTGGAGTGCCGCAGGGTTCAGTGTTAGGTCCTATTCTTTTCTTAATATATGTGAATGATATTGACGATATTGTTGTAAGATTTCAAAATTTGCTGATGATACTAAAATAGGTAACAGAGCAGATACAGCACTTCAAAGATGGGCAATTCAGAGAGATCTTGATCAATTGCTTAACTGGGCCCAAGTCTGGCAAATGGATTTCAATATTAATAAATGCGAAGTGTTAAACATTGGCAGTAAAAATGTAAGAGCAAGTTACAGCATGAATAATGTCCACCTTGATTGGATAAACCATGAAAAAGACTTAGGAGTTATAATAACAAATGATTTGAAACCAAGCAAACAATGTACAGAAGCTGTGAAAGAAGCCAATAAATTGATTGGGTTCATAGGCAGAGCATTTGAATATAAATCCGATAATATCGTCGTTACTTTGTATAATTCCTTAGTACGCCCGCACTTGGAGTATTGCGTTCAGTTTTGGTCACCGTATTATAAATAGGATATGGAAAAGCTTGAAAGAGTGCAGTGAAGGATGACAAAGATGATACCTAGATTGAGAAATAAACTGTATGAGGAACGTTTAGAAGCCCTGAATCTCTTTACCCTGACAAAACAGAGGATACGAGGAGATTTAATTCAAGTATTCAAGATATTCAAAGGACATGATAACATGGCTGTCAATAAATACTTCACAGTTGATCACTCGAACTACACTAGATGCAGTGGGCATAAAATAATTGGCAAACGATTCCAGTCGCATGAAGCTAAGCATTTCTTCTTCAATAGAAATGTAAATATATGGAATAAATTGCCCTCCAACGTAATAGATTGTAATACAGTACAAACCTTTAAAGGTCGCCTGGATAAGCATTTGGCATCCAACCCCCAGCTTAATATGTTTACTCCTGAATAAAACACTTGTGTATGTATGTGGTAGGTCTCCATATTATAATTGCAAATCATACTAGATAGATAGATAAATAGATAGATAGAGAGACAGATAGAAGCAGGAAGTCAAATGATGAGAAGGTGTTGTGTTTGCGAAGCGAGCAGCGCTAAATGCTTACACGGAGGAAAGCTGACGACAGCGGCCAGTAAGGAGATGATTCAGTTAGCTGTCAGCAGTCCTCTCGTGAGAAAGTTCTGTTGCCATGAGGAAGATACGTGACACACACACCCTACTACACGAGATGTGAGGAAAGAGAGTTGAGAAGGAGACAAGCGACCCTATAGAGAGGTCGAGACGGAGATTAGCTTTAGAACAGAGAGAGAGAGAGAGATAGCGAGACAGGGAGGTAGCTACCCAGGACTTATACTATTATACCTGTTTAATATTTCCAAGACAAATAAGAATAGTCCCATACTATTCTTTACCTCTCCCGTCACTACATGACATCTGGTGGGGAAACTACTACAAGATATAAAAGCCGCTCGACCACAAGTCTAAAATATACTTCTCTACAAGTAACTACAAAGTCCTTATGACATTTGGTAGCAGCGAACGTATACGAACCTCGTCTACGAATCAACATTAAATTACTACAAAATATCAAGATTGACAACAACCAACAATATCAGCTCCTGCCCCCTCCGTCTCCCAGATCATTACGCTGATGCAGAGGTCAAGAGATCACTCGACGCCTTGTAAGTAGCTTAACGACAAACCAGCAAATCTGCGGACATCGTCTCCGAATTAAAAGCAAATTTCTACAAAAGCAACCGAGACTACAAGATTAGCTTCAGTTCTACATTGAATCCTACAAAATACAGCCTACAGTGCAAATAGTCTACAAGTCTACGACGAATAAGCGAACTACAGCCATCTACAATCAACTACAATTAACAACTCTACGTCGTCTGTATAATCTTCTACACGCACCTACAAGTAGCGGCAGTCTTCATCCTACAACGAGTAAATCACAAGAAAAAAGGACCAAGAATACATCAAGAAAGAAAGAAAACTTACAAACAAACAAACAAACAAACGAAGAGTGAGAGACGACTCACAACTCATAACCACCAGACCTCACTCTCCTCTCTCTGCTACATCCACCCAACCACCACCGCCTACGCAGGTGTGAAGAGGTCAGGACGACGAAGCAAACACCAAGTACATATTCACAACTCATCTTACTCACTCGTCTTCACTCAAGTTACTCATCGCTACTCATTCACTCACCACAGCTACCAGTGTGGGAAGTTGAGGTCATCATGCGTGCTTGCTGAACAGACGCCACGTCAGTCAACACACCACCTGCACCACCACTCACACCACGGTAAAAATTAGTGAGTTACATAGTTACTTCATTTATACAATACACAGTGATAGACAATAAGCTTCTGCACAAACATATAAAACGTGCTGTATAGTTACAGTTTAAATACACATACTTACTTCAATTATCTTCATAATTCAATCATTAAATACTTGCACCAACAATAAACATTCTACACAGTATATATTCATTCATTTATTATAATATTTATTTACTACCAACGAGTGTTACCATTTATACCTACGTAAAATACGTGTTTCATACATACAACTATACATTAATTATATCTACAAAGTGATAAAGAAAATATACCATCACAATTACTCAGTGAGCAATTAAAAAAAACTGTATTAAACATTTATTAATTAAAGCTACCTAGTGGAAACAGATAAATTAACTTACGAAAAAAAAAAAAAAAAAATGCCCAACACAAATGCCGTTAGCAAGAGTGAACATCTTCAACACAATCGTGAAGACAATGATTTCCACACAGTGCTGACACACATATTACTCACGATAGGTACAGGTGAACAAGTCAGTGTGTATAGTTAATACTGTATATATGTATATATATTTTTTTTTATATAAAATAACAAAATATGGGACTATATAATATCATTTTATAGTATCTGTGCAATATAAACTAAACTTTGAAAAAGTATCCCAAGAAAATTAGCCAGTAATTATGTAACCATGAACAACATGGAAACAAGCGTACACAAGCAAAGAGAAAAAAAATATGGAAAATCAATACATACAAAAAAAAAAAAAAGAAAGAAAGAAAGAAAAGTAAAACAGAAAAAAGAGAAATAGAGTAAGATCACATAACAAACAAATGAAAATAAGTGTAAGTGTTACTACATAAGCCAAAATACCACATAAACTACAAACAAAAAAAAGCAAATTGTTGTCTCCACATACAAGTGGCACGACACATCATCACTATCATCGACCGCAGCATATGTTAGGACTGCAGTTATTACAATTGTTACTCCATATTATAATTATGTAACGACAAACGATTGCATTATGTTACACTTTGCCAATTATGTAACAGTTGCATTAACAAGATGTAACTTTTATGTAACTTTAACTACAATTATGTACCTACAAACGATATGTAACAATTATGTAACGACAAACGATTGCATTATGTTACACTTTGCCAATTATGTAACAGTTGCATTAACAAGATGTAACTTTTATGTAACTTTAACAACAATTATGTACCTACAAACGATATGTAACAATTATGTAACGACAAAACAGTTGCATTAACAAGATGTAACTTTTATGTAACTATAATTATAAGGCCAACACAATTATGCATTAACACAATATTTGGTAACAATTCATAAAATGTTACAATTATGTAGTACCACAATGTTAGTACAATATTATAAGTCATACAATTATAGCACAATTCTATATTACCAGTATCATCATACAAGTTAGGTGAAATATTAGACATTACTAAAGTGATAACTCAAATATGTAATGTATAACCTAGCAGTATTACCATTGCACAATTATATGCGTACGTCTGTTGTACATGCACGTCTTACAAGTGTTATACAACAACCATTGCATTTATTCAAATATGTATACAACTTGTTTAAATGTAATATTACTGAATAATCACTATTTACTATGAATAATATATGTATACAATATTCATACAATTATGTTACTTTACAATATTATGTATTTCACTTAATTAGCTTATAAGTTCATTATAATGTGTATGTAGTATGTATTAATATATTATAACTATTAAATGTCGATGGTACGCCATTTTTGCGCGGCAGAGCAATGTGGTAGGTCTCCATATTATAATTGCAAATCATACTAGATAGATAGATAAATAGATAGATAGAGAGACAGATAGAAGCAGGAAGTCAAATGATGAGAAGGTGTTGTGTTTGCGAGAAGCGAGCAGCGCTAAACGCTTACACGGAGGAAAGCTGACGACAGCGGCCAGTAAGGAGATGATTCAGTTAGCTGTCAGCAGTCCTCTCGTGAGAAAGTTCTGTTGCCATGAGGAAGATACGTGACACACACACCCTACTACACGAGATGTGAGGAAAGAGAGTTGAGAAGGAGACAAGCGACCCTATAGAGAGGTCGAGACGGAGATTAGCTTTAGAACAGAGAGAGAGAGAGAGATAGCGAGACAGGGAGGTAGCTACCCAGGACTTATACTATTATACCTGTTTAATATTTCCAAGACCAATAAGAATAGTCCCATACTATTCTTTACCTCTCCCGTCACTACATGACATCTGGTGGGGAAACTACTACAAGATATAAAAGCCGCTCGACCACAAGTCTAAAATATACTTCTCTACAAGTAACTACAAAGTCTTTATGACATGTATAATTTTCTGTTTTATTTTATTTTAGTTTTTAATTAAATGCAAATATAGCATATGCACAGATAGCCCTGAGTTAACGGTCACTACTCATACTTTTGACCTGTGATGGGCTGTGGATCACTGAGGGTCCCTGTTAGTTACGTGGCCACCATCGGGATTTTCTTTAATGTATCAGGGGTCACTGCTTCAGGAGGTGACTTGTTTGCTTGTCCCGCATGGGAAAGTTCCTAGTCTCAGTGGAATGAATGGAGCTGGGGCCTGATTGACTGCTGCCTACCTTAATAGTGCCAGGCAAGGCTGCCACATCACCCCTGAATATCCACACTGTGCACTGTGAAATTTCCACACTGTGTCCGCAGATGCCCCGTCAACTCAGCGTACCCGTACAGTGACATGCATTAGTTATTTATTTATTAGATTACTCATTGTACTTTACTACTTTCTCTTTCAGGTTATTCATACTGGTAGCTTATAGATAATGTATTATAGAATGTAGCTTTTCCTTTTCAGTCTTTCCTATGAAATTTCCATGTCAGTTTTTCCATGCTGCGTGGTGGTTTTTCTCACTTTTTCTTGCCAGTTTTGGCTGGAGGGTTTGGAGGCGGGGGGAGCCTTCTTACTTTACTATCCTTATCCTTCAGCATGTAGAGTTAGATCTTGTAGTCATAGTCTACTCTGTACCAAACAGCCTCGAAAGGACCATAAGGTCTGTTGCTGTTTGCTTTCCTTTGTACTCCTTTGTACTTTGAAGGTGAGGAGGGAGAGGGGAAACAGGAAGAGGAAGAAGAGGACCACGATGTTTTCAAGGGGCATAAACATTCTCTCTCTCTCTCTCTCTCTCTCTCTCTGTATATATATATATATATATATATATATATATATATATATATATATATATATATTTATATATATATATAACTATATATATATATATATATAAAGATAGATAGATATAGATATAGATATATAGTGAAAGATTATTAACACACACACACACACACACACACACACACACACTCCCCCACCCCACCACACACAGTAAATCAACGTGTATAAGACACATTTCTCGGCACAAGGAGGAAAACGAGGGAATGGAAAGAGGAGAAAGTGTTTACATTATATGGCTCCTTTGCCCATATTTCGGGTTCAGATATATCAAGGTGTGAAAATAAATAAATATATATATATATATATATATATATATATATATATATATATATATATATTTATATATTTATATATATATATATATATATAATTTCCTGTGTCACACAACGGGATGCATATGGCCTCAATGTACTCTCTCCTCCAATATTTGTCTCTTGCCATCTCCTTCAAAGTTCCACCAACACTCCTCTCCTGCTTCTTTTTTCATTGTCCTCAACCAGGTTTCCCTCGGCCTACCTCTACCTCTTCTTCCTCTAGCAGTCCACTCTGGCACATCCTGTATTAAACTACCTTCTTTTCTGCATACGAGTATGTGCCCCAGCCACTTCCAGCGAGACAGTCTCACATATTCGTTAATTGGTTCCACTCTCGTAATATCCCTTACTCTTGTATTTGTAACTCTGTCTTGCCACTTTACCCCAAGAATCCTTCTCAGTATTTTATTCTCAAATCCTAATACTTTCTGATCTGTTGCAATCGTACAGTACCATGACTAATGCCCGTAAATTAAAATTGGTCTAACCATGGACTTGTAAATTTTCACTTTAGTATGTACCGAAAGCATGTTATTATTCCAAACAGATTTCAACATTCCAACAGCTCGCCAAGCCTGTCTAATCCTCTCCTCAATTTCATTGTTTAATGATCCATTAGATGATACAATCGTTCCCAGATATTTAAAGTTTTCTACATTCTTCACCACGTTATTCCCAATTACACAATCGATTTGGTTCTCCACGTTCGTATTAATAATTTCAGTCTTTCCACAATTTATTACCAATCCCACTTTTTCTCCTTCCTCCACCAGACAATCAAGCACCCTCTGCATCTCGTAAATACTTCCGCAAATCAGTACAATATCATCAGCATTGTCCAAATCCATCAGCTTCTTATTTTCTTTTCAGTTAATTCCTGCACCTGTTCTCCTTACTACCTTTTTCATAACATAATCCATAACCAAAACAAACAACAATGGCGAAAGAACTCCTCCTTGAATCACTCCTGACCTAACTTGAAATGGATCACTCAAAGAACCACCCACCATTACCTTACAAAAAGTACCTTCATGCAGGCTTCTAATAATATTTACAAACTTTTCTGGTATACCATAGAATCTCATAATTTTGAACATAGCTCCACGTGAAACACTATCAAACGCCTTTTCAAAATCCACAAAACACATACTAAGTGGCATTTTCATCTCATTAGCTTGTTGCATTAGAGGACTTACAATAAAAATCTGATCATTACAACCTCGACCCTTTCTAAATCCCGCTTGTTCTTCTCTTAAACTTTTATCAATTACTGGCTCTATTCTGTTCAACAAGATTTTGGAAAAGACTTTTGCAACTACAGGTGTCAAAGTTATCCCCCTCCAATTGCCACAAACACTTAAATCTCCCTTTTTTGGTATTTTTATAATCACTCCATTTTTCCACTCTTCTGGAATTCCACAATTATCCCAGGCCACATTAAAAAGTTTCAAAAGCGCATTCATCAACTCGTCATTTTCCACCTTAAGCATTTCAGGGAATATTCCATCCTCTCCTGGGGCCTTAAAATTCTTTAACTCCTTTATAGATTTTGCTACCTCTTCCAAAGTTATATCCCCTGTTTCTATCTGCAAATCTCTCTTGGCTGGCAGAATTTCCTCTTCAGCTGGGATTGGTCTATTTAGAACAGATTCAAAGTGCTCTTTCCACCTTCCTTTTATATCCAATTCATTAGTCATCAAATTGCCATTTCTATCTCATACAGGTATTTCCTTCCTTCTCCTTTCAGTCCCAGTTAACTCCTTTATGGCCTGATACGCTGCTCTTGTGCTCCGACCGTCATTTTTACTTAATTTAATTTCTGTCTTTGTCCCCTTTTCATCATATAGTCTCCTCTTATCACGTCTAACGAGTCTTTTTACTTCAGAATGAAAACTCCAGTACTTTGCTCTAAGTACTTCAACTACCTGGCCATCAACATGTTGTTCTTCACTTCTTAACTTAGCCTCTTTCCTTTTCTGAATTGCATTCCATGTTTCATCTGACATCCACTTTTTCCTTCTCGCTTTTCCCTTTTTCTTAATAGTAACCTTAGCACTCTCATGCAAAACCTCATTTACCTCTCTCCACATTTGATTAATATCATTGTCTTCAGATTCCATCAAAGTCTGCAGGACTAGAAACTTGTTCCTACATTCCCACCGAACCTTTTCCCTCGTGCTCTCATCACTTCTCAGCTCATCCAAATCATAATTATTACCTCCTGTACAATTACCATTAATGTTTATCTTAAGTTTTATTTTAATCTTTGACACAACAAGTTGATGATCACTACCTATATCTGCCTCCCTCCTTACGCAAACATCTTGCAAATAACTCCTATGCCTTCTGCTAATTGCAATGTGGACAGTCTGGTTACAATATTTACCACATGGTGAAATCCATGTAGTCTTATGTATTTTTCTATGCTCAAAGATAGTTCCACCAATTATAAGGTCATTTGCCAAACAAAAGCTTCCAAGTCGCACCCCATTTTCGTTCCTTATACCAACACCCTCCTTACCCATACAATCTTCAAAGCCATCCCTACTACTGCCAACAATCGCATTAAAATCACCAATGCAAACTAACACATCATGTCTTGCCACTCTATTCACTACATCCTGCAGCTTCTCATAAAAGTCATCCTTCATTTCATCAGCAGCCTCATTTGTCGGAGCATACCCTACAACCATACTGATATTACCATGGTCAGATTTTAAACGAGCATAAAGCAAGCGCTCATTAATTGGTTCAAACTCACATACTGCCTTACAAGCATCTCTACTCAGCAGTAAGCCTACTCCTTGGTAATGATTTCCATCACTCCTACCAGAAACCAACATAGTAATACCATCTTCCAAATTCATTTTATCAACTCCAAGCAACCTCGTTTCTGTAAGAGCACAAATATCCATCTTGTATTCCTTGAACACTGAAATAAGCTCTTCCATTTTACCAGCCTGATTGAGAGTTCGAACATTCCAGTTTCCTATACTTAAGGCTCTTTTTGGATGTATAAACTTATTTTTACACCGTGGGATTCTTAGCACCCCCTGCCCACTTAAGGGCTGCACGGAACTGAGGGCCATTGCTTCGTCACCAGAGTTCATCAAGATTTCTTAGGCAGAAAAATATTTTACCCCGGAGCCAATGCCAGTGACTCGCAGGAACCAGACAGTGGAGAGAGGATTTTAACTAAATGAAAGTAAAATGCAGAGGGTTTGGACAAAGTACAAGGGAAAGAAATATATATATATATATATATATATATATATATATATATATATATATATATATATATATATATATATATATATATATATATATATATATATATATATATGTGTGTGTGTGTGTGTGTGTGTGTGTTAATAATCCTACACTGACAAATTCAACATGGGGAATAAACACAGTACAGGGTGGTGCATATATAACACTCCTCTTACACATCTCCAGGTCCTTTCTCGTGTGTTTTGGGGACAGCTTAGTCAACGTTATCAATGTCAACTACAATTTTATTTTTACTCCCACCTCCATACCCACGCCCACACCAGCAGACTAAGCCGTTTGCGCAACACATAACACCAGGATTTCTAGGGCAGCGCTATTTACAGACCACCCTGTGTAGTTTTCCTTCTCTCATCCTATTGTTTTTTTTTTTTTTTTTTCACTCTATAGCTAAAATAACATGTGCTATTAACTGCTATACAGCTGACTAGCACATAAACATGACGATGATGGTGATGGTGGTGATGATGGTGGTGGTGGTGGTGATGGTGATGATGTTGATGGTGATGGTGATGATGGTGATGGTGATGATGGTGGTGATGGTGATGGTGTTGATGGTGATGATGGTGGTGATGATGGTGCTGGTGGTGATGGTGATGATGATGATGGTGGCTGTGATGGTGATGATGGTGATGGTGATGATGGTGGTGATGGTGGTGGTGGTGATGATGATGGTGATGGCGGTGATGATGATGATGGTGACGACTGTGATGATGGTGATAATGGTAGTTGTGATGAAGTCAATGATGGTGGTGGTGGTGGTGATGGTGATGATGATGACGATGATGATTGTGATGATGATGATGGTGATTGTGATGGTGATGATGATGATGGTGATAGCGGTGGTGATGGTGATGATTATGACGATGGTGATGTTGGTGGTGATGATGAAGGTGATGATGATGGTGGTGGTGGTGGTGGTGATGGCGATGATGATGGTGATGATGATGATGATGACAGTGGTTATGGTGGTGGTGATAGTGATGATCGTGATGATGATGACGATGATGATAATGATGATGATGACGATGATGGTGATGGTAATGGTGATGATGATGGTGATGATGATGGTGGTGGTGGTGATGTTGATGATGACGACGATGACGACTGACCATGATAAAGGTATCACACTCAGCGGTTGTGTTATGGTGTTAATATTTTCTTTTTTCTTTTTTTTTACAAGTATGACGCGTGGAGGTGACTATGTGGAAGTGAGCAGTTAATCACTCACTCCCTTGAACAACCTGGATCGAACCCGCGCTCACTATCCCTAGCACTCTGCTCTACCCACTACGTCACCACCTCAACCATTAATTAGGTCCAGGTGAATGGCAGTGTGAGTATGAAACAGATGCTTTGATCAAGGGCTCGCCATCTTGCAGCTAATTCGCTACGGATGAGGTGTTACGAAGCCTCCTACACCATCTAGAATACGGTCCCATGAATCAGGTGCTTCGAGACAAGTTTGAAGCCTTTTTATGACCCGTCTCTCTGGGGGAAGGGGGACCAAAAACTATCAGTATATTGATATAAAGACGGTATAGATTAAACTAGCTCCCTTCAACCTCTGTTTCTTCGCCGCATTGTTGCATCATTAGCTCTTTTCTATCGCTACTTCAATGGTCACTGCTCCTCTGAACTGTCTCCTTGCTTTCCTCCACCTCTACGACGGGCGCTTAGCACCCGTCTAGCAACAAACTCTCATCCCTTTTCTGTCCAGCTCTCCAACGCTAGAGTTAACCGTTACTCCCAGTCCTTCACTTATGCAACAGGTCAACTCTGGAACTGTCTCCCTCTGTCTGTACTTCCTACTTCCTACGATCTCCAGTCTTTCAAACGCAGTGTGTCCAGGCATCTCGAAATGAACGGATCTTGAATTTGGCTCCTTTTTTGTTTTGTTTTTTTGAAGGAACGGTTTGTGGGCTCTTAGCCTTTGGTTCCTTATTTCTTGCATTAAAAAAAAGCACAACAGAGAATGCTAAAGGTTATAATTGCAACGAAATCGCCAAAAAAGAGGTTTCCGGTTCCATGAATTAGATGCGTCGATACAAGGTTGAAGCCTCTTTATGACTCGTCTTTCTGGGTGATCAGTGTGTAGGTATTAAAACGGCAGACTAAACGGCATGCCAGAGAGTGCTGAGGGTTAATCTTGCTACGAAATCGCTAAGGAAGAGGTGTTACGGTCCCACGAATCACATGCTTCGAGACAAGTTTGAAGTCCTTTTACGAATCGATTCTCTGGGGTGATTTAGGGGGAGGAGGGCAACGTTTAATACCCTCATTAGGAGTTACAACTTGAACTGAACCTCCGTAAAACTCAGTCGCATCGTGGGAGACTGCATGAAGACGCTCTCAGGGGACTTGTTTTCGAGACCGTCTAAGTTATGCTCGTTCTCTTTCTCGTTCACACACACACACACACACACACACACACACACACACACACACACACACACACACACACACACACACACACACACACACACACACACACACACACACACACACACACACACACACACACACACACACACGCACGCACGCACGCACATATTATATTTTCCCAGTTCCTCATACATCTCCCACGCTCGATCACACACCTTTACAGACATATCCGCAGACATACGTTACCCTCATTAACACCTCCCCTCCCATACACTCTCCCCTCCTCCCCTACATATTCCCCGTATTCCCCGCTGTTACCCCCACGCCTTCCATCACCCATCCATATACCCCTAGACAGACTATCATCACAAACCCCTCCCCCCACAAATTTTCTGGCACTACCACATTCACCACACACCACTCAAATCCCCTTATACTTCCCCTCACACCTTCTCCTTATCCTGCTCTTCCTCTCCTTATATTCCCTTCACATCCTCCTCACAGACTACCCCAGATATCTCGCAGATCCCCCCACACATGTCCACATCCCCACACACCAACTTCCCCCATACGTTAGCTCCC
Organism: Coenobita brevimanus; assembly: GCF_032717465.1. Lineage (NCBI taxonomy): Eukaryota > Metazoa > Arthropoda > Malacostraca > Decapoda > Coenobitidae > Coenobita > Coenobita brevimanus. The sequence goes on from NC_137069.1 coordinate 40,710,489, forward strand.
CACCACTTCCCCCATACTTTAACCCCATACACACCTCACTGTCCCTCCATAAACTTCGCCAGGCATCCCCACACGGTTAAATGGGTGGGAGGGTAAACACAGGAAAGAAATTAAGTTTTTGTTTCTCTAAGTTTTCGAACTGCACCAGGACCATCTTTAGTGAGACAGGAACTGGGCTCTGTTTAGTACAAAGCCCACACACTCCCTCCCCAACCATTTTCCCTCTCGTCTGTACTCCTCACCTCTCTCCCTCCCTAGCATACCACCTTTCCCTACCTACGTCTCTCCATTCCCCTCCTTCATGCACAGTTGTTAATAATATCGTTCTTCCTCATAGTACAACAAATTTGAAACACGTACACAGAGTTTTGAAAGATTACATCATTAGTTTTCAAATTTTATTGCTCTGTGGCTCGTTTATTTATTGTAAGGAGGTGATGTTTTTGCCCTCAACTGTATTTCCTTGGGGGCCCCGCCTTCTTCCTTCCTAACTTGATCTTACTTTCTTCCATTCCTTCCTGTACATTTACAATGAAACCCCACATACCTCTCAGATTCCCAACACATTCTCACCCCCCCCCCACTCCTTACTCACGTCACTACTACACACACCGTCACACACTTCTTTCTTCCCGTACTTTCTCCATCATCATCCCCCCTCACACTTCCCAGCAGCTTCGCACCCTATCCCCATTCTCCAACTCTCCAACACAATGTCACACACTTAACAGGCTTTAACTCTCTTTCACATACTTCCACCCCTTCCCCTAAGACACCCAACCTCCTCCTGCCTCAGCCTCATTTCTCCACCTTTGTTTCCCTAGACACTCATTCCTCTCAGTTCCAAGCCCCTATTACCCCCCTCCCGAATCCCCCACTCCTCACAGATCCCTAAAACTCCCCAGACGTCTCTACTGGTTTCCCCACCACACACACATCCATCCCCCCTCCACACCCCTTCCCTGTCTCTCCCCATTCCATTTCATTCTCCATGTCACCCCAACCCAATGACTCACTCCTTTTAGAGCCCCTACTCTACCCTCCCCTCCACACGCACACTGTTCCCTCCCTCCCATTTACACTCTCATTCCACCTCATCTCCCTCTCTTTCTCCCCACCTCAACTCCCCTACACACTACTAGTTCCTCTCTCCTCCCGTTTCCCAGTCCCCCAATTTCTCCCTCACCCCACCCCCTCCCTCACCCCATCCCCACCCTCCCACACCCCTCCCCCCACCCCACCATTACCCCCACAACCTAGTATTGGGCACCGATACCCGTGGGACACACTGCCCTGGCCATTTACGTCGACTTTAAGCCACTCACCCCGATGTCTGTCCTGATGTCAACTTGCGAAGCTGATGTCAAGCTGTGGGACCGATATCAAATGCGGTGCTGGTGTCTGTGGAATTTGTCACCTGCGGCTCTGATGTCCAAATAGGGTCTCGATGTCTGTATAAAACTAACTTGCGGAACTCATGTCTCCTGCGGCACTAATGTCAAAATCTGGTGGTGTTGTCTCTGTAGATTATTTTTTTATGTATCTGTTTTTCCTTCCTCTGTTCTGTTATTAAAAAAAAAAAAGTTACATGGGGCGCTGATGTCAATTTGTGATCTTGTTTTCAACCTTGGGCCTTTATGCTTTATAAAGATGTCATTTGTGATGTCAGTTTGCAATTCAGAAGTCATCTTGTAGCACTGATGTCACCTTGCGAACCTGGTGTCAGCTAGCACGGGTAATATCAACCTAACGATCCTGACTTTGACTTCGATTGTTATACTAATGTCAACTTGCGGCACTGATGTCAACGTACGGCACTGTGCCAATTGAGGCACTGATGTCAACTTGCGGCACTGATGTCACTTGCTCATACCCTCAGTTTCCGCATCAACGTACTGCAAGAAGGAACGCATCTCGGCAAAAGGCTGCGAGAGAAAAATGTACGGAGTCTGAAGTCTGATCATGTTTGGCCAAAAATGTATGAGGGTCGAGAGAAATACTGTATGAAAGAAGTTTAATCTGATCGTATGGGTTAATTGACTGATTGGAGAGTTGACTGGAGTGGGACTGGGTAGCAGAGGTTAGGTGTGGGTGGGATAGGTTGGGTGTGTGTGTGGACTGGGTAGGACTAGGTAGCAGAGGTTGGGTGTGGGTGGGAGAGGTTGGGTGTGTGTGTGTGTGTGTGTGTGAGTTGACTAGGTGGGAGTGGGTAGCAGAGGTTGGGTATGATGGTAGAGGTTGGGTGTGAGTGATAGTAGACTGGGTGGGAGTGGGTAACAGAGGTAAGGTGTGGGTGGGAGAGGTTGGGTGTGAGTGATAGTGGACTGGGTGGGAGTGGGCAGCAGAGGTTAGGTGTGGGTGGGAGAGGTAGGGTGTAAATGTGAGTGTAGAGATGATAATAGGTTGGGTGTAGATGTGGGTGGGAGCTAAATGGGTGGAAATGGGTGGTATAAGATGGGTGTGGGTGGGCTAGGTTAGGCGTTGAGCATAAGAGTAATAAATATTAATAATAATAATAATAATCTATCTATCTATCTATTG
>NC_137069.1:40718029-40725571 GCF_032717465.1 Coenobita brevimanus
AATCGCTCTGTCAGCCACCATTTGACTACCCTCCCCCAACTCACTCCCCCTCCCTCATAAACCTCTCTAACTCCATCCCTCCACCTCATCCTCGGTCTACCCCTCCCTCTCCCTCCCTCCACCTCACCTACATACACCCTGTTAGTCAGTCGTTCATTCTCCATTCTCTTCACATGCCCAAACCACCTCAGTGTATTTCTCCTAATCTTCTCAACCACATCCACATCCACCCCACAGCGTTCTTTCACTTATTCATTCGTCAACCTGCCTCTCGATGTCACTCCACATCCTCCTCTCAAGTAACTCATTTCCACTGCTCTCACTCTTGACTTGTTCCCTTTTTGCGAGGTCCACGCCTCGCTTCCATATGTCAGGGTAGGGATCACAATACTATCATGCAGTGCCTTCTTAACTTCCATACTCACCTCCCTATTTCTCATCACTGCTTTCAGTGAACCAACAACCTTCCTTCCCTGCTGTACCCTTTCATGCACTTCATCCCCCAAAGTTCCATCCTTACTCATCACACTACCCAAGTACTTGAATGCACTCACATTCTCCATATCCTCACCATCCAACCTCACTGTACATTTTGTGACTTCTTTCCTCTCAAACACCATAACTTTACTTTTGTTTACATTAACTTTCAGATTCCTCCTCCTACACACTGTCCCAAATTCATTCACCAAACCTTGCAACTCCCATTCATCTTCACTCAACAATACTATATCATCAGCAAACAGCAACACCGGAAGCTTCCAAATCTCACCCTCATTCATTAGAGCCACCTCCACATCCACTGCCCTACATTGAACCTCCTGTACAACCCCCATCCATGTATATATTAAACAGCCATGGAGAATCATCACACAACCCTGTTTCAGTCCCACACTGAGATCAAAGAACTCACTCAGCTCTCACCATCCACTCGCACCGTAGCCCTAGCTCCTTCGTACATACTCTTCACAGCACTCAACAATTTCACCTCCACTCCGTATATTCTTAATACTTTCACACATACCTTGCCTATCTATTCTGTCATAAGCTTTCTCCAAGTCCATGAAGGCAGCTTATACACTTTCTTTCCCTTCTCTAGATACATCTCCATTCAAACATCTTAGAACAAATATCTGAGTCTACACACCCCCTTACTTCTCCTTCCTAAATCCCCCTTGTTCTTCTCCAACGTAGCTCCTCTGTCATTATGCCTAACCCTATCCAATGAGTATTCTACCATATAGTATTTTACCAGTCACACTAAGAAGGCAAATACCCCTATGGTTACCACATACTTCTCTCTCCCCTTTTCCTTTGTATAAAGGAACAATTATACCTGATTTCCAGTCCTCTGGAACCCTTCCACCTCTTCCCAAGCCAATCTACACAACTTCCATATCCACTCCACAACAATCTCACCCCCATACCTCAGCATTTCACCCACACACTCCGTCAATTCCCTGGGGCCTTTCCCCAACTTGATCTTCTTCATTGCTTCCACTACTTCCGGGCCTGCTGGATCTCTTCCTCCCTCGTCTTGTATCTCTTCTCCCAGCCATTCCCCTTTAACCAGCCTCATACTTGCACTACTCTCACTTTCTACATTCAACAAATCCTCCAAAAAGTGCTCTTTCCATCTCAATTTCTCTTCTCTTCTCCACCCAACAATCTATTATTCTTATCTTTCACTCCCCTACTATTTCCCCTCTTTCACACTGCCTTACTTTCTTTACTTCCTTCCAAAACAATTTCTTACTCTCCCTCCATTTCACACTCAGATTCCTCCCAAACTCTTCATCTACTTTCTTTCTTACTCTCCTTCACCAGTCTTCTTCACCTCCCTTCTCCTGCTTACATATACCCTCTCTCTTTCTCTCTCTCTCTCATCGTCTCCCCAACCTCTGCTCGCTAACCATTCACTACATGCCATCTTCTTTTGTTCCACAGCTCGTTTCACCTCATCATTCCACCATGCTGACCCTTGCACACCCTTGCATCTCCCCTCCTCATTCCACCCAAAACCACCTCACACGCAGCACCTTATCTCTTCTGTGAATATCTTACATACATCTTCCACCCCTTCCATCTGCTCTAGCTCATACCTTCCCAATCTTTCTTCCACTATGCTCTTATACGCTGCCATTTTCTCACTATCTTGCAATTTCTCCCACTCTTCTCACAGGAGCTGCTTCCCACTCTTGTCTTCTCCCCCTCGTCTCCCTCAACCACTTTCTTTGCACTAAGTGATGGTCCGGAGACTCCATTCCCCACCCTCTCCACATTCTTGCATCCAACACTTGTCTTCTCTCATTCGCTCATCCACACACAACTAGTCTATCATTGCCTTTCGTTCAACAAGCTCACCATCCATCCTCCTCATTACTCTCCATGTATACCGGTGGATCATCTATTTACGGCGAAAGTAGGTGTTGGTTGATTGCCAACCCCTTACCAGCACAGATGTCCATCAAAAAGTACTACCATTCCCATCTACTTCAGCTGGCACACCCCACTGACCAATCACTCCATCCACTCGTCCATTCCCAACTTTGCCATTCATGTCTCCAATCAAAAACACTCTTTCGGCTCCTCTCAAATCTGTCCATACATGCTTCTACTCTTGCCCAAAACTCATCTTTCACTCTAGCCACTTGGTCCTCTGCGGAGCATACACACATACAATCGCCCACGCTTGTATAAGCTACTTTCATCCTCACCCATACAATCCTTGCACCCACTGTTCCATAGTATCTTATATTCCTCCTTCTACTTCTTTGCTTTATCATCAGACATACTTCCTCATCTGGGGAGAAATTAAAAACAAAAATCGTCATCCAAATTCTTGAGTTGAGTGAGAGGAAAATAATTCAAATATATCCGTGACTCAAATCTTCGTAAGTAATTACCATTTACTTTGTAGGCTATACCTTTATATAGAGTCACCTTTCACACACCTGCAATTAAGGTAATGTTCTCCTTTGTATGCTGGAAACACTCACTGCTTTACTCATTCACGTCCATATATTTCCTTAGTTACATACTGATATAATGACACTACAATACATAAGTTCTACTATACACATACTGCCAGACACATTTCCCTAAAACACACACACACACACACACACACACACACACACACACACACACAACACGGCAAGAATGTTACCAGTTACACAGGATGCTCAAAAATAGGAGGAAATGTAGCGGTTCAGCCTCGGTTCAAGTGATTCATGATTCGTTGTTCATGATTCGTTGTTCGTGATTCTTAATTCGTTGTTCGTGTTATTCGTGATTCGTAGTTCGTGATTCGCTGTTCGTGAATCGTTGTTCGTGATTCGCTATTCGTCATTCGTTTTTCGTGAGTCGCTGTTCATGATTCGTCGTTCGTGATTTGTCGTTCGTGAATCGTTGTTCCCGATTCGTTGTCCGTGATTCGTAGTTTGTGATTCTCGTTGTTCGTGGGTTGTGGACCGTCCTTCTTTCGTTATTTTAGGTCTATTATATGATCGCATGATTCGCTAATATATATGGCTTTTAATACACGATTCGTGGTTGATGCTGGAGAGAGGGGCGCCTTCACGTTCATTGGCACCGATTTTGCAGTGTGGTGGAGCTGCTCTGGCCATGTAAGCATCTAATTCCTTCTCTGTCCTATGCAAGGTAGATGGTGGACTGCAGTACAAGGGGAGTTTCAGCCTGCAGTCCACTGGGTTCATGTACAGGTGAGCTTGAGATTAGAACAACAACAACAACAAATACAACAACTACTGCTGCTGCTGCTGCTGCTGCTTCTGTTACTACGACTGCTACTGCTGCTGTTACTGCTGCTGCTATTTTTACTACTACTGCTTCTACTACTACTACTACTACCATGCTACTACTACTACTACTACGACGACGACGACTACCACTACGACAACTACTACATCAGAATCGTGAACATTTCAACAATAGACCCCTAAAAATACATAACTGGGAGACATAGACTTTTAAAGCATCCTGATAATTAATAGAGCAGTTTAGAATGACACTCGACCAGAGTGACTGAGTTCTGTTACACTCAAAGTTGTAGGGAAAAAAAATCTCACCAGTGATATTCAAGCGGGTAGGAAGGTGTGATGTCCTTTCATTTTTCCGCAGTTTGAGATGTGTAAAAAGAATAAACTCAAATATTTTTACTGCATATTTGGACTATAAGTTTTACATAACTTAACCAATGAATAAAATGAAAATTTGGGAACGCAAACACCTAAAAAAAAAAAAAAAAAAAAAAAATTAAAAATGGGTGATTAGTGAAGTTGCATGGAATCTGACTTTGTAAATACAGGCTAGTGACTATTATTCAAATCAGTTCCCCAGTAATCCCAACAAAACAAGAAGACTACATTAAAATAAAGTGAAAAATTCGAATAGGTATAGATTTTGAAAGAGTCCCGGACTAAATAGGATGTGGTTGAAGCAAATCCTAAATCGCCAATCACTGAGTTTGAATATTTTGCCACAACTGTACAGGCATATATGCATCAAAAAGTTAAGACGACACATCTCTGTTGGGTGTGGGGATGGAAGGTCTATCTATCTGTTTATCCATCTACCTATAGCCAGACGCGTTCATCCCGTAAGGGGTGGCCACAAACAAATCCCTTCCATGTTGCCCTGTCCCCTGCCATTTAGGTCACCCTACCCCCTGCTCTTGCACACCCCTCTCTCAAATACCTCTCCACTCCATCCCTCCATCTCATCCTCGGTCACCTCCTACCTACCTCTCTCCCTCTCCACCTCATTCACATACACTCTTCTCGTTAGTCTCTCACTTTCCATCCTCTGGAAGATGCTACATGAATTTTTTTTTGCATGATCACGATATGAGACGCACAGCAAAAGAGGACAAAGAAGGACACACTCTGTCGTTTGGGGGGAATGAGGAATATAGAGGGAGGACACACTACTGGCAATGAAAGGCTGACTTTTGACCATGGCTGTGCATCAGAACAAAGAGGATGCATAAAACTTTGTGCGAATGAGGGACCGCACAGATTTTGATATACTGTATGGCTCCCACATCATTACGGGAAATCCATTGTGGTGTATTTACTGTTAGTATGCGTATGTGTGAACCTCGACTGGGAGAAAATGCACGGGGATTTAGCTGGGAGAATATAGAGTTGTTGTAGAGTTTAGAGCATGAAAATTAATTTTTTTGGCAATATACAGTATCCCGCAAATTCAGCGGTTCATATGCTGACTCTGCTGACTATAATCCCCTTGAGTCCAGCACCAGTTCAATCCCAGAGTTGTCCTGACTATCAAAAGGTTACGCTTGATGTATACGAATCTGTAAAAATTGAAGAAAAATTCTGGCATGCATAGATTTTGAAAAGCATCCTGGATAAAAACTCCTTCATCATTAGGAGTGAAATCCATTGTAATATAAATGTGGCTGCTGAGGCACATCATCTCTCTCTCTCTCTCACTCTCTCTCATCATGAACCGCCACAATACATGTCAAACTGTAATGGCTCCGGGGCAATCATGAATGCATTACACCACTCGTCCAGCTAGTTCTGTTGTCATCTTTGCGTCCTGGCTTGCAATTGCTGCTCCCTTCAACACACAGGTATATACTGGTATGTGTGGAGGTGGGGGCACTCACCATCCACTCACTCAAGTGTAGTGCTGCTCTCAGGTTGTCTGCCCTTTCCTCTCCCTCCATCCTTCTTTCCTTCCATCCCCTTCTGTCTTTCTTTCCTTCATTCTTTCCTTGTCTTTTCTGCCCTCTGCAGGTGACTTTACACTCCCTCTTCTGTCTTTCTTCATTTTCCTTCATTCTTTTCCTCTTCCTTCTGTCTGTGGGTGACTCTACACTGAGTGACAAGCCAAATGGTTTCCTGTACACCAGGGAAACCATTTACTACGCTTTAGGTGGTAACCATATAACCAAATTTTTGGCGCCTGGTGGTTTAGTGGGTAATTATTGTGCTCCAATCGGATTGAACAGGTGAAGGTTTATATCCAAGGGGTGATTGGAGTTTATGGCTTATGTAATGCCACTCAGGGATGAGTGAGGCTGGTCACTCTCATCTTAAATGTCAGGACCAATTGCCTAGCCCCGGGCTTCTACGCTCCTCATGGGGCAACGTAGGATTGGATGATGGATGGATGGATTTATATTATGGTTAACTATCACACACACACACACACACACACACACACACACACACACACACACACACACACACACACACATGCACACACACAGCTAACTCTCTCTCTCTCTCTCTCTCTCTCTCTCTCTCTCTCTCTGTATAATATTTGCCTTAGTTTCTTGTCATCCTGTCTTATCTCTTCATCGTTTAGCAGTTCAGTGACAGCATAATGTAGCTTATAGTGTACCACATTTTTTCCATATATGCACGGAAAAGCGTAACATTGTTAAAGCCAGAATGGCACTCAATAGAGCGCATACCTCTGCCAATGCCCAACATGCAGCGTGCCTTTTAAGTCAGTCAAGTCTAATCCAATATCAAACTCATAACCCTGTAAGTTGTAACACCCTTTGCCAAACTGTACACCATTCGTAGATACCAAATCCTAAATATGCCTGATTTTTAAAGTCAAGATCCATGCACAATAGTCACTGAAAAAATTTATGAAAATGTCGAAAATACGCCCTATCTCGCAAGTAAAAAAAAATCCTGGATCCTCACCAATCCCTCGCCGATCCGAGCCAAAATTTAATGGAGTGTACTCTGCGCCAAGGCCCATTCTTCTACCAAGATTTCGTGGAAATCCGTCAAGTAGTTTCTTTGTAATCTTGCTCACAAACCAAACTCAACCAACAAACAAACGGACATGAATTGTGAAAACGAAACTCCTTGGCGGAGGTAAAAATAGTTAAAAGATCAGTAGGATGGAAGCAGTGGAAGTAATGAAGTAAGTCAAAATGGTGAAAGCCCCAGGAATTGATGGAGTGTGTGGTGAAATGTTGAAGCTCAGGGGGAGAGATAGTAGAAGAAGAATGGATATGAAGTATGTGCAGATTGGCCTGGGAGGAAGGTAGAGCCCCGGAGGATTCATTTGTTCAGGTATAATTATTCCCCTGTACAAAGGAAAAGGAGAAAAACAAATGTGTGGTAAACATAGGGGCATTTCTCTCTCTTAGTGAATTTGGCAAATGTATATGGCAGGATACTTACTGAGAGAAAGAGATAACATGGGAATTAACTTGAAAGAAGGACAAGAAGGGATTTTAGGAAGGGAAGAGGTTGTGTATATCAGATATTCGTCTGCAGGACTTAGTGGAAAGAAAGTTTCTAGAGAAGGGAATGAAGTTGTGGCCTTCATGGGATTTGGAGAGAAGGCATATGACAGAGAAGGGATAGACAAGGGAATGTGGAAAGTATTACGAATATATGGAGTAAGTTGAATTCCTTGCAGAGTATATAAGGAGGGCGGCTAAGGCTGCAGTGCATGTGGGATATGGTGTGAACTGAGTAAATTTTTACTATCTAAATGTTGGAATGAAACAGGGATTTGTTATGT
>NC_137069.1:40725671-40743171 GCF_032717465.1 Coenobita brevimanus
AGTCACTTTGCTTACAGGAAGGAGTTCAGTTCATCGACACGTGGAACCAATTTTACGAGCAGGCGTACACTGTTTTACTGAACGATGGACTACACTTGGAATGCCGTTGAGTTTCTGCCCCGTCAATTGGTCGTTTGCTTAACTTAATGATTGCCATAAGTTTTTTTCTGGAGAAAACGGGAGGCAAAACGTAGATGTCACACGATCTGATAAATCAATACATAATGGAAAGCTCCCCACATCAGAAAGGAAAGAAACACATTAAAAGCAATCCTTGCAAATGCTCATATAGTCTATGTCATAAATTTTCTGATTTAGAGGCCCTTGCCTTTACCGAAGATTATGATGTAACTGGAGTAACAGAATCGTGGCTAAATACTGAGCAGAGAGATTTTCTAGCTGAGTTTAATTTACCAGGCTATCCACACATTTTCAGTTAGTGAAAGGAAGGATCGAACATGGGGCGGCGTAAGTTGTTATAAGTTAAATCAAGATTTCATCCAGTCGAAATTACCAAGCCATGTATTGAAAACATCTGACACTATTTATATTCAGCTTAGAAATGTAAGTATTTTCCATAAAATCACTCTTGGGTTAATTTATCGTCCACCTGGTCCAGCCACTCAACATCGATGCAAAGCACTGTAATATTTTGGTGACTTTAATTTACCAGTTCCAAAATGGGGAGAAGCCCTATCCTCACACACAGGGTCAGACCTATATACAAATTTGCAAGAAAGTTCTTTGTATCAATTTTTTAAATTATCCAACATGTGGAGCTAACATCCTAGATCCTGTCTTAGCTACATCAAGAAATGTAGAGTTTAATGTTATTGTAGGAGAAAGAATTTAGTACAAGTGATCATCACATAGTTACATTTAACATTAAATTCAGTGAAGACAGTGTCAAGGCCAGTTGTGAGAAAGTGCCCAACTTTAAGAGAGCAAATTTTAGAGAAATTAAAGGCAATTGCAGGTGCAGTTGACTACAGCATCCCATTGTCGTAAACTTTGTAGATATCAATGACGCAGTGGAGTTACTTTTACCAGAAACTCTCAACAGTGCCATCAAATTATGTATTCCTATGTGCAAAACAGAAGGCTCCGCCAAAAATTCTAAACCCAAAATGGTGGAGACTCCAACATTAAACACGGTTTAAGAAGCAAAAATCTTGCATATAAGAATTATAATAATACCACAAAGAGTCTAAGTGATAAAAATGAATCCGATGCCCTTCGACGAAATGCCAAAAAATTAATTAAATGCAGTAAGAAAAACTAGCTTGAGACACATATTGCAGAAGTATCAGTAAATCATATCCCAAGGAATTTTTCAGTTACATAAGAAGCAAAAAGGTAATAACTCCATCAATCGGTCCCTTAGTCACAGATAACGGAGAGCACACACTGGATGATGAAACTATGATGGCGAAAATTCTTAATACTTTCTTCACGTCAGTATTTACAATAGAAAATATGCATACAATTCCTACTGTTTCCCCCCATTCCTATAAAAAAGAGGGCAACATAATCACTGACATTACAAAGTCAGCAATCAATGTGACGTACTGCTTGCAGTAAACAGGATTAAAAGAGAATAAAGCACCAGGACCGGACAAAATATCACCACGTGTATTGAAAGAACTACAGAATGAAATATCAAAGCCTTTAGCTGAACTTTTTAGCTTATCACTTAAGAGCAGTAAGGTGCCACATGAATACAGAAGCTTGCTAACGTCAACGCCAATATTCAAAAAGGGCCAACAGAGCCCTACCACAGAAAACTACCGCCCAATTAGTGGTTAACATCAGTGGTTTGCAAATTGCTTGAAAACTATTATCAGAGACAGAGTTTGTAAAAACACTTAGAAATAAACAATCTCATAAAAGATTCGCAACATGGTTTTCAAGTAATAACTGCTCTTGCCTCACGAGAATCTGCTGGACTTTTTTCAATGATATACTGAACATGTATGGACGCAGAGACTAAATCTGTTGATTTGGTCTACCTCGATTTTCAAAAGGCTTTTGACAAAGTTCCACACAAAAGACTCCTTCAGAAGCTAAAGGCATGTATGGTTTCAGCCCCGGCAGTGTTCTCGGGTGGGTAGAAAGATTGGCTCACCGGACAGCAAAGCAAAAGAGTTGTAATAAATGGAGAAAAGAGTCAGACTGGATAAACTTTACAAGTGGAGTGCCGCAGGGTTCAGTGTTAGGTCCTATTCTTTTCTTAATATATGTGAATGATATTGACGATATTGTTGTAAGATTTCAAAAATTTGCTGATGATACTAAAATAGGTAACAGAGCAGATACAGCACTTCAAAGATGGGCAATTCAGAGAGATCTTGATCAATTGCTTAACTGGGCCCCAAGTCTGGCAAATGGATTTCAATATTAATAAATGCGAAGTGTTAAACATTTGGCAGTAAAAATGTAAGAGCAAGTTACAGCACTGAATAATGTCCACCTTGATTGGATAAACCATGAAAAAGACTTAGGAGTTATAATAACAAATGATTTGAAACCAAGCAAACAATGTACAGAAGCTGTGAAAGAAGCCAAATAAATTGGATTGGGTTCATAGGCAGAGCATTTGAATATAAACTCCGGATAATATCGTCGTTACTTTGTATAATTCCTTAGTACGCCCGCACTTGGAGTATTGCGTTCAGTTTTGGTCACCGTATTATAAATAGGATATGGAAAAGCTTGAAAGAGTGCAGCGAAGGATGACAAAGATGATACCTAGATTGAGAAATAAACTGTATGAGGAACGTTTAGAAGCCCTGAATCTCTTTACCCTGACAAAACAGAGGATACGAGGAGATTTAATTCAAGTATTCAAGATATTCAAAGGACATGATAACATGGCTGTCAATAAATACTTCACAGTTGATCACTCGAACTACACTAGATGCAGTGGGCATAAAATAATTGGCAAACGATTCCAGTCGCATGAAGCTAAGCATTTCTTCTTCAATAGAAATGTAAATATATGGAATAAATTGCCCTCCAACGTAATAGATTGTAATACAGTACAAACCTTTAAAGGTCGCCTGGATAAGCATTTGGCATCCAACCCCCAGCTTAATATGTTTACTCCTGAATAAAACACTTGTGTATGTATGTGGTAGGTCTCCATATTATAATTGCAAATCATACTAGATAGATAGATAAATAGATAGATAGAGAGACAGATAGAAGCAGGAAGTCAAATGATGAGAAGGTGTTGTGTTTGCGAAGCGAGCAGCGCTTAAATGCTTACACGGAGGAAAGCTGACGACAGCGGCCAGTAAGGAGATGATTCAGTTAGCTGTCAGCAGTCCTCTCGTGAGAAAGTTCTGTTGCCATGAGGAAGATACGTGACACACACACCCTACTACACGAGATGTGAGGAAAGAGAGTTGAGAAGGAGACAAGCGACCCTATAGAGAGGTCGAGACGGAGATTAGCTTTAGAACAGAGAGAGAGAGAGATAGCGAGACAGGGAGGTAGCTACCCAGGACTTATACTATTATACCTGTTTAATATTTCCAAGACAAATAAGAATAGTCCCATACTATTCTTTACCTCTCCCGTCACTACATGACATCTGGTGGGGAAACTACTACAAGATATAAAAGCCGCTCGACCACAAGTCTAAAATATACTTCTCTACAAGTAACTACAAAGTCCTTATGACATTTGGTAGCAGCGAACGTATACGAACCTCGTCTACGAATCAACATTAAATTACTACAAAATATCAAGATTGACAACAACCAACAATATCAGCTCCTGCCCCTCCGTCTCCCAGATCATTACGCTGATGCAGAGGTCAAGAGATCACTCGACGCCTTGTAAGTAGCTTAACGACAAACCAGCAAATCTGCGGACATCGTCTCCGAATTAAAAAGCAGAATTTCTACAAAAGCAACCTGAGACTACAAGATTAGCTTCAGTTCTACATTGAATCCTACAAAATACAGCCTACAGTGCAAATAGTCTACAAGTCTACGACGAATAAGCGAACTACAGCCATCTACAATCAACTACAATTAACAACTCTACGTCGTCTGTATAATCTTCTACACGCACCTACAAGTAGCGGCAGTCTTCATCCTACAACGAGTAAATCACAAGAAAAAAGGACCAAGAATACATCAAGAAAAGAAAAGAAAACTTACAAACAAACAAACAAACAAACGAAGAGTGAGAGACGACTCACAACTCATAACCACCAGACCTCACTCTCCTCTCTCTGCTACATCCACCCAACCACCACCGCCTACGCAGGTGTGAAGAGGTCAGGACGACGAAGCAAACACCAAGTACATATTCACAACTCATCTTACTCACTCGTCTTCACTCAAGTTACTCATCGCTACTCATTCACTCACCACAGCTACCAGTGTGGGAAGTTGAGGTCATCATGCGTGCTTGCTGAACAGACGCCACGTCCAGTCAACACACCACCTGCACCACCACTCACACCACGGTAAAAATTAGTGAGTTACATAGTTACTTCATTTATACAATACACAGTGATAGACAATAAGCTTCTGCACAAACATATAAAACGTGCTGTATAGTTACAGTTTAAATACACATACTTACTTCAATTATCTTCATAATTCAATCATTAAATACTTGCACCAACAATAAACATTCTACACAGTATATATTCATTCATTTATTATAATATTTATTTACTACCAACGAGTGTTACCATTTATACCTACGTAAAATACGTGTTTCATACATACAACTATACATTAATTATATCTACAAAGTGATAAAGAAAATATACCATCACAATTACTCAGTGAGCAATTAAAAAAAACTGTATTAAACATTTATTAATTAAAGCTACCTAGTGGAAACAGATAAATTAACTTACGAAAAAAAAAAAAAAAAAATGCCCAACACAAATGCCGTTAGCAAGAGTGAACATCTTCAACACAATCGTGAAGACAATGATTTCCACACAGTGCTGACACACATATTACTCACGATAGGTACAGGTGAACAAGTCAGTGTGTATAGTTAATACTGTATATATGTATATATATATTTTTTATATAAAATAACAAAATATGGGACTACATAATATCATTTTATAGTATCTGTGCAATATAAACTAAACTTTGAAAAAGTATCCCAAGAAAATTAGCCAGTAATTATGTAACCATGAACAACATGGAAACAAGCGTACACAAGCAAAGAGAAAAAAAATATGGAAAATCAATACATACAAAAAAAAAAAAGAAAGAAAGAAAGAAAAGTAAAACAGAAAAAAGAGAAATAGAGTAAGATCACATAACAAACAAATGAAAATAAGTGTAAGTGTTACTACATAAGCCAAAATACCACATAAACTACAAACAAAAAAAGCAAATTGTTGTCTCCACATACAAGTGGCACGACACATCATCACTATCATCGACCGCAGCATATGTTAGGACTGCAGTTATTACAATTGTTACTCCATATTATAATTATGTAACGACAAACGATTGCATTATGTTACACTTTGCCAATTATGTAACAGTTGCATTAACAAGATGTAACTTTTATGTAACTTTAACTACAATTATGTACCTACAAACGATATGTAACAATTATGTAACGACAAACGATTGCATTATGTTACACTTTGCCAATTATGTAACAGTTGCATTAACAAGATGTAACTTTTATGTAACTTTAACAACAATTATGTACCTACAAACGATATGTAACAATTATGTAACGACAAAACAGTTGCATTAACAAGATGTAACTTTTATGTAACTATAATTATAAGGCCAACACAATTATGCATTAACACAATATTTGGTAACAATTCATAAAATGTTACAATTATGTAGTACCACAATGTTAGTACAATATTATAAGTCATACAATTATAGCACAATTCTATATTACCAGTATCATCATACAAGTTAGGTGAAATATTAGACATTACTAAAGTGATAACTCAAATATGTAATGTATAACCTAGCAGTATTACCATTGCACAATTATATGCGTACGTCTGTTGTACATGCACGTCTTACAAGTGTTATACAACAACCATTGCATTTATTCAAATATGTATACAACTTGTTTAAATGTAATATTACTGAATAATCACTATTTACTATGAATAATATATGTATACAATATTCATACAATTATGTTACTTTACAATATTATGTATTTCACTTAATTAGCTTATAAGTTCATTATAATGTGTATGTAGTATGTATTAATATATTATAACTATTAAATGTCGATGGTACGCCATTTTTGCGCGGCAGAGCAATGTGGTAGGTCTCCATATTATAATTGCAAATCATACTAGATAGATAGATAAATAGATAGATAGAGAGACAGATAGAAGCAGGAAGTCAAATGATGAGAAGGTGTTGTGTTTGCGAGAAGCGAGCAGCGCTAAACGCTTACACGGAGGAAAGCTGACGACAGCGGCCAGTAAGGAGATGATTCAGTTAGCTGTCAGCAGTCCTCTCGTGAGAAAGTTCTGTTGCCATGAGGAAGATACGTGACACACACACCCTACTACACGAGATGTGAGGAAAGAGAGTTGAGAAGGAGACAAGCGACCCTATAGAGAGGTCGAGACGGAGATTAGCTTTAGAACAGAGAGAGAGAGAGAGATAGCGAGACAGGGAGGTAGCTACCCAGGACTTATACTATTATACCTGTTTAATATTTCCAAGACAAATAAGAATAGTCCCATACTATTCTTTACCTCTCCCGTCACTACATGACATCTGGTGGGGAAACTACTACAAGATATAAAAGCCGCTCGACCACAAGTCTAAAATATACTTCTCTACAAGTAACTACAAAGTCTTTATGACATGTATAATTTTCTGTTTTATTTTATTTTAGTTTTTTTAATTAAATGCAAATATAGCATATGCACAGATAGCCCTGAGTTAACGGTCACTACTCATACTTTTGACCTGTGATGGGCTGTGGATCACTGAGGGTCCCTGTTAGTTACGTGGCCACCATCGGGATTTTCTTTAATGTATCAGGGGTCACTGCTTCAGGAGGTGACTTGTTTGCTTGTCCCGCATGGGAAAGTTCCTAGTCTCAGTGGAATGAATGGAGCTGGGGCCTGATTGACTGCTGCCTACCTTAATAGTGCCAGGCAAGGCTGCCACATCACCCCTGAATATCCACACTGTGCACTGTGAAATTTCCACACTGTGTCCGCAGATGCCCCGTCAACTCAGCGTACCCGTACAGTGACATGCATTAGTTATTTATTTATTAGATTACTCATTGTACTTTACTACTTTCTCTTTCAGGTTATTCATACTGGTAGCTTATAGATAATGTATTATAGAATGTAGCTTTTCCTTTTCAGTCTTTCCTATGAAATTTCCATGTCAGTTTTTCCATGCTGTGTGGTGGTTTTTCTCACTTTTCTTGCCAGTTTTGGCTGGAGGGTTTGGAGGTGGGGGGATTCTTCTTGCTTTACTATCCTTATCCTTCAGCATGTAGAGTTAGATCTTGTAGTCATCGTCTACTCTGTACCAAACAGCCTCGAAAGGACCATAAGGTCTATTGCTGTTTGCTTTCCTTTGTACTCCTTTGTACTTTGAAGGTGAGGAGGGAGAGGGGAAACAGGAAGAGGAAGAAGAGGACCACGATGTTTTCAAGGGGCATAAAACATTCTCTCTCTCTCTCTCTCTCTCTCTCTCTATATATATATATATATATATATATATATATATATATATATATATATATATATATATATATATATATATATATATATATATATATAAAGATAGATAGATATAGATATAGATATATAGTGAAAGATTATTAACACACACACACACACACACACACACACACACACTCCCCCACCCCCCCACACACAGTAAATCAACGTGTATAAGACACATTTCTCGGCACAAGGAGGAAAACGAGGGAATGGAAAGAGGAGAAAGTGTTTACATTATATGGCTCCTTTGCCCATATTTCGGGTTCAGATATATCAAGGTGTGAAAATAAATAAATATATATATATATATATATATATATATATATATATATATATATATATATATATATATATATATATATATCTATATATAATTTCCTGTGGCACCCCACGGGATGCATAGGGCCTCAATGAACTCTCTCCACCAATATTTGTCTCTTGCCATCTCCTTCAAGTTCCACCAACACTCCTCTCCTGCTTCTTTTTTCATTGTCCTCAACCAGGTTTCCCTCGGCCTACCTCTACCTCTTCTTCCTCTAGCAGTCCACTCTGGCACATCCTGTATTAAACTACCTTCTTTTCTGCATACGAGTATGTGCCCCAGCCACTTCCAGCGAGACAGTCTCACATATTCGTTAATTGGTTCCACTCTCGTAATATCCCTTACTCTTGTATTTGTAACTCTGTCTTGCCACTTTACCCCAAGAATCCTTCTCAGTATTTTATTCTCAAATCCTAATACTTTCTGATCTGTTGCAATCGTACAGTACCATGACTAATGCCCGTAAATTAAAATTGGTCTAACCATGGACTTGTAAATTTTCACTTTAGTATGTACCGAAAGCATGTTATTATTCCAAACAGATTTCAACATTCCAACAGCTCGCCAAGCCTGTCTAATCCTCTCCTCAATTTCATTGTTTAATGATCCATTAGATGATACAATCGTTCCCAGATATTTAAAGTTTTCTACATTCTTCACCACGTTATTCCCAATTACACAATCGATTTGGTTCTCCACGTTCGTATTAATAATTTCAGTCTTTCCACAATTTATTACCAATCCCACTTTTTCTCCTTCCTCCACCAGACAATCAAGCACCCTCTGCATCTCGTAAATACTTCCGCAAATCAGTACAATATCATCAGCATTGTCCAAATCCATCAGCTTCTTATTTTCTTTTCAGTTAATTCCTGCACCTGTTCTCCTTACTACCTTTTTCATAACATAATCCATAACCAAAACAAACAACAATGGCGAAAGAACTCCTCCTTGAATCACTCCTGACCTAACTTGAAATGGATCACTCAAAGAACCACCCACCATTACCTTACAAAAAGTACCTTCATGCAGGCTTCTAATAATATTTACAAACTTTTCTGGTATACCATAGAATCTCATAATTTTGAACATAGCTCCACGTGAAACACTATCAAACGCCTTTTCAAAATCCACAAAACACATACTAAGTGGCATTTTCATCTCATTAGCTTGTTGCATTAGAGGACTTACAATAAAAATCTGATCATTACAACCTCGACCCTTTCTAAATCCCGCTTGTTCTTCTCTTAAACTTTTATCAATTACTGGCTCTATTCTGTTCAACAAGATTTTGGAAAAGACTTTTGCAACTACAGGTGTCAAAGTTATCCCCTCCAATTGCCACATACACTTAAATCTCCCTTTTTTGGTATTTTTATAATCACTCCATTTTTCCACTCTTCTGGAATTCCACAATTATCCCAGGCCACATTAAAAAGTTTCAAAAGCGCATTCATCAACTCGTCATTTTCCACCTTAAGCATTTCAGGGAATATTCCATCCTCTCCTGGGGCCTTAAAATTCTTTAACTCCTTTATAGATTTTGCTACCTCTTCCAAAGTTATATCCCCTGTTTCTATCTGCAAATCTCTCTTGGCTGGCAGAATTTCCTCTTCAGCTGGGATTGGTCTATTTAGAACAGATTCAAAGTGCTCTTTCCACCTTCCTTTTATATCCAATTCATTAGTCATCAAATTGCCATTTCTATCTCATACAGGTATTTCCTTCCTTCTCCTTTCAGTCCCAGTTAACTCCTTTATGGCCTGATACGCTGCTCTTGTGCTCCGACCGTCATTTTTACTTAATTTAATTTCTGTCTTTGTCCCCTTTTCATCATATAGTCTCCTCTTATCACGTCTAACGAGTCTTTTTACTTCAGAATGAAAACTCCAGTACTTTGCTCTAAGTACTTCAACTACCTGGCCATCAACATGTTGTTCTTCACTTCTTAACTTAGCCTCTTTCCTTTTCTGAATTGCATTCCATGTTTCATCTGACATCCACTTTTTCCTTCTCGCTTTTCCCTTTTTCTTAATAGTAACCTTAGCACTCTCATGCAAAACCTCATTTACCTCTCTCCACATTTGACTAATATCATTGTCTTCAGATTCCATCAAAGTCTGCAGGACTAGAAACTTGTTCCTACATTCCCACCGAACCTTTTCCCTCGTGCTCTCATCACTTCTCAGCTCATCCAAATCATAATTATTACCTCCTGTACAATTACCATTAATGTTTATCTTAAGTTTTATTTTAATCTTTGACACAACAAGTTGATGATCACTACCTATATCTGCCTCCCTCCTTACGCAAACATCTTGCAAATAACTCCTATGCCTTCTGCTAATTGCAATGTGGACAGTCTGGTTACAATATTTACCACATGGTGAAATCCATGTAGTCTTATGTATTTTTCTATGCTCAAAGATAGTTCCACCAATTATAAGGTCATTTGCCAAACAAAAGCTTCCAAGTCGCACCCCATTTTCGTTCCTTATACCAACACCCTCCTTACCCATACAATCTTCAAAGCCATCCCTACTACTGCCAACAATCGCATTAAAATCACCAATGCAAACTAACACATCATGTCTTGCCACTCTATTCACTACATCCTGCAGCTTCTCATAAAAGTCATCCTTCATTTCATCAGCAGCCTCATTTGTCGGAGCATACCCTACAACCATACTGATATTACCATGGTCAGATTTTAAACGAGCATAAAGCAAGCGCTCATTAATTGGTTCAAACTCACATACTGCCTTACAAGCATCTCTACTCAGCAGTAAGCCTACTCCTTGGTAATGATTTCCATCACTCCTACCAGAAACCAACATAGTAATACCATCTTCCAAATTCATTTTATCAACTCCAAGCAACCTCGTTTCTGTAAGAGCACAAATATCCATCTTGTATTCCTTGAACACTGAAATAAGCTCTTCCATTTTACCAGCCTGATTGAGAGTTCGAACATTCCAGTTTCCTATACTTAAGGCTCTTTTTGGATGTATAAACTTATTTTTACACCGTGGGATTCTTAGCACCCCCTGCCCACTTAAGGGCTGCACGGAACTGAGGGCCATTGCTTCGTCACCAGAGTTCATCAAGATTTCTTAGGCAGAAAAATATTTTACCCCGGAGCCAATGCCAGTGACTCGCAGGAACCAGACAGTGGAGAGAGGATTTTAACTAAATGAAAGTAAAATGCAGAGGGTTTGGACAAAGTACAAGGGAAAGAAATATATATAAATATATATATATATATATATATATATATATATATATATATGTGTGTGTGTGTGTGTGTGTGTGTGTGTTAATAATCCTACACTGACAAACTCAACATGGGCAATAAACACAGTACAGAGTGGTGCATATATAACACTCCTCTTACACATCTCCAGGTCCTTTCTCGTGTGTTTTGGGGACAGCTTAGTCAACGTTATCAATGTCAACTACAATTTTATTTTTTACTCCCACCTCCATACCCACGCCCACACCAGCAGACTAAGCCGTTTGCGCAACACATAACACCAGGATTTCTAGGGCAGCGCTATTTACAGACCACCCTGTGTAGTTTTCCTTCTCTCATCCTATTGTTTTTTTTTTTTTTTTTTTTTCACTCTATAGCTAAAATAACATGTGCTATTAACTGCTATACAGCTGACTAGCACATAAACATGACGATGATGGTGATGGTGGTGATGATGGTGGTGGTGGTGGTGATGGTGATGATGTTGATGGTGATGGTGATGATGGTGATGGTGATGATGGTGGTGATGGTGATGGTGTTGATGGTGATGATGGTGGTGATGATGGTGCTGGTGGTGATGGTGATGATGATGATGGTGGCTGTGATGGTGATGATGGTGATGGTGATGATGGTGGTGATGGTGGTGGTGGTGATGATGATGGTGATGGCGGTGATGATGATGATGGTGACGACTGTGATGATGGTGATAATGGTAGTTGTGATGAAGTCAATGATGGTGGTGGTGGTGGTGATGGTGATGATGATGACGATGATGATTGTGATGATGATGATGGTGATTGTGATGGTGATGATGATGATGGTGATAGCGGTGGTGATGGTGATGATTATGACGATGGTGATGTTGGTGGTGATGATGAAGGTGATGATGATGGTGGTGGTGGTGGTGGTGATGGCGATGATGATGGTGATGATGATGATGATGACAGTGGTTATGGTGGTGGTGATAGTGATGATCGTGATGATGATGACGATGATGATAATGATGATGATGACGATGATGGTGATGGTAATGGTGATGATGATGGTGATGATGATGGTGGTGGTGGTGATGTTGATGATGACGACGATGACGACTGACCATGATAAAGGTATCACACTCAGCGGTTGTGTTATGGTGTTAATATTTTCTTTTTCTTTTTTTTACAAGTATGACGCGTGGAGGTGACTATGTGGAAGTGAGCAGTTAATCACTCACTCCCTTGAACAACCTGGATCGAACCCGCGCTCACTATCCCTAGCACTCTGCTCTACCCACTACGTCACCACCTCAACCATTAATTAGGTCCAGGTGAATGGCAGTGTGAGT
The DNA here is from genome assembly GCF_032717465.1 of Coenobita brevimanus. Classification (NCBI taxonomy): domain Eukaryota; kingdom Metazoa; phylum Arthropoda; class Malacostraca; order Decapoda; family Coenobitidae; genus Coenobita; species Coenobita brevimanus. The sequence goes on from NC_137069.1 coordinate 40,738,303, forward strand.
ATGAAACAGATGCTTTGATCAAGGGCTCGCCATCTTGCAGCTAATTCGCTACGGATGAGGTGTTACGAAGCCTCCTACACCATCTAGAATACGGTCCCATGAATCAGGTGCTTCGAGACAAGTTTGAAGCCTTTTTATGACCCGTCTCTCTGGGGGAAGGGGGACCAAAAACTATCAGTATATTGATATAAAGACGGTATAGATTAAACTAGCTCCCTTCAACCTCTGTTTCTTCGCCGCATTGTTGCATCATTAGCTCTTTTCTATCGCTACTTCAATGGTCACTGCTCCTCTGAACTGTCTCCTTGCTTTCCTCCACCTCTACGACGGGCGCTTAGCACCCGTCTAGCAACAAACTCTCATCCCTTTTCTGTCCAGCTCTCCAACGCTAGAGTTAACCGTTACTCCCAGTCCTTCACTTATGCAACAGGTCAACTCTGGAACTGTCTCCCTCTGTCTGTACTTCCTACTTCCTACGATCTCCAGTCTTTCAAACGCAGTGTGTCCAGGCATCTCGAAATGAACGGATCTTGAATTTGGCTCCTTTTTTGTTTTGTTTTTTTGAAGGAACGGTTTGTGGGCTCTTAGCCTTTGGTTCCTTATTTCTTGCATTAAAAAAAAAAGCACAACAGAGAATGCTAAAGGTTATAATTGCAACGAAATCGCCAAAAAAGAGGTTTCCGGTTCCATGAATTAGATGCGTCGATACAAGGTTGAAGCCTCTTTATGACTCGTCTTTCTGGGTGATCAGTGTGTAGGTATTAAAACGGCAGACTAAACGGCATGCCAGAGAGTGCTGAGGGTTAATCTTGCTACGAAATCGCTAAGGAAGAGGTGTTACGGTCCCACGAATCACATGCTTCGAGACAAGTTTGAAGTCCTTTTACGAATCGATTCTCTGGGGTGATTTAGGGGAGGAGGGCAACGTTTAATACCCTCATTAGGAGTTACAACTTGAACTGAACCTCCGTAAAACTCAGTCGCATCGTGGGAGACTGCATGAAGACGCTCTCAGGGGACTTGTTTTCGAGACCGTCTAAGTTATGCTCGTTCTCTTTCTCGTTCACACACACACACACACACACACACACACACACACACACACACACACACACACACACACACACACACACACACACACACACACACACACACACACACACACACACACACACACACACACACGCACGCACGCACGCACATATTATATTTTCCCAGTTCCTCATACATCTCCCACGCTCGATCACACACCTTTACAGACATATCCGCAGACATACGTTACCCTCATTAACACCTCCTCCCATACACTCTCCTCCTTCCCTACATATTCCCCGTATTCCCCGCTGTTACCCCCACGCCTTCCATCACCCATCCATATACCCCTAGACAGACTATCATCACAAACCCCTCCCCCCACAAATTTTCTGGCACTACCACATTCACCACACACCACTCAAATCCCCTTATACTTCCCCTCACACCTTCTCCTTATCCTGCTCTTCCTCTCCTTATATTCCCTTCACATCCTCCTCACAGACTACCCCAGATATCTCGCAGATCCCCCCACACATGTCCACATCCCCACACACCAACTTCCCCCATACGTTAGCTCCCCACCACTTCCCCCATACTTTAACCCCATACACACCTCACTGTCCCTCCATAAACTTCGCCAGGCATCCCCACACGGTTAAATGGGTGGGAGGGTAAACACAGGAAAGAAATTAAGTTTTTGTTTCTCTAAGTTTTCGAACTGCACCAGGACCATCTTTAGTGAGACAGGAACTGGGCTCTGTTTAGTACAAAGCCCACACACTCCCTCCCCAACCATTTTCCCTCTCGTCTGTACTCCTCACCTCTCTCCCTCCCTAGCATACCACCTTTCCCTACCTACGTCTCTCCATTCCCCTCCTTCATGCACAGTTGTTAATAATATCGTTCTTCCTCATAGTACAACAAATTTGAAACACGTACACAGAGTTTTGAAAGATTACATCATTAGTTTTCAAATTTTATTGCTCTGTGGCTCGTTTATTTATTGTAAGGAGGTGATGTTTTTGCCCTCAACTGTATTTCCTTCCCCTCCCCTCCTTCTTCCTTCCTAACTTGATCTTACTTTCTTCCATTCCTTCCTGTACATTTACAATGAAACCCCACATACCTCTCAGATTCCCAACACATTCTCACCCCCCCCCCACTCCTTACTCACGTCACTACTACACACACCGTCACACACTTCTTTCTTCCCGTACTTTCTCCATCATCATCCCCCCTCACACTTCCCAGCAGCTTCGCACACTATCCCCATTCTCCAACTCTCCAACACAATGTCACACACTTAACAGGCTTTAACTCTCTTTCACATACTTCCACCCCTTCCCCTAAGACACCCAACCTCCTCCTGCCTCAGCCTCATTTCTCCACCTTTGTTTCCCTAGACACTCATTCCTCTCAGTTCCAAGCCCCTATTACCCCCCTCCCGAATCCCCCACTCCTCACAGATCCTTAAAACTCCCCAGACGTCTCTACTGGTTTCCCCACCACACACACATCCATCCCCCTCCACACCCCTTCCCTGTCTCTCCCCATTCCATTTCATTCTCCATGTCACCCCAACCCAATGACTCACTCCTTTTAGAGCCCCTACTCTACCCTCCCCTCCACACGCACACTGTTCCCTCCCTCCCATTTACACTCTCATTCCACCTCATCTCCCTCTCTTTCTCCCCACCTCAACTCCCCTACACACTACTAGTTCCTCTCTCCTCCCGTTTCCCAGTCCCCCAATTTCTCCCTCACCCCACCCCTCCCTCACCCCATCCCCACCCTCCCACACCCCTCCCCCCACCCCACCATTACCCCCACAACCTAGTATTGGGCACCGATACCCGTGGGACACACTGCCCTGGCCATTTACGTCGACTTTAAGCCACTCACCCCGATGTCTGTCCTGATGTCAACTTGCGAAGCTGATGTCAAGCTGTGGGACCGATATCAAATGCGGTGCTGGTGTCTGTGGAATTTGTCACCTGCGGCTCTGATGTCCAAATAGGGTCTCGATGTCTGTATAAAACTAACTTGCGGAACTCATGTCTCCTGCGGCACTAATGTCAAAATCTGGTGGTGTTGTCTCTGTAGATTATTTTTTTATGTATCTGTTTTTCCTTCCTCTGTTCTGTTATTAAAAAAAAAAAGTTACATGGGGCGCTGATGTCAATTTGTGATCTTGTTTTCAACCTTGGGCCTTTATGCTTTATAAAGATGTCATTTGTGATGTCAGTTTGCAATTCAGAAGTCATCTTGTAGCACTGATGTCACCTTGCGAACCTGGTGTCAGCTAGCACGGGTAATATCAACCTAACGATCCTGACTTTGACTTCGATTGTTATACTAATGTCAACTTGCGGCACTGATGTCAACGTACGGCACTGTGCCAATTGAGGCACTGATGTCAACTTGCGGCACTGATGTCACTTGCTCATACCCTCAGTTTCCGCATCAACGTACTGCAAGAAGGAACGCATCTCGGCAAAAGGCTGCGAGAGAAAAATGTACGGAGTCTGAAGTCTGATCATGTTTGGCCAAAAAAATGTATGAGGGTCGAGAGAAATACTGTATGAAAGAAGTTTAATCTGATCGTATGGGTTAATTGACTGATTGGAGAGTTGACTGGGTGGGACTGGGTAGCAGAGGTTAGGTGTGGGTGGGATAGGTTGGGTGTGTGTGTGGACTGGGTAGGACTAGGTAGCAGAGGTTGGGTGTGGGTGGGAGAGGTTGGGTGTGTGTGTGTGTGTGTGTGTGAGTTGACTAGGTGGGAGTGGGTAGCAGAGGTTGGGTATGATGGTAGAGGTTGGGTGTGAGTGATAGTAGACTGGGTGGGAGTGGGTAACAGAGGTAAGGTGTGGGTGGGAGAGGTTGGGTGTGAGTGATAGTGGACTGGGTGGGAGTGGGCAGCAGAGGTTAGGTGTGGGTGGGAGAGGTAGGGTGTAAATGTGAGTGTAGAGATGATAATAGGTTGGGTGTAGATGTGGGTGGGAGCTAAATGGGTGGAAATGGGTGGTATAAGATGGGTGTGGGTGGGCTAGGTTAGGCGTTGAGCATAAGAGTAATAAATATTAATAATAATAATAATAATAATCTATCTATCTATCTATTGCCAGACGCCTCAATCCCGTTTGGGGTGGCCACAAACAAATCGCCTCCAAGTCGCCCTGTCCCCCGCCATTTCACTGCCCTGCTCCCAACTCACACCCCCCTCTCTCATATACCTCTCCACCCCATCCCTCCATCTCATCCTCGGCCTCCCCCTCCCTCTTTCCCCCTCCACCTCACTCACATACACTCTCTTCGTCAGTCTTTCACCCTCCATCCTCTCCACATGGCCAAACCACCTCAGTGTGTTCCTCATAACGCTTCCTATCACATCCACATCCACACCACAACGCTCCTTTATATCCTCATTCGTCAGCCTGTCTCTCCACGTGACTCCACAGGCTCCTCTTAAATAACTCATTTCCACTGCTCTCACTCTTGACTTGTGTCCTTCCAACAATGTCCAAGCTTCACTTCCGTACGTTAGAGTTGGTATCACAATACTGTCATGTAGTAACTTTTTCACTTCCATGCTCACTTCCCTGTTTCTTATCACTGCTTTCAAGGAACCAGCAACCTTTCTTCCCTGCTGTACCCTTTCAAGCACTTCACCCTCCAAACCTCCATCCTTACTCATCACACTACCCAAATACTTAAACGTACTCACATTTTCCAATTCCTCACCATCTAAACTCGCTGTACATTCACTAACTTCACCTCTTTCAAAGACCATCACTTTACTCTTCCCTACATTCACCTTTAGGTTCCGTTTCTTAC
>NC_137069.1:40748171-40778171 GCF_032717465.1 Coenobita brevimanus
CTACACACTGTCCCAAATTCATTCACCAAACCTTGCAACTCCCATTCATCTTCACTCAACAATACTATATCATCAGCAAACAGCAACACCGGAAGCTTCCAAATCTCACCCTCATTCATTAGAGCCACCTCCACATCCACTGCCCTACATTGAACCTCCTGTACAACCCCATCCATGTATATATTAAACAGCCATGGAGATATCACACAACCCTGTTTCAGTCCCACACTGAGATCAAAGAACTCACTCAGCTCACCATCCACTCGCACCGTAGCCCTAGCTCCTTCGTACATACTCTTCACAGCACTCAACAATTTCACCTCCACTCCGTATATTCTTAATACTTTCCACATACCTTGCCTATCTATTCTGTCATAAGCTTTCTCCAAGTCCATGAAGGCAGCATACACTTTCTTTCCCTTCTCTAGATACATCTCCATTAAACATCTTAGAACAAATATCTGATCTACACACCCTTTTCCCTTCCTAAATCCCCCTTGTTCTTCTCCAACTAGCTCCTCTGTCATATGCCTAACCCTATCAATGAGTATTCTACCATATATTTTACCAGTCACACTAAGAAGGCAAATACCCCTATGGTTACCACATACTTCTCTCTCCCCTTTTCCTTTGTATAAAGGAACAATTATACCTGATTTCCAGTCCTCTGGAACCCTTCCCTCTTCCCAAGCCAATCTACACAACTTCCATATCCACTCCACAACAATCTCACCCCCATACCTCAGCATTTCACCACACACTCCGTCAATTCCTGGGGCCTTTCCCAACTTGATCTTCTTCATTGCTTCCACTACTTCCGGCCTGCTGATCTCTTCCTCCCTCGTCTCATCTCTTCTCCCAGCCATTCCCCAACCACTCATACTTGCACTACTCTCACTTTCTACATTCAACAAATCCTCAAAGTGCTCTTTCCATCTCAATTTCTCTCTCTTCTCCACCAACAATCTATTATTCTTATCTTTCACTCCCCTACTATTTCCCCTTTCACACTGCCTTACTTTCTTTACTTCCTTCCAAAACAATTTCTTACTCTCCCTCCATTTCACACTCAGATTCCTCCCAAACTCTTCATCTACTTTCTTCTTACTCTCCTTCACCAGTCTCTTCACCTCCCTTCTCCTGCTTACATATACCTCTCTCTTCTCTCTCTCTCTCATCGTCTCCCCAACCTCTGCTCGCTAACCATTCACTACATGCCATCTTCTTTTGTTCCACAGCTCGTTTCACCTCATCATTCCACCATGCTGACCCTTGCACACCCTTGCATCTCCTCCTCATTCCACAAACCACCTCACACGCAGCACCTATCTCTTCTGTGAATATCTTACATACATCTTCCACCCCTTCCATCTGCTCTAGCTCATACCTTCCCAATCTTTCTTCCACTATGCTCTTATACGCTGCCATTTTCTCACTATCTTGCAATTTCTCCACTCTTCTCACAGGAGCTGCTTCCTCTTGTCTTCCCCCTCGTCTCCTCAACCACTTTCTTTGCACTAAGTGATGGTCCGAGACTCCATTCCCCCACCCTCTCCACATTCTTGCATCCAACACTTGTCTTCTCATTCGCTCATCCACACACAACTAGTCTATCATTGCCTTTCGTTCAACAAGCTCACCATCCATCCTCCTCATTACTCTCCATGTATACCGGTGGATCATCTTACGGCGAAAGTAGGTGTTGGTTATTGCCAACCCCTTACCAGCACAGATGTCCATCAAAGTACTACCATTCCCATCTACTTCAGCTGGCACACCCCACTGACCAATCACTCCATCCACTCGTCCATTCCCAACTTTGCCATTCATGTCTCCAATCAAAAACACTCTTTCGCTCCTCTCAAATCTGTCCATACATGCTTCTACTCTTGCCCAAAACTCATCTTTCACTCTAGCCACTCGGTCCTCTGCGGAGCATACACACATACAATCGCCCACGCTTGTATAGCTACTTTCATCCTCACCCATACAATCCTTGCACCCACTGTTCCATAGTATCTTATATTCTCCTTCTACTTCTTGCTTATCATCAGACATACTTCCTCATCTGGGGAGAAATTAAAAACAAAAATCGTCATCCAATTCTTGAGTTGAGTAGAGGAAAATAATTCAAATATATCCGTGACTCAAATCTCGTAAGTAATTACCATTTACTTTGTAGGCTTACCTTTATATAGAGTCACCTTCACACACCTGCAATTAAGGTAATGCTCTCGTATGCTGGAACACTCACTGCCTCATTCACGTCCATATATTTCCTTAGTTACATACTGATATAATGACACTACCATACATAAGTTCTACTATACACATACTGCCAGACACATTCCCTAAAACACACACACACACACACACACACACACACACACACACACAACACGGCAAGAATGTTACCAGTTACACAGGATGCTCAAAAATAGAGGAAATGTAGCGGTTCAGCCTGGTTCGTGATTCATGATTCGTTGTTCATGATTCGTTGTTCGTGATTCTTAATTCGTTGTTCGTTATTCGTGATTCGTAGTTCGTGATTCGCTGTTCGTGAATCGTTGTTCGTGATTCGCTATTCGTCATTCGTTTTTCGTGAGTCGCTGTTCATGATTCGTCGTTCGTGATTCGTCGTTCGTGAATCGTTGTTCCCGATTCGTTGTCCGTGATTCGTAGTTTGTGATTCGTTGTTCGTGGGTTGTGGACCGTCCTTCTTTCGTTATTTTAGGTCTATTATATGATCCATGATTCGTAATATATATGGCTTTTAATACACGATTCGTGGTTGATGCTGGAGAGAGGGGCGCCTTCACGTTGTGGCACCGATTTTGCAGTGTGGTGGAGCTGCCTGGCCATGTAAGCATCTAATTCCTTCTCTGTCCTATGCAAGGTAGATGGTGGACTGCAGTACAAGGGGAGTTTCAGCCTGCAGTCCACTGGGTTCATGTACAGGTGAGCTTGAGATTAGAACAACAACAACAACAAATACAACAACTACTGCTGCTGCTGCTGCTGCTGCTTCTGTTACTACGACTGCTACTGCTGCTGTTACTGCTGCTGCTATTTTTACTACTACTGCTTCTACTACTACTACTACTACTGCTGCTACTACTACTACTACTACGACGACGACGACTACCACTACGACAACTACTACATCAGAATCGTGAACATTTCAACAATAGACCCCTAAAAATACATAACTGGGAGACATAGACTTTTAAAGCATCCTGATAATTAATAGAGCAGTTTAGAATGACACTCGACCAGAGTGACTGAGTTCTGTTACACTCAAAGTTGTAGGGAAAAAAAATCTCACCAGTGATATTCAAGCGGGTAGGAAGGTGTGATGTCCTTTCATTTTTCCGCAGTTTGAGATGTGTAAAAAGAATAAACTCAAATATTTTTACTGCATATTTGGACTATAAGTTTTACATAACTTAACCAATGAATAAAATGAAAATTTGGGAACGCATAGACCTAAAAAAAAAAAAAAAAAAAAAAAATTAAAAATGGGTGATTAGTGAAGTTGCATGGAATCTGACTTTGTAAATACAGGCTAGACTATTATTCAAATCAGTTCCCAGTAATCCCAACAAAACAAGAGCCATTAAAATAAAGTGAAAATTCGAATAGGTATAGATTTTGAAAGAGTCCCGGATAAATAGGATGTGGTTGAAGCAAATCCTAAATCGCCAATCACTGGTTTGAATATTTTGCCACAACTGTACAGGCATAAGCAAAAGTTAGACGACACATCTCTGTTGGGTGTGGGGATGGAAGGTCTATCTATCTGTTTATCCATCTACCTATAGCCAGACGCGTTCATCCCGTAAGGGGTGGCCACAAACAAATCCCTTCCATGTTGCCCTGTCCCCTGCCATTTAGGTACCCTACCCCCTGCTCGCACACCCCTCTCTCAAATACCTCTCCACTCCATCCCTCCATCTCATCCTCGGTCACCTCCTACCTACCTCTCTCCCTCTCCACCTCATTCACATACACTCTTCTCGTTAGTCTCTCACTTTCCATCCTCTGGAAGATGCTACATGAATTTTTTTTTGTGATCACGATATGAGACGCACAGCAAAAGAGGACAAGAAGGACACACTCTGTCGTTTGGGGGGGAATGAGGAATATAGAGGGGAGGACACACTACTGGCAATGAAGGCTGACTTTTGACCATGGCTGTGCATCAGAACAAAGAGGATGCATAAAACTTTGTGCGAATGAGGGACCGCACAGATTTTGATATACTGTATGGCTCCCACATCATTACGGGAAATCCATTGTGGTGTTACTGTTAGTGGCGTATGTGTGAACTCGACTGGGAGAAAATGCACGGGGTTAGCTGGGAGAATATAGAGTTGTTGTAGAGTTTAGAGCATGAAAATTAATTTTTTTGGCAATATACAGTATCCGCACCAGCGGTCATATGCTGACTCTGCTGACTATAATCCCCTTGAGTCAGCACCAGTTCAATCCCAGAGTTGTCCTGACTATCAAAAGGTTACGCTTGATGTATACGAATCTGTAAAAATTGAAGAAAATTCTGGCATGCATAGATTTTGAAAAGCATCCTGGATAAAAACTCCTTCATCATTAGAGTGAAATCCATTGTAATATAAATGTGGCTGCTGAGGCACATCATCTCTCTCTCTCTCTCACTCTCTCTCATCATGAACCGCCACAATACATGTCAAACTGTAATGGCTCCGGGGCAATCATGAATGCATTACCCACTGTCCAGCTAGTTCTGTTGTCATCTTTGCGTCCTGGCTTGCAATTGCTCCCTTCAACACACAGGTATATACTGGTATGTGTAGGTGGGGGCACTCACCATCCACTCACTCAATGTAGTGCTGCTCTCGGGTGTCTGCCCTTTCCTCTCCTCCATCCTTCTTTCCTTCCATCCCCTTCTGTCTTTCTTTCCTTCATTCTTTCCTTGTCTTTCTGCCTGCAGGTGACTTTACACTCCCTCTTCTGTCTTTCATTCCTTCATTCTTTCCTCTTCCTTCTGTCTGTGGGTGACTCTACACTGAGTGACAAGCCAAATGGTTTCCTGTACACCAGGAAACCATTTACTACGCTGGGTGGTAACCATATAACCAAATTTTTGGCGCCTGGTGGTTTAGTGGGTAATTATTGTGCTCCAATCGGATTGAACAGGTGAAGGTTTATATCCAAGGGGTGATTGGAGTTTATGGCTTATGTAATGCCACTCAGGGATGAGTGAGGCTGGTCACTCTCATCTTAAATGTCAGGACCAATTGCCTAGCCCCGGGCTTCTACGCTCCTCATGGGGCAACGTAGGATTGGATGATGGATGGATGGATTTATATTATGGTTAACTATCACACACACACACACACACACACACACACACACACACACACACACACACACACACACACACACACATGCACACACACAGCTAACTCTCTCTCTCTCTCTCTCTCTCTCTGTATAATATTTGCCTTAGTTTCTTGTCATCCTGTCTTATCTCTTCATCGTTTAGCAGTTCAGTGACAGCATAATGTAGCTTATAGTGTACCACATTTTTTCCATATATGCACGGAAAAGCGTAACATTAAAAACCAGAATGGCACTCAATAGAGCGCATACCTCTGCCAATGCCCAACATGCAGCTCCTTTTAAGTCAGTCAAGTCTAATCCAATATCAAACTCATAACCCTGTAAGTTGTAACACCCTTGCCAAACTGTACACATTCGTAGATACCAACCTAAATATGCCTGATTTTTAAAGTCAAGATCCATGCAATAGTCACTGAAAAATTTATGAAAATGTCGAAATACGCCCTATCTCGCAAGTAAAAAAAAAAAAAAATCCTGGATCCTCACCTTTATCCGGATCCGAGCCAAAATTTAATGGAGTGTACTCTGCGCCAAGGCCCATTCTTCTACCAAATTTCGTGGAAATCCGTCAAGTAGTTTCTTTGTAATCTTGCTCACAAACCAACCAACCAACAAACAAACGGACATGGGTGAAAACGAAACCTCCTTGGCGGAGGTAAAAATAGTTAAAAGATCAGTAGGATGGAAGCAGTGGAAGTAATGAAGTAAGTCAAAATGGTGAAAGCCCCAGGAATTGATGGAGTGTGTGGTGAAATGTTGAAGCTCAGGGGAGAGATAGTAGAAGAATGGATATGAAGTATGTGCAGATTGGCCTGGGAGGAAGGTAGAGCCCCGGAGGATTCATTGTTCAGGTATAATTATTCCCCTGTACAAAGGAAAAGGAGAAAAACAAATGTGTGGTAAACATAGGGGCATTTCTCTTCTTAGTGAATTTGGCAATGTATATGGCAGGATACTTACTGAGAGAAAGAGATAACATGGGAATTAACTGAAGAAGGACAAGAAGGTTTTAGGAAGGGAAGAGGTTGTGTATATCAGATATTCGTCTGCAGGACTTAGTGGAAAAGTTTCTAGAGAAGGGAATGAAGTTGTGGCCTTCATGGATTTGGAGAAGGCATATGACAGAGAGGATAGACAAGGAATGTGGAAAGTATTACGAATATATGGAGTAAGTTGAATTCCTTGCAGAGTATATATGAGGGGGCTAAGGCTGCAGTGCATGTGGATAGTGAACTGAGTAAATTTTACTATCTAAATGTTGGAATGAAACAGGGATTTGTTATGTCTCCATGGCTGTTCAATCTATTATGGATGGGGTTATAAAAGAGATACAGGGAGGAACATCGGATGTTGGAGCGGCCCTAATGAGAGGGGGCAGCGTTTGGAAACTTCCTGTTTTGTTGTTTGCAGATGATATTGTATTGTTATGCGAAGACAAAGAGAAACTGCAAGGCTTGGTGAATGAATTTGGGAGAGTGATTAGAAACGGAATCTAAAGGTGAACGCAGGGATGAGTAACGTTAAGGTCTTCGAAGGAAATTAAGTCACTGAATGTACAGTGAGGTTGAATGATGAGGAAATGGAAACTGTGAGTGCGTTTAAGTACTTGGGTAGTGTGATGAGTAATGATGTAAATTTGGAAGGTGAAGTTCTTGAAAAGGTACAACAAGGAAGAATGATTGCTGGTTCATTGAAAACAGTGATCAGAATCAGGGAAGTGAGCTTGGAAGTAAAAAGGTCGTTGCATGATAGTATTGTGATACCAACCCTAACGTATGGAAGTGAAGCTTGGACTTTGCTGGACGGACATAAGTCAAGAGTGAGAGCTGTGGAAATGGGTTACTTGAGAGGAACATGTGGAGTTACATGAAGAGAAAGACTGACAAATGAGGAAGTGAAGGAAAGTGGTAGTTTGGATGTGACAGAAAGCCTTACGAGATTTACATCGAACTGGTTCTGCCACGTGGAGAGGATGGAGAGCGAGAGAGTAACAAGGAGAGTGTATGTGAGTAAAGCGGAGGGTGGGGGTTGTCACGAATCAATTCGCGACATTTCCCTTTTGTGAGAAGCCACGAACTATTAGTGGAAAACTCACTGTGTATCGCTCAGTTAACCGTTTCTCTCTCCATTTCGGAGTATACTTTTCAAAACATTCGTCACTTTCAAAAGTGACCGATTTAATGCACGTCACTAAGTGCGCTACTGAGCGATACTATTGTTTCTTTATTGTTCGCCTCTGCTTGCCTCAACCGTTAGCCACGCCTTCTTCCAGTGGCTTGTGCGTCCTGCCCATACAATGTATTTTGAATTCAGTCGCGTGTTTGTTGTGACGGAGAAAGGTTCTGTGCTCAAGAAGTGTGAGAGGTCAGCTAGCACCCAAACTCCACTAGTACAGTTAATCCAAACTCCCACCCACCCCCCGGGTGATACATAGCATTCATCGACTGGTATTTCCTTTGTGTATTTTGTAGTCTTAAGAGTTTAGTTAAGGTGTTTTTCCTAGGCGTAAGTATTTAGCTTTTGTGAGAGTGAGTGAGTGCGTCTCATTGATTTGATTTGAATTGTAACGTTAAATTTATTTTTTGTAATCAATAAATTTAACAGTTCCTTTTCTTGAGCTCAATGTAAAGTAAAATCTTGTTTCATTTCTCCAAATTAAGCTTATTTTCCATATAGCTCCTAGCTTGCATAAACGTTTTACTATTCATAACTGGTACTTAGACCAGTCTTGTTGTATTAACTTAAAATCCGTTGTGCCAGGAGTTAATGCATCAGCAAGGACCTGTTATTATTATTAGTATTAGTTATTTATTGTCAGGGGTGAAGTAACTTTCTCCAGAGGCTAACAGTACTAATTCAGCATTCGTGAGTAATTAGTCTCTGCTATGTACTGTTGAGAAAGTTTATAAATTCTCGTTCTCAGAGAATCGTGCTAAGCCAGCGTAAAGTAATCGTTGCTTGATGTAGCAAGACAATCATTGTCCTTGCTCTTCAATATTATTGAATATTAATATCAATTAAATAATATTTAAGCATTTATATTTAAAAACACCGTGATATTATAAAAAAACCGTGACAATTGGCGACCTCATTCCAGGATATTAACTCCTAGCTATAAAGCTATTCACAAGATAGTGCTCACTCATTCATATTTAGGTATTTATCATTAAAGTTTATAGGCACAAGTTTACTGGTGGTTACCGTTGATTTAGCAAGTGAAATTTTGCTTTATTAATCAATAGAGTACCTAACTCTAGTTTATTCTTGGTAACGCCAGACGATTTTATTCACTCCTGGGTAGCCGCCGTACCCATTGTGTTTATTATTGAGTCTTCCCAGTCATTTACATTTTGATTTATTCTTTGCCAGTTAACTAGATAAGACTGGTCACCACTAACTTGTGTCTGTATTCTTTATTTGTATTATTAGTATTCGTTTGCGAAGCAGTCAGTGCTCAATTTCGGTTTGCTTAATAAATTAGCGCCATGGCTACTACTGTATTTTTACAGGAAGCCAAAGATATGGGTCTTTCGGACCCAACCGAAATTAAAGAGTACATACTCTCACGGGTCAATTACGAGCAAGAACGTGAGAAAGATGCTCGTGAAGAGTGTAGAATTCAGCGCGAATACGAGCGAGGACAGCGTGAACACGAGCAAAAACAGCGCGAACTCGACTTAGAACACGTGCGGGAACAACATGAATATGAACGTGCCGAACGTGAGGCACGAGAAAAACATGAACTTGAAGTGCTGAAGCTCAAGCGAGATTCCTTGGCTTCAGACATATCTGGTGCAGTTGGTCCAAGCTCCACGAGCGTTCTCCCTGCACATGTCCTGGCGACCCCACGCATCAAGCTTCCTTCATACAAGGAAAGCGAGCGAATTGAGCCGTACATAGCTCGTTTTGAGGACATGGCAGACATGTATCAACTGGATGAGGCAGCTAAGCGGCTTCAGTTTCTTAGCCTATTTGAGGGCCCTGCCCTCGATATTCTCCACAGAATTCGTGGAGACAATCTCACATATGAGATGATGAAAGCTGCGCTCATTAAGGCGTATGGTCTCACAGTAGACGACGCCAAAGTTCAGTTCATGCGAGCTCGTCTCCAAGACAAGGAGACAGCTGTTCAGTTCCTTGATCATCTCACAGCTTACTTAAATGAGTGGATGGAGAAAGACGAAACTCCTTCCACGCGTGAGGGGATAATTGACCTTATGCTGCGTACACAGCTAGAGAGGTCGTGGCCTGCTGAGCTCATAGCACAGCTTAAGATCTGCCAGGTGAAAGATGCCAGCCAAATGGCAGAGAAGGCTGACGCATTCTTTACTGCATACGGGTATCAAACTAGTAAGCAAAACACCTGGCGCAGAAAAGATACTGCCAAGTCTGGGAAGCTGTCTCAGACTGAATCCCAGCACCAAGGCCGTTCTCAGAATAATGCCCAAGGTCCAAGCAAAACGCAGAAGGACCAGGGGCAAAATACACAGCAGCCTGCTTGGAAGCGGTACAACAGGTACCCTAATCAGCAGCAGTATCAGCCACGCAACCGACCGTCGGGACAAACTTTTTCACCACCAGCTCAAAAGAGGCAGGAAGCGAATGCAGCCTTCATTCCTCAGCAGCAGCCCGGTGGTCACGTCCCTACCAATGTGGGTACTTCCCCACAGTTCACTAGTCCCACAGTGACAGTGAACCCCCCTCCACAGATGGCCAATGTTCCATCTTCCCAATATAACCCTCAAGGCACAATGTTTGCCGCATCAATTCAGCAGCCTCATGAGTGGCTAGCTGCTTCCTCCACAGGCCCTCCCACAGGTGACAGTACCTTCCTTGTCCAGCCAGGGTTTGTGGGAGGCATTCCTGTGAAGGTCCTGAGAGACAATGGTTCCTCAGGTTGCTCTGTCAAGCAGAGTCTAGTTCGGCCTGAGCAGTATACAGGTCGACAGATCCATGCAAATCTTATTGATGGATCAGTGAGATTGTTCCCTGAGGCATGTATCCAGGTGGCATCTCCATTTTATACTGGTATGACACTTGCAGTTGTCATGCCAGAGCCTCTATTTGACCTTATCATTGGAAATATTAATGGTGTCAAGGATAGTTGCACCGAACATGACGCTACTCAGACTTCGGCTGCTGCGGTAACACGAGCCATGGCTGAGGCTCCAGACTGTCTCACCCCAGTGATCATTGAATCGCCGCAAGATCTGATGTGTAGTCAACTTGTTGTACAAGAACAACATTCTGACCCGACACTTGCTGCCGTGCGGAATAAACAAAAGGGTCGAGTGATTAAGTATTCACGGGGAGGTCGAGCCAAGTTCCTTCACAAACAAGGACGGCTCTACCATGAGTCACGAACACCCGAGGGCGAGGTTCGACTGCAGTTTGTCGTTCCCGCCAAGTACCGCCTAGCAGTGTTACAATGGGGTCATTGTTCAGCCTCAGGAGGTCACCTGGGCAAAAGGAAGACCCAGGGCCGTATCCGAGCTGACTTTTTCTGGCCAGGGATGGGACGAGACATAGATAGTTTTGTCCGTTCCTGCAGTGTGTGCCAAAGTATCACCACTGATCAGGGACATGTCCTTCCTGTGCCGTTCATAACCACACCTGTAATCTCCGAGTCAGTTGAGAGACAGGGTAGTGGTGAAGTGGGTGCAGACCTGACATCTCGCCCATTGGCCCCACAGGACACATTATGTCCAGGGCCTGTACATACATATTATGTACCGTAAGTTAAGGGAGAAGTTGAGAGGCGACTTGAGGCTATGGAAGACCCAAGTTTGCACAAGGATTCTCAGCTCCCCGATACTAATATAAGTACTGTAGGTTAAGGGGGAAGTTCGAGAGAGAACTCCGCAGAGGCGACTTGAGGCTATGGAAGACCCAAGTTTGCACAAGGATTCTTAGCTCCCCGATACTAATATAAGTACTGTAGGTTAAGGGGGAAGTTCGAGAGAGAACTCCGCAGAGGCGACTTGAGGCTATGGAAGACCCAAGTTTGCACAAGGATTCTCAGCTCCCCGATACTAATATAAGTATTGTAGGTTAAGGGGGAAGTGAGAACTCCGCAGAGGCGACTTGAGGCTATGGAAGACCCAAGTTTGCACAAGGATTCTCAACTTGCCGACCATAAACGTGTGCTATAATTAATGGCGACCTCGAATGTACGTCGTAGCACTGACTGCTAGGCAGAGAGAGTAATTGTAACATAATAAAATTTTGTCTCATTGACACTTTTGATACTCCACCTCAATTGGTTTTGCAGGTTCAGCAATGGGTGTAGCAGTTTTGCTGTGCGGGCCAGCTGATCGTCTGCCGCACGCTGCCGCCTCTTCTCCTCTGCCTTCGTCATCGCCATATTATTATTTACTATGTCATTATACACGTAGGTACAGTTACACTACAACTGTCACACCTACACCGTGTATTACATACATCAAGCTACACAACAATTAGTTGTCAGTGTAAATGTAGCGAATTTTCGCTCAGTTTGACCTGAGTACAGGATTTTCACCGTCGTCACGGAGTTTTTCCCTCAAGCTTGCTTCTATTAACGTAAATACGAGGTTTTTTCGCTCACTGGCGACTGCGACTTTCTCCTGTAGCAGGATAGCACACACACCACAGTGTGAATCTTGTGTGAATGACTTAGGATGTGTACATATATATATATATATATATATATATAAATATATATATCCACAAAATTTTTCCCATAAGGAAAAAATTTAATTTTGTTGGAGCGTAATGTCATGAATCAATTTGCGACATTTCCCTTTTGTGAGAAGCCACGAACTATTAGTGGAAAACTCACTGTGTATCGCTCAGTTAACTGTTTCTCTCTCCATTTCGGAGTATACTTTTCAAAACATTCGTCACTTTCAAAAGTGACCGATTTAATGCACGTCACTAAGTGCGCTACTGAGCGATACTATTGTTTCTTTATTGTTCGCCTCTGCTTGCCTCAACCGTTAGCCACGCCTTCTTCCAGTGGCTTGTGCGTCCTGCCCATACAATGTATTTTGAATTCAGTCGCGTGTTTGTTGTGACGGAGAAAGGTTCTGTGCTCAAGAAGTGTGAGAGGTCAGCTAGCACCCAAACTCCACTAGTACAGTTAATCCAAACTCCCACCCACCCCCCGGGTGATACATAGCATTCATCGACTGGTATTTCCTTTGTGTATTTTGTAGTCTTAAGAGTTTAGTTAAGGTGTTTTTCCTAGGCGTAAGTATTTAGCTTTTGTGAGAGTGAGTGAGTGCGTCTCATTGATTTGATTTGAATTGTAACGTTAAATTTATTTTTTGTAATCAATAAATTTAACAGTTCCTTTTCTTGAGCTCAATGTAAAGTAAAATCTTGTTTCAATTCTCCAAATTAAGCTTATTTTCCATATAGTTCCTAGCTTGCATAAACGTTTTACTATTCATAACTGGTACTTAGACCAGTCCTGTTGTATTAACTTAAAATCCGTTGTGCCAGGAGTTAATGCATCAGCAAGGACCTGTTATTATTATTAGTATTAGTTATTTATTGTCAGGGGTGAAGTAACTTTCTCCAGAGGCTAGCAGTACTAATTCAGCATTCGTGAGTAATTAGTCTCTGCTGTGTACTGTTGAGAAAGTTTATAAATTCTCGTTCTCAGAGAATCGTGCTAAGCCAGCGTAAAGTAATCGTTGCTTGATGTAGCAAGACAATCATTGTCCTTGCTCTTCAATATTATTGAAAATTAATATCAATTAAATAATATTTAAGCATTTATATTTAAAAACACCGTGATATTATAAAAACCCCGTGACAGGGGTGAAGGAGGGGTAGGCCGAGGATGAGATGGAGGGAATTAACAGAGGTATATGAGAGAGGGGGGGTGTGAGCTGGGGAAAGGGCAGTGAAATGGCAGGGGACAGGGCAACACGGAGGCGATTTGTTTGTGGCCACCCCCCGTGGGAGTAGGACGACTTGGAATAATAATAATAATAATAATGATAATAATAATAGTAGTAGTAGTAGTAGTAGTTGTTGTTGTTGTTGTTGTTGTAGTAGTAGTAATAGCAATTATTATTATTATTATTTCCTCCGCCAAACAAGTTGGAGGAGGTTATGTGTTCACCTACGCTTGTTACTTTCCGGAATCGAAGGATTCGGCTAGTATGTTGGTCAGTTCCGTATGTTTTTCTCTTTATTTGTCTGCACTCTACAGGTCACAATTCTGGGCCAATAATTCTGAAAAAAAAAAAAAAAAAAAATGAGGAGGTAGATATCTATAAATTCTGGAAGCCTACTGTTTTTCATCAAAATCCGTGAAAGGCCCTGGGGTGGGTGGGGGGGAGGTTGAAACCCCTCAATTGCGGTTGGTCTAGAAATCGTAGGAATCTAGTGGCCTGCCTGCCCAGGCACCATTTGTTCAAATTTGGAAAATCAATGTTTTTTCTTACCAAACTGAAGAGAAACTCCTGGAGAAACTTGCAATGCAATCTTTAGCTTCCTAAACCCATCCTGTGCTTCGGAATGAAGCACAAAATTTTTCACCAAATGACTGCCGACACACCGGTGAAAAATCCATCCGGCAAGGTTTCCAGCCTACTGCCCAGAAGCCGGTGAAGAACTTGGATCCATCCGGCAAAGGGGGAAGATGGGGGAAGGAGAGGAAGAGGAGGGAAGATGAGAGGGAGGAAGAGGGAGGAAAGAGGGTCGGTGAAGAGGGAGGAGGGGGGAAGAGGGGGCGATTTGTTTGTTTGTCCAAACATTATCTCCAAAAGTTCTCAATAAATTTCAATGAAATTTTGTGGAAGGGTGAGCCGTGGGCCAAGAACATATTAATTAAATTTTGGAGCGGATCCGGATCCGGATCCTATGTATCCCGCACAATATCTCCAAATGTTCTGAATGAATTTCCATAAAATTTGGCAGAAGAATGGGGCATGTGTCAAGAAACAATTGATTAAATTTGGGGGCTGATCCGGATCCTACATATTCCACACAATATCTCCACAGATCCGGATCCTATGTATTCCACACAATATCTCTAATGATCCGGATCCTATGTATTCCACACAATATCTCCAAGGATCCGGATCTCATGTATTCCACACAATATCTCCAAGGATCCGGATCCCATGTATTCCACACAATATCTCCAAGGATCCGGATCTCATGTATTCCACACAGTATCTCCAAGGATCCGGATCCTGTGTACTCGTATTCCACAGTATCTCCAAGGATCCGGATTCGGATGCTTTATAGTGGATATGACATTGACGGAGGTATGCTCTCTCTGAGTGCTTTCTGGTTATTATTGTTTTTGTTATTATTATTATTATTATTATTATTATTATTATTATTATTATCATTATTATCATTCTTCTTCATCACCATCATCATCTTTTCTCCTCCTCCTTCTCGTCCTTCTTATTGTTATTATCATTATTATTATTACTCCCTGAGAGGCCGCCTTTGGTGGCCTCTGCTCCATGTCAAGTCACTTCCTATTCAGAAATGAGTCGCAACTGTGCTGGAAATTGGCAAGTTAGAGCATTTTAACGGCACCTTGCTCTAACAAACATTTGTGCTACATGCTCTCTTTTTGCTGTGTTACGATAACAAACCAACAAACATACAGAAATCGGGTCATTATAATATAGATTATTATTATTATCATTATTATTATTATTATTATTATTATTATTATTATTATTATTATTATTATTACCATTATAGTGCCTCAAAGCATTCATTCTCTGTTGTCTGTCCGTGGGAGGGATGACCATGGAAGTGAAACTGGCCAAAAGTCCCTTAGCACATGGCCTTGTGCAACACTCGCAGGCGGGGAACTTAAATTAGTTAACGCTGTGTCCTGAACAACTCTACTGCATATATGCCTGTCCGTCTACCTGTCTGTGTTTGTATCTACCTATGTCTCTATCTGTCTATGTCCCTGTCTTTATGGCTATCTATCTCTGTCATTCTATCGCCAGTCTATCTGTCTATCTCTGTCATTCTATCGCCGATCTATCTATCTATCATTCTATCACCCATCTACCTATCTGTCTATCTGTCTGTCTATCTATCAATATTCTACACATTAAATCTAGTTCCCTGGGAATATGGGAGATGAATATTGCCCACGTAGAACTTGCGGACTAACACTACTGAATCTACCTATCTATCTATATCTATCTGTCTGTCTACCAGACCAGCTATCCATCTATCTGTCTGTCTGTCTACCTACCGTACCTACCTACCAACCTACCTACCTACTTACCTACCTACCTAACTCCATCTCTGTGTCTATGTCTCTTATCTACCTCCCTATCTATCACCAGTCCACCCATCAATCCATTCAACTATTTATCTATCTACTTTCACACATTTATATCCGCTTCACTTGGGCTAAAGAACGTCAAATGTCTTCGCGTGTTCTTTTGCCCACGAACACTACTGTATCACTGTCTATTTATCTGTCTGTCTTTCTATCAATCAGTCAATTAATTTGATTACCTGTCCATCTATCTATCTATCTATCTATCTACATTCTCTCTCCACCTACCTACCTACCAGCCTATCTATCTGTCTATGTATCATTATCCGGGGGAGGCGGTGGCTGAATCGGTAGAGAGGTGGCCTGCAGTCCTAATGGACCCAGGATCGAATCCCGGCTGGGGCAGGGAACAGTTTAAGGATTTGAATTTCCTAAAAGCAGACTTTCCTGATCTACCAGATGACCCGCCGACATGTTGTAAAAATACCCCCGCTAATACCAGTACACCAGTCCTGTATGAGAAAGCCCTAGCATATATTCAGTATGGATGGTGGGTGTTATCGCCGAAGTGGTGACATGTGGAGGTGTAAGAGGACTACTGGGCCTTGGGATAGGTCACTGCCCCCAGAAATAGGCCCTGAAGCCTTTGCCCAGGGTCGGACACGTAAGAAAAAAAAAATCTATATACTTATCAGTCACACAATCAGTCTTTCTGTCTATTTACCTATCTACAGTTCCCAAAGGACGGGGAAGAAGAATACTGTCCGCATATGTTCTTCACACACACACACACACACACACACACACACACACATGTAAGCATATATCAGTAATTGTCCAAACAACACTGGCTTCCTTCTTCATTATCCACCTCTCTCACTCTCCCTCTCTCTTTGTCTCCTGTTCACCCTTTTCTCTTATTTTCCACCTACCTTGTTTTTTTTTCCTCCTCCTCCTCCTTTCTCTCCTATTCTTTTGTGTCTGTCTGTGTGTATGTCATGCCCTGTTATCCCTTATTGCTTTCTGCTTGGCTTGCTTCATTTTCTTTGATGATCTCTCTCTCTCTCTCTCTCTCTCTCTCTCTCTCTCTCTCTCTCTCTCTCTCTCTCTCTCTCTCTCTCACTAGTGGTGTCCATTCCCAGCCTTTAATTTCTCTTAACTCACTTTGGCAGGAAGAGTTGTGAAGTGCTAGAGAGAGAGAGAGAGAGAGAGAGAGCGTGGAAATGGGAGTGTAGTGGCGGAAGTGAGTGTTAGTTTGAGTGTGTGGACAAAGGGCGAGTTAGGTCTCTGTGGTAGTGAGAGAGGTCATGTGTATGTGTGTGTGTGTGCGTGTGTGTGTGTGTGTGTGTGTGTGTGTGTGTGTGTGTGTGTGTGTGTGTGTGTGTGTGTGTGTGTGTGGAGGGTCAGTCAGGTGCATTAGCGTGTTGAAAGTACAATGGTGTTGACAATGGATCCGATTCTACTGTAAATGTAATCTTGTTAATGTTTACCACTTCCAAACGCTTTTATTCCATTTACGAGACCTCGTAGTAAATACAGAGTTAATCAACGCTCTAACTTCTTCATTAGGGTGTTCAAAGAGCATATAGAGCCAGAAGTAGCGTTGCATTTTGAAGCAGCTTTGAGCTTTGGACGTTGATATTAATTTTGAGATGAGAGCAATAAGTCGCCTGATATTTTAAATCGTCTTCTTTTTAATTTACCTTTCCTGTGCTGGTTATTTCCTGTGTGTGTGTGTGTGTGTGTGTGTGTGTGTGTGTGTGTGTTTTAATCCACATGTTAAGGAAGCCCTCCTTTTATCTCTTTATGTGGCAACGAACACAGTCCTTTTCATTCCTCTTACCTTTACGTTCCAAGAATTATGTTAAGATGCCAGGACTGGGACACTGAAATATGTCTAAGATCAATTCCACGTTGTAACTAAGATAAATTTTCACAGGATGAGCTAAACAATGGATGATTTTACACTCCTTTCCCTGATCATTCTTCAGATAAAGAAAGTTATAATTTGCTGGAATTTTCGACTCTTAATTTAGACTTATTCATGAGGTTGGACCAGGATACAGAGGACGATTCGAAGTCCTCGTTGTCCCTCTTGCAAATCAAAACCCAGAGTTACGACAGGGAATTGATCGTAATTATTTTGTGCATCCCGAGTCGTAAGATAAAGTAGGAAGGACACATTGATTTTATTATTGTCATTTACCATAGAGGTAATCTTTTATCTTTCATTATTTATTTATATATTTAGTTTACCATGTGACACCCTGAGCATAAGGATCGTCTGGAAGGCTTTGAAGATTTCCTAACACCTCCTGCTTACCGATTTATTTTGCTAATTACATCTCGGTATACCTTTAGGTGTAACTGATGGAAACAGTGTCTATATTAAAATAATGTAATAGCATAAATGGAAGGTAATACTAGGTGTAATATGCTAAATAAATCACTTCGGATGAGGTGTTACGGAGCCTCATATGATGACCAGGTGTGATAAGACTAGGGGGTTAATTTGAATAGTAACCAAGGAGACTCTGACCTGACAGATTTTCCAAATCCGTTTCAGTTCAGATGACGGCCAGATGTTATCAGACTGGCGGGTCGGTTTTGACTAGTAACCAAGGGGATCCTAACCCCTTTGACCTCAGATGATGTCCAGTTGCGAGAAGCCAGAAGGGTTAATTTCACCAGCAACCAAGGAGACTCTAACCTGACAAAGATGCCTAACCCCTTTGAGCTCAGATGTTGACCAGGTGTGTTCAGACTGGAGGGCTGTTTTGACAGCCAGGGAGACTAACTTGACAAAGATCTCAAACCTCTTTCAGTTCAGATGTTTGCCAGGTATGATAAGACTGGAGGATTAATTTGACTAATATCTATGGAGACTCTATATCTTACAAAGGTCCCTAACCCCTTTCACTTCAGTTGATGGCCAGGTGTGATCAGATTGGAGGGCTGCTTTGACTAGTAACCAAGGAGACTCTTTCCTCCCTCATCAAATTTTAGGGTAACGTTGAAGGATATATATATATATATATATATATATATATATATATATATATATATATATATATATATATATATATATATATTTATATTTATATTTATATAGATAGATAGATAGATGGATAGATAGATAGACAGATATAGATAGATAGATAGATAGATAGATAGATAGACAGATAGATAGATAGATAGATAGATATAGTTGCACTTAATAAATTGATATATATATATATATATATATATATATATATATATATATATATATATATATGCTATACATATAATGACGTGACGCAGCGCTACGTACGGGTAGGTTAAGTTTACGGGGTGTCCTGTAAACAGAAGAGGAATGAATTAACGCATAGCTGACAAAAGAAAGTTATTCGGACAGAAACAGAGTCAGATGAGGATTCCTGTGCAAGTACTTGTCTATTTTGTTTTTCAATGTCTTAAATGAGGTACTGTTCACGGTATCTGAGGGTAATCTGTTCCAGATATTTACGACTCTGTTGAAGAAGTATTTTGCTTCGTGGAATTGGAGGAGGAGGTGGAGGAGGAGGACGAGGAGGAGGAGGAGAAGGAAAAGAAGAAGAGGAAGAAAAGAAGAAAATGATGGAGGAGGAGGAGGAGAAGGAGGAGAGATATGGTGCAGGAGTAGGTTGTGTAAGGAAGTGAGAGACTGACTAATAGAGTGTATGAGGGTCACATGGATGGGTGGAGGAGGAGAGGAAGACCGAGAGGGAGGTGACAATATGTAATGGAGAATAAGAGACTGACTAGGAGAGTAGGTGACTGGGAGAAGGAGAAGGAGTCCGAGAATGAGGTAGAGAGAAAATGCCAGAATATGTAAGGGGGAGTGAGAGACTGACTAGGAGAGTGTAGGAGAGTGAGGTAAAGAAAAGGTAGGAGGACATGCAGAGATGAATTGAGAGAATGTAAGAAAGTGAGAGACTGACTGGGAGGGCATGTAACTGGAAGGAGAGAGAGAGTGAGAATGGGGGAGAGATAAAGTGAGAAAGTACATAAGCGAGAAGTGAGGACAAGAAGTGTATGAGAGAAAGGTGAGGATGAGGGAGGCACAAGGAAGTGGATGTGGTAGTTTGTGAGGGTGGTAGTGTGGTGTGGGAAGAGGGGTTGTTACTGAGGAGGGACACAGGTTTTGTATGGGGCTGGCTGAGAATGATGATGTGAAAAAGAAATGAGAGAGAGAGAGAGAGAGAGAGAGAGAGAGAGAGAGAGAGAGAGAGAGAATTGCATAAAAATGCAGACCACACGTAGCTAAACGTCCATTCTATAGGCTGCCTCATTTCACCTGACAAGGATCCCTAACACGTTTCAGTTCAGTTGATGATCAAGTGTAGTCGGATTAGAGATTGGATATGACTATAATTCGTTTACTCCAACTTGGCCAAAAATTGCAATATCTCCGACTTGAATGCCGAGTCGTAACAGAAGATTAGCCCTAGAATTTGATTCTTGTCGCAAAGAAGTACCATGGAAGGTATGTAGCGCCATAGTCCTTTTCCTCCACTGACTTATCTTTTCTTTAATGCAAGAGAGCTAAAGTCAAGATCCGTTCATTTCGAGATGCTTGGACACAATGCGTTTGAAAGACTGAGGATCATAGGCAGTAGGGAATACAGACAGAGGGGAGACAGTTATAGAGTTGACCTGTTGCATACACGAAGGATTGGTAGTAACGGTCAACCCTTGCATTAGAGAGTTAGAGGGAAAAGGAATGAGAGTTTGTTGCTTGATGGGTGCTACGCGCCAGCCGTAGTGGTGGAAGGATGCAAGCAAACAGTTCTGAGGAGCAGTGACCATTGAAGTAGCGATAGAAAAGAGATAAAGATGCAACAGTGCGGCGACGAGACAGAGGTTGAAGGAAGCTAGAGGAGAGTTAATGAGACGAAAAGTCTTTGACTCCACTCCACCCCCACGTCTCTCTCTCTCTCTCTCTCTCTCTCTCTCTCTCTCTCTCTCTCTCTCTCTCTCTCTCTAATCTTAGCCTTTAATATATTCTTCATTGATGTCTTTAATACTAAAATTCTGTCCTTAGTTCAATAAAATCGTCTGACAATAGCAATAATGGAATGAAAATGTTATTGGAGTGAAGGACACAAGAGAAATAGGAAGACTGAAAATTATGTTTTTGTGTGTGAGGGAGTGAAATTAGTGTGTGTTTGTTTGTCTGGTTGTATATGTGCTATGTGTATGTATGTATGTACAGTCGTGGTCATAAATAATCACCTATCCTCCGGTACTCCGTGCCTCAGGCTGGCTCCTTTATCCGCGGCAAGTCACAGTGGAGTGAGAGGGGCTGAGAGGGAGGGGTCAGAGAATGAAGGGAAGTTGGGTGGGGGTACGTGTGATTGTGCGAGGGTGGAGTGAGGGGAGGCAGAGGAGGGACAATGATACGCGAAGTGGCGGTCACATTATTTGTCTATTTTCTTTCATTCAGGGCATCATATAAAGGAGTTAATATTCGGTAGAAAAAGCTGCATTATACCTTGTATAGCGGCGTCAGATAACAAGCATTATACAGGTGATGATATCAAGGGCTGGCACGTGAGAGAAATCAGACATTATTGAGCAGTCAGATATTTGTGATTATCCGTGTATTTTAACTTCGGACACAGAATGGAATCTGGTTGGCCTTGACTTCCGCATTATTTATATACGAAACGTCCTCCACCATTACATGTAATTAAAATTTAGAACTAAAAATCATATGCAACTTTTGACAAGGCTGCGTCCACAGTAAATACGATCATCCTCTTGCTATATAGCCCCTCTATACAGTCACCATCATGTCATCAATTTTATGGCATCTCTATATGAAAAAGCTATTTAAAATAATTGTGCATAGAAGATAAATAAATTTGATGTCTGTGCACATGAGTGGATATAATAACAGTTTCTCTCATAATCAGTTAGAAGGAAAATGAAACAAAATCGTACCCAAACTCCCAGAATATATCTGTGTCAATGTTTACCGACACTGGTCAGGCCAAAGCAACCAGGAAAGCCTTAGTATGTAGTCCAGTGGCTTCCTGCCTCAATAACCTCTTGCAGTCTTCCTAGCACAGAGGAAACAATTTTGTTGATGGTTACCTGGTTTCGTCTGAACAGTTCCCACTCGTCCTTGGTGCGCTGGAGGAGGCGGGCCCGTGCCCTCTCGTTTTCTGATACCCAGGCGTTGACAGTCTGGCTGGCTCTGTACTAACGTTTGATCTGTCACGCCAGTATATTTCTCTCACGAGCCAACCCTTCATATCACCACCTATCTAAAGCCTGTTATCTGACGCCGCTATACAGGGTGTAATGCAGCATTATCTGCCGAATAATAACTCCTTTATATGATGTGCTGAGTGAAAGAAAATAAAAAATATTGTGATCACCACTTCGCATATCATTCTTCCTCCCCTACCTACCCCCCCTCATCCCACCCCGGCACCATTACTCATCCCCCCACCCACCTTCCCTTCTCTCTCTCTGGCCTCTCCCTCTCAGCCCCTCTTACTCCTGCGTGACTTGCCGTGCATAAAGGAACCAGCCTGAGGCACGGGGTACCGAGGATAGGTGATTATTAATGACCACGACTGTACCGTATGTGTGTGTACGTATCTATGTGTGTGTAGTTGACATGCTTGTGTGTGTGTGTGTGTGTGTGTGTGTGTGTAGTCAGGTATCGGAATGCAATAACGACTGCATGATAACTGTTCCATTGTACTGCGAGTCATCCCACTTCAAAATACTCTGGCTAAAATAACACAGCAGTCATCACTTAATCTAGCTTTCCCTGCTAAAGATGAACACACCACAGACACAAGCTGGCTGACTGCTGACAAGTGCTGAGAGAAAGAGAGGGGGAGGAGGGGGAGCTGCACAGAGAAACAGACTGCTGCCATTACGTTCCTTAATCCTATATATACATATATATATATATATATATATATATATATATACAGAGAGAGAGAGAGAGAGAGAGAGAGAGAGAGAGAGAGAGAGAGAGATAATAGGTACAATACATACGGCTGATTCTTACTATAGTCTTGGCATGGTACTGCCATTATATTACCACTGAATAAATCCATATATACATTATATCATTACAATGCAATGTTCTATGTTCAGTTTTTACTGCCATTTAATTACTCGATACAATATGCTATGGTTCTACAATATTATTGTGTCTCTTCTTTATTGTGATGAATACCATGTATTAATAGGATATGACAGAATATGTAATTTGTTACCACATGCAGTAGTAGGTACAACACCGTGGAGTGACCGAGTGATGTCAGGACACTAAAATATCATAACACAGTACATAATAGCTAGTGACATATATGCTGTCAATATGTAATATAGAGGTTTGAAGAAAGTCGTGCCTAAGCTCGAGAGACCTGGAGGAAACAGCAGTGCAGATTCTAGCTTGAGAATTTCGCACACAGCACAGTATGACGCCTGATGGACAACTCCACACGTGTGGAAAGTTCGTCACACACGTGCCCTCACACATGACCCAACTAGTCATATACAGGGGAAATTGGAGAGACAGGGCAGAAGGGGTTGGGACGCTATAGGGGAGAGAAGAGGCACGGTGGAAAAGGCAGGAATGAAGGGCACAGAGTTAGCTGGCATAAACTGCTCGCACCTTAGTACTGCTCTTGTCAAGATAACTTCCTCTTGACAATAAACTGCAGTCAAACCCCAGACTCATCTTTTTCTTTCTCCTGCCATCCACGACAAGACCAACTTGAACATTCTATCCTCTTAATAATCCCTACGGTCTAACATTTTTGGAAACGCCTCGGCAACGGCTACGATACCATTACCACCACCAACACTACCACAACTACCACCACCACCATCATTACCACAACTACCACCACCACTGTCACTACCACAACTACTATTACCACTATCACTACCACAACTGCCACTACAACCATCACTACCACAACTATCACCACCACCGTCACTATACTAGTAGCGTCACTCCACTTGACAATTACTGAACCTCCTAAACTTCGGGTGTGTGGCGAGATGACGATGAGAAGGAATCAAATAAACCCGGAGGATGCAATACCTTACACTTAACACACCCTGATGGGCGAGTGTGGGGTGTAGGAGTGTACTTAAGGGTGTGCAAGTACATGAGCAATAATTGAACACCTCTTCTCTGCTGGCTGTGACAATGGAAGGTGCTACACTATTTTTTTCATGTGATACCAATATAAAGAACACAGCTAGAGAGAATGAAAAGGTAGGATGCCCTCTTTCGTTTTGGGAAGACTGACAGCATGGAAGGAATGACGGAATGCTGGTGAAGGATTCTCTGTGAACTTTTGAGCATGACTGTACGTGAGGAATTGGACGTAAATGAATCACTGACTGGAAGGGGATAAATAAGGATAAACAGTCGTGCAAAAAAAAAAAAAAAAACATCAAGACCATAGCAAAAAATAGGAATCAAATAAGGATCCAAATCCGACAGAAAAATTAAAATGGAGATCAAGGTATTGCAGACCATTCCCCAGAAGCCAAGTAAAATCGTCTGGTTGTAGACTAACGATGAATAAATAAAGATTGGTAAACAGATAAATAGAAAAATCGCAAAGCATACATAACACTTTTCAGTGTTTCAGTAACACAGAGAATATGCCAGCATGCTCTCTAATGCATGTTTCTCTAGCTGTCTACACCAAACTACACGCACAGTACACACTGCACTTCCTTTTCTAAATTAAAAGAAAATTGGCGCACATAGAACTTGCCTTGGAGTCCCCAGGGAGGGAACCACAAATGCCCCCACTATCCGCCTCTCTCCCGGTGGTGACTCTATGAGTTGCCTGGAACCACTGTCTGACTCGCTTCTTCTTCATTTCTGCAACATTCACGGCTTTTCCTCTGACTTTCTGTTGAACATCACCTCACCTCTTCCAAACCTCACCTTCTCTTTCTAACCGAGACTCAGCTGTCTGAGGCAACTGACAGCAAACCCTTTTCTGTATCCTCCTACTATCTCTATACTCATTTCTAAGCCAAAGGTGGCTGTTGTGTATATGTACGCAATGACTAATCTTGCTGTCCTGTTCCTGAACTCGATTCTTCTGAATTCTCTACTCTCTGGCTTCAGCTTTCTTGTCATTCTCTGACCGAATATATCTGTGGTGTTTACTTATCCTCTGATTCTACTGACTATCAAAAATTCTTCGACTGTCTTACTTCTACGATGGAACACATTCTATCCATTTCTCCTTTCACTGAAATCTCCATTCTAGGAGATTTCAATGTTCACCACCACCTTTGGCTCTCCTCTCTTTTCACTGATCCACCTGGTGAACAATCCTACACCTTTTCTATCCTTAATGACCTAGAGCAGCTTGTACAGCACCCTACCCATATCCCTGACTGCCTTAGAGAGAGCTCCAACATACTTGATTTCTTTCTTACAACTAATCCTTCTGCTTACACCGCTAATCTTTCCTCTCCATTGGGCTCCTCCGATCACAACCTTATTACCTTAACCTGTCCTATTGCTCTGGTACAGCCTGTGGACCATCCAAAGAAACAGTGATTGTGGCATTTTGGAGCTGCAGATTGGGAGGCCCTCAGGCAGTACTTCTTTGATTTTCCCTGGAATGATTATTGCTTCCATGGTCAGGAGCCATCTGAGTGTGCCTTGCGCATTACAGAGGTTATTCTCTCGGGCATGGAAACATACATTCCTCTCTCATATCCTTTGACTAATGCTAGAAAGCCTTGGTTTAATCACGCTTGTTCTAATGCTGTCCACAACAAGGAGAGGGCCTATAAAAGGTACCAGCGCCAACCCACCCCTGAATCACATCTTTTTTATGTTTCTGCCTGGAATCGTGCTAAGTCTGTTCTTCGTTCTGCTAAAAATAATTTCATCTGCACTAAATGCTCTCAACTCTCCAACTCAAATTCTTCCCGCTCCTTCTGGCACCTTGCCAAAAACCTTTCTAACAACTTTACCTCATCATCCTTCCCTCCTCTTTTCTACTCTGATGGCTCTGTAGTTATTTCTTCTACTGATAAAGCAGATCTCTTCACTCAGACTTTCTCCTCCAATTCCACCTTAGACAATTCCAGTGCTGTTCCTCCATCACTTCCCCTTTATGACTTCCTCATGGCTGACATTAAAATTTCTTCAGCTGATGTATTTTCTGCCATCACTGGCCTCAGTACTAACAAGGCATATGGGCCTGATGGAGTCCCTCCTGTTGTCCTCAAGAAGTGTGCTTCTGTGCTTACACCCTGCCTAGGTAAACTCTTTCGCCTTTGTCTTTCAACTTGTACCTTTCCTTCTTGCTGGAAGTTTGCTCTCATTCAGCCTGTCCCAGAGAGGGGTGACCGTTCCCAACCCTCTAGCTGTCGTCCAGTTGCTTTGGCATCGTGTGTCTCAGGAGTTTTTGAGTCGATTCTTGACGGAGAAATTTTGGAGAAAATCTTTCCTATCACAACCTTCTTTCTGATCGTCAGTGTAGGTTCCGTTGGGGACGCTCGACTGACAATCTTCTCACCTACCTTTCAGACTCTTGGTCGTCCTCCTTTCGGGACTTTGGCGAAGGCTTTGCCATTGCACTTGGCATCTCAAGGGGCTTCGATCGAGTCTGGCGTGAATCTTTAATTTCCAAGCTGCCCTTTTGCGGTTTCTGTCCTTCCGTTTGTGCCTTCATCTACAGCTTCGTTTCTGGTCGTTCTGTGGCTGCTGTTGTGGACGGCCATCGTTCTTCTCCGAGATCTGATAACGGTTGTGTTCCTCGGGGCTCTGTCCTATCACCATCTCTCTTCCTTTTGTTCATCAATGATCTAAGCTGTACATCTGACCCTACCCACTCGTATGCTATGATTCCACCCTTCACCTTTCCATTTGCTTCCCGCAAAGTCTATCCCAGCAGTTACTTCAACAATCAAGGGATGAGGCTATGGCACTCCTAATGTCTGACCTGGCTCGTATCTCAGACTGGGGTAAAAATAATCTTGTTGCTTTTAATGCATCTAAGACTCAGTTTTTACACCTATCAACACGACAGAATCTTCCACAGGAGTACCCATTAAATTTAATAATATCCAGCTCAATCCAGCATCATCCTTGATCATGCTTGGGGTTTCATTCACTCAGGATTTATCTTGGAAAGATCATATTACATATCTGGTAAAATCTGCTTCCAAGAGATTAAGTGTGCTAAGCCGACTCCATACCTTCTTTACCCCTGCACAGTTGCTGACTTTATACATGGGATTTATTCGCCCCTGTATGGGGTACAACTCTCATGTGTGGGGAGGCTCCCCACATTCAGCTCTTCTCAATAGCGTGGAGTCAAAGGCATTTCATCTCATCAACTCTGCTCCTCTTACTGGCTTCCTTCTACCTCTGTCTCTTCGCCGCACTGTTGCCTCTTTATCTCTTTTCTATCGCTACTTCCATGGTCATTGCTCCTCTGAACTGTCTGCTTGCATCCCTCCACCTTTACGACAGGTGCGTAGCACCCGTCTAGCAATAAACTCTCATCCTTTTTCTCTCCAACTCTCTAATGAAAGAGTTAACCGTTACTCCCAGTCCTTCATTTATGCAACAGGTCAACTCTGGAACTGTCTCCATCTGTCTGTATTTCCTACTTCCTATGATCTCCAGTCTTTCAAACGCAGTGTGTCCAGGCATCTCGAAATGAACAAATCTTGAATTTGGCTCTCTTTTGTATTGTTTTTTTTTTTTTTCTTAGAAGGAACTGTCTTACGGGCTCGAAGCCTTTTGGTTCCTTCTTGCTCGCATAAAAAAAAAAAAACTTTGGAAAACGGGAAATGAAGTGACAATCCCACACCGTCACAGTTACAAAAATGGAAATCATATATTTGTTGCCAAATGACCCCCTTAAATCTGAATGAAATCATCTGCTTGTCGCTTGAGCGGATTTGGGAAAGGTGTCGACGTATTTTGGGGACAACACTACGTAAAGCGAGACACTGAATGAAGCTCAAAACCCACCAATGTAACAAGGACAGATACAGAGATAATGCTAATGGATCTAAACTGAGTAAAATCGTCTGGAGATAGTAGGAATGAAATGGGAAAGATGGTCTCGTAGGTAAGGGATTAAACTGTCCATGATCTAGTTAAAATGGTGAATTTAAGTCAAGATACAAAGACATGCCTAGGTAGTTAAAATGGAGATTAGGATGTGGAGGTAGTTCACATCAAAACTGTTTAATCAGAGGCAATATTATTTTTGTCATCATTATCATCATCATTGCTTCCGTCGTCACCATCATCACCATTGTCATCACAGTTGTCATCATCGTCATCGTCTTCATTATCATCATCATGGAAATCACAACAATAATCAGCAGTCACATCATAAAATAGTTTGAAAAAGTAATAATAATAATCATAATAATAGTAACAACAACAACAACAACAACAACAACAACAATAATAATAATAATAATAATAATAATATGATGATGATGATGATGATGATGATGATGATGAAGAAGAAAAACAAGAAGAAGAAGAAGAAGAAGAAGAAGAAAAGGAAAAGATAAGAGAAAAAATGAAAAAAGTGTGAAGGAAATAAAAAAGAAAGAAGAAAACGAAGAAGAAGCACAGGAACATGAAGAAAAGCATGAAGGAAAACAACAGGAAAGAGAAGACGAAGAAAAAGAACAAGAAAAAAAGATAAGAAAAAGAAGAAGAACAAGAACAAGATTACGAAGAGAAACAAGAATGCGAAGAAAAGAAGAAAAGAAAAAATAAACACTCTTACACAACACCTTCCAGTATCCTGCAAACGATCAACACTGCAAGTAAAACGGCGAATTAAATCAAGATCCAAAGGTGGGCCGACGTAATCAAGGTGGAGATCAAGGTGTTGCAAACCGTGCCAAGTTCACGTCAAACCCGTGTAATCAAAGGCAAAGGCGGCAGCAGAGACCAGAGGGAGAGGAGTTGTGTGGAGTGGGTAATGACAGGGAGGGAGAGGCCGGACACAGCCAAACCAATACAAGCAGCCTGAAGTTGGAGAGATTATAGTGGGGTTTGAGATGCCTGCTATATTCCTTTGGCACTAATCTGATCTAAAATTGCTCAGCCAACCCAGCACAAGCAGCCAGAAGTTGGTGTGTGTGAGTGAGGGGGATATATTGTAGTGGGATTTGAAAGGACTGCAATACTCCTTTCTCCCCAACTTGGCCTAAAACTGCCATTGAGAGGCCAGACCCAGCGAAGCCAGTAGAAGCAGCCTGAAATTGGTGTGTGTGAGGGGGTTTTAGTGTGGTGGGCTTTTTGCTATATTCCTTTCCCTCCAACTTGGCCTAAAATTGTCATCGAGGGGCCAGACGCAGCCAAACCAACACAAGCAGCCTGAAGTTTGTGTAGAGAGGTTAAATTGTAATGGGATTTGTTAGGCCTGCTGTACTTCTTAATTCTTTCCTTCCAACATGGCCTAAAATTGCCATCTCTCCATCTTGAATGCTGAGTTCTAACACTTAACACAAGAATATGATGCCAGTCGCCGAGAAGTGCTATGGAGAACTTGTATAGCCGTAATGTCTTTTTCTGTCACTTACCTACTTATAAGATGTTGCAAAAGGACGAAAATCTGGGCCAAGTTAAGAGAAAACAATCATAGGACAAGTCCGCTAGATTTATTTTGCATGTAACACCTTAGCATTTATTTTTGCTTGATTTATTTCCTTATATAAAGCTGTTTGTATCCATTAACGAGCAAGACGATGCTGGAATACAATGTGCAGACTAAATCACCACAGAAGAGTTGTTTGGAACACTTCATGTCAACAGGAGAGAGACCAGATGATGCCAACTTCACCGTCAAAACATTCATTCTAAAGTTGGTGTTCCTTTGACGTACTGTAGTGTGTGTGTGTGTGTGTAAGCTGGTGATTGTGGGACGTACTGTAGTGGACTATAGGAGGCTTCTTTGCACCTTTTCCATACCGACTTATTTTACATGGTAGATTCTGGTACTCCATCCTCCTTCTTTTATGGGATAGGGAGGTAATTAATGGATTGAGCCTCCTGGTTATATCGGTGCCACCACGTGAAGGCGTCCCTCTGCACCACCGTCAGTAATAATATTTAAGAGGATATTAAGGTACAGAATAGATCGCAAAGGGGAGATGCTTCGACACACACACACACACACGCACACACACACACACACACACACACACACACACTCACACACACACACACACACACACACACACACATGCACGCGCGCGAGCACATCAATCAAATTTCCAGCAAACTACACCGGAGGGGAACTGATAAAAAAAATCAAAACAGTATATACTGT
>NC_137069.1:40783171-40831946 GCF_032717465.1 Coenobita brevimanus
TGATGGGATCTCTAAATAACAGGAGTGGTTCCATCTCAGGTGTTAAGTACTCCTCTGGTGTAAGCTCCGGTATGGTGGGTGGTAGGCATAGCTCTTCACACTTGATGCCTTGGACTCAAAATATCTCCAATATATCCTGTAGTTATTGCAAAAAGCCAGGTCATTCTATCCAGTCCTGCAAACACCCTAATTGTAAAACTTCAAAAAACATGTTTAACCCCAAAGAAAAATCTCCTCATGAAATTGAAAAGCCAGTAGTGACTTATGATTCAAATAAGCCTCATCAGAATTCCTTCCTTCCTTTTATGTTTCAGGGTACAGTCTCACTGAATAAAGATGATGAGTCATATCCCATTACTATCTTGAGAGATACTGGAGCATCTCAATCAATTTTGGTCAGAAATGCTATTCCTTGTGTATCTAGTGCCTTCACTGGGGAGAAGGTGATTTTGTCTGACCTTTCATCTAATCCCTCCTATCCCTTAGCTGAAGTTTATCTCCAGTGTGACCTTTTATCTGGAAATGTTAAAGTAGCTGTCAGAGAAGACCCTTTGCCAGTCAAGGGATCTCATCTGCTATTGGGAAATGATTTGGCAGAAGAACTCATTGTGCCTATGGTTTCAGTGGTTGAAAACCCTTTAACTGAGAGCCCAACTGAGATTCTAGATACTGTTGCTCCCCACTTATTTCCCTCCTGTGTTGTAACTAGGTCACAGAAGGCTAAAAAGAACAAAATCAATCCATTACCACCACCTGCTCCCAAGGAATATCTGCTGGATCAGACTATCTCAAAAGAAAACCTAATTAAAGCTCAGAAGGCTGATCCATCACTTGCTACCCTGAGACATGCTGCAGTCGAAGGTAAAGACCTAAATACATTGCCTTGTTTTTACTTCCATGATGGCGTTTTGATGAGAGCTTATAGACCACCAGAACTAAAACATCTTGATACCTGGTCAGAAATCCACCAAGTTGTGATTCCCAAATCTGTCAGACAATCCATCCTTAAACTGGCTCATGACGGGATAGCTGGTCACCTAGGGGTCTTAAAAACTTACAAAAAATCCTACAACATTACTATTGGTCAGGTCTTAGAAAGGATGTTTCTACTTTTATAAAAACTTGTCATGTTTGTCAAGTGGCTGGTAAACCTAATGAACAGCTTAAGTCTGCTCCACTCCATGCAATTCCTGTAGTGACAGCACCTTTTGAAAAGGTAGTTATTGATTGTGTGGGACCTCTACCTAGGACAAAGAAAGGTAACCAGTACTTATTTACTATCATGGATACTGCAACAAGATACCCTGAAGTCTATCCCCTCAGAAATATCACCTCTAAAACTATAATGAAATCCCTGCTTCATTTGTTCACTGCATTTGGCATCCCTAAAGAAATCCAATCGGATCAAGGGACGAATTTTACCAGTAGGCTTTTCAAAAAAGTTATGGAGGAACTAGAGGTTAAACATGTCACTTCCTCGGCTTATCACCCACAATCCCAGGGCTGTTTAGAAAGGTTCCACCAGACCTTTAAATCAATGTTGAAAAAGGATTGCATAGGAAACTCCGAATTTATTAGCACAATAGATCTCCAAAAAGGCTATTACCAGATAGGTATGACAGACAGAGCTAAACTAATATCTGCTTTCATAACCCCATTTGGGTTATATCAGTACACTGTAATGCCATTTGGGTTATCTAATGCTCCGGCCACATTCCAGAGGATCATCAACTTCATCACACAGGATTTGGTTGGGACTTCAGCTTATCTGGATGACCTTGTGGTGATGGCTGACCAGTGGGACGAACACCTGACACGTCTCCATGCCCTCTTCAACAAACTAAAAGAAGTAGGATTTACCATCAACTTAGCTAAATCTACTTTTGGAGACTCTACAGTAACATATCTTGGACATGTTGTGGGACAGGGGCAAGTTCTACCGAAGGAGGCCAATGTGGAAGCAGTTCTAGCGTTCCCAACTCCAACCACCAGAAAGGAAGTCATGAGGTTTTTGGGGATGGCCGGTTTCTATCGTCGTTTTTGTAAGAACTTCTCCAGTGTTGCAGCTCCACTGACTGATCTCACCGCACTTCGAACCCCCTTCAAGTGGACCTCTGCCTGCGAGACTGCCTTTCAACGTCTGAAAACTTTTCTTGCCAGCAGACCTGTCCTCAGAACTCCTGACCACTCGCAACCTTTCCATCTTCATATCGATGCTAGTGGAGTTGGGGTTGGTGCTGTTTTGCTGCAAACCAACCCAGTGAGTGGTGTTCTCCATCCTATTGCCTACTATTCGTCGAAGCTGAAAGGACATCAACGGGGCTACTCCACAATTGAGAAAGAGGCTCTAGCTCTCGTGCTAGCAATCAAGAAGTTCGAGTGCTATCTTCGCCACCATCCTCATCCTACTACTGTCTTTACGGACCACAATCCTCTTGTATTTCTCCAGACTATGAAGAATTCCAATCAACGGATTCTACGATGGGCCCTGCTTGTTCAGCCATTTCATCTTCAAGTTCAGCATATAAGGGGTGTTGACAACATTCTCGCGGATACCCTGTCGAGACATCCCATCGAGGCTACAGAGTAATCTACCTCCTTCGTGCTTCCACTGCGTAGGTCTTTGTGGGGGAGGTGTTACGGCTATAATTATTACTCCTCCGCCTCATCCCTCGTGAACTCCCATCTTTTGACTGAAGTCAAGCACTCGTCCACCTCACGCTACCAGCGCTCCATCTGTTGACTGGATTTGATACTACTAGTTTCCCAACATGTCACCTGACTTTCCCTCCCTTTTTCTGTGTGAAGCGAGGTTGCCTGATTATCTGGTTTCCCGCGCAAGTTCAGTTCACACTCATCCTCTGCCCTGGGAATATCTTAGTGAACCACTCCTGACCTTTACCTGGAAGCCTGTGTTATAGGGAACCCATCTTCAACGCCTTCTTTTGCTGTAAACCATGAGTATCAGTTTTCTCCTTGCATTAGTTCATTAATCTTCTGATGGTGAATGGCTTTAGGTATTTATATTGTTTTTTTCTTAGGTTTAGTTAGGTTTAGGGTTGTAATTATTGTATGTTTAGTTTGTTAAATTAAATGAATAATCAACCAAATCATTATCAATCTACCCTGTAGTTTGTCTAGTTGCATAGTGTTCATGATCCTTCTCTTTTCTTATTGCTTTCCATGGGTCTTCATAGGGTAGATACAGTTAAATACTCCCCATGGATCGTAATAATATATATATATATATACAACTGCCATCATCACCCCCACTTCCACAACTACAAGTAACATAATATCCACTGCACTACCACATCTACCACCATCAGTACCACAGCTCCAACCATCGCTGCCTCTGTCAGTACCACAAATACCACTACAAACTACCACACCGACCCTCTATTCAAGTCACAAATACTGCCACACCGTTACTGTCGTCACTACCACTAATACCACGACCACAAGCATCAGAACCACCACCATTACTACAATCATTACCACCTCCACCATTACCACAGTCACTACCATCATCACAATAATTATAGGTACAAACGCCGCAGTTACAACGGCAACTACCATCAGTACCACAAAGACCATCATCGCTGTCAACATCACTACCACAACACCATCACCACTACCACAATAACAATATTTTTTACCTTTCACGGCCACAAGCAAAGCCCCCACTACCACCACCACCACTACCACCATTACTACTACCACTACCACAACTACAAGCAACGGAGTCACTAGTACGACTATCAGCAACATTACCACCACCACCACTACTATCACCACCATCACTACCATTCCACAAGCTCTGAGACAAGTACAAGTACCACAACTACCACTGCACCACCGCAGCTACTGTACTCTCATCACCCACCACCACAGTCAGTACTACCCCCACCACTACCAACACCACCACAACTACTACAACTACCAGCACTACCACTACAACCCCAACTACCACCACCCAGCAGTACACTTTAGTTACATTGATCAGGAGTGACCGCTCAGCACAGCACCAGTTACCACACCAGATAGTTTCCACCCGTTGTTAACTGCTTCCGTCCCTCTCTTCTAGTCCCATTGGCTTCTCTGGGGCCTCGACTAGCCAGGAGAGCAGTGGCTAGTCATTCCTGGGTTAAAAATAGCTATAACCACCCATTTTCCCTGCCTGTTTGGTCCTAGATAGAGCATATAGGAGGCTTGAGGTTTTTCGAAGCCGTACTGAAAAGGAGACACTGCTTCGAAACAGATTTTAGAGGATACTTGTAAAATGTCAGTGCATGGAACCGAAGGCAGGCTCTTGACATATCCAACGCCATTCCTTGGTCATTAAGTTCTGTTCGTCGCCTCTCCACGCCATGCCGAAGCTGTGATTACCTAATACTGACCCTCCTGTGAATGTGGAACTCGGTGTCGCACTCTCGGGCCCCAGTACCTCTTCTTTAGTGATATATTTTTAGATATGGCTGGTTGATATCTCATTGCACCTTATGTTTATAAAGCGAGGATAGAAGAAGAATTTAAGTAACACAGAGGAGGACAATAAGCTGTAATAAGCAAAATAAATAACTGAAGAAAAGATGTTAGGGAGCTTCCTTACCCAACGAGAATACGGGCCTGGGTGCCATAGGAGGCTCCGTAGCACCTCTTCCTTAACGATTTATTTTGCATATTACGCCTTAACTTATTCTTGTGTGCTGTTTCATTTTAATATTGATCTAGTTTTCATTAGTAACATAAAGAGAATACCGAGTGTATTGTGCAGGGTAAATCGCTAAGGAAGAGGTGTTAGGGAGCTTACTGAACCGACTGGAATAGGAGCCATGGACAAGACAGCTTTAAACCAATCTAATGGCTCCTTAACACCTCCTCCTAAACGATTTAATGTGCTTATTACTCCTTACCATTCTTTTCAGTGTCATTTAAATCCTTCAAAAATCACTATACTCAGCATAAGCAACATACAACTTGATTTTATCCAGTCGTATCCAAAAGTAAGTCGCTAAGGAAGAGGTGTTAGGACCTTGACACTGCAGCATTAACTCAATCCAAGGGCCACCATTGTCCACATTCGATTTTTTTTTTTAATTCTTTTAATTCATTTACTTATTGATGGTAAAATTCTGATATCTGATGAATGATATTAGAGAGTTGCAGGTGACAGAGGAGACCGAAGCACCGTATCCTTTGCTATTTATTTGTTTATAGTATCTTAGCATTCTCTTATATGTATTATTTTCTATCATTAACTCAGAGAAGGATGCTGAGATGTACGGAATATGTCGCTAAGAAGGATTTGTCACGAAATTCCAAATTCACAAATTACGATGAATATCAAAAACAGAAATCCGACCATACAATTATTTCTTTTATCAATCGCGGATAATGAGAGATCTACTAGAAGGGTGTGTGAGTGAGGTGGAGGGGGAGAGGGAATGAGATGGAGGGGAGGAGTGAGATGGAGGGGGAGGAGTAGTGAGATGAAGGGAGAGGGGGAATGAGGGGGAGGGAAAGTGAGGTGGTGGAGGAGATAGTAAGGAGGTGAGGAAGAAACAGAGGATGTGGTGAAGGAATGGGATGGAGAGGTATATAAACAAATATGGCATGAACTGGAGGGAGGGCAGCGTGATGACTGGACACAGAGTGACATGGTGGTAGCCTGTTCATGGCCACCCCCTCCAGGATTAACGCATCTGGCTGGCCTATAAATAAAGAACCAGAGTAGATAATGTTACAGATATTTGTTTACTCTAATAACGATAAATAAAATATATCACGTAATACCTCTGCGGCCGTATATCTGATGCCTTAGAGCTCGTAGTGCTTGCTTGTCAGCGATTTATTTTGCACATCATACCGTAATAGTCTAGTACCGAGTTTGTGCGAGTGATGCAAGTAAGCTGTAAACGACTAAATGGCGTAAAGAGACAAGTGAACTATCCTGCTTTTGCTCTAATTTGTCCCAGAATCACCATTGCTCCAGTTTGAATGCTGACTTATTCAAAATGCATCATGTATATCGAGACACATTTACCAAAACCGTGGCAGCATCTGGCAACTTCCCCATTAGAGTTAGTATTGCAGGTGAGCCATTGCGACAAGTGGTAAGGTTGGGTGGGAGAGAGACAGGTTAGAGCTTGAAGTCTTTATTTTGCCTAACATTTTGGGCTACACGGAACGGACTCACTGAAGACTGGGTGAGAGAAAGAGACAGGTTAGAGCCTGACTTCTTTATTTTCTCTAATGTTTGGGGCTACAAAGAGGACTCCCTGAAGACTGAGAGGGAGAGAAACACAGGTTAGAGCTTGACTTCTTTATTTTCTCTAATGTCTGGGGCTACACAGAACCCAGACTCTCTGAAGATGGGTTCTGTGTAGCCCGAGACGTTAGAGAAAATAGAGAATTCAAGCTCTAACCTGTGTCTCTCCCAGCCAACCTTTCCAATAGTTTGCTTACTCTTTTCACTTTAACTTGGCGTAGATTTTCGTCCTTTTCAGGTGTATTTCATGTAAGTCAGTGGCAGACTAGGGCAGTACTACGGCTCTACTGCCTTTCCATTGCGCTTCTTCGTGACTATACCTCTTTCCCCTCTGACCTGGCCTAAAATTGTCATCGCTCCATCTTGAATGCTGCGTTGAAGCAATTATTTAACACATTTAAGAATATGCTAGTCACGAGAAAGTGCTGTGTGTAGTATTCTCTCTCTCTCTCTCTCTCTCTCTCTCTCTCTCTCTCTTTCTTTATGCATCGGTGTCCAATCTGTAACAAAGGGTCGCTATAATATTTCATGCGTCGGCATTGGTCACCTAATGGCGGCTTTTCACGCTGCTCAATCTCTGGCAGCCTGCCTATTGTGTTTAGGATATTAATTATGTAGGTTTTCCGAAACTCGTGTATTTGCGCTGACAAACAAGTTTGTTCCTGCACATTGCTATGTGTGAGGTCATCTGTAAATAATAATAATAATGATAATAATAATAACAATAATAAATGATAATAATGATAATCTATCTATCTATCTATTGCCAGACGCCTCAATCCCGTTTGGGGTGGCCACAAACAAATCGCCTCCAAGTCGCCCTGTCCCCCGCCATTTCACTCCCCTGCTCCCAACTCACACCCCCCTCTCTCATATACCTCTCCACCCCATCTCTCCATCTCATTCTCGGCCTCCCCCTCCCTCTTTCCCCCTCCACCTCACTCACATACACTCTCTTCGTCAGTCTTTCACCCTCCATCCTCTCCACATGGCCAAACCACCTCAGTGTGTTCCTCATAACGCTTCCTATCACATCCACATCAACACCACAACGCTCCTGTATATCCTCATTCGTCAGCCTGTCTCTCCATCTGACTCCACAGGCTCCTCTTAAATAACTCATTTCCACGGCTCTCACTCTTGACTTGTGTCCTTCCAACAACGTCCAAGCTTCACTTCCGTACGTTAGAGTTGGTATCACAATACTGTCATGTAGTAACTTTTTCACTTCCATGCTCACTTCCCTGTTTCTTATCACTG
Source organism: Coenobita brevimanus (assembly GCF_032717465.1). NCBI lineage: Eukaryota > Metazoa > Arthropoda > Malacostraca > Decapoda > Coenobitidae > Coenobita > Coenobita brevimanus. Next base: position 40,790,703 of record NC_137069.1, read on the forward strand.
CTTTCAAAGAACCAGCAACCTTTCTTCCCTGCTGTACCCTTTCAAGCACTTCACCCTCCAAACCTCCATCCTTACTCATCACACTACCCAAGTACTTAAATGTACTCACAATTTCCAATTCCTCACCATCCAACCTCGCTGTACATTCACTGACTTCACCTCTCTCAAAGACCATCACTTTACTCTTCCCTACAGTCACCTTTAGATTCCGTTTCTTACACACTCTCTCAAACTCATCCACCAAGCCTTGCAGCTCCCCTTCGTCTTCACTCAACAACACGGTATCATCTGCAAACAACAGTACAGGGAGTTTCCAAACACTATCCTAATAATAATAATAATAATAATAATAATAATAATAATAATGAAAATAATAGTAATAATAATAATAATAATAATAATAATAATAAAAACAATAATAATAATAATAATAATAATAATGATAATAATAATAGATAGCAGCAGCAGCAGCAGTAGTAGTAGTAGTAGTTGTTGTTGTTGTTGTTGTAGTAGTTGTAGTAGTTGTAATGATTGTGGTGATGGTGGTGGTGGTGGTGGTTGTGGTGGTGGTGGAAGTAGTATAGTGCTCGAGGTTTCTGGACACGTGGGCAGAGGGCGTTCTTCGACATCAGGGTATTCGATCCCATGGCAGCATGTCATCGTGAACTGTCTCTTGAAGCTGCACACAAGAGGAATGAACAAGAAACAAACAGAAATTATCAAGAAAGGATCCAACATGTGGACCACGGTCGATTCACTCCCCTTGTGTTCACAACATCAGGTGGGATGGATCCAGAGGCAGTGAGATTCTACTCGAGACTGGCAGAGAAGAAACGTCAACCGCAGAGTTCTGTTATGGCCTGGATGAGATGTCGACTGTCATTCTCCCTCGTGAGATCTGCTCTGCTATGTCTCAGGGGCACAAGATCATCAGCCCTGAGGCCTGTCTCTCTGGCGGGTATGGATTACGAAGCTACAGTGGTCGAGAGTCGCCTAGACAAGGGACTGCAATAGTTTAATGTCTGTATTTACACTGTAATATCAATAAATAAAAAATAAAATAATAATAGTAATAGTAGATGGTTGGTAACCACAGCCTTTGGCGTGCTTGGGGCCAACGGATTGTAATATGAGGGTTAGTGTTAACCTTCACATTACAACTCCAAATGGTGAACTGTATTAGGAAGGTTGGTTTTGATCTTCACAATATAATTCCTCAATGGATGGAGGTGATTTGATCTGAAAAAAAAGTAGTAGTAATAGTAGTAGTAGTAGTAGTTGTTGTTGTTGTTGTTGTTGTAGTTGCAGTAGTAGCAATGGTGGTTATAATAATGATAATAATGATAGTAATAATAATGTTACTACTAATAATAATAATAAAAAAAATAGGTAGGTGGGGGCGCTCACCATCCACTCACTCGATGTAGTGCTGCTTTGGGTGCCTGCCCTTTCCTCTCTTCCATCCATCCTCTTCTGTCCTTCTTTCCTTCACTCTTTCCTCTTTCTTCTGTCTACGGGTGACTTTACAGTCCCTCTTCTATCTTTCTTTCCTTCCTTCTTTCCTCTTCCTTCTGCCGGGGGGCGCGGTAGCACAGTGGTAGCGCGCTGGACTCGTAATCGGGGGATTGCGAGTTCGAGCCTCGCCCGGGCTGCCGTGCCGGGAGTGGTAGCTCTCTCCTGTAACCCTAGCGGGCCTATATAGTCCAATACAGGGCTTAGCTCGGGGGAACTCCATTTCTCCCATTTTTTTCTTCCTTCCGTCTATGGGTAACTCTACACTGAGTGGCAAGCCAAATGGTTTTCTGTACACCAGGAATCCATTTACTACGCTGGGTGGTAACAATATAACCAAATTATAGCTCCTAGTGGTTTAGTGGGTAATTAAGTTGCTCCAGTCGGATTGAGCCTGTGCAGGTTTATATCGAAGGGATGGTTGGGGTTTATTGCTCACGTAATGCCACTCAGGGATGAGTCAGGCTGGTAACTCTCATCTTAAATGTCAGGACCAACTTTCCCAGCCCCTGGTTCCTACGCCTCTCATGGGGCCACATAGGATTGACTGATGGCTAATGGATTATAATAATAATAAAATAATATTAATAATATTAATAATAATATAATAATAATAATAATAATAATAATAATAATAATAATAACAACAACAAATTTAAAAATGATTAAAATCCCTTTACAAACCTGACATACCCCGTACATATAATCTCATTCAGACAGAAGCCAGTTGACAGTAACATTTCACAACGTATGAGTTAAAAAAAAAAAAAAAAAAAAAGCAAAACAAACGAAATTAAAATATATATTGTTTGTCTGGACTTTTTTTGTCGTTCATAAGCTGACAATAATGTGTGTAATTTTTTAGATCCTGCAATTAATATGATATTATACACTGTAAAAAAAAAATGTAGTGTTGAGAAAATAATAATAATAATAATAATAATAATAATAATAATAATAATAATAATGATTTAACATTAATAATGACAACTATTGATGCAACTCCTATTATTATTACTACTTTTACCTCTATACTACGGTGCTAATACTACTACAACAGCTACTACAACTGCAACCACCACTACCACTACCACCACCATCACCACCACCACCATCACCACCACCGTTACCACTACCACTGCTACCAGACGATATTATTCATCTGGGGAGGGCATCACACCTCACCAGCTGCCATAACCAAAACTAATCACCCACCTGAGACCTATTCCACCTGTGCCATATTTTGCTGTTAAGTCTCCTTCACCAGCTGAGTGAGGCATCGGTGTTGGTCCCCCCCCCTCCCTCCTCTTCTCTCTCTCTCTCTCTCTCTCTCTCTCTCTCTCTCTCTCTCTCTCTCTCAATCCATCCATTCATCCATCCATCCATCTATTTATTTTTATATCTTTCTATGTCTGTCTGTCTGTTTGTCTTTCTCTGTGTCTGACTCTGTCTTTCTCTCTGTCAGTCTGTCTATGTCTATTATTTTTTGGTTACACGGTTGCCACTTAATATTGTACGTAACGTCTAGATTTGCAAAAGACAATTTCGCTTGTCACTCTGTAGAGCCATCTTAAGGTATCACTACATCGAGTGAGTAGATGGTGAGAGCCGCTACTTGCCATCATGCATAAATCGTCCTATGAAGTTAACTTGTTTCATTCTCCTTAGGTCACTCGAGTCATTTCAACAAGATTCACAGTGCATTATTCTTCGTAAAAAATAACGCTGCTTTTGTGTGGTGAGAAGCTGATTCAGGAGACCACAGTACTTAGTTGTATTATATTAGTCAGGTAGTGGTATTTGTTAGTCACTAGAGGTAAGTGATGGCGAACATCATCCACTCACTTGATGTAGTGCTACCTACTTCTTTCTTCACCTTGATAATTCTTTTTCTAAGCCTGCTCCCCCCTTTTCCTACTCCTCCCATCGTTCTTGTCACTTTTTATTCTTCTTCTTTCCTTTTAGGTGGCTTTACATTGAGTGACAAGCCTAATGGTTTCCTTTATGTCAGGAAACTATTTACACAGCCGGTTGGAAACCACATAACCAAACCATACGTATTCCCTACATGTCAACAAGTGGTTTGGTGGAGGGTTAGTGCCCCTCCTGTAAAACAACTAACTCAAAGACAAACGGTCACCCCTTACAGGATTATAGCATCCGCTATAGATAGATAGATAAATATTAATCAGATGCAACCATACTAGGCAAGTTCGCTATTAGGGATCAGAGGAAAAGTGTTCCCCTCCCACATTATTAACCGATGTTCAAAGGAGCCTGGGAAAGAACAATGATAAAGCACTGTATGATGTCCTGAGAGGTTGGGAATAAAATGTCAAAGAGAGAGAGAGAGAGAGAGAGAGAGAGAGAGAGAGAGAGAGAGAGAGAGACTACACCTCATTTCCTAACCTCCACATCTTACCACCTTAACAGCGGAAAACTAGGGAGTAACGGTTTCATTACTACTTCATGTTAGAGACATAACAGAGAAGCCTGAGCGTGACGTCATAATAGGAGATGTATTAGAGAGAATAAGAGGGAGGGAGGGTGGGGGACCGGAGGGGACGAGGGAGAGAGGGAGGAGAGACTGCAGGATGAAAGGGAGGGAGGGGGGTTGGAGGATTGGAGGGGAAGAGGGAGGGGGTAGAGGAGAGACTGGAGAGAGGAGAAAGGGAAATGGAGTAGGAAGTGTTCTGAATTTTAGCAACCTTAAGAAGGAAGACTGTAAATACCTATCCACACACACACACACACACACACACACACAAACACACACACACACACTCTCTCTCTCTCTCTCTTTATGAAATCACACCCAACCTCCTCGCTATCTCTAAAAACGACCTTATAGTGAAGTCGTTTCCTCTCGCTTTTCTTGAGAGGTTGATGGTCGTGGGGATGAGGCCTGCAGGGTCGTACAGGATGAAGGTGGAGGTCGTCAGGGTTCAAGGTGGGGGTCATAAGGGGTCGTCTGAAGGGTCGTCTTGGCGCTACGGTATTGCAACATGCGGGGAAGAACGTGGCCATATGCGGGAATCTAGAAGTGGTCGTTAAGTGGGTCGTAGTGCGCTGTTAAGCATAATCGCAGTAGTGCTTTGGCTGTTCTATCTCCCCCCCCCTTCTCTTTCTTTCTCCGTTCTCTCTCTCTCTCTCTCTCTCTCTCTCTCTCACGACCATTTAGTACGATGATTCTTTAACTCTTTACTACTACTGACGAAATAAAAACTATATATATTCCTAGAAAGCACTGATCAGCCTAATGTCATTTTTTATTTTGTCATACTGTATCATTATGTTTCTTTTCCTCTCGGACAATAAACTTTTAGGAGGCAGTGTTAGGGCCTTGTCATTAGTCTCTTCACCCCGAGGACGTCATTCTAGTTTTCTTTCTTGCTTCTAACAGGCAGCTTTAGTCACATGGGGAGCAGACTATACTCCTTTCATCGTAACTTGGCCCAAACTTGGCGTCTCTCCATCTTAAATGCTGAGTTGTAGCAAAACAGGATCATTTAGAATATGGTGCTAGTCACGAGGAAGTGCCATGGAGAGGATGTACAGCCATATAGCACTGTCTTTTTCTGCCACTGAGCTACGTGAAATTCTCTGCAAATGGACGAAAATCTAGGTCAAGTAAAGATGAAAGGACTATAAGTTTGAAGGAGTTAATGAAGACCAAATCTTGTCCTTAAGTTCAGTATTCTCTCCTAAGATGATTAAAAACGTCTTAGTGTAGAGGGAATAAGATTAAAAGGTATTTCTTGTGAAAAGGTAAAGAAGGTTGTCTTCGTCATCGTCATCATCATCATCATCATTATCATCACCATCATCATCATTATCTTCATCATCATCATTATCATCACCATCATCATCATTATCTTCATCATCATCATCATCATCAAAGCAGTTAAAATGTAATTCTTGTGAAGGAAGAAAGACTCTCTTGATTTATCATCATTATCATCATCATCATCATCATCAGTATCATCACCACCACTTGTAACTCCACCATCACCACCACCACCTTCAATACCACCATCACCACGATCATCATTACCATCATCATCAGTAACTTCGCCACTTCCACCACCACCACCACCATCGCCACCACCATCATCATCATCAGCATCATCGCCACCACTTCCAACACCAGCATCATCATCATCATCATCATCATCATCATCATCAGTCCATTACAAGACACATTCCTCTTCCATCTTTCTCCACTCTGACCCATTGCCTTTTAGCCTGTTCCATCCAATCCCAGCGACGATTTGTAATATTTTTTGGTTAATGAAGTGTTACGTGAGAGAAAATGCTACAGGTAGGCTCGTTCAGGTAAATACCGGAATACTTTTTTAGTCCAGGTAACTGAGCTTAATTACATTATGAGAGAGAGAGAGAGAGAGAGTACAAATCTCCTTTAACCTCTCTCTCTCTCTCTCTCTCTCTCTCTCTCTCTCTCTCTCTCTCTCTCTCTCTCTCCTATGATCCCTAAACACCTCAATAAAGAAAAACCAAAGCTCTTATTTTTCAACAAGATCTGCACTGGTTGGCAGTTTGGATTCTCAAGCCGAAATTTAATCTCGCTTTGTATTCTTCTCGTCTTTTTTCACACTAAATTATCCTCCCTTTTCACTGTCCTTTCCTCCTTCCCTTCCTTATCTCCCTCGCTAATTCCTTCAATTTTCTTGACTGTTCTTCCGCTCGCCTCACAAAGCCCAATAGTTCACCGTTCTCTTTAATATGTTTACCTGTCCTGCCCTTTCACTCTTCTCCCTTTCGCTTAAACTCTAAAATATCATCTTGCATTTTTACTGCCTCCTCCTATCGCATCTTCCACGTAATCTGTTTTTCACTCTTGTCCTCCTTCACCTCCCACTTTGCTTCCGTTTTTCACCGTCTTTCGTCGTCTCCCGCCCTTCTGTTTCTTACTGTTAGCCTTCACCTTCTCTCACCTGAATTCCTGTTCTTCACTTTGGCCTCCCTTACCTCCAGTCTTCACTCCTGTTTTTCACCGCCATCCCCCTTACGAGTATATCCCACTTTAATTCTCATCTTCACTTTCCCGTCCCCATTATCCACTTTCACTTCCGGTTACCTGTTGTCCTCTCCCACCTACCACTTTAATTCCTGTCTTTTTTACATACTGCTTGGTGATGGTGACGATCATCCATTCGCTTGATGTAGTGCTGCCTACTTCTTCCCCCACCTTTATCTTTCATTTTTCTGTGTGCCCTTATCTCTTCTACTTCTCCCATCTTTTTTAATTTCTGTTCTTTCCTCTTCAGGTGGCTTTACATTGAATGACAATCCTAATGGTTTCCCGTAAGCCAGGAGACCATTTACAACTCTGGTTGGTAACCATATAACCAACCCATACGCGTTCCCTACGTGTTAACAGATGAGTTGGAGGAGGGTTAGTGACTGCCCGTAAAACAACTTACTCAAAAGGCCATCCCTTACGGAATGATGGCTTCTGGCTATGGATAGATAGATAGGTAGATAGTTTTCTCCGGACTTTATAATTCAGCGTAATAGATAGTTTATGAACTGGAGGGATTAGTCTTCATTATCCCCTTCACTATAGGTCGTTCACCATAACCTGGCAAAGACTCGTTCTTCTGTAATCTATATTTTTTACTTGAGTAACAAAATAAGGCTATACTATGACCTACTATGACCCTCCTTTCTATATTACTTCTTCGTGACAAGCACCATGTTCTAGTCTTGATCTCTTGCTACAGCTCAACATTCATGATAGGGAGATGGCAGATTTATGCCTAGATGAAGTGAACAGAGTAGAGGTTCTTAATAAATTGAACAAAATTATTTGGTGGAAGCCTGACAGAGAGAGAGAGAGAGAGAGAGAGAGAGAGAGAGAGAGAGAAACAGAATATGCAACAAGTATAAACTTATTTAAGACATCACTAAACCAAACATGTTAATCTGCAGACATTCATTTGCTTTAATTTGCATGATAATTGCTGTATCGAAACACATTACAACAGGAGGCTAGTGCAAGCTTGGGCACACTGGTTGATATATTCTTAATTACCTGCCCAGGATTAAGAAAGTTATTGCAGTAATTAAAACAAGGAGGGCCCCCACCACCACCACCTCCATGCTGCTGATTACAACCCTCTGTTAATAGGGTTTATCTGTTTATGCCCCGTTATGCGATGTTTTGACCCCGTCATGGGATGTTTTGACCTGTTATACTATGTTTATCCCCGTTATGCGATGTTTATACCCCGTTAAGCGATGTTTATACCCCGTTATGCGATGTTTCTCCCCCATTATGTGATATGCTTGGTATTTGGATGTAAAGATTTGAGATGCATAGTGTGGTTTTTTGAGGTTGTGCTAATTATAAAGTGTTTCTGGCAGTGTTATCGATTACATGTGTGTGCATGTGTGTGTGTGTGTGTGTGTGTGTGTGTGTGTGTGTGTGTGTGTGTGTGTGTGTGTGTGCTGGTATTGTGGGATTTTGACACGGGTATTTTCTGGTATTTTGTTCCAGTATTTAGGGTTTCTTGGTATTCTGATGTCCTACATTGCAGTCTTCTGGTATTGTGAAGGTATGGTATTTTGATTTTCTGGTGTCATAAGGTCTTGGTGGTATAATTGTGGTATTAATTAGCCCTGGTATTGCAACTTTCCGGTATTACACGATTAATTTAGAATGCACCACGCTATCTACAAAATTCCGGTATATCAATGGTTTATCCCTGTCATGTGGAAGATTCCAGTTTTGCGGTATTGTGGCATCGTGGAATTCCGATATTTCAATATTCCGTTATTGTGAAATCCATATACTGTATTGCATTTTTCTGGTATTATGAAGTCTTGTAATAAGAGTTGCCTAAATGAGTGGAGCTTGGAATTCTCTCTCTCTCTCTCTCTCTCTCTCTCTCTCTCTCTCTCTCTCTCTCTCAAATTAGGATAAATTTACCGGGTCTCAGCCTTGAGTTCTATCTTTTTCCCATAAAAAAAGGTCAGTTTATATCCAGGATCCAAAATGTCAAGCAGGATGAGCAGGGGATCAGGGAGAAACAAACTGAATCCATCAGTCTGACCGGCCTGAAAACCGAACTCTGGTCCAACTAGTAGCGAGTATAATCTGCTAACCACCGTACCACCGACTCTCACCCCACCAGGTCATGTTTCCGCTTCGCTGCCGCCTTCTTCAGAGCGGAACAGGCGATCAATTTGCACCGCTGTTGTCGCTCTCGGATTTATCATTTGTGCTAGAACTACTCATTTTAATCCCAGAGCTTCTTTTTAAATCATACTCTTCATCATCACCATCATCAATCTTTTTAATCAGTCATCATTATCATCAGTCATCAATCGTTTATCATCAGTCATTAACGGCATCAATCATCATCATCAATTAGACATCTTTATCTCTCCATGTGACACCTTTATCCCTACATGTGACACTTTTATCCCTCCTTGACATTTTCTTCATTTTCATTATCATCATCATCTTGTTCATCATCATCTTGCTCATAATCATATCATCTTCTTCTTTTCCTCCTCTTCCTCCTCCTTCTCCTCCTCCTTCTCCTCCTCCTCCTCCCCGTGTCACTACTCTGCACTTCTGTCCCACACATAAAACTCCCTTTTCCCACTTCACTGAGCGAGAACTACACCACTTCAAGTCCCACTCCAATCACCAGCAGATCACACCGACAGTCTGGCTAGAATTTCGTGCTCCAAATCCTTGTCAAAGAGATGCCAGTTTGATGAATTAAACAGATCTCTTATGGTAATACGTTACGGTTATTTTCCCGTATGAAAAAAGAATTATTTGCTGATATACCTGAGCTCTAATTAAATTATTTGTTTTAATACTCCACAAATTATAATGAATGTTGGTTTAGCCACATACAATCCAGTTTCTTTTTTTTTTGGGTAAACAGATGAGGTGAATAGATCTGTATTTTTATATAGATTTGATGGACATTATTTTGTGTATAGATATATAGATAGATATTTTTTGCTTATGTACAGTATATCTATTTAGAGATAGATATATTTCACACACACACACACACACACACACAGACACACACACACACACACACACACACACACGCACACACACACACACACACACACACACACACACACACACACACACACACACACACACACACACACACACACACACACACACACACACACACACACGCACACACACACACACACACACACACACGCACACACACACGCACACACACACACACACACACACACACACACACACACACACACACACACACACACACACACACACACACACGCACACACACACACACACACACACACACACACACACACACACACACACACACAGAAAGAGAGAGTTAAATAGATACACAGATAAACAATGAAAAATATGAATTATAAATATAGGTGGCTTAGATATCTTGAATTTGAGTTGGCAGTGGATTTATTTGTGTCACTTTGCACCACCGTCCACGTTATATTTTTTCTGTCTTTCTATCTGCTTGTCTAAACTATGTCATTAATCAAGGAAGAAGGAACAAAACACTGAGGGCCTGAGAGCTTGTAATTCCAGGAAGATTATAATATAAAATCCAAATTAAGAGTCTATTCCATACATATTGTTTATATTTCATCTCTGTGTATTTGCATCAATATATCTGTCTGTCTGTCTGTTTCTCTGTCTGTCTAGCTTTCTATCTGTCTGTCTATCTGTCTTTCTCTCTCTCTGTCTTTTTATCATTCGTTTTGTCTGTCTGTCTGTCTATCTGTCAAACTATCTGTGTCTGTCAGTCTGTCTGTCTATCTGTCAATCTATCTGTGTCTGTTGATCTCTCTATCTATCTGTCAATCTATCTGTGTACAGTATGTTAATCTCTCTATCTATCTGTCAATCTATCTGTCTGTCAGTCTGTCTGTCTATCTGTCAATCTATCTGTGTCTGTTAATCTTTCTATCTGTCTCTCTGTCTCCCTGTCTATCTATCTGTCTATTTGTCTATATGTCTATCTATCTGTCTATCTCTATCTGCCTATCTGTCTGTCTATCTGTCTGTCTGTCTATCTATCTATCTATATATCAGTCTGTCTGTCTATCTCTTAATCTGTCTGTCTGTCTGTCTGTCTTTCTACCTGTCTGTCTGTCTGTCTATCTATCTGTCTATCTGTCAATATATCTGTCTATCTATCTGTCAATCTGTCTATCTATCTATTAATTCTGAGAAGCTGTCTAAGTGCTTGAGATTTCTTTTTCTATCTTGCATACTTTAGCTCTAAAATAATCATCTCCCGCTGTTAAAAAGCGATTTGGGGTTATGGCTGCTGGAGAAAGAAAGGAAAAAGAGAGAAAATAAAAAAATGAAGAATAGAAAAAACAAAAAATATGACAAAAAAGAAAGATAAGAAGGGAATAATGAAAACTAAAACAAAAAGAAAGAAAGAAAATAAAGGATTAGAGAAAATAAAAAGTCAAAAAGAAAAACAAAGAAAATATGGGAATAAAGAAACGAAAAAAACAAAAAGAAAGAACAATAAAGAGAAAAAACAAAACGAAAAAAGAACGAAAGAAAATAAGGGAATAACTAAAAGAAAAAACAAAAAGAGACAAAAAGAAAGAAAATAAGGAACTAAAGAAAAGAAAGGCAAATAAAGAAAATGAAAGAAAGAAAGAGGGAAAGAGAAGAATGAAAGAAGGAAGGAAGGAAGGAAAGAAGGAAGAAAGGAAGAGTCGAACGAAAGGAAGGAAGGAAGGAAGAATCGAAAGAATAGAAGGAAAGAAGGGAGAAAAGAAGAAAGAAAAAGAAAAGAATGAAAGAAAGGAAGGAAGAAAGAACAAAATCGATATTTTTTTCGCGACTCGTACGAAAGTTAGCGGGATTTAACGAGCAGCATTGTTCTTAAATAATGAAAGTCTTTTTATCCTTATGCTTAAAACTGGACTTAGCGATCGCCATTCTTCTCTCACCTCTATACCATGTGTAGAGACACCATTTTTAATCTATGCTATCTCTGTATGATGTTTACTCCTCGTTAACTTTAAAAAAAAAATCGAAATAAGCCATAGCAGCGAAAGTGTTAACAAAAAGAGTGGCGAGGACAAGGCATGGTAAGTGTAAAATATTCCACGAACTGTAAATCAAGCAATGAAAGTACAGCAGATTCGCCCCGACTTGTACCCTCTTCAAGTAAATAGGGTCCACGCTCAGTTGGGCAAAATTATGGCCTTTGAGAGAAATAGGCACAGGATTCACGGTAAGGTTGGATGGTCAGGGAGTGGAGAATGTGAGTGATTTATTTAGCTAGTGTGATGAGTAGGGTGGAAGATTAGAGGATGAAGTGTATGGAAGGGTATGGCAGGGAAGGAAGGCTGCTGGTTTATTGAAAGCAGTGACAAGGAACAGGGAGGTGAATGTGGAAGTAAGAAGGTCACTGCGATAGTATTGTGGTCCTTCTTCTAACGTATGGAAGTGAAACGTGTACCCTGTGGGAAGGACACAGGTCATGGGAGAGGCTGTGGAAGTGAGTTACTTGAGGAGCATGTGGAGTTACGTGGAGAGACAGACAGACAAATAAGGAAGTGAAGTAGTGTTGTGGTGTTGATGTTGATGTGACTGAAAACATTAAGAGACTCTGAGATGGTTTGACCATGTGGGGATAATGGAGAATGAGAGACTGACTAGAAGGGTGTATGTGAGTAAGGTGGAAGGGGAGACAGAGGATGAGCTGAAAGAATGGGGTGGAGAGATATATTAGAGTGGAGGGGGCCACCGAGGATGAGTTGTAAGGATGGTGTGGAGGGATATATGAGAGTGGGTGGTGTGAGTTGGAGAAAGGACAGCGAAGTGACAGAGGAGAGGGTGACACGGAGGTGTTAAGGTTGTGGCCACCCCTTATGGGAGTATGACGTCTAGCTATAGATAAAAGTTAGGTGATTTTCATTATGTTCTGCTCTCTTACAGACAACTTTATTTAGATTTATTATATCCAAATAATAAAAATAAAATGATAATTGAAGGGGATGTCTAACCACTTCAGTTCGAGAAATCTCTACTTAGTGACTAAAATCGCAAGAAAGAATGAATTAAAATGATATCCCATACCTGAAGGCCTTAAAGACGGCGCATAGCCCAAACCTCCATCAGTCTGCATCTCCGCTGTCTCCGTGGAAGACGATGGTAAGGAACAAGGAGAGTGGAGTGAGTTTTAAATCCAATCTTAAAGTCCTGTCCTTAAAACAATAAATCTTAAAAATCTAGGCAAGCACTTTAATTTTTTTTACTATTATATATGGAATGGCAAAGGTCTATATTCTCGTCGATTAAGGAAGCTCCCTAACACATAATCCTAAGTGATTTATTTTGCTTATTCCACCTTACTGTCCTCTTCTGTGTTACGCAAACCACTCCAATCTCGCCGTAGGTTGCATAAATAACGTTCAAAAGGATATTAACCAGCCATGTTAAAAAAATAAGACGCTCAGGATGAGGTGTTAGGGTTTCCGTGTCCTCCTTGAGAAGTGGATCTAAGCAGTTTAATTCTAACTTGTCAGACAATTTTAGTCTTACTCACCCCAGACGATTTTAAGACGGTTACCCTCAAATTATTATCTAAAGCATCTTTCAAACCCCTCTTACTGAAGCAACAAAGATAAGAAATAAGAAAAGGATAGCAAGTCTAATACAAAGGTACCTGTGCAGGTGTGTCCTCTTGAAGTGGTTCGAATCAGTCTACAATAACCCTTTAAAGTCTCTACATCTTTCTCTACCTCCAGACGATTTAAGTCAGCTTGAAACCCTCCCTGGAAGTGAAGGAGGAGAGACAAGACCAATGGAAAGGGTGGTAAATTTGGTTAGGAAGTTTGGTGAGATTGTGTCCTTTCCAAATATAGAGGGACCATTTCCATATTTTCTTCCCATTCTCACCCGTTAGTTCTATTCTTGTTTTCCAGGTACGATTTTTTCCTTGCGAAGAGAGGACGATTATATGTATCTTATGCGTCCTGAGAACCCCTCGTATTGGAAATGTGGAGATAAATCGAAAGGAAAGGGGTAGTATGTTTGTTTAGAATGGATGGTGTTTGAATTTGATGTGTAAATGGTGCACCTTTGTCTCCCCCTGTTTGAATTTGACGTGTACCTTATATATATTTTGTTCATGGTGCCATCAGACCATTTTATTAAGATTAGGAAGGATTTTGTAGTAAAGGGAGTTAAGAAAGAACTGTAATTGTAAAGCAAGGGAGAAAAGGAATAAGGAGGAGGTTGTATAAGTCAGATTAGGAAGGGCTTGTTTATCTCCTTCTCAAGGCCCTCTAAGCAGTCACCGTCAAGCATTAAAATTCCAGAGGGTCCTTTAAAAATCTTGCTATCGTCAGACAGTTCTCTTCAGGGACCTCTTGTGGTGGAGTGGAGATACGGGCGTAAGAAAAGGGCAGTAAATTTGGGTAGACTTGGTTTTACATTTGTGTCCTCCCCGTAAAACAATTTAATTAAACTCAAGACATGTGTTGTAGTAAGAGGGGCTTATAATTATTCTTAGCTGTCAAGGAGTAAAGAAAAGACAAAGGGAAGATCCAGTACGTCAGGTTAGTGAGGGACGGGTGTATGTGTGACTCCTTTTAAGCAGCATTAACTAGTCTTTATGAAATCATTAGCCATCTATATTATTGCTATGGTCAGTAGCTAAGAAAGGTCCCTTCGTACTGAAGTGGCAGAGATAAGATATAAGGGAAAGGAGCAATAAGTCTGGGTAGGAAGGAAATGCGTCTTTAGAAACTCTTGTAAGAAGATTATATCAATTTTTATCAAATCCTTAAGTCTTCTCCATTCCGCTTAAGATTACGATTTTATTTAACTTACGAGAGATCCACGGTATAGTTCTTTCACCTTAACTTGGCAAGGTTTTCGTCCTTCAGAAGCTTATTTCCAGTAGTTCAGTGTCAGAAAGGCAATACGACGGCTCTACATCCTTTTCACAGCACTTTTTCCTGACTAGCATCATATTCTAGTGCTAATCTACTGTTACAACCCAGCATTCAAGACAGATAAGTGGTAAAGAGTGTAGTGAAAAGCGTTAGATCCTTAACTGTGAAGGAGTTGTGTCATAACAAAGACTTTGTAGTTACTTTGTGGTTACTTGTAGTTGAGTTATATATATATATATATATTAGACTTGTGGACGAGCGGTTATTATATTTGAGTAGCTTTGTAAGTGGATAATCTTCTTTCCCATTTGTCATGTAGTGACAGGAGAGGTAAAGAATAGTATGGGACTATTTTTATTTGTCTTGGAAATATTAACAAGTCTCTCACACAGAGCGAAGTATAAAGTAAGAGTCCCGCTAGCTATCTCCTGTCTTGCTCTCTCAGTCTCTCTCTCAAGTTGCTAAGCCCTTTCTCCTTCTGACCTGCCTGTTCTATGGCCTGTCTCCTTACTGAGCTCTCCTAAATTCTGGTGTAGCAGGGGTTGTATCACGTGTGTTCCTTGTGAGTGGAAAGTTCTAGAAGCCTGTGTGTGAGTATGTGTGTATGTGTGTGTGTATGGTCACTAGGCGCTGTCGTGTGCCTATAAAGCATTCCTTGAGTTAAGAGTGTGTAAGCATGTTTAGCAATGCTCGATTCTTGCAGACACAGTACCTTCTCATCATCTGACTCCCTGCTTCTATCTGTCTCTCTATCTATCTATTTATCTATCTATCTATTATGATTTGTAATTATAATATGGAGTCCTAATATATGCTCGATCATGCGAAAATGGCGTACCATCGACAGTTAATAGTCCTAACATATTAATACATATTATATACACATTATAATGAACTTATAAGCTAATTAAGTGAAATATATAATATTGTAAAAGTAACATAATTGTATGAATATTGTATACATATAATATTTATAGTAAATAGTGATTATTCAGTAATATTACATTTTAAACAAGTTGTATACATATTTGAATAAATGTATTAAAGTAAATTATTTAACTGTAATACAGTATGTACTTGGGTTATTGTAGTGAAATGCGTAATTGTGTTGGCCTTATAACTGTAGTTACATTTTGTTAATGCAACTGTTACATAAGTGTCTTGGCCTTATAATTGTAGTTAAAGTTACATAAAAGTTACATCTTGTTAATGCAACTGTTAATTGGCAAAGTGTAACATAATGCAATCGTTTGTCGTTACATAATTGTTACATATCGTTTGTAGTTACATAATTGTAGCAAGTGTAACATAATACAATCGTTTGTCGTTACATAATTATAATACGGAGTTACATAATTGTTACATATCGTTTGTAGTTACATAATTGTAGCAAGTGTAACATAATGCAATCGTTTGTCGTTACATAATTATAATATGGAGTTACATAATTGTTACATATCGTTTATAGTAACATAATTGTAGCAAGTGTAACATAATGCAATCGTTTGTCGTTACATAATTGTAATAATTGCAGTCCTAACATATGCTGCGGTTGATGATATGATGTGTCATACCACTTGCTTGTGGAGACAACAATTTGCTTTTTTGTTTGTAGTTTATGTGGTATTTTGACATATGTAGTAACACTTTCACTTATTTTCATTTGTTTGTTATGTGATCTTACCCTATTTCTCTTTTTTCTTTCTTACTTTTCTTTCTTTCTTTCTTTCTTTTTTTTTTGTATGTATTGATTTTCTATAGTTTGTTTTTCTTCGCTTGTGTACGATTTTTCTATGTTGTTCATGGTTGCATAATTACTGGCTAATTTCCTTGGGATACTTTTTTAAAGTTTAGTTTATATTGCACAGGTATTACTGAAAATTATATTATATAGTCCCATTTTTTTGTTATTTTATATAAAAAATATATATACATATATACAGTATTAACTATATACACTGATTTGTTGTTCACTTGTACCTATCGTGGGTAATATGTGTGTCAGCACTGTGTGGAAATCATTGTCTTCACGATTGTGTTGAAGATGATCACTCTTGCTAACGTCATTTGTGTTGGCCATTTTTTTTTTCTCTAGTTTACCTTGTAACTTAATTTATATGTTTCCACTAGGTAGTTTTAATTAATAAATGTTTAATACAGTTCTTTTAATCGCTCACTGAGTAACTGTAATGGTATATTTTCTTTATTACTTTGTAGATATAATAATGTATAGCTGTATGTATGAAACACGTATTTTATGTAGGTATAAATGGTAACACTCGTTGGTAGTAAATAAATATTATAATAAATGAATGAATATATACAGTGTAGAATATTTATTGTTGGTGATTATTTAGTGTTTGAGTTATGCAGATAACTGAAGTAAGTATGTGTATTTAAGCTGTAACTATACAGCACGTTTTATATGTTTGTCAGAAGCTTATTGTCTATCACTGTGTATTGTATAAATGAAGTAACTATGTAACTCACTAATTTTTACCGTGGTGGGAATGGTGTGAGTGGTGGTGCAGGTGGTGAGTTGACTGACGTGGCGTCTTTTCAGCAAGCACGCATGATGACGTCGACTTCCCACACTGGTAGCTGTGGTGAGTGAATGAGTAGCGATGAGTAACTTGAGTGAAGACGAGTGAGTAAGATGAGCTGTGAATATGGACTTGGTATTTGTTTCGTCGTCTTGACCTCTTCACTCCTGCGTCAGCGGTGGAGGTTGGGTGGATGTAGCAGAGAGAGGAGGGTGAGGTCTGGTGGTTATGAGGTATGAGTCATGTCTCACTCTTCGTTTGTTTGTTTGTTTTTCTTTGTCGATGTTTTCTCGGTCCTTTTCTCTTGTGATTTACTCGTTGTAGGATGAAGACTGCCGCTACTTGTAGGTGCGTGTAGAAGATTATACAG
The DNA here is from genome assembly GCF_032717465.1 of Coenobita brevimanus. Taxonomy (NCBI): domain Eukaryota; kingdom Metazoa; phylum Arthropoda; class Malacostraca; order Decapoda; family Coenobitidae; genus Coenobita; species Coenobita brevimanus. Next base: position 40,808,061 of record NC_137069.1, read on the forward strand.
ACGACTCGTAGAGTTGTTACTTTTAGTTGATTGTAGATGGTTGTAGTTCGTTGGTTCGTCGTAGAAATTTCAAGATTGTTTGTATCAGTACTTTGTTAAACAACTGGCAAGACGTCGTGTGATCACTTCTACATCAGCGTGATGATCGTGGAGACGGAGGGGGCTGGTTGGAGAGAATACTGTCAGGAGCTGGTTGTAAGTTGTTGGTTGTGAGAGTTTTTTTTTTTTTTTTTTTCAATCTTGATATTTTATAGGAATTCACTGTTGATTCGTAGACGAGGTTCGTATACGTTCGCTGCTACCAAATGTCATAAAAGACTTTGTAGCTGCTTTGTGGTTACTTGTAGTTGAGTTATATATATATTAGACTTGTGGACAAGCGGTTATTATATTTGAGTAGCTTTGTAAGTGGATAATCTTCTTTCCCATTTGTCATGTAGTGACAGGAGAGGTAAAGAATAGTATGGGACTATTTTTATTTGTCTTGGAAATATTAACAAGTCTCTCACACAGAGCGAAGTATAAAGTAAGAGTCCCGCTAGCTATCTCCTGTCTTGCTCTCTCAGTCTCTCTCTCAAGTTGCTAAGCCCTTTCTCCTTCTGACCTGCCTGTTCTATGGCCTGTCTCCTTACTGAGCTCTCCTAAATTCTGGTGTAGCAGGGGTTGTATCACGTGTGTTCCTTGTGAGTGGAAAGTTCTAGAAGCCTGTGTGTGAGTATGTGTGTATGTGTGTGTGTATGGTCACTAGGCGCTGTCGTGTGCCTATAAAACATTCCTTGAGTTAAGAGTGTGTAAGCATGTTTAGCATTGCTCGATTCTTGCAGACACAGTACCTTCTCATCATCTGACTCCCTGCTTCTATCTGTCTCTCTATCTATCTATTTATCTATCTATCTATTATGATTTGTAATTATAATATGGAGTCCTAATAGTTGAATTAAGGTATAAAAGTAAGGGGGCAGTACTGTCATAAAATGACTAAATGTCATAAAAGACTTTGTGGTTCCTTTGTGGTTGAGTTATATATATATTAGACTTATGGACGAGCGGTTTTTATATCTTGGAGTAGCTTCCCATTTGTCATGTAGTGACAGGAGAGGTAAAGAATAGTATGGGGCTATTTTTATTTGTCTTGGAAATATTAACAAGTCTCTCACACAGAGCGAAGTATAGAGACCCGCTAGCTATCTCTCTGTTTCGCTCTGGCTCTCTCTCTCTCTCAGTCTCTCTCTCAAGTTGCTAAGCCCTTTCTTTTTCTGACCTGCCTGTTCTAAGGCTTGTCTCCTTCTGAGCTCTCTTTCCTAAATTCTGGTGTAGCAGGGGTGTGTCACGTGTGTTCCTTGTGAGTGGAAAGTTCTAGAAGCCTGTGTGTGAGTATGTGTGTATGTGTGTGTATGGTCACTAGGCGCTGTCGTGTGCCTATCAAGCATTCCTCGAGTTAAGATGTGTAAGAATGTTTAGCACTGCTCGATTCTCGCAGACACAATACCTTCTCATCATCTGACTCCCTGCTTCTATCTGTCTCTCTATCTATCTATTTATCTATCTATCTATTATGATTTGTAATTATAATATGGAGTCCTAACACATTGCTCGGCCGCACGAAAATGGCGTACCATCGACAGTCAATAGTCATAACATATTAATACATATTATATACATATTATAATGAACCTATAAGTTAATTAAATGAAATACATAATATTGTAAAAGTAACATAATTTATGAATATTGTATACATATAATATTCATAGTAAATAGTGATTATTTAGTAATATTACATTTTAAACAAATTGTATACATTTTGTGAGATGTGTATGTATAACAGACATACGCACATAATTGTGCAATGGTAATACTGCTAGGTTATACATTACATATTTGAGTTATCACTTTAGTAATGTCTAATATTTCACCTAACTTGTATGATGATACTGGTAATACAGAATTGTGCTATACAGTAGCTGTATGAATATTGTACTAACATTGTGGTAATACATAATTGTAATATTTTATGAATTGTTACACAATGTAGGCCTTTAAGTGTCTTGGCTTTATAAAGTTACATCTTGTTAATGCAACTGTTACATATGTGGTACATATTGTTTGTAGTTACATAATTGTAGTTAAAGTTACATAAAAGTTACATCTTGTTAATGCAACTGTTACATAAATTGGTACATATTGTTTGTAGTTACATAATTGTAGCAAGTGTAACATAATGCAATCGTTTGTCGTTACATAATTGTTACATATCGTTTGTAGTTACATAATTGTAATAAGTGTAACATAATGCAATCGTTTGTCGTTACATAATTATAATATGGAGTTACATAATTGTTACATATCGTTTGTAGTTACATAATTGTAGCAAGTGTAACATAATGCAATCGTTTGTCGTTACATAATTGTTACATATCGTTTGTAGTTACATAATTGTAGTTAAAGTTACATAAAAGTTACTTCTTGTTAATGCAACTGTTACATAATTGGCAAAGTGTAACATAATGCAATCGTTTGTCGTTACATAATTGTTACATATCGTTTGTAGTTACATAATTGTAGTTAGTGTAACATAATGCAATCGTTTGTCGTTACATAATTATAATATGGAGTTACATAATTGTTACATATCGTTTGTAGTTACATAATTGTAGCAAGTGTAACATAATGCAATCGTTTGTCGTTACATAATTGTAGTAATTGCAGTCCTAACATATGCTGCAGTCGATGATAGTGATGATGTGTCATGCCACTTGCTTGTGGAGACAACAATTTGCTTTTTTTGTTTGTAGTTTATGTGGTATTTTGGCATTTGTAGTAACACTTTCACTTATTTTCATTTGTTTGTTATGTGATCTTACTCTATTTCTCTTTTTTCTTTCTTACTTTTTCTTTCTTTCTTTCTTTTTTTTTTTTGTATGTATTGATTTTCTATAGTTTGTTTTACTTCGCTTGTATATGCTTTTTCTATGTTGTTCATGGTTGCATAATTACTGGCTAATTTCCTTGGGATACTTTTTTAAAGTTTAGCTTATATTGCACAGGTATTACTGAAGATGATATTATATAGTCCCATATTTTGTTATTTTATATAAAAAAATATATATATATACACTATATACAATATTAACTATATACACTGACTTGTTGTTCACTTGTACCTATCGTGGGTAATATGTGTGTCAGCACTGTGTGGAAATCATTGTCTTCACGATTGTGTTGAAGATGTTCATTCTTGCTAACGTCATTTGTGTTGGCCATTTTTTTTTTTTCTTTAGTTTACCTTGTAACTTAATTTGTCTGTTTCCACTAGGTAGCTTTAATTAATAAATGTTTAATACAGTTCTTTTAATCGCTCACTGAGTAACTGTAATGGTATATTTTCTTTATTACTTTGTAGATGTAATAATGTATAGCTGTATGTATGAAACACGTATTTTATGTAGGTATAAATGATAACGCTCGTTGGTAGTAAATAAATGTTATAATAAATGAATGAATATAGACAGTGTAGAATATTTATTGTTGGTGATTATTTAGTGTTTGAGTTATGGAGACAACTGAAGTAAGTATGTGTATTTAAACAGTAACTATACAGCACGTTTTATATGTTTGTGCAGAAGCTTATTGTCTATCACTGTGTATTGTATAAATGAAGTAACTATGTAACTCACTAATTTTTACCGTGGTGGGAATGGTGTGAGTGGTGTTGCACGTGGTGATAGCTTTGTCCTTCGCGGGTTGATTAACGTGTTGTCGTCTCAGCACATGGTGACGTTGGCTTCCCACACTGGTAGCTGTGGTGAATACTGAGTAGCGATGAGTAACTTGAGTGAAGACGGGTGAGTAAGATGAGTTGTGAATATGGACTTGGTGTTTTGCTGCCTGTCTTGACCTCTGCATCAGCTATGGCTTGTGTGCTTGTTGCTTTGGTTTTTCCTCTTCTTTACTTGCTTTGTTTTATATTCTTCTTGTTGCTGCTTGAAGTTACTTGAAGATTATAGAGTTGTTTTGTAGACTTGTAGACTATTTGCATTGTAGGCTGTATTTTGTAGGGATTCACTGTAGAACTGAAGCTAATCTTGTAGAGTCTCACCTGCTTTTGTAGAAATTTGCTTTTAATTCGGAGACGATGTCCGTAGATTCGCTGGTTCGTCGTAGAAGTTGCAAGATCGTATCAGTATTTTGTTAAACTACTTGCAAGGCGTCGTGTTATCCCTTCACCTCTGCATCAGCATGATGATCGGGGAGACGGAGGGGGCTGGTTGGAGAGAATACTGTCAGGAGCTGGTTGTGTTGTTGGTTGTGAGAGGTATTCTTTTTGTTTTCAATCTTGATATTTTGTAGGAATTCAATGTTGATTCGTAGACGAGGTTCGTATACGTTCGCTGCTACCAAATGTCATAAAATACTTTGTGTCATAAAAGACTTTGTGGACGAGCGGTTTTTATATCTCAGGTTAGGAAGGGGAGGGTTATGTGTCCTGTTGCAAGAAGTTTTAGTGTTTATTCAACCTTTTAGTCTTCCATATGACTGTATCAATTATGATTTTATTTAGCTAACAAGATACTCCTAGTAATGAAAGGGTTTAGAAAGGCTCTTAGTTGTGAAGAAGGGGAGATAAGGCATAAGATAAAGGACAATAGCTCATGTTAGGAAGGGAGGTTGTTAGCTATCGATACAGTCCTAACAGGGAAAAGGTAGTTGAGAAGGAGAACAGTTAAGGCATAAGTGAAGGGACAATATCTCAAGTCAGGAAGGGCTGCTGGCTGTGTGTCCTTTCCTTATTTACGAGGGTCCGGGCACACCACAGGTCAGGACGGAGTTACGATATCATAAACATGGACAGACTTTCGCTGCTGCCCCCAGACGTCTGCCCATCGACAACTTATAGCACTGAGTTGAAAGATAAAGAGCTCTGTTGCCCTCCTGTCCTTCCTGTGAGCTGCGGTGCGGAGACGGTCGGAAGTTGGAGCTCTTAACCCACACTTTTCTGAGGGGATAGTTATGGTTGTGTGTGTGTGTGTGTGTGTGAAGAAAAAAATGTGCAACTCTATCAAGGGTCAAAGGTATTAGGTCAAGGTCAAATTTTAATGTGGCTTAGGATCATCAGTGTCATAAGATTTCGATCAAAATTCGCACAGCTATTGCATGTGGAGATGGGGAAAGGGGATTCTCAAAGGTCAAGGTCAAAGGTCAAGGTCATAATTCCTACACTTAGCACCGTGATATAAGCTTCTAAGGGACGAAAATCTGGGCCAGGTTTAGGTGACAGGAGTATAGTGAGCCTCCTGACTGGTAAGGTTTCAGGGAGCCTTCTAACGCCACAAGCCCTTAATTATAACCTAAAATCGATGGTATACGTAAGAGGAAATTGGAAGAGGTGTTAGGGAGCCTCCTAAGACCCCACAAACCCTTAGTTGTGATATTGATGAGGGGGAGCTGACGAGCCGCCCCCCCCCTTACAGCTCCCCTTCCCTTCCTCATCCCCTCACCCCTTCCCTCATACCCCTCACCCCTTCCTCTTCCATCCCCTTCACTCTTTCTACCTCCCCCCCAAACTCCTTCCCTTCCCTCCCTCCCTCTCCACCTTACTAATATCTCCCCCCTCCCTCTCCCTCCACTCCCCTTCCCCTTCAGCCTTTCCTTAAACTCCCTTTCCCTTCCTGCCTCCCATCTATGCTCCCAACAGTCTTCCCTCCATCCCTCCCAGCTATCTTCTTTCCCTCCTCCCAACGAGCTTGCCTCTCTCTCTCCCTTCCATCACAACCCCGTCCCCCTCCTCCATCCATCTTTCTCTCACCCACCACACCCTCAGTCTCCATCTCCCTCCTCCTTCCCCCTCCCTTCCCTTCCATCACAGCCCTCTCCCTCTACATACACCGTCCCCTCCCCCTCCAACCCTCTTCCCTCCCCATATAACCCTCTCATTTTCCAACCCTCTCCCCCTTACCCCAACTCTCCTCTACCACACTTCCCTCCCCCCACTCACAACCCCATTCATTCTCCAATCCATCCCCTCAAAATCACTACCCCCCCCTGGAATGCTTCTCTCCTCTCCCCCTCTTCCCTCCCTCACCCCATCATCCCTCCCCCTCCTCTCCCTCATCCCCTTTTTCCCCTTCATCCCTCATCCTTTCCCCCACCATCACAACCCATTCCCTCGAACATGCCCCTCTTCTCTCCACGTCCCCTCCCTCCCCCCTCCCACCTCCCCCTCCTTCCCCTTCACCCTGTCACCCCTCCCCCTTCTTCCTTCTCACCTCCCTCCCCCCTCCCTCCCCTTTCTTTTCACCCACTCTGGCCTCCTTTCAACACCGATACATTTACATCAGTCAAGCTGCCTTATTGAGCCATATTCTCGTGGCCCTAGGAGGCTCCCAGGTTCGGTGTGTGTGTGTGTGTGTGTGTGTGTGTGTGTGTGTGTGTGTGTGTGTGTGTGTGTGTGTGTGTGTGTGTGTGTGTGTGTGTGTGTGTGTGTGTGAGAGAAAGAGAGAGAGAGAAATTAATGCCTATCGACTATGCGAGGGTCAGGTCGGCAATCTTATTTATTTCTATATTTATTTATTACCCATAATACATCGCTAAGGAAAAGGTGTAAAGTAGCCTCCAATATCACCAAGAATACGGCCGATCTTCACTCTTAGGTCCGTCGGTTAAGGAAGTTCCCTAACACCTTTTCCTAAGCGATTTATTTTGCTTATTACATCGTACTGTACAATTCTGTGTTACATAAATCCTTCCAACATAGCCACACACCGCATAAATGACACACAAATGGATATTAACCAGCCATATCCTAAAATAAATCGCTAAGGAGGAGGTGTTGGGGACCCTCCTTACCTGACGGGAGTATGAGTCTTAAAGCTGTGTTCTAAGTGGCTAAGAGGTTTCCAAACACGTCTTCCTTGGCGATTTAATTTGTCTATTACACCTTAACATTCACCTGTATCTTATTTAAAACGCATTGATGTAGACTTACTTTACATCAATAACATTCCATTACATATTGAAGTGTTTTGCTCAGAATAAATCACTAGGGAATTTGTGTTAACGTAAACTCGAAAGTCAGTTTGCTTACAACACTCAACGAAATATACCGTACTCATTTTACTCTAACTTGGCCCAGATTCTCGTCCTATTGTAGCATATTTTACGCAGCTCAGTGCCAGAAAAAGACAGTACTATGGCTCTACATCTTTTCCAAGGCACTTCTTCTTGACTAGCATCATATTCAAATATTTGTCTGTTTCTACAACTCAGCATTGAAGATGAGGAGTTGTCAGTTTTAGGCCAAGTTAGTGTAAAAAGACTATAGAAGAAGGTCCGATGCAGAAAAAGACAGTACTATGGCTCTGGAACCTTTCCACGGCACTTCTTCGTGACTAGCATCGTATTCTAGTATTAGTCTATTGCTACAACTCAACATTGCAGGTGGAGAGTTGTCAATTTTAGGCCAAGTAGGAGTAAAACGAGTACAGTACACGACTGGATGCTTTTTGCTTGCTGTATTGTTTAGAGCAAAATTTCTCTGACGAGTCCCTCCCAGCACTGTTCCCTGTTTTTTTTTTTTTATATAATGCTCAGTATTTTGCCTTCCCATACTCTTTTGCCGTGTGGTTAATTTTGCCAACACATAGGATATTGATTTCCATAAATTGTTCTGCCTTCCATATTTCTCATTCCTCTTCAAGCGAGAGAGAATATCCTTCTTGCTCATACTTTTTTAGTTGTGTGTTTTATATTGTCGTTAGTACGCGTAAAGTTTTCGTGCAGTAGAAGTCTTTCTTCTCACATTCGTTGTTAATTGCTATATAGTCATCACACACACACACACACACACACACACACACACACACACACACACACACACACACACACACACACACACACACACACACACACACACACACACACACACACACAATTTCATGCTAAACCTTCCCATCACGACAATCATCAAGGAAGTGTTAGCGAATTGTTCTTCTTTGAGCTGACGAGGATAACGAGATCACGCCTCACCCGCTCCACTCCCCATTCTCCTGGCTGACACTGGCTGACCGATCAAAGACAGGAATCGATCAAGCTGACAGGACTCCTCCGTGAGAAGGCAGGTGCGTGGGAGGGCAGGCGTAGATGAGGCTCCAAAGTCCCTAACACCTTTTCCTAAGGTTGCTTAGTTTTCCTTAAGTTGCTTATAATACCTTACTGACCTATTCTTATGAAGGACGCTCCCTAACACCTTTTCCTAGGCGATTTATGTTGTTTATTATACCTTACTGCCCTCTTCTATGTTACGTAAATCCTTCCAGTATTCAAGTCTAGTACTCGCGTCAATCAAGGAAGCTCCCTAACACCTTTTCCTAAGCGATTCATTTTTGCTTATTTCACCTTACTGCCCTTTTCTGTGTTATATAAATCCTTCCAATATCGTCATACTCTGCCTAAATAACGCGCGAAAGGGTAATAACGAGCCATAGCCAGAAATAAATCGCTAAGGAAGAGGTGTTAGGGAGCCTCCTTACCCTACTAGAACACAAGCCTAAGATTAAGAAAATAAGACCTGGCAATGGAGTTGAGAGGTACATGGGAGAGGATGTGTGTGTGTTGGGGGAGGGCAGCAAAATGGCGGGGGACAGGGAGACGTGGAGGCGATTTGTTTGCGGCCACTCCCTTACGGGATTGAGGCGTCTGGCGGTAGATAGACAAGTTTCCTCTCAAGCCTAAGAAATAAATATCTATTTCTACTTCTATGATATCTGCTTCTACTTCTGTGATTTCTTCTACTTCTATATTCTACTGTACTTCTATATCTACTTCTACTTCTATTTTCTACTTCTATATCTACTTCTACTTCTATGATATCTATTTCTACATCTATGGTATCTACTTCTACTTCTGTATCTACTGCTTCTATATCTACTTCTACTTCTATATCTACTTCCACTTCTAGGATACCTACTTCTGCTTCTATAACTACTTGTACAGTACTTCTATATCTACTCCTACTTCTATGATCTAGGCTACTTCTATGAAATCTACTTCTATGATAACTTCTGCTTCTACCTCTACCTCTACCTCTGTATCTACTTCTATTATATCTACTTCTGGGAGTTAAAGACAAGGATAGCAAGGCAGGAGGGAAGAGGCTGCACTTTTCCATCTTCTGAGATACATAAAATGGGTTACGATATCTTTTCTCACAAGTGGAAAAAATGGGATCTCTCTCTCTCTCTCTCTCTCTCTCTCTCTCTCTCATATTTTATCTTTTCAAAAATTGTTCCTTAATATCATTTCCATATCCTATTCTCTCTCTCTCTCTCTCTCTCTCTCTCTCTCTCTCTCTCTCTCATATTTTATCTTTTCAAAAATTGTTCCTTAATATCATTTCCATATCCTATTCTCTCTCTCTCTCTCTCTCTCTCTCTCTCTCTCTCTCTCTCTCTCTCTCTCTCTCTCATATTTTATCCTTTCAACAATTTTTTCTCAACATCGTTTCCATCTCTCTCTCTCTCTCTCTCTCTTGCTGTGCTATCTTTTTTTCCTGCTCCTATGCACTGTATTAGTATTAAGGCAAATTAATATTAAGGCCGGACCACCTCCTAGGGACAGTAAGGTCTCTCTCTCTCTCTCTCTCTCTCTCTCTCTCTCTCTCTCTCCAAACGGGCTGTTATTGGACAGAGGGGAGAGCTTGTATGTTGCTCGAGTAAATCAAAATATTAGAGAGAGAGAGAGAGAGAGAGAGAGAGAGAGAGAGAAATAAATGTGCGTGTGTGTGTGTGTGTGTGTGTGTGTGTGTGTGTGTGTGTGTGCGTGTTATTCCCCTCACCTTTCTTATGTCCCTATTATAGTGCGGGGCCTTACTTACGGGGGACACAGGACCAAAAGGCGTACAGCTTTGTACTGTCGGCTCTTTGGTGAGAGGGCTTATTGCTTCTCTCCATCTTCACTACCTCTTCTTCCTCTTCAGTCGTGGCTTTCGTGGCTTTAGAAGAAAGCTTTATACACACACACACACACACACACACACACACACACACACACACACACACACACACAATGTAATGTACTCAGCGAACGTACAAAAGGATTACGAGAAGATTTTTTTATTTTTTATTTTCTTTTGAAGATGATGAAGATGACAATAATGATGATGATGATAATGATGATGATGATAATGATGATGATGATGTAGATGATGACAATAATAACGATGATGGCAATAATGATGATAATGATGATGATGATAATGATGATGATGATGTAGATGATGACAATAATAACGATGATGGCAATAATGATGATGATGATTTCTTTACCTCTGAGGCGACAAATTTCCTGAATATTTTGTCTCGTGTCAGAATTGGCTGTCCCCTTCTCTACACCCTCGTCCCTGCTTACCCATCTGCGTGGCTGTATTGTTTCTCTTGCCCCGCTTAAGGTGTCGCCCCATTAGTCCTCCACACCTTGCTCCTGTTGTTCTCCCCTTCCCCTTGTGATGGAGATTTGTTCAGAGGGGTTCAGAAAGATGTAAATTTACTTAGAAAAGTTCAGAGAAGTTTAGAAAGGTTCAAGGAATTTGGAATGGCAAAAAATAGCAAAATAAACAAATAAGTAAATAAATGAATAAATATTCCAGTTGGTTCAAAGAAAAATCATAAGAAAATATTGACCAAAAAAGAAAGTTCAGAGAGGGTTAAAAAATAAAAAAAGTTGAAAATTGCCCAGAGCTTAACATAAACATTGAACAAAAGTTTTAAAAAGTTCGAAGGAAGGGGGGGATCGCAAGAACTGAAAAAAAAAAAAAATCGTATTCCATTTGGTTATACGTCGTTCACTGCGATAACGCCCACGACCTTTCAACGGACTGTGTGTGGAGTACAAGAAGCAGGGTTGAAGGCTGGTTGATATAAGGAACACCACAGAACACATTTCCTTCTTACTTCCTGGTGCCTGATAAGTTCCTGGTAGACATCCACAGACACTCGTAATAATGATTAGGTTGGGGGGTATGTGTGTAGGAAGAAGCATTGTCAAACACTAAACGCGAAGAAGAAGCAGTGAAAAGCACACTGCCATATTGCCAAGCTTCTGCCTATTAGAAATCGTTTATTCCCCGAACTGCTTCTCTTTGGAACTTGCTTACCGAGAATAGTCCCCCCCCCCCCCGACTTCAGTCAGCAGCACGTAGAGTCCAACTGTTGAGTATTTTTTAAGAAGGGAAACGCCTTTACTCTGATACATCGATTTTTTTTCAAAATTTACATTGTTTGTCTTCCTCTGTTCATTTTCTGTTAAAAAGATTATAATTGTTGACATTTTATGTGTACAACGTATAATATTGTATCTAGGTAGCTACCACTGGCCATAGGAGGTACTACCAAGGGAGTGAAATGTGACTACAAGCTGGATATATGAATACGTAATCAGTCTTATGCAGGAACTCAGCCCCGACATCCAAAGCGAGGGTGACCAGCCCCGCACATCCATGAGTAGCATTATATAAGCAATACACTCCAGCCACTCATCAGATATAAACCCTAACAGGCTGAATACGTTTGGCACACCATAACCCACTAATCCACCAGGCGCCATCTAGTGGCAAGTAAAAACTAAAATTATGCATTACTTGGATGAGGAGAGAGAGAGAGAGAGAGAGAGAGAGAGAGAGAGAGAGAGAGAGAGAGAGAGAGAGAGAGAGACTATCATATGAGTCTGAGGTCATGCAAACTGGGTCATTCTGATATTCATTTTAGATATGCAAACTCCTTAAGAATGGGAAGACATCTTGGCAAACTTCTCTCGCAGTATTCAAGGTTTATTATGCCATCTTGCATTCTATGAAAAGAAAGGAAGAGAATAGAAGAAAAAAAAGTTTCTCGTAATGCTTTAATACGTTTTCTGAGTACAGTACATTCTCTCTCTCTCTCTCTCTCTCTCTCTCTGCCTTAATTCCAGGCACCAAGATGGAAGAACCACACCTGTCTCAAGCTTTACCTGGAGAAAAACAGAGCACGTACATGTACACCTGTTACCATCACCTGTTGATTAGCACCTCCAACACCTGTATGGGGTTTCGCACAAAATTGGAGGTAAAGAATCCAGCACACACACACACACACACACACACACACACACACACACACACACACACACACACAGAACTTCATCTTTAGGCGGGCAAGAGAATCAGATTAATGGTGATGGCGAAATGTGTGTGTGTGTGTGTGTGTGTGTGTGTGTCAATTTCCCAGGACAAACACAAACATACATAACGTACCTAACGTTTTAATATTTGCAAACACACAACACAGACTTAGATGATGATGATGATGATGATGATGATGATAATGATGATGATGATGATGATATGTATCTGTATGTGTATGTAAGTATATCCTAGTGAAAGACAAATAAACATAGTATGCCCTGAATTTTGATAGATCCCCAGTATTTAAATATTTACAAACACAAAACACTGACTGGCTGGGAACGGCTTCAGGCCACTTCATTACCTGCTAATCACCTGTTCAGCTGAAATTAGTTTGTTAATGACGCCTGAAAGGAACTCTTTATTGCTCCAGCAAACACAGTTAGACCATAATTATTAGGGACTATTGATGTTGTTGGTTTGTCATTATGGTTTTTGAGGTGGATGAGCTGATATATATACTGTATATATATATATATATATATATATATATATATATATATATATATATATATAGATAGATAGATAGATAGATAGATAGATAGATAGATAGGTAGATAGACAGATGGATGGATAGCCTGATAGGTTGACTGACAGATAGATAGATAAATAGATAGATAGGTCCATAGATAGATACAGATAGATAAATGGTGATAAAGTGATAGGCAGAGGGAGATAGATAGGTAGATAAATAGATAGATAGATAGGTATGGATACAGTATATATATTAATTAGCCCTTTTAATAGGATAATGTCTCTTTACCTCTTCACTACGAATCCATTTTTTTTATATTACACTTGCTGCCATCAGACGATTTTATTCTGCTTGTGAAAATTCAAGAGGTGACAGATGCAGAGTTCAAAATACAGTGTTCAAATTACCAGAAAGTCTCCCCTTAGCTGTATAAAATCATCTGAAAAATAGGAATTACATAGAAAATCTCAGTAAGGGAAGGAGTTAACCCCTCTTAAACGATAACTATTTTTTAACCCCTTGAGGCCGAATACGCCACTTTTATTCTCTCCGACAAGGAGAATAAATTTTTACTCCTGTGTGTTTGTTAGTTTGTTTGTCTGTTGGCAGCATTACTCAAAAAACTGAAAGAGAGGTTTGGACCAAATTTGGTGGGTAGATATCCCATGTCCCAGGGAACAATCGATTAACTTTTGGGACCGATCCGGGTCGTATTGCAGATTCTGGATTCGGAAAACATATCTTGCGAAACCCTAATTAATGATGAGAAAACCTAACCCATTATGAAGATTGGTTTGGAAATTACGTTGCCTTTGTCGGAGAGATGCGCTCCAGCGAGGGCCCCTCTAGTTCTATATTTGATTGTTGTCAGACGATTTTATTAAGTCTGAGAAAGTACGAAAATTAAAGAAGGGTTAATGAAGGCAGGTTAACAAGCCTCCCTCGACTTGAATATAATTGTCTGGAGATAGGAAGGAATGTAGGTAGATGTGAGTAGGCCTGGGTAGGTGTGGGTAGTTGTTGGTAAGTGTGGGTAGTTGTGGACACGTTTCGGTAGGTGTGCGGGGTGTATGGGTGTGTGGGTATGTGTGGACAAGTGTAGGTAGATGTGGATGAGTTTGTGTAGGTGTGTGGTAGATGTGGCCAGGTGTAGGTAGACGTATGGGTAGGTGTGCATAAGTGTATGTAAGCATGGACAGGTGTAGATAGGTGTGTGTACATGTGTGGGCAGTGTGTCGGTACTTGTAGGTGTAGGCAATAAGAACAGAAAGCACGTAAAAGATGTAAAAAAAAAAAAAGATCAATAAAAACATAACCAAGAAAGTAGACTCTGTGGTACCATCTTAGCCACCTGGTGTTATGGTGTTGTGAGGTGAGGGTGGGATGGGGTAAGAAGTGGCGTGAGGAGAGGTGCGGTTGAGGTGTGAGGGAGAGAAGGGGTGGAGGGAAGTGGTATGAGTGAAGGAAGAAGTGGAGAAATGGTGATGTATGGAAGTAAAAGAATGCAAGGATAAATGATATGATGTGATGTGATGTGATACTGATAGGATCAGATGAGATGAGGTGAGGTAATGTAAAATGAATTAATGTGAAATGAGGTTTCAGGATAAATGGATCACTATTATTTAAAAAAAACAGCGAAGTGTATGTTTAGAATTACGTAAGCAGTTGATGACAGTAAAAAGATCATGGCAGAGTAACAAGAGAAGTCATTGTTCCAAGTTATGTAGGCAAAAGAAAGCGAGAATTTGTTAGAGAAGAGAGTATTTGGATTAGAATAATCAACTCTTCCAATACGTTGGTGTCTAATAACCTGCGGTGCAAAGCCTAAATGAGAGCAACACGAACTTGTCTTGTTATTGGAGAAAACCTCTACGGGCGGTGGGTGGAGAGGGGCGGGGCTTAAATGACAAGTTGCATGGCGCCGGGTACACCTCTAAGTTAAATAAACCCGCCTGGCATTAGCTGGAATACAAAGCTAGGGCTGTTCCGAAAATGAGGGATTGATTAGTGACCGCAGTGATTCACAGGCTCATAGTAATTCACTCATACCTGAATAAAACCATGTGGTGCTTACTGGAAAAAGAATAACAGAATTTTCCCAAATATGGTAGGGTTAATGTGTACATCAAAAAAGAAAGCTGCACTTTACTAGGTTACAAGTGAAAATATATGAATGGAATTCCCACGTGAAATATATCTCCAAATATCAAAAAAGGAAAATACGTGGTGGCCAGAATTAGGATACAAGTAAGATGGAGGAATAGAAGAAGGGAAAGACGAGAGGAAGGAGTATTTGCAAGGAGAGTGGAAAGCTTACATGAGGATGAGAAAAAGGCAGAGTATAAGAAAGAAGTGGAGGAACGATTGGGCAAATATGAATTGTAGCAGATGGGGGACGTGGAAGGTGTGTGCAGGATATTTACAAAAGAAATATGTGCAGCATGTGATGTGGTATGTGGAAGGAAGAGAAGACGGAGGGGGGTGCAAGGAACAGCGTGGTGGAATGAAGAAGTGAGACAGGCAGTGGCACAAAAGAAGAAAGCATACAATGAATGGATGAGAAGTAGGGGCGTGGAAAAGGTTGAGAGGCGGAAGAGAGTTGTATGTAAAAAGAAAGAGAGAGGTGAAAAGATTAGTAAGAGAGAGTAAGAAGAAAGTGAATGAGGAATTTGGAAGGAATTTGAGTGTAAAGTGGAGGGACTGTAAGAAGATGTTCTGGAAAGAGGTGAAGAGAGTAAGACAGGGTGGAAGTGAGGTTAGCAGGGGAGTGAAAGATAAAAATGGTAGATTACTAGTGGAGAAGGGAGAAAAAGTGAGTAGATGGAGAGCACACTTTAAGGAATTGTTGAACATAGAGGATGGAAGTAATGCGAGTATAAGTGGCTGGGGAATGGCTAGGAGAAGGAGGGAGGTGAGAAGACAGGAAGAAATCAGTAGGATAGAAGTTGTGGAAGCAATGAAGAAAGTTAAATTGTGGAAAACCCCAGGAATTGATGGAGTGTGTGGTGAAATGCTGAAGCATGGGGGAGAGATAGTAGTAGAATGGATGTGGAAGATGTGCAGATTGGCCTGGGAGGAGGGTAGAGTCCCGGAGAATTGGAAGTCAGGTATAATTATTCCCTTGTACAAAAGAAAAGGGGAAAAAGAAGTGTGTGGTAATCATAGGGGCATTTGTCTTCTTAGTATAATTGGAAAAGTGTATGGTAGGATACTTATTGACAGAGTTAGAGAAAGAACAGAGAAATTAGTTGGAGAAGAACAGGGAGACTTTAGGAAGGGAAGAGGTTGTGTAGATCAGATATTCATTCTTAGATCTTTAGTGGAAAAGTTTCTAGAGAAGAGAAAGAAGTTGTATGCGGCTTTCATGGATTTGGAGAAAGCATATGACAGGGTGGATAGACAAGGATTGTGGAAAGTATTAAGAATATATGGAGTAGATGGAAAGTTGTTGAATGCTGTGAAAAGTATGTATGATGGTGCAGAAGGCTGCAGGGCGTGTGGATGGTGAACCAAGTGAATTTTTCTCTTTGGAGGTTGGATTGAAACAGGGATGTGTCATGTCTCCATGGTTGTTCAATCTGTTCATGGATGGGGTAATAAAAGAGGTACAAGGTAGGGTAGTGGATGTTGGAGTGGCCCTGGTGAGAGAGGATAGCGTTTGGAAACTTCCTGTACTGTTGTTTGCAGATGATACTGTGTTGTTGGGTGAAGACGAAGGGGAGCTGCAAGGCTTGGTGGATGAGTTTGGAAGAGTGTGCAAGAAACGGAATCTAAAGGTGAATGTAGGGAAGAGTAAAGTGATGGTCTTTGAGAGAGGTGAAGTCAGTAAATGTACAGCGAGGTTGGATGGTGAGGAATTGGAAAATGTGAGTACGTTTAAGTACTTGGGTAGTGTGATGAGTAAGGATGGAGGTTTGGAGGGTTAAGTGCTTGAAAGGGTACAGCAGGGAAGAAAGGTTGCTGGTTCTTTGAAAGCAGTGATAAGAAACAGGGCAGTGAGCATGGAAGTGAAAAAATTACTACATGACAGTATTGTGATACCAACTCTAACGTATGGAAGTGAAGCTTGGACATTGTTGGATGGACACAAGTCAAGAGTGAGAGCAGTGTAAATGAGTTATTTAAGAGGAGCCTGTGGAGTCACATGAAGAGACAGGCTGACGAATGAGGATATAAAGGAGCGTTGTGGTGTGGATGTGGATGTGATAGGAAGTGTTATGAGGAACATACTGAGGTGGTTTGGCCATGTGGAGAGGATGGAGGGTAAAAGACTGACGAAGAGAGTGTATGTGAGTGAGGTGGAGGGGGGAAGAGGGAGGGGGAGGCCGAGGATGAGATGGAGGGATGAGGTGGAGAGGTATATGAGAGAGGGGTGTGTGAGCTGGGAGCATGGCAGTGAAATGGCGGGGGATAGGACGACGTGGAGGCGATTTGTTTGTGGCCACCCCAAACGGGATTGAGGCGTCTGGCAATAGACAGATAGATAGATAGAAAATACGTAGATGGGTGAGTGACTATTAACTAATTGTGATGAGCATATAGACAGGCATCAAGTATCGCGGATATGCACTTTGTTTGCTCGAAAAATATCACTGTTTAAAAGTCATTAGTCCAACTCACAGACATGTTATCTGAGAGAGAGAGAGAGAGAGAGAGAGAGAGAGAGAGAGAGAGAGAGAGAGAGAGAGAGAACGCCCCAGTCTCTCTCTGCGCCGTTTCCCTTCATTTCCTATTCTACTTTATTCCTCCATCTTTGATTTCCGTCCCCCATTCTTCCAAGCATATCTGATGGTTCATTCATCTCTCTCTCTCTCTCCCTCTCCCTCTCTCTCTCTCTCTCTCTCTCTCTCTCTCTATATATATATATATATATATATATATATATATATATATATATATATATACCATTCTAAGTTACCTTCCTTCACGTATTCTTCCAAGTAAAATTTCCATCTCTATCTCCATTCCCTCAGTCTTCTGTCAGATCAAAGCCGCCTAATTTCTAGTAATGGCTGTTTCCCCCCGCCACTTTCCGCCACCTGTCCTCATGTGCAGTTGGCCACATATGCGCCTGGGACAGCATCAGTGTCGAGATGAGGTCTGACATGACTGCATTTGACAGCCATCACGTATTCACATGTTTTTTGGTGGCGGTAACATAAATGAGGTTGACTGTCAAATATTAAACGAAGTGGACAAGTATCTGTGATGTATGGATGTCAAAAGGAAGTAACTGTGATGTATGGATATCAAAAGATAGTAACTGTGATGTAAAAATATCAAAAGGTAATAACTGTCATACATGGATGTCAACAGGAAGCAACAGTAATGCATGAATGTTAGAAGGAAGTAATTGTGATGCATGGATGTCAAAACGAAGTAACTGTGATGCATGGATGTCAAAAGGAGGCAACTGTGATGCCTGGATGTCAAGAGAAAGACTGTGTGTGTGTGTGTGTGTGTGTCCGGGCGGCACTGTAAACACCTGCTGGATACGGGCTCATATTTATCGCCAGTTTCTGGTTGTTTAATGGACCTGGACACATACACTGGTTGGTGTGCTGCGCATGAAAGTTGTCTGTGCATGCTGGTGAAGTTTGGCCGAGAGAATGGTGTTGGACTTTGTAGTTTTTGGTCCTGGAAAACTGGTATCTCTGGCCAACTCCACCCTGACCCGAAATCCCAGTTTCTGCGCATGCGCATTGTGAACTCCTGGACGTCACTGGGTTGCTTGGCAACGGAGACGCTACCTGTGAAGCGTACGCA
Source organism: Coenobita brevimanus (assembly GCF_032717465.1). Lineage (NCBI taxonomy): Eukaryota > Metazoa > Arthropoda > Malacostraca > Decapoda > Coenobitidae > Coenobita > Coenobita brevimanus. The sequence goes on from NC_137069.1 coordinate 40,826,519, forward strand.
GATTTTTCGGAAGGAAGGGGTCCCACTCACACTGGCTTTCACCATAAATTGCCATCTGCATACGTGATTGCTTTACACTATGGCAGCAAGACCGTTAGCAGAACTTCGTAAGTTGTCACAGCATCAGCTAAATGCAATAAGGAAGGAAGACCTGATACAAAGCATCCTTACTCAACCAAGGCATGGTGAGGGGGCAAGTGAGGAGGTAATGACTCGGATAGCTGACGTGATTAGTGAAGTAGCTGATTTAAAGAAGGCGCTGTTGTCTCCTGACAGTGGTATAAATAAGCAGATACGTGACCTTCAGCAACAAGTTAGCAAGCAAAGGGAAATCATAGCACAACAGCAACGTTTTCTGGAGGATGTAGACCGTAAGGCAAGAGAATGTAATCTGGTTCTGCTTGGCATTCCTGATGAACAAGAAAGTTTGGATGGCGCTACTTCGGATGATAATAAGATCCAGAGGGTGTGGTCGACGATTGGGTCATCTGTGAGCGTGAGAACATCAAGGAGGCTGGGTAAAATAGGAGGGCGGCGACGACCCATTTTAATCACCCTTTCATCGCGTGAGGACCGTGATGCAGTCCTCGAGAAAGCAAAGAAAGCTGAAAGAGGCAGGTGAGACGTTCAGGCGGATTTTTTGTGAAGAAGGACACACATCCAGCCGTGAGGGAAGAGTGGAAACGGTTGAAAAGACGTGGAGAAGAGAGAAAAAGAAAAACCTGAGAATGTAGGCTGTAACATATATATCAACTTTAAGGAACGTCAGTTATACAGAGATGGGGAAGTGATAGACAAATTTAACATCATGTGTTTTTAGTAAGACCACAGCAACAACTCACCAAAACCATCAACATATTAACTTGGAACATAAATGCTGTGCGAACCAAGCTGGAGAAGACTGAGGTGCAAAGATTGTTATTAAAGTTTGATGTTGTCAGCCTAAATGAGACAAAACACAACTGTCTGTGCATTTGCCAGGATTTGTGACGTTCAGGTGTGTGAATAATGTTTCAACTTATCGGGAGGTACAGTTGTGTTGGTAAAAAATTATTTAGCAGGTTATGTAGAGAGCGTTGATTACGGAACACAGGATCAAGTATGGATGAAATTTATATGTATTCCTAATGTAATATTTGGGTTTTGTTATATTCCACCACATGATTCTGAGTATTTTTCTTACAATTCATTTGCCTCAATCCAAGAAAAGATTATTGATGGTGATTGCAGGTGTGTAATTATGGGCGATCTTAATTCCAGATTTGGTAAATATGTTCGGGAGTTACCTTCCCGTAGTGATATTCCTGATGCCTATATGTATTGCTACCCAGTTATACACGACACTATAAATGCCCCTAATGACAATGCTTATGTACTATCTACGATTTGCATAGACAAGATGTTGGTACTAAATAACCTAAAGACGACGACTAATCATTTTAAAGGTGATCTGACTTTTCGTAAAGGAGGTAGTTGGGTGTCAGAGTTGGATGTGTGTGTGGTATCGTGTGGATTGGTTGATGATATTAAGTCCTTGTGTGTGCATAATATGGAATGTTTGCCATCGGATCATGCTCCCGTTAGCATTGAGGTAAATATCTCAGTTACTAGTGTAGACTCCCTATACCGCCGTGCATGTCACCTTGGAGGTCATGCTGTCATAAAAGACTTTGTGGTTCCTTTGTGGTTGAGTTATATATATATTAGACTTGTGGACGAGCGGTTTTTATATCTTGGAGAGGTAAAGAATAGTATGGGACTATTTTTATTTGTCTTGGAAATATTAACAAGTCTCTCACACAGAGCGGAGTATAGAGTCCAGTCCCGCTAGCTATCTCTCTGTCTCGCTCTCTCTGTCTCTCTCTCTCTATCTGCCAAGCCCTTCTCCCTGCGACCTGCCTCTTGTATGGCTTGTCTCCTTCTCGACCTGCCTGTTCTGTGGCTAACCTCCTTCTGAGCTCTCTTTCCTAAATTCTGGTGTAGCAGGGATTGTATCACGTGTGTTCCTTGTGAGTGGAAAGTTCTAGAAGCCTGTGTGTGAGTATGTGTGTATGTGTGTGTATGGTCACTAGGCGCTGTCGTGTGCCTAATAAGCATTCCTTGAGTTAAGAGTGTGTAAGCATGTTTAGCATTGCTCGATTCTCGCAGACACAATACCTTCTCATCATCTGACTCCCTGCTTCTATCTGTCTCTCTATCTATCTATTTATCTATCTATCTATTACGATTTGCAATTATGATATGGAGTCCCAACATACTGCTCGGCCGCGCGAAAATGGCGTACCATCGACAGTTAATAGTCATAACATATTAATACATATTATATACACATTATAATGAACTTATAAGCTAATTAAGTGAAATACATAATATTGTAAGTAACATAATTGTATGAATATTGTACACATATAATATTCATAGTAAATAGTGATTATTCAGTAATATTACATTTTAAACAAGTTGTATACATATTTGAATAAATGCAATGGTTGTTGTATAACACTTTGTAAGACGTGCATGTACAACAGACGTACGCATATAGTTGTGCAATGGCAATACTGCTAGGTTACACATTACATATTTGGTTATCCTTTTAGTAATGTCTAATATTTCACCTAACTTGTATGATGATACTGGTAATACAGAATTGTGGTGTAGTTGTATGACTTATAACATTGTACTAACATTGTGGTACTACATAATTGTAATATTTTATGAATTGTTACAAAATATTGTGTTAATGCATAATTGTGTTGGCCTTATAACTGTAGTTACATTTTGTTAATGCAACTATTACATAAGTGTCTTGGCCTTATAATTGTAGTTAAAGTTACATAAAAGTTACATCTTGTTAATGCAACTGTTAATTGGCAAAGTGTAACATAATGCAATCGTTTGTCGTTACATAATTGTTACAAATCGTTGTAGTTACATAATTGTAGTTAAAGTTACATAAAAGTTACATCTTGTTAATGCAACTGTTACATAATTGGCAAAGTGTAACATAATGCAATCGTTTGTCGTTACATAATTGTTACATATCGTTTGTAGTTACATAATTGTAGTTAGAGTTACATAAAAGTTACATCTTGTTAATGTAACTGTTACATAAATGGTACATATTGTTTGTAGTTACATAATTGTAGCAAGTGTAACATAATGCAATCGTTTGTCGTTACATAAGTATAATATGGAGTTACATAATTGTAATAATTGCAGTCCTAACATATGCTGCGGTCGATGATAGTGATGATGTGTCATGCCACTTGCTTTTGGAGACAACAATTTGCTTTTTGTTTGTAGTTTATGTGGTATTTTGACATATGTAGTAACACTTACACTTATTTTCATTTGTTTGTTATGTGATCTTACTCTATTTCTCTTTTTTCTTTCTTACTTTTTCTTTCTTTCTTTCTTTTCTTTTCTTTTTTTTTTTTTTGTATGTATTGATTTTCTATAGTTTGTTTTTCTTCGCTTGTGTACGCTTTCTGTATGTTGTTCATGGTTGCATAATTACTGGCTAATTTCCTTGGGATACTATTTTAAAGTTTAGTTTATATTGCACAGGTATTACTGAAAATGATATTATATAGTCCCATATTTTGTTATTTTATATAAAAAATATATACACTATATACAGTATTAACTATATACACTGACTTGTTGTTCACTTGTACCTATCGTGGGTAATATGTGTGTCAGCACTGTGTGGAAATCATTGTCTTCACGATTGTGTTGAAAATGTTCACTCTTGCTAACGTCATTTGTGTTGGCCTTTTTTTTTTTTTTTTCTAGTTTACCTTGTAGCAGCTTAATTTATATGTTTCCACTAGGTAGCTTTTAATTAATAAATGTTTAATACAGTTCTCTTTAATTGCTCACCGAGTAACTGTGATGGTATATTTTCTTTTTATTACTTTGTAGATGTAATAATGTAATAGCAGTTGTATACTTATGAAACACGTATTTTATGCATGTATAAATGGTAACACTCGTTGGTAGTAAATAAATGTTACTAATAAATGAGAATGAATATATACAGTGTAGAATATTTATTGTTGGTGATTATTGTTAGTGTTTGAGTTATGCAGATAACTGTAGTAAGTATGTGTGTATTTAAGCTGTAACTATACAACACGTTTTATATGTTTGTGCAGGAAGCTTTCTATTGTCTATCACTGTGTATTGTATAAATGAAGTAACTATATGTAACTCACTAATTTTTTACCGTGGTGGGAATGGTGTGAGTGGTTGGTGGTGGAAGTGGTGAGTTGACTGACATGGCGTCTTTTTCAGCAAGCACGCATGATGACCTCGACTTCCCACACTGGCAGCTGTGGTGAGTGAATGAGTAGCGATGAGTAATGCTGGAGTGAAGACGGGTGAGTAAGATGCGTTATAAATGTGGCTCTGGTGTTTTGCTGCGTGTCTTGACCCTCTGCGTCAGCGTAGGCGGGAGAGAGTGGTGGGGTTTTGTGTGCTTGTTGCTTTGGTCTTTCCTCTTCTTTTACTTGCTTTGTTTTATGTTCTTCTTTGTTGCTGCTTGAAGTTACGTGAAGATTATAGAGTTGTTTTGTAGACTTGTAGGCTATTTGCATTGTAGGCTGTATTTTGTAGGAATCACTGTAGAACTGAAGCTAATCTTGTAGAGTTTCGGGCCTGCTTTTGTAGACATTTGCTTTTGATTAGGAGACGATGTCCATAGATTCGCTGCTACCAAATGTCATTAAAAGACTTTGTGTCATATAGAAGACTTTAAAAATACATGTTACTTTTTACAATATTATGTATTTCACTTAATTAGCTTATAAGTTCATTATAATGTGTATATAATATGTATTAATATGTTATGACTATTAACTGTCGATGGTACGCCATTTTCACGCGGCCGTGCAGTATGTTGGAACTCCATATTATAATTGCAAATCATAATAGATAGATAGATAAATAGATAGGATAGAGCAGGGACAGATAGAAGCAGGGAGTCAGATGATGAGAAGGTATTGTGTCTGGTGAGAATCGAGCAATGCTAAACATGCTTACACACTCTTAACTCAAGGAATGTTTATTAGGCACACGACAGCGCCTAGTGACCATACACACACATACACACATACTCACACACAGGCTTCTAGAACTTTCCACTCACAAGGAACACACGTGATACAATCCCTGCTACACCAGAATTTAGGAAAGAGAGCTCAGAAGGAGGTTAGCCACAGAACAGGCAGGTCGAGAAGGAGACAAGCCATACAAGAGGCAGGTCGCAGGGAGAAGGGGCTTGGCAGATAGAGAGAGAGACAGAGAGAGCGAGACAGAGAGATAGCTAAAGGGACTGGACTCTATACTCCGCTCTGTGTGAGAGACTTGTTAATATTTCCAAGACAAATAAAAATAGTCCCATACTATTCTTTTACCTCTCCAAGAT
>NC_137069.1:40832046-40854546 GCF_032717465.1 Coenobita brevimanus
TGGATGGAGGCGGTTTTTAAAAAGTAGTAGTAGTAGTAGTAGTGGTGGTAATACTAGTAGTAGTATACTAATACTAATACTAATACTAATAACAGAAGTAGTAGTACTAGTAGTAGTAGTAGTAGTATTACTAGTAGTAGTTATTGTTGTTGTTGTTGTTCAAGGCTCGTCTGGACATGAAATCAATGTACTGCAGGTTAAAGTTTAAATGTTCTTGAGTGTAAGGATAAACTCTAAACTAAATCAAATCACCTACCAGCATCAAGAATAAAATGAATACAGCCATCACTTTTAGCAATAACAAATAATGAATACAACAGGAATGTAGATGGCATGAAATTTTAGAAAGACGAAATAATAAATAAAGACACATAACGGCAGCACAAATAAAATCTAAAGCAGTAATCATCTCACTGAAGAGGATAAAGAGGGCCGAGGAGGACAAGAGGCGATAGAGGGAAAGACAATCCCTCAAACTGGACCAAAAGAATCACGTTCGGAGAGAATCAGTGAGGTAAACATGTCAAATTTCATCAGTAATCTATTTAAGGCATCTGCCGGTTGTGGTGGTGGTGGTGGTGGTGGTGGTGTGCGTGGATGGGGTTGAGGGACGGTTTTGTGGAGGTAGGTGAGAATGGATTTGGGATGGGTGAGGCAGGGTGTGTAGGGGTAGGAGAAGGTGTGTGTGTGTGTGTGTGTGTGTGTGTGTGTGTGTGTGTGGAGGTTGAGAATGATGGCATATGTTACTGTCTGTCAGAAAATAAGATGTGGGAATTTGGGAGCAAGTAAGTGGAAAAAATGTTGGAATAAGTGTGATTTGTTATCTGAAATATGATGCTGAGAAAGAGAGAGAGAGAGAGAGAGAGAGAGAGAGAGAGAGAGAGAGAGTTATACACATACACACACGAAGCAGACCTTGAGCTTAACTCCTGACCATCTTCCTTGGTGCAGAAAACAGTTACGCATCAAAAGACTAAACATATAACCATTATAACCAGTCACTATACCACTTTTTTTTCATATGAAGGAACTGGCCAAAACACAAAACTTGAGTACTAAGTGGTTGGTGCATAAAACTCTGCTGGTTTTAGTTATGGGGTAATGAGGAGTACACTGCTGTGTTAGTAGTCAAATCAACCCTCCAGTCTGACTACACCTGGCTATCACCTAAGCACAAAGAGGTTAGGGATCTTAGTCAGGTTAGAACATACGCGCTTCTTAGAGGTACTGGGAGAATTTCTAATCATAGCATGAATCTAGGAAGTTGGGACTCGGAAATAAGGCCAAATAATTCTTTACCTAACTTTATTGCCTAATTCAGTTACTTTACTTTCCACACATTGGACGTGAAGGCTTTTTAGTGCGTAGGATTTGTAGCATCCTTTCATTGTTAGATTTTCATTTCTTCATTTTGAGTAGATCATTTTGTCGCCAGGAGACTTTACTTAGGCTAAAGGGAGAGTTTTCGATGGGGAGGGGCTACATATAGCTTTTATTAACGATTTTACTAATAATGCACCTTCTCAAGTAGTATAATATTGTTTGGTAACAGCAGGAGTAAAGTAACAAGGCGACATGATAGTAAAGAAGTTAAGATTAAAAAATAAAAGGAAGTAGTTTTATAAATTAACTTTATTGCCAACACCTGGACATGCAGGTGCTTTAATGAGTCTCAATTGCAATACCGTCTCACAGGTAACTCATTCAATGCCATTCTTTTTACTGATTTGGGCACGGTAAGTTATTTATTCTAAGAGAAAGCTTTCGACCCAGTAAAGTTAGATACAACCTTCACTAATTACTATACTAATTAAACTCTTTTTAAGTTGAAAATTATTGTCCGGATGTAGAAACATTAAAATAAACAAGAGATTACTGTAGCGAGGGAAGTTAGGATACAGTGATAAAGTTAAACATTTCTCTATATATGAACATTATCGTTGGTACCCTGACGGGAAGGTTCTTTATTGAGTCTCATTTGCACCTGTGTTGTTAGCTCCTCTTTGTGACTGTTGTTGGCTAAAATCAAATAAAATTAGAGTGGAGATTGAAGACCCAGAGACAAGGTTCAGTAATCTCCTACTAACTTTTTCAGCAGATAAAAGGAGTCTTATCTGCAGTTCTAATAAAACTGTCTCGTGGAAAAAATAAAATAAAGCAAAACAATAATGAAGATCCAAATAAGGTGGACACTGAAGAAATAAGGCCAAACAACTTGCTAGCTAAACTTAACCCCCATCGTCTATTTGTCTATCTGTCTATCTAACTATCTGTCTGTTGTCAGTCACCTTAATTCAGTAAGAAATGGCCACAAACAAACCTCATGCTGCTCTTTCAACTCACCCTCCCTCCCTCATATACAGGTATCTCCCCACTCCATCCTCCCATCTCATCCTTGGTCTCCCCCACAACCAGACGATTTTATTCAGCTCATCAAAGGCTCTTCGAGGTGGAGGGGTTAGATATAGCCTTTACTAATCCTTTCCACTAATAAAGTCTATTCCTAAGTTGAACCATATTGTGTGTTGAAAGCAAGAGTAAACTAAAGCAAGACTGTGAAGAAAATTGGATCCAATAATAAAGCAAAACAATACTCTGCACCTAAACTATTAAAGTATCTGGTGGTTGCAAGGGAAAATAAAGCAGTGGAGTGATTAAGGTAACAAATAAGGTAAAGTAAAGCAGAACAATTCTCTGCAGGTTAAATTTATCTTCGGCAGGTAGATGCAGAAGTGTTTTAGGCTGTCTCATTTGCAGTAGGGTTGCTTCTGGCCTTTGGTTCCTTCCTTGCATGAATAAAAACCTCCTTTATTTTTGTTTTCTCCTTTATTGATCTTGCCAAAATTAGACTCCTTTATTAGCTTAAGAGAGGCTTTGTAACTGGAAATATTAGATTTAGCTTTAACTAACAATTTCTACTACTGAAGCTCCTTCCTAAGCTGAATTGTTTTGTCTGGTGATAGTAAGAAAAAACTAGAGGGGCACACAGAGAGCGCTTACCTCCGTCAATGCCGGATCCGGATCAGGATCCGGATCCGCCCCAGGATTTAAGAATTCTTCCTTGGCCCACGGCCCACCCTCCCACAAAATTTCACTGAAATTCATTGAGAACTTTAGGAGATACTGTGCGGTAGGATCTTGATCCGGATCCGCCTGAAAATTTAATCAATTGGACATACTGCGTGAGCAAACAAACAAACAAACAAACAAACAAACCATCAAACAAAGAAACGTGGGGTAAAACGTACACCTCCTGGCGGAGGTAAATAAAGCAAGATGACACCGTAATAAGAAATGTTAAGACTCATAAATAAAGTGTTGCGATTAACAACAAGCTAATAAAGTTGTCACTTATAGCACCCATAAAAATGTCTGGTGTTCGGAAGAAAAAGTAAAGCAAGCCAATTAAGAGACTAAAATCCAGAAAAAAAAAAAAAGTATATACTTCTCAACATCTAAACTTTGGGTGGTAGATGGTGGTGACCATCATTCACTCACTTGATGTAGTGGTGCCTACTTCTTGATTCACCTTTATTTTTGTGTGTCTGCCCTCCTCTCTTCCTATTTCCCTTGTCTTTCCTGTCACTTTTTATTACTATTTATTTTTCCTTTTTAGGTGGCTTTACATTGAGTGACAAGCCAAATGGATTCCTGTAAGTCAGGAAACCATTTACAAAGCTGGGTGGTAACCAGATAATCAACCCATACGTGTTCCCCACATGTCAGCAAGTGGGTTGGAGGAGGGTTAGTGCCCCTTCCCGTAAAACAACTATATACAGTAACTCAAAGACAAATGGCCATCCCTTACGGGATTATGGTTTCTGGCTAAATGTAGATGGATAGATAGACCTAACAGTTATTGTCGGTAGGCGGACGTGCAGTTAATTAAGGCTGTTTCATTTTGCAGTAAGGTTATATGCTCTTGTTTATGACTGATACAATAAAGGGGTTTAGGGACCAAAATTAAGGTAAAACAGTTCTCAAACTCTGAACAATTTTATTGCATCGCACTCAAAATACCCACTAAACCGTTTTAGCAACACCATATAAAACAAGACGGTGAAGAAATTATGGCCCAGAGAGAGAGAGAGAGAGGGAGAGAGAGAGAGAGCAACAATAGCCAAGCTTAATTGCAGTCAGATGGACAAGGAACTATTTGGACGCGTCTGATTTGTAGCACCGATAAAAGCGTCTGGTGTAGGCAGAGATACAGTGGTATACCGTATAAAGAAACTAGGACAAAGAAATATGGTTAAATAAAGCAAAACCATTCTCTATGGCTAAGTGTTTTCTTGGGTAGGCGGACGTGCAGGTGTTTTGGATGTGTCTCATTTGCATTACTGATAAACTGTCTAGTTAGAGCAAGAAATAAAGCAAAACAAGACAGTGGAGAAATAAAGGTCTAGAAAAATAGATAAATAAAGGAAACAAATTCTCAACACCTTAAATTTATATTGGGTAGGTGGACGTGCAGATATTTTAGGTGTGTCTCTTTTACAGTACTAATAAATTGTTTGTTTATAAAGAGAAAGAAAGTAAAGCAACATAGGAAAGTAATTAAAGTCAGCAATTAAAGTCAAATAAAGCAAACCAATTCTCCACACCTAAGCTTTAACTTGGGTAGGCGGACGTGCAGGTATTTTAGGTGTGTCTCATTTGCAGTAAGGTTGTAAGTTGTTGTTTAGGTCTCGAGTTGACTGCAGACCCTCACTAGCCCCCCCTTAAAGCTGGCGTTAGTGACACTCCTGCTTCTATCTCGGCTCTCATTTACCGCCCCTCCCTCCCTCCCTCTCTCTCTCTCTCTCTCTCTCTCTCTCTCTCTCTCTCTCTCTCCATTAATGACCCCTCTCCCTTCTATTTCGGTTCTCATTTGGCCCTTGTAAGTCTCTGTCGCTGTGTGTCTGACATTAAATCTCTCTCTCTCTCTCTCTCTCTCTCTCTCTCTCTCTCTTTTTCTCTCTCTCTCTCTCTCTCTCTCTCTCTCTCTCTCTCTCTCTCCAAACATTCAGAAATTGATTAAAATAGTCTGGTTATAACAAAAGTACTATGACAAAAGGTGTCATATTAATACTACTACTACTACTACTACTACTACTACCCTTGCATCTAAGTACTTCGCTGCCCATTTCACTCTCCTATAAACTTTGTCCTGTTATATCCATTACCCCATTAATCTGAGGCTGTTTGTGGTGATGGTGATGAGAAGGAGGATGATGACGATGTAGATAAATTTTATTGCACGCGTAAAATACTGTACCGGTATGTCAGCTGACTCTCTCTCTCTCTCTCTCTCTCTCTCTCTCTCTCTCTCTCTCATCATGCGAAGTCAAGAATGGGTTTATTGTTTCATTATTGCACACTGGATCCCACCGGAACAGAGAGAGAGAGAGAGAGAGAGAGAGAGAGGTACACAATTCATGCCACTTTTCAGACAAACTCACTAAGAGCACTTAACTATGTATTCCAGATCCTCACATTAACAATCAAACACGCGCTACTGTTCTTGCTCTTGGACCCGGGAGTTAACATGCAACTGAGGAAAATCGTCTGGGGATGATTAAATAAAGACAGCTTACACATGGCTCTGAGTGGAATTTAATGAGAGACAATTACTTAGGCCTATACTCGTGGAAGTTTATATGACTGAGTGAAATCGTCTAGTTACGATCAAAATATCTTTTCCAGCACCACTACTTTTACAACAACTACTACTACTACTGCTACTACTACTACTGCTACTATTACTACTACTACTACTACTTATAATAATAATAATAATAATAATAATAATAATAATCCACACCATACACCTATACACTAACAATTTTTCTTCTTCACCTCCCTGGAGTTTGTTTTTTACACACCCTCTTCTTTCTCTTCCTACTAAATATATGGTAAAAAAGGCTATATATGGCTTTGACTGTACTCTTTTTACTCTAACTCGGCCTAAAATTGTCAACTCTCTATCTTGAACGCTGAGTTGTAGCAATAGATTAGCATTACAATAGGATGCTGGTCACGAAGAAGTGCTAGAGATGAGATGTAGAGACGTAGTACTGTCTGTCCTCGCCTCTCATCCACGTGAAATAAGCAACAAAAGCACTGAACTCCAGGCCAGGTTAAGGTGAAAAGGGTATAGGATGTGCTGGCTTGGGGTTGATTACAGCAAGAGACTGGGGTAACTGTATAGAGCCACCACAACTGCTGAACACATCTTTACTTTGCTGGGCCTAACCTGACGCACAGTTGCCTTGAGAGACCTATGGCTGGGAAGAGGAAGTTCTGCTTTTGTTTTGGTAGGGCTGGACAGAAGCGACGGGCAGACAGAAGGAGCGGAAAGGGGACGGACGTAGGGGACAGAAGAGATAAATTGAGAAAAATGAAGAGGACAGGCATACGTACGCATAAAACAGACAGGCTAAGGAGACAGACACTCGTACAGATGGGAGAAACGAAACGGACGGAACGGACAGGGGAGGCGGGGAAAAGGAACGGACGGTGAAGAGACAGACGGAAGGAGCGGACAGAGGAGACAGGCTGACATAAGGAGACAGACAGATGGACGAAGACAGAAGAGACAGAATATGGATGACGAAATCTGACGGATGGAGAAGGTGGACGGACAGACGGACACATAGACGGAGACGGATAGATGGACGGAGGGGACAGAGGAAGCAGAGGGCGAAGGGGGCAGATGGACAGACAGGCAGGGGAAACAGACAGACGGAAGAGATGGATGGAAGAGACGAGCAGACTGAGAACAAACGGACGGACAGAGGCAAAGGTCGGATGGAGGAGACAGACAAACAGAGGTGACGGGCGGAGGGAAGCAGACAAGGAAGAAGTCAGACAGAGGAATTCAGACATGAGAGATACAAACAGAATCACAAGACAGCGCAAGGAGGAGAAGGGGGAGGCAGGGGAAGAGGGAGAATCCAGGCTGTGTTTATGTAGGGTTGTTCAATTATCGCGCAGCCACGGCCCGGCAGTGACGCGCAATCATGTCATAATTTACGTGAAATATCTCGCGCTTTTTGCCGCCAAGTGAGAGGCAGAGGAGGCGTTTCGGGTGGCAGGTGGTGCGGCTTTTTGCGAAATTGTGCAGAGGGCTGCATTTTCGCTGTTGACGTTGGGAGGGTATTTATAAAGAACGGTAAACGAGTCTCCTAAACAGCTAGCTACTCTCAGAGACCCTTTTGTATATTTTTATATTTTTTCACTTGATTATTCACTCGTTTGATTATGGGGAATTTAGTGGCTGTAGGAGTAAAGAAAAACTTATATACAAACAATCCTAAGGTTAGAGGGTTTGTAAATTTGGTTCGCTGGGATGCAAAGAGCATAGAAGAAAGAGAAGGATGGGGATCACGCGTTCTCAGAGAGGTATAAACACATCTTACGTTCTTGTTTTCCTCTTTTGAACGTGAGATTTTGTTATTAAAATTTCCCACATTCCTGTGGGAAGTTTTGTTTTGTCATTATTATTATTATTATTATTATTATAATTATTATTTTAGAACTGCGACGTTTCAAAGGCTATTTGGCCTGGCACCTTCAAACTTGGTCAACTTAGAGAGTTGTGCTCATCTTTTACCCAAACATGGTGGCAGTCCGTCAACCGGATCTCCGGATATTATAGTGAACACACAAAAATGAGTCAGCCATGCTGTCTCAAGAACCGCTTAACCCGCCCCGTCCCGACGACGTATGGGTACGTTGCAACGATTTGCATTTGCCAGTCCCGGCGACGTACCAGTACGTCGTGCAATTGCAAGGTCGCTAATTTGCACAATTTTCAATTTTCGCACGTGATTTTTCGTATGTATACACGGGACACCTTCCTCTATTCCTGTACAAGATACCAAGCAGGGACAATGCCTTACACTGCATAACCTCCCCCCTCCCCCCCTCACGCCATTGTCTTGGCAAAGGACCTGTTACCAGTGACCTGGCTAGTAAAGTTATTCAGGGCCAGAGTGATTCCCCAATTGATGACAATGTGGAGGACAATGTTTACATAGCATTAGAAGAAGAAACAGCCATAAATAATGATCAGGTAGTGTGGCAAAAATAGGTCAGGTATGGTGATTAGTTAGTGAGTGAAACAATGCTTATAATGCCTTTATTACTGCTTGAAAACCAATATACTGTCATACTACATATACATTCGTACCAAGTAAATAAATAAATACCGTTTATGAGTGGATAGAATAGTTACCCTCCCATAGAACTCGTTTTCTTTGGTGCCAGCATGTTAGAAAACCCACTCAGGTAAGGAGGAACTCCTACCTGGATTGGGCACTTTAAACCTCAGGTGAGCGATTTCTCTATGAATTTTCGATGTTTCTCACCAAAAGCGAAGGTTTTAGCCAAAAAAAAAAAATCGAAAATACCTCGGGACTGGGGGATGTCGGAGGTGCGGAAAACCTCGGGACGTGACGGGTTAAGCTAGGAAGCTGAAATACCGCTACAATATAGGCTTAAGGTGGACGCAGTGCAGAAAGGGGTATGGTTCCGGTCGGTTGATTATTCCCAGAGATTGCCTGGGGTAAAAAACTGGGCCTTAGGGATATTCCGAATGTCGCCTAATTTTCTGTGAAGGACTAAAGCCAGAGCCACCAAACTTGGTGGGCATATAGACTGTGATGACCTAAGATGACATGCACAAGATCAGTGGCTTTTGACCTCAAGATCACAAATGACATGGAAGACAATGAGGAGGAGAGGGAAGAAAAGAAAGAGGATGGGGAGGAAGAGGAGAAAAAGAAAGAAGATGAAGAGGATGAGGAGGATGAGGATGAAGGAATGGTGCAAGGCTTGCAAGGAAAAGAAGCATCATTCCAGTAACAACATACAACAAGTTTCAGATTCTCACAGAAGTAGAGGAAGAGCCCCATGAGGCACGGGTTGTGGGGGACTCCATCATCCGTGGTCAGTTGGTGGAATTTTGCAGCCGGGCACCCTCTAAATGAAAGCGTTTTTGTATTCCAGGTGCGGGAGTAGATGACGTAACAGAGGCTGTGGATGACGTTTTTGAGAATACTGAAAATGGCAGCCTTGTTATCATTCATACAGGTACCAACGACGTCATGCGAACCCGATCAGAGAAGCTGATGGAGAAGTACAGGAAGATGATCAGACTCCACAAGGAGAAAACTAACCATATTTTAATTTCAGGCATACTACCAAGGATTAATGCAGGGAATGCCTTCTTCAGCAGAGCATTTAGTACTAATAACAGAGTCAAGTCACTTTGCTTACAGGAAGGAGTTCAGTTCATCGACACGTGGAACCAATTTTACGAGCAGCGTACACTATTTACGAACGGTGGACTACACTTGAATGCCGTTGGTTCTGCCCGTCTTGGTCGTTTGCTTAATGATGCCATAAGTTTTTCTTGAGAAAACGGGAGGCAAACGTAGATGTCATACGATCTGATAAATCAATAAATAATGGAAGCTCCCCACATCAGAAAGGAAAGCACATTAAAGCAATCCTTGCAAATGCTCATAGTCTACGTCATAAATTTTCTGATTTAGAGGCCCTTGCCTTTACCGAATATTATGATGTAACTGGCGTAACAGAATCGTGGCTAAATACTGAGCAGAGAGATTTTCTAGCTGAGTTTAATTTACCAGGCTATCACATTTTCAGTAGTGAAAGGAAGAATCGAGCAGGGGGTGGTGTGTTGTTATATGTTAAATCAAGATTTCATCCAGTCGAAATTACCAAGCCATGTGTTGAAAACATCGACACCATTTATATTCAGCTTAGAAATGAATATTGTCATAAAATCACTCTTGGGTTAATTTATCGTCCACCTGGTCAGCCACTCAACGTCGATGCAAAGCACTGTAATATTTGGTGACTTTAATTTACCAGTTCCAAAATGGGAGAAGCCATATCCTCACACACAGGGTCAGACCTATATACAAATTTGCAAGAAAGTTCTTGGTATCAATTTTTAAATTATCCAACACATGGAGCTAACATCCTAGATCCTGTCTTAGCTACATTAGAAAAGGTAGAGTTTAATGTTATTGTACGAGAAGAATTTAGTACAAGTGATCATCGCATAGTTACATTTAACATTAATTTCAGTGAAGACAGTGTCAAGGCCAATTGTGAGAAAGTGCCCAACTTTAAGAGAGCAAATTTTAAGAAATTAAAGGCAATTGCAGGTGCAGTTGACTGGCATCCCATTGTCGAAACTTTAGATATCAATGACGCATGGAGTTACTTTACAGAAACTCTCAACAGTGCCATTAAATTATGTATTCCTATGCACAACAGAAGGCCCGCCAAAAATTCTAAACCCAAATGGTGGAACTTCAACATTGAACACCGTTTAGACGCAAAAAATCTTGCAAATAAGAATTATAATACCACAAAGAGTCTAAGTGATAAAAATGAATACGATGCCCTTCGACGAAATGCCAAAAAATTAATTTAATGCAGTAAGAAAAACCTTGAGACACATATTGCAAGTATCAGTAAATCAAATCCCAAAGAATTTTTCAGTTACATAAGAAGCAAAAAGGTAATAACTCCATCAATCGGTCCCTTGGTCACAGATAACGGAGAGCACACTGATGATGAAACTATGATGGCAAAAATTCTTAATATTTTCTTCGTGTCAGTATTTACAACAGAAAATATACATACAATTCCTACTGTTTCCCCCATTCCTATAGAAGAGGGCAACATAATCACTGACATTACAGTCAGCAATCGCAATGTACTGCTTGCAATAAACAGATTAAAAGAGAATAAAGCACCAGGACCGGACAAAATATCACCACGTGTATTGAAAGAACTACGGAATGAAATATCAAAGCCTTTAGCTGAACTTTTTAACTTATCACTTAAGAGCAGTAAGGTGCCACATGAATAGAAGCTTGTTAACGTAACCCCAATATTCAAAAAGGGCAACAGAGCCCAACCAGAAAACTACCGCCCAATTAGTTTAACATCAGTGGTTTGCAAATTGCTTGAAACTGTTATCAGAGACAAGTTTGTAAAACACTTAGAAATAAACAATCTCACAAAAGATTCGCAACATGGTTTTCGTAATAATCACTCTTGCCTCACGAATCTGCTGGACTTTTTCAATGATATACTGAACATGTATGACGAGACTAAATCTGTTGATATGGTCTACCTCGATTTTCAAAAGGCTTTTGACAAAGTTCCACACAAAAGACTCCTTCAGAAGCTAAAGGCACATGGTTTCAGTGGCAGTGTTCTCAGGTGGGTAGAAGATTGGCTCACCAGACGAAAGCAAGAGTTGTAATAAATGGAAAAGAGTCAGACTGGATAAACTTTACAAGTGGAGTGCCGCAGGAGTTCAGTGTTAGGTCTTATTCTTTTCTTAATATATGTGAATGATATTGACGATATTGTTGTAAGATTTCAAAATTTGCTGATGATACTAAAATAGGTAACAGAGCAGATACAGCACTGCAAAGACAGGCAATTCAGAGAGATCTTGATCAACTGTTTAACTGGGACCAAGTCTGGCAAATGGATTTCAATATTAATAAATGCGAAGTGTTAAACATTGGCAGTAAAAATGTAAGAACAAGTTACAGCATGAATAATGTCCAGCTTGATAGGGTAAACCATGAAAAAGACTTAGGAGTTATAATAACAAATGATTTGAAACCAAGCAAACAATGTACAGAAGCTGTGAAAAAAGCCAATAAATTGATTGGGTTCATAGGCAGAGCATTTGAATATAAATCCGATAACATCGTCGTTACTTTGTATAATTCCTTAGTATGCCCGCACTTGGAGTATTGCGTTCAGTTTTGGTCACCGTATTATAAAAAATATATGGAAAAGCTTGAGAGAGTGCAGCGAAGGATGACAAAGATGATACCTAGATTGAGAAATAAACCGTATGAGGAACGTTTAGAAGCCCTGAATCTCTTTACCCTAACAAAACGGAGGATACGAGGAGATTTAATTCAAGTATTCAAGATATTCAAAGGACATGATAACATGGCTGTCGATAAATACTTCACAGTTGATCACTCGAACTACACTAGATGCAGTGGGCATAAAATAATTGGCAAATGATTCCAGTCGCATGAAGCTAAGCATTTGTTCTTCAATAGAAATGTAAATATATGGAATAAATTGCCCTCCAGCATAATAGATTGTAATACAGTACAAACCTTTAAAGGTCGCCTGGATAAGTATTTGGCACCCAACCCCCAGCTTAATATGTTTACTCCTGAATAAAACACTTGCATATGTATAATTTTCTTTTTTTTTTTATTTTAGTTTTTTTAATTAAATGCAAATATAGCATATGCACAGATAGCCCTGAGTTAACGGTCACTACTCATACTTTTGACCTGTGGTGGGCTGTGGATCACTGAGGGTCCCTGTTAGTTACGTGGCCACCATAGGGATTTTTTTAAATGTACCAGGGGTCACTGCTTCAGGAGGTGACTCATTTGCTTGTCCCGCATAGGAAAGTTCCTAGTCTCAGTGGAATGAATGAAGCTGGGACCTGATTGACTGCTGCCTACATTAATAGCGCCAGGCAAGGCTGCCACACCACCCTTGAATATCCACACTGTGCACTGTGAAATTTCCACACTGTGTCTGCAGATGCCCCGTCAACTCAGCGCACCCGTACAGTGACATACATTAGTTATTTATTTATTAGATTACTCATTGTACTTTACTACTTTCTCTTACAGGTTATTCATACTGGTAGCTTATAGATAATCTATTATAGAATGTAGCTTTTCCTTTTCAGTCTTTCCTATGAAATTTCCATGTCAGTTTTTCCATGCTGCATGGTGGTTTTTCTCACTTTTTCTTGCCAGTTTTGGCTGGAGGGTTTGGAGGCGGAGGGAGCCTTCTTGCTTTACTATCCTTATCCAGGAAGAGAAGGAAAGAGGACCACGATGTTTTCTAGGGGCAGAAACACACTCTCTCTCTCTCTCTCTCTCTCTCTCTCTCTCTCTCTCTCTCTCTCTATATATATATATATATATATATATATATATATATATATATATATATACTCGTCATCATCATCATCATCAGCCGTTTGAGTGTCCACTGCAGGACAGGCCTATCCCGACCGAAGTGGGAACGATACAGCCTATGTATCTCTACCAAGTGGCTTAGGCTGTCTGGTAGAGATTGTATGTAGCGTAAGACGTGCTTGTGTGATTGTAGTGTTGGAGTGGCTTTGGATAAGTGTGTGTAGCCTGTTAACCAAGTTTAATCGGCCCACACAAGGCGACTGGGTGCAAGCATATCTTTTAGTACGCGACACTGGTTCAACCACAGCACCCCTTACGTCCGCCAATGCAGTACGTGGCCGAAAGAACGCTCCTAAAGTTTATTAACCTCGTTCTCCCATGAACGAAAACGCACACTCTACAACTCTACCACACCGGCTATATATATATATATATATATATATATATATATATATATATATATATATATATATATAAATATAAAAAGATAGATAGATATAGATATAGATATATAGTGAAAGATTATTAACACACACACACACACACACACACACACACACACACACAGTAAATCAAAGTGTACAAGACACATTTCTCGGCACAAGGAGGAAAAGGAGGAAATGGAAAGAGGAGAAAGTGTTTACATTATATGGCTCGTTTGCCCATATTTCGCGTTCAGATATATCAAGTTGTGAAAATAAATAAGTAAATATATATATATATATATATATATATATATATATATATATATATATATATATATATATATATATATATATATAAATTATTTCCTGTGGCACCCCACAGGATGCATAGGGCCTCAATGAACTCTCTCCACCAATATTTGTCTCTTGCCATCTCCTTCAGGTCCCACCAACACTCCTCTCCTTCTTCTTTTTTCATTGTCCTCAACCAGGTTTCCCTCGGCCTACCTCTACCTCTTCTTTCTCTAGCAGTCCACTCTGGCACATCCTGTATTAAACTACCATCTTTTCTGTATATGTGTCCCAGGCACTTCCAGCGAGACAGTCTCACATATTCATTACTTGGTTCCACTCTCGTAATATCCCTTACTCTTGCATTTGTAACTCTGTCTTGCCACTTTACCCCAAGAATCCTTCTCAGTATTTTATTCTCAAATCCTAATACTTTCTGATCTGTTGCAATCGTACTGTACCATGACTCATGCCCGTAAATTAAAATTGGTCTATCCATGGACTTGTAAATTTTCCCCTTAGTGTGTACCGAAAGCATATTATTATTCCAAACAGATTTCGACATTCCAGCAGCTCGCCAAGCCTGTCTAATCCTCTCCTCAATTCCATTGTTTAATGATCCATTAGATGATACAATCGTTCCCAGATATTTAAAGTTTTCTACATTCTTCACCACATTATTCTCAATTACACAATCGATATGGTTCTCCACGTTCATATTAATAATTTCAGTTTTCCACAATTTATTACCAATCCCATTTTTTCTCCTTCCTCCACCAGACAATTAAGCACCCTCTGCATCTCGTAAATACTTCCGCAAATCAGTACAATATCATCAGCATAGTCCAAATCCATCAGCTTCTTATTTTCTTTCCAGTTAATTCCTGTACCTGTTCTCCTTACAACCTTTTTCATAACATAATCCATAACCAAAACAAACAACAATGGCGAAAGAACTCCTCCTTGAATCACTCCTGACCTAACTTGAAATGGATCATTCAAAGAACCACCCACCATTACCTTACAAAAAGTACCTTCATGCAGGCTTCTAATAATATTTACAAACTTTTCTGGTATACCATAGAATCTCATAATTTTCAACATAGCTCCACGTGAAACACTATCAAACGCCTTTTCAAAATCCACAAAACACATACTAAGTGGCATTTTCATCTCACTAGCTTGTTGCATTAGATGCCTTACAATAAAAATCTGATCACTACAACCTCGACCCTTTCTAAATCCCGCTTGTTCTTCTCTTAAAATTTTATCAATTACTGGCTCTATTCTGTTCAACAAAATGTTGGAAAAGACTTTTGCAACTACAGGTGTCAAAGTTATCCCCCTCCAATTGCCACACACACTTAAATCTCCCTTTTTTGGTATTTTTTTAATCACTCCATTTTTCCATTCTTCTTGAATTCCACCATTATCCCAAGCCACATTAAAAAGTTTCAAAAGCGCATTCATCAACTCGTCATTTTCCACCTTAAGCATTTCAGGGAATATTCCATCCTCTCCTGGGGCCTTAAAATTCTTTAACTCCTTTCTAGATTTTGCTACCTCTTCCAAAGTTATATCCCCTGTTTCTATCCGCAAATCTCTCTCGGCTGGCAAAATGTCCTCTTCAGCTGGGATTGGTCTATTTAGAATAGATTCAAAGTGCTCTTTCCACCTTCCTTTTATATCCAAATCTTTAGTCATCAAATTAACATTTCTATCTCGTACAGGTATTTCCTTCCTTCTCTTTTCAGTCCCAGTTAACTCCTTTATGGCCTGATACGCTGCTCTTGTGCTCTGACCGTCATTTTTACGTAATTTAATTTCTGCCCTTGTCGCCTTTTCATCATATAGTCTCCTCTTATCACGTCTAACGAGTCTTTTTACTTCAGAATGTAAAGTCCAGTACTTTGCTCTAAGTACTTCAACTACCTGGCCATCAACATGTTCTTCACTTCTTAACTTAACCTCTTTCCTTTTCTGAATTGCATTCCATGTTTCATCTGACATCCACTTTTTCCTTCTCGCTTTTCCCTTTTTCTTAATAGTAACCTTAGCACTCTCATGGAAAATCTCTTTTACCTCTCTCCACATTTGATTAATATCATTGTCTTCAGATTCCATCAAAGTCTGCAGGACTAGAAACCTGTTCCTACATTCCCACCGAAACTTTTCCCTCGTGCTCTCATCACTTCTCAGCTCATCCAAATCATAATTATTGCCTCCTGTACAAATACCATTAACGTTTCTCTTAAGTTTTATTTTAATCTTTGACACAACAAGTTGATGATCACTACCTATATCCGCCCCTCTCCTTACGCAAACATCTTGCAAATAACTCTTATGCCTTCTGCTAATTGCAGTGTGGTCAGTCTGGTTACAATATTTACCACATGGTGAAATCCAAGTAGTCTTATCAGCAGACTAAGCCGTTTCCGCAACACATAACACCAGGATTTCTAGGGCAGCGCTATTTACAGACCACCCTGTGTAGTTTTCCTTCTCTCATCCTTTTCTATTTTTTTTATATTTTTTCACTCGATAGCTAAAATAACATGTGCTATTAACTGCTATACAGCTGACTAGCATAACGTACTATACACACATGACGATGATGGTTATGGCGGTGATGATGGTGGTGATGGTGATGATGATGGTGGTGATGGTGATGATGGTGATGGTGATGATTGTGGTGATGGTGATGGTGATGATGGTGGTGATGATGGTGCTGGTGGTGATGGTGATGATGATGATGGTGGCTGTGATGGTGATGATGGTGATGGTGATGGTGATGATGGTGGTGATGGTGGTGGTGGTGATGATGATGGTGATGGCGGTGATGATGATGATGGTGACGACTGTGATGATGGTGATAATGGTAGTGGTGATGAAGGTGATGATGGTGGTGGTGGTGGTGATGGTGATGATGATGACGATGATGATTGTGGTGATGATGATGGTGGTGGTGATTGTGATGGTGATGATGATGATGATGATGGTGATAGCGGTGGTGATGGTGATGATGGTGATGATGGTGATGGTAATGGTGATGATGATGGTGATGATGATGGTGGTGGTGGTGATGGTGATGATGACGACGATGACGACTGACCATGATAAAGGTATCACACTCAGAGTTTGTGTTATGGTGTTAGTGTTTTCTTTTTTCTTTTTTTTTACAAGTATGACGCGTGGAGGTGACTATGTGGAAGTGAGCAGTTAATCACTCACTCCCTCGAACAACCTGGATTGAACCCGCGCTCACTATCCCCAGCACTCTGCTCTACCCACTACGTCACCACCTCAACCATTAATTAGGCCCAGGTGAATGGCAGTGTGGGTATGAAACAGGTGCTTTGATCAAGGGCTCGCCATCTTGCAGCTAATTCGCTACGGATGAGGTGTTACAAGCCTCCTACACCATCTAGAATACGGTCCCATGAATCAGGTGCTTCGAGACAAGTTTGAAGCCTTTTTATGACCCGTCTCTCTGGGGGAAGGGGGGCCAAAAACTATCAGTATATCGATATAAAGACGGCATAGATTAAACTAGCTTCCTTCAACCTCTGTTTCTTCGCCACATTGTTGCATCATTAGCTCTTTTCTATCGCTACTTCAATGGTCACTGCTCCTCTGAACTGTCTCCTTGCATTCCTCCACCTCTACGACGGGCGCTTAGCACCCGTCTAGCAACAAACTCTCATCCTTTTTCTGTCCAGCTCTCCAACGCAAGAGTTAACCGTTACTCCCAGTCCTTCACTTATGCAACAGGTCAACTCTGGAACTGTCTCCCTCTGTCTGTATTTCCTGCTTCCTACGATCTCCAGTCTTTCAAACGCAGTGTGTCCAGGCATCTCGAAATGGGCGGTTCTTGAATTTGGCTCCTTTTTTTTTTTTTTTTTTTTGAAGGAATGGTTTGTGGGCTCTTAGCCTTTGGTTCCTTATTTCTTGCATAAAAAAAAAGCACAACAGAGAATGCTAAAGGTTATAATTGCAACGAAATCGCCAAAGAAGAGGTGTTCGGTTCCATGAATTAGATGCGTCGAGATAAGGTTGAAGCCTCTTTATGACTCGTCTCTCTGGGGTGATCAGTGTGTAGGTATTATTACGGGAGACTAAATGGCATGCCGGAGAGTGCTGAGGGTTAATCTTGCAACGAAATCGCTATTTTTTTTTTTTTTCCTGGCTTATCAACCATTGGGGCCGAAACCCCTGGTTATTAAGGCCGGATATATATATATAAATATATATATATATATATATATATATATATATATATATATATATATATATATATATATATATACATACTGTTACGGAACAGAGAAAGATAATGAACACTTCAAGTGAGAATACTAAAAATCACTACTGTCCCGCAAAGTTCCAGGTTCAAAACAAAAGAGTTAGGTAAAATTACAAGTTAAAGTTTAATGCTCAAACTAACAACAAAACATTCAGGACTCATAAGGATAATGTAATGGCAAAAAACAGGTTAAATATATGGTTAACTGCAATAGCCTCTATTAACACGATATTAGCAAGTGTAAATTTATCTAAGTCAGCCCTGATAAAATGAGAAAACCGGATAATGCTTAGTGAATCCAAGATATATTATTACAGATACAAAATATTATTAATAATGGCTGACACCCAAAACACATGAATCACAAAAACCTCACCAGGCCCACGAATCAACACCCCATGCTATACAGCACAAGAAAAAAAATGTAATAACACTTATACTCAAATTACACAGCTGCTAGATGGTTGGAGACTTCCTGAGCACTCACAATAATAACAACTGTACAGGGAAGGACAGAGATGTGAACAAAATGAAGAATAGATCTAAGTGGCAATTAATGCAGAGACTGAGCTCATTATATAGGGGCTGGCAGAGCTTGATACAACTTGAAAGAAGGACGCGCAAATGAAGCCATAGGGGACAAAGAGTTGACAATCCTGCTCTGAACAACAGAAAGAACGACTTACTCTACTATAAGGGTAGAAGGGGGGAGTGAGGTAGAACACGCTTGTGATCAAACATGCAGCATACTGTACGTTAGAATTACACAAATGATGATGAAATCATAGGCTATGTAACAATACACACACACACACACACACACACACACACACACACACACACTTCCATGCATACATACAGACACACTTTCATGCAAACGTATATATATATATATATATATATATATATATATATATATATATATATATATATATATATATATATATATATATATATATATATATTATAATTTTAATCTTATTTTTTTGTATTTTTATTTTTTTTAATTTTTTATTGGTTTTATATTTTTTATACCTTATATTATAAAGAAAAACTAATCTAAAGACCCTAAAACTAATCACCTAACAGACAAATCACTAACCTATACTAAATCTTACAGAGACAAATAGCTAGACTTACATTAATGGTAAAAATACCTCGACTAACAGAACACCATCGACTGCAGATATGTAATGCCTTTCTACATGACATACCTGCACTCATCACCTGGTGACTGTCAGTCGACGCACAACCTAATATAGGGGACATCAATATATGAAAGGGAACCAGACGAGTCAGGAACATTTCCATATACGTCAGCTGTCGGCCCTAATTAGAATAACTTAAGTAAGATGGTATAATGTATTTACATAATTTGTACAAAAAGTGAAGAACCTCGCCCAACAGACCACCATCGACTGCAAGTGCCCAATACCTTTCTATATTGAACACTTACACTCATCAGCTGGTGACTGTTAGTCGAGGAACGGGGTTTAATGTAGGGGAGAAATCGCTAAGGAAGAGGTGTTACGGTCCCACGAATCACATGCTTCGAGACAAGTTTGAAGCCATTTTACGAGTCGACTCTCTTGGGTGATCTGGGGTAAGGAGGGCAACTTTTAATACCCTCATCAGGAGTTACAACTTGAACTGAACCTCCGTAAAACTCAGTCGCATCGTGGGAGCCTGCATGAAGACGCTCTCAGGGGACTTGTTTTCGAGACCGTCTGAGTTATGCTTGTTCTCGATCTCGTTCACACACACACACACACACACACACACACATATTAAATTTTCCCAGTTCCTCATACATCTCCCACACTCGATCACACACACCTTTCCAGACATATCCGCAGACATACGTTACCCTCATTAACACCTCCCCTCCCATACACTCTCCCCTCCTCCCCTACATATTCCCCGTATTCCCCGCTGTTACCCCCACACCTTCAATCACCCATCCATATACCCCTAGACAGACCATCATCACAAACCCCTCCCCCCACACATTTTCTGGCACTACCACATTCACCACACAGCACTCAAATCCCCTTATACTTCCCCTCACACCTTCTCCTTATCCTGCTCTTCCTCTCCTTATATTCCCTTCACATCCTCCTCACAGACTACCCCAGATATCTCGCAGATCCCCCCACACAGGTCCACTGCCCCACAAACCAACTTCCCCCATACGTTAGCCCCCCCCACTTCCCCCATACTTTAACCCCATACACACCTCACTGTCACCCCATAAACTTCGCCAGGCATCCCCACACGGTTAAATGGGTGGGAGGGTAAACACAGGAAAGAAATTAAGTTTTCGTTTCTCAAACTTTTCGAATTGCACCAGGCCCATCTTTAGTGAGACAGGAACTGGGCTCTGTTTAATACAAAGCCCACACACTCCCTCCCCAACCATTTGCCCTCTCGTCTGTACTCTTCCCTTCCCTCCCTCCCTAGCATACCACCTTTCCCTACTTACGTCTCTCCATTCCCCTCCTCCATGCACAGTTGTTAATAATATCGATCTTCCTCATATTACAACAAATTTGAAACACGTGCACAGAGTTTTGAAAGATTACATCATTAGTTTTCAAGTTTCATTGCTCTGTGGCTCGTTTATTTATTGTAAGGAGGTGATGTTTTTGCCCTCAACTGTATTTCCTTCCCCTCCCCTCCTCCTTCCTCCCTAACTTGATCTTACTTTCTTCCATTCCTTCCTCTACATTTACAATACAACCCCACATACCTCTCAGATTCCCAACACATTCTCACCCCCCCCCCCACTCCTTACTCACGTCACTACTACACACACCGTCACACACTTCTTTCTTCCCGTGCTTTCTCCATCCTCATCCCCCATCACACTTCCCAGCAGCTTCGCACTCTATCCCCATTCTCCAACTCCCCAACACAACGTCACACACTTAACAGGCTTTAACTCATCTCTTTCATATACTTCCACCCCTTCCCCTAAGACACCCCACCTCCTCCTGCCTCAGCCTCATCTCTCCACCTTTGTTTCCCTAGACACTCATTCCTCTCAGTTCCAAGCCCCTATTACCCCCCTCCCGAATCCCCCACTCCTCACAGCTCCCTAAAACTCCCCAGACGTCTCTACTGGTTTCCCCCCCACACACACATCCATCCCCCCTCCACACTCCTTCCCTGTCTCTCCCCATTCCATTTCATTCTCCACATCACCCCAACCCAATGACTCACTCCTTTTAGCGTCCCTACTCTACCCTCCCCTCCACACGCACACTGTTCCCTCCCTCCCCTTTACACCCTCATTCCACCTCATCTCACTCTTTTTCTTCCCACCTCAACTCCCCTACACAATACTACTTCCTCTCTCCTCTCGTTTCCCAGTCCCCCAACTTCTCCCTAACCCCATCCCCACCCTCCCCCACCCCTCCCCCGACGCCTCCCCTACCCCCACAACCTTGTATTTGGAACCCATACCCGTGGAACACACTGCCCTGGCCATTTACGTCGACTTTAAGCCACTCACCCCGATGTCTGTCCTGATGTCAACTTGCGAAGCTGATGTCAAACTGCGGGACCGATATCAAATGGTGTTGATGTCTGCGGAATTTGTCACCTGTGGCTCTGATGTCCAAATAGGGTATCGATGTCTGTATAAACCTAACTTGCGGGGCTCATGTCTCCTGCGGCACTGATGTCAAAATCTGGTGTTGATGTCTCTGTAGATTATTTTTTTTATGCATCTGTTTTTCCTTCCTGTGTTCTGTTATTTAAAAAAAAAAAATGTTACTTGGGGCGCTGATGTCAATTTGTGATCTTGTTGTCAACCTTGGGCCTTTATGCTTGTAAAGATGTCATTTGTGATGTCAGTTTGCAATTCAGAAGTCATCTTGTAGCACTGATGTCACCTTGCGAACCTGATGTCAGCTAGCACGGGTGATATCAACCTAACGATCCTGACTTTGACTTCGATTGTTATGCTAATGTCAACTTGCGGCACTGATGTCAACGTACGGCACTGTGCCAACTGAGGCACTGATGTCAATTTGCGGCACTGACGTCAACTTGCGGCACTGATGTCACTTGCTCATACCCTCAGTTTCCGCATCAACGTACTGCAAGAAGGAACGCATCTCGGCACAAGGCTGCGAAAGAAAAATATCTGGAGTCTGGAGTCTGATCGTGTTTGGCCAAAAAAATGTATGAGGGTCGAGAGAAATATGAAAGAAGTTTAATCTGATCGTATGGGTTGATTGACTGATTGGAGAGTTGACTGGGTGGGACTGGGTAGCAGAGGTTAGGTGTGGGTGGGACAGATTGGGTGTGAGTGAGAGTTGACTGGGTGGGATTGGGTAGCAGAGGTTAGGTATGGGTGGGAGAGGTTGGGTGTGAGTGTGTGTGGACTGGATAGGACTAGGTAGCTGAGGTTGGGTGTGGGTGGGAGAGGTTGGGTGTGTGTGTGTGTGTGTGAGAGAGTTGACTAGGT
>NC_137069.1:40857046-40912046 GCF_032717465.1 Coenobita brevimanus
AGGTGTTGTGTCTGCGAGAATCGAGCAGTGCTAAACATGCTTACACACTCTTAACACTGAGGAAAGCTGACGACAGCGGCCAGTAAGGAGATGATGCAGTTAGCTGTCAGCAGTCCTCTCGTGAACAAAGATCTGGTAACCACACACACATATACACACATACTCACACACAGGCTCCTTAAGCTTTCCATCCATGAGGAACACACGTGACACACCCCTGCTACACCAGATTTTAGGAAAGAGAGCTCAGACGGAGACTAGCCACCGAACAGGCAAGAGAGCAGTAGACAGGCCTCAGAGGAGACAGGTGACGGGAGAAGGGCTTTGCAATTTGAGAGAGAGACAGATAGCGAGACAGGGAGGTAGCTACACGGGACTTATACTTTGTTCCGTGTGAAAGACTTGTTAATGTTCCCAAGACAAATGTCATTTATGACATTTGGTAGCAGCGAACGTATACGAACCTCGTCTACGAATCAACATTAAATTCCTACAAAATATCAAGATTGAAAACAACCAACAACATCAGCTCCTGACAGTATTCTCTCCATCCAGCCCCCTCCGTCTCCCAGATCATTACGCTGATGCAGAGGTCAAGAGATCACTCGACGCCTTGCAAGTAGCTTAACGACAAACCAGCAAATCTACGGACATCGTCTCCGAATTAAAAGCAAATTTCTACAAAAGCAACCGAGACTACAAGATTAGCTTCAGTTCTACATTGAATCCTACAAAATACAGCCTACAGTGCAAATAGTCTACAAGTCTACGACGAATCAGCGAACTACAGCCATCTACAATCAACTACAATTAACAACTCTACGTCGTCTGTATAATCTTCTACATGCACCTACAAGTAGCGGCAGTCTTCATCCCACAACGAGTAAATCACTAGAGAAAAGGACCGAGAAAACATCGACATAGAAAAACGGAACAAACAAACGAAGAGTGAGACACGACTCATAACTCATCTTACTCGCTCATCTTCACTCAAGTTACTCATCGCTACTCATTCACTCACCACAGCTACCAGTGTGGGAAGTTGAGGTCATCATGCGTGCTTGCTGAACAGACGCCACGTCAGTCAACACACCACCTGCAACACCACTCACACCATTTCCCACCACGGTAAAAATTAGTGAGTTACATAGTTACTTCATTTATACAATACACAGTGATAGACAATAAGCTTCTGCACAAACATATAAAACGTACTGTATAGTTACAACTTAAATTCATATACCTACTTCAATTATCTTCATAATTCAATCATTAAATACTTGCACCAACAATAAATATTCTACACTGTATATATTCATTCATTTATTATAACATTTATTTACTGTCAACGAGTGTTACCATTTATACCTACATAAAATACGTGTTTCATACATACAGCTATATATTATTACATCTACAAGTAATAAAGAAAATATACCATCACAGTTACTCAGTGAGCAATTAAAAGAACTGCATTAAACATTTATTAATTAAAGCTACCTAGTGGAAACATATAAATTAAGTTACAAGGTAAACTAGAGAAAAAAAAAAAAAAAATGGCCAACACAAATGCCGTTAGCAAGAGTGAACATCTTCAACACAATCGTGAAGACAATGATTTCCACACAGTGCTGACACACATATTACCCACGATAGGTACAGGTGAACAATTGGTCAGTGTGTATAGTTAATACTGTATATAGTGTATATATTTTTTATATAAAATAACAAAATATGGGACTATATAATATCGTTTTCAATAATATCTGTGCAATATAAACTAAACTTTAAAAAAGTATCTCAAGGAAATTAACCAGTAATTATGTAACCATGAACAACATGGAAAAAAGCGTACGCAAGCAAAGAGAAACAAACTATAGAAAATCAATACAAAAAAAAAAAAAAAAAGAGAAAAGAAAGAAAGAAAGAAAAGTAAGAAAGAAAAAAGAGAAATAGAGTAAGATCACATAACAAACAAATGAAAATAAGTGTAAGTGTTACTACATATGCCAAAATACCACAAAAACTACAAACAAAAAAGCAAATTGTGTCTCCACAAACAAGTGGCATGACACATCATCACTATCATCGACCGCAGCATATGTTAGGACTGCAGTTATTACAATTATGTTACACTTATTACAATTATGTAACGACAAACGATTGCATTATGTTACACTAACTACAATTATGTACCCACAAACGATATGTAACAATTATGTAACGACAAACGATTGCATTATGTTACACTAACTACAATTATGTACCTACAAACGATATGTAACAATTATGTAACGACAAACGATTGCATTATGTTACACTTTGCCAATTATGTAACAGTTGCATTAACAAGATGTAACTTTTATGTAACTTTAACTACAATTATGTACCTACAAACGATATGTAACAATTATGTAACGGCAAAACAGTTGCATTAACAAGATGTAACTTTTATGTAACTTTAACTACAATTATAAGGCCAAGACACTTATGTAAGAGTTGCATTAACAAATGTAACTACAATTATAAGGCCAACACAATTATGCATTAACACAATATAAGTCATACAATTATAGCACAATTCTGTATTACCAGTATCATCATACAAGTTAGGTGAAATATTAGACATTACGAAAGTGATAACTCAAATATGTAATGTATAACCTAGCAGTATCACCATTGCACAATTATATGCGTACGTCTGTTGTACATGCACGTCTTACAAAGTGTTATACAACAACCATTGCATTATTTCAAATATGTATACAACTTATTTAAAATGTAATATTACTGAATAATCACTATTTACTATGAATAATATATGTATACAATATTCATACAATTATGTTACTTTACAATATTATGTATTTCACTTAATTAGCTTATAAGTTCATTATAATGTGTATGTAGTATGTATTAATATATTATAACTATTAAATGTCGATGGTACGCCATTTTCGCGCGGCCGAGCAAATGTAGGACTACATAATAGATAGATAGATAAATAGATAGATAGAGAGACAGATAGAAGCAGGGAGTCAGATGATGAGAAGGTGTTGTGTCTGCGAGAATCGAGCAGTGCTAAACATGCTTACACACTCTTAACACTGAGGAAAGCTGACGACAGCGGCCAGTAAGGAGATGATGCAGTTAGCTGTCAGCAGTCCTCTCGTGAACAAAGATCTGGTAACCACACACACATATACACACATACACACAGGCTCCTTAAGCTTTCCATCCATGAGGAACACACGTGACACACCCCTGCTACACCAGATTTTAGGAAAGAGAGTTTAGAAGGAGACAAGCGACCCTAGAGAGAGGTCGAGACGGAGATTAGCCTTAGAACAGAGAGAGAGAGAGATAGCGAGACAGGGAGGTAGCTACCCGGGACTTATACTCGTTCCGTGTGAGGGACCTGTTTAATATTTCCAAGACAAATAAAAATAGTCCCATACTATTCTTTACCTCTCCTGTCACTACATGACATTTGGTGGGGAAGCTACTACAAGATATAAAAGCCGCTCGACCACAAGTCTAAAATATACTTCTCTACAAGTAACTACAAAGTCTTTATGACATGTGTGTGTGTGTGTGTGTGTGTGTGTGTGTGTGTGTGTGTGTGTGTGTGTTATTTCTCAATCGGCCAGTGTGTTTCGTGCTTTGGGGGGCATGTTTGTTTAGGACTTTCTCACAATAACAAACACAGACCATAACAAACAGACATGCAAAACACACACACACACACACACACACACACTCTTCCTCCTTCCTACCTTCTTACCTCACCTTCCTTTGTTTAGTACTTTCTCACAATAACAAACACAGACCATAACAAACAGACATGCAAAACACACACACACACACACACACACACACACACACACACACACACACACACACTCTTCCTCCTTCCTACCTTCTGACCTCACCTTCCACAGCCTCCCACGGCGTCTTTGTGCTCCCTTCAGAATCACGACCACTACAGGTGTTCTGAAACACAGGTGAGCCCGACAGGTGAGGGGGGACAGGGTGTTTTCAATATCTCTGCCATATACCAAAATTTTCTTTCCATGACACATCTTCCCTGCGGTGAGAGAAATGCTGTTACAGTATACATCTAAAGAATTTGCAGAAGAGGAAAGAATACATTTTTAAAAATCTTATTTTATGTGTGGTGAGGTTTTGGGGTTTTGTTCCTCAGATGAGTGTAAGAGAGAGAGAGAGAGAGAGAGAGAGAGAGATTATGAATATTATTTAATCTCTTCAGCTTCTCACTTCCTCTACTGACCTACGTGAAATAATCTGCAGTAAGGACGAAAATCTGGGCCAAGTTAGAGAAAAAATAGACCCAGTAGGTTTTAATAGTATTGTCCTATTCTGCCTCTGAGCTACGTGAAATAAGCTGAAAAGGACGAAAATCTGGGCCAAGTTAGAGAGAGAGAGAGAGAGAGAGAGAGAGAGAGAGTGTGTGTGTATTCACTAGACTTTCTTTAACTCTAATAGTTCTCCTTATATTGAAGCGTATGGTAGCTCCCTATTTTTTAGGAAAGGTGGTATGGCGTAGAATATGTCTCAAAGTGAAGTCAGATTCGCTATTATATAACTGAGGAGGAGAGGGAGGCCGAGGATGAGATGGAGATATGGGGTGTTGAGATATATGAGAAGGGGATGTGAGCTGGGGAGTGGGAAGGCAGACAAATGACGGGGGACAGGACGACATGGAGGCGTTTTGTCTGAGGCCACCGTAATCAGGAATAAGGCTTCTGACTGTAGATAGATGCATAGATAGATAGTTAGGATAGATAGATAGGTAAGTAAATAGACACAGAGAGGCAGCTACGATTCGTCTGTGGTTATTAAATTCAATCAGTCTGCCTGTCATATCACAAGTGAAAATCAACAGTAAGGTTAAACACCATCTACCTTAGCCATGCGCTTCAGAAATTACCTTAAGAATTTTGGCTAGTCTTTCTCTTCATAAATTAATACTCATTCGCTTCGAAGATGATTTTTTTTTTTTTTTAATATTATTGCCACCGCTTGACAGTTATATTAATCTAAACCCCTTCATTCCGACAGAGTATATTTTTTCCATTTATTCTTGCAACTTTTAGACGATTTTAACGTTGGGAAGGTCATTAAAAAGCCAATGATTAGTGAGGTATAAATCAATCCTCTCCAGTTTGATAGATCTCCACCGTGCCACAAAAAGTCATCTAGCGGTAACACTGATAGGAGATAACAGTGCATTATCAGGGTGATGTGACTGAGGGAGACGTGTGGAGGTGAAAGGAATTACTGAAACCCGTCTATAAAAATCCATCCAGTTTCTTAAGTCTATCCTGAGCTGAAGAAGATCATCTATCTATTTATCTATCTATAGCCCAACGCCCTAATCCCGCAAAGGGTGGCCACTGACAAAACGCCTCCAAGTCGCTCTGTCAGCCACCATTTGACTACCCTCCCCCCAACTCACTCCCCCCTCCCTCATATACCTCTCAACTCCATCCCTCCACCTCATCCTCGGTCTACCCCTCCCTCGCCCTCCCTCCAACTCACCTACATACACCCTGTTAGTCAGTCGTTCATTCTCCATTCTCTCCACATGCCCAAACCACCTCAGTGTATTTCTCCTAATCTTCTCAACCGCATCCACATCCACCCCACAGCGTTCTTTCACTTATTCATTCGTCAACCTGTCCCTCCATTTCACTTCACATGCTCCTCTCAAGTAACTCATTTCCACTGCTCTCACTCTTGACTTGTTCCCCTCTTGCGAGGTCCACGCCTCGCTTCCATACGTCAGGGTAGGGATCACAATACTATCATGCAGTGACTTCTTAATTTCCATACTCACCTCCCTATTTCTCATCACTGCTTTTAGTGAACCAACAACCTTCCTTCCCTGGTGTACCCTTTCATGCACTTCATCCCCCCAAAGTTCCATCCTTACTCATCACACTACCCAAGTACTTGAATGCACTCACATTCTCCATATCCTCACCATCCAACCTCACTGTACATTCTGTGACTTCATTCCTCTCAAATACCATAACTTTACTTTTGTTTACATTGACTTTCAGCTTCCTCCTCCTACACACTGTCCCAAATTCATTCACCAAACCTTGCAACTCCCATTCATCTTCACTCAATAATACTGTATCATCAGCAAACAGCAACACCGGAATCTTCCAAATCTCACCCTCATTCATTAGAGCCACCCCCACATCCACTGCCCTACCTTGCACCTCCTTTACAACCCCATCCATGTATATATTAAACAGCCATGGAGATATCACACAACCCTGTTTCAGTCCCACACTGAGATCAAAGAACTCACTCAGCTCACCATCCACTCGCACTGTAGCCCTAGCTCCTTCGTACATACTCTTCACAGCATTCAACAATTTCCCCTCCACTCCATGTATTCTTATACCTTCCACATACCTTGTCTATCTATTCTGTCATAAGCTTTCTCCAAGTCCATGAAGGCAGCATACACTTTCTTTCCCTTCTCTAGATACTTCTCCACCAAACATCGTAGAACAAATATCTGATCTACACACCCTTTTCCCTTCCTAAATCCCCCTTGTTCTTCTCCAATTAGCTCCTCTGTCATATGCCTAACCCTATCAATGAGTATTCTACCATATATTTTACCAGTCACACTAAAAAGGCAAATACCCCTATGGTTACCACATATTTCTCTCTCCCCTTTTCCTTTGTATAAAGGAACAATTATACCTGATTTCCAGTCCTCTGGAACCCTTCCCTCTTCCCAAGCCAATCTACACAACTTCCATATCCACTCCGCAACAATCTCACCCCCATACCTCAGCATTTCACCACACACTCCGTCAATTCCTGGGGCCTTTCCCAACTTGATCTTCTTCATTGCTTCCACTACTTCTTCCCTACTGATCTCTTCCTCCCTCCTCTCATCTCTTCTTCTCCCAGCCATTCCCCAGCCACTTATATTCGCACTACTCTTACTTTCTACATTCAACAAATCCTCAAAGTGCTCCTTCCATCTCAATTTCTCTCTCTTCTCCGCCAACAATCTATTATTCCTATCTTTCACTCCCCTACTATTTCCCGTTTCACACTGTCTTACCTTCTTTACTTCCTTCCAAAACAATTTCTTACTCTCCCTGCATTTCACACTCAGATTCCTCCCAAACTCTTCATCCACTTTCTTCTTACTCTCCTTCACCAGTCTCTTCACCTCCCTTCTCCTGCTTACATATACCTCTCTCTTCTCTCTCTCATCTTCTCCCTAACCTCTGCTCGCTAACCATTCATTACGTGCCATCTTCTTTTGTTCCACAGCTCGTTTCACCTCATCATTCCACC
This sequence comes from Coenobita brevimanus, assembly GCF_032717465.1. Classification (NCBI taxonomy): domain Eukaryota; kingdom Metazoa; phylum Arthropoda; class Malacostraca; order Decapoda; family Coenobitidae; genus Coenobita; species Coenobita brevimanus. Next base: position 40,864,403 of record NC_137069.1, read on the forward strand.
ATGCTGTCCTTTGCACACCCTTGCATCTCCTCCTCACTCCATAAACCACCTCACACGCAGCACCTATCTCTTCTGTGAATATCTTACATACATCTTCCACTCCTTCCATCTGCTCTAGCTCATACCTTCCCAATCTTTCGTCCACTATGCTCTTATACTCTGCCATTTTCTCACTCTCTTGCAATTTCTCCATTATTGTCGAGGAGCTTTTTCCTCCTGTCTTCCCCTTCGTCTCCTCAACCATTTCCTTTGCAGCTCTACCTTGGCCATCACTAAGTGATGGTCAGAGACTCCATTCCCCCACCCTCTCCACACTCTTGCATCCAGCAGTTGTCTTCTCATTCGCTCATCCACACACACGTAGTCTATCATTGCCTTTCGTTCAACAAGCTCACCATCCATCCTCCTCATTACTCTCCATGTATACCGGTGGATCATCTTATGGCGAAAGTAGGTGTTGGCTATTGCCAACCCCTTACCAGCACAGATATCCACCAAAGCACTACCATTCCCATCTACTTCAGCTGGCACACCCCACTGACCAACCACTCCATCCACTCGTCCATTCCCAACTTTGCCATTCATGTCTCCAATCAAAAACACTCTTTCGCTCCTCTCAAATCTGTCCATACATGCTTCTACTCTCGCTCAAAACTCATCTTTCACTCTTGCCACTCGGTCCTCTGCAGAGCATACACACATACAATCGCCCACGCTTATATACCTACTTTCATCCTCACCCATACAATCCTTGCACCCACTGTTCCATACTCTCTTATATTCTCCTTCCACTTCTTGCTTATCATCAGACATGCTCCCTCATCTGGGGAGAAATTAAAAACAAAAATCGTCATCCAATTCTTGAGTTGAGTAGAGGGAAATAATTCAAATATATCCGTGACTCAGATCTCGTAAGTAATTACCATTTTCTTTGTAGGCTTACCTTTATATAGAGTCACCTTCACACACCTGTAATTAAGGTAATGCTCTCGTATGCTGGAGCACTCACTGCCTCATTCACGTCCATATATTTCCTTAGTTACATATTGATATACACAAACTGCCAGACACATTTCCTAACAAACACACACACACACACACAACACGGCAGGAATGTTACCAATTACACAGGGTGCTCAAAAATAGAGGAAATGTAGCGGTTCAGCCTGGTCGTGATTCATGATACGTTGTTCATGATTCGTTGTTCGTGATTCTTAATTCGTTGTTCGTTATTCGTGATTCGTAGTTCGTGATTCGCTGTTCGTGAATCGTTGTTCGTGATTCGCTATTCGTCATTCGTTTTTCGTGAGTCGCTGTTCGTGAGTCGCTGTTCATGATTCGTCGTTCGTGATTCGTCGTTCGTGATTCGTTGTTCCCGATTCGTTGTCCGTGATTCGTAGTTTGTGATTCGTTGTTCGTAGGTTGTGGACCGTCCTTCTTTCGTTATTTTAGGTCTATTATATGATCCATGATTCGTAATATATATGGCTTTTAATACATGATTCGTGGTTGATGCTGGAGAGAGGGGCACCTTCACGTGGTGGCACCGATTTTGCAGTGTGGTGGAGCTGCCTGGCCATATAAGCATCTAATTCCTTCTCTGTCCTATGCAAGGTGGATGGTGGACTGCAGTACAAGGGGAGTTTCAGCCTGCAGTCCACTGGGTTCATGTACAGGTGAGCTTGAGATTAGAACAACAACAACAACAAAAAATACAACAACTACTGCTGCTGCTGCTGCTGCTACTGTTACTACGACTGCTACTGCTGCTGTTACTGCCGCTGCTATTTTTACTACTACTGCTTCTACTACTACTACTACTACCACTACTACTGCTACTACTACGACGACGACGACTACCACTACGACTACACTACTACTACCACAACTACTACATCAGAATCGTGAACATTTCAACAGTAGACCCCTAAAAATACATAACACGGAGACATAGACTTTTAAAGCATCCTGATAATTAATAGAGCAGTTTAGAATGACACTCGACCAGAGTGACTGGAGTTCTGTTACACTCAAAGCTGTAGGGAAAAAAATCTCACCAGTGATATTCAAGCGGGTAGGAAGGTGTGATGTCCTTTCATTTCTCCGCAGTTTGAGACGTGTAAAAAGAATAAACTCAAATATTTTTACTGCATATTTGGACTATAAGTTTTACAGAATTTAACCAATGAATAAAATGAAAATATGGGAACGCAGAGACCTAAAAAAAAAAAAAATAAAATAAAATAAAAATTGGATGATTAGTGAAGTTGCATGGAATCTGCCTTTGTAAATACAGGGTAGACTATTATTCAGATCAGTTTCCAGTAATCCCAACAAACAAGATCCATTAAAATAAAGTGAAAATTCGAATAGGTATAGATTTGAAAGAGTCCCGGATTAATAGGATGTGGTTGAAGCAAATCCTAAATCGCCAATCACTGGTTTGAATATTTTGCCACAACTGTACAGGCATAAGCAAAAGTTAGACGACACATCTCTGCTGGGTGTGGGGATGGAAGGTCTATCTATCTATTTATCCATCTACCTATAGCCAGACGCGTTCATCCCGTAAGGGGTGGCCACAAACAAATCCCTTCCATGTTGCCCTGTCCCCTGCCATTTAGCTACCCTACTCCCAGCTCGCACACCCCTCTCTCATATACCTCTCCACTCCACCCCTCCATCTCATCCTCGGTCACCTCCTACCTACCTCTCTCCCTATCCACCTCACTCACATACACTCTTCTCGTTAGTCTCTCACTTTCCATCCTCTGGAAGATGCTACATGAATTATTTTTTTATGATCACGATATGAGACGCACAGCAAAAGAGGACGAGAAGGATACACTCTGTCGTTTGGGGGGGAATGAGGAATATAGAGGGGAGGACACACTACTGGCAATGAAGGCTGACTTTTGACCATGGCTGTTGTTACATAGCCTATGATTTCATCATCCTTTGTGTAATTCTAACGTACAGTGTGCTGCATGTTTGATCACGAGCGTGTTCTACCTCACTCCCCCCCTCTTCCCTTATAGTAGAGTAAGTCGTTCTTTCTGTTGTTCAGAGCAGGATTGTCAACTCTTTGTCCCCATGGCTTCATTTGCGCGTCCTTCTTACAAGTTGTATCAAGCTCTGCCGGCCCCTATATAATGAGCTCAGTCTCTGTGTTATTGCCACTTAGATCTACTCCTCATTTTGTTCACATCTCTGTCCTCCCCTGTACAGTTGTTATTATTGTGAATGCTCAGGAAGTCTCCAACCATCTAGCAGCTGTGTAATTTGAGTATAAGTGATATTGCATTTTTTCTTGTACTGTGTAGCATCAGGTGTTAATTCTTAGGCCTGGTGAGGTTTTTGTGATTAATGTAAGGTTATGTCAGCCAATTGTTAATAATAGTTTGTATCTGTAATAATTTATCTTGCAATAACTGAGCATTATCCAGTGTATTGTCATTTTATCAGGGCTGACTTAGATAAATTTGCACTTGCTAATTTCGTGTTAATAGAGGCTATTGCAGTTAACCATATATTTAACCTGTTTTTGCCATTACATTATCCTTATGAGTCCTGAATGTTTTGTTGTTAGTTTGAGCATTAAACTTTAATTTGTAATTTTACCTAACTCTTTTGATTTGAACCTGGAACTTTACGGGACAGTAGTGATTTTTAGTATTCTCACTTAAAGTGTGCATTATCTTTCTCTGTTCCGTAACATAAATTTGGCGACCTCTTATCAGGATATTCAGGATATTATCATAAGGATATTGCTTGATATTTTGTGACTGTGATTTATTCATGATGTCTGCTATTACTACGCTTGATGAAGCCAAAGATTTTTTGTCAAATGTGCAAACAGTGTTGGATGTAGAAAACAGAACAAAGAATGAACTTAAGCTTGTTGCTCAACAGTTGGGAATTGCTGTTCGCTCTCATCATTCTAAAGATCAAATTGTTGACATGATTAATGAAAGCTTGTTTAATGTAACTCCTCCAAATGAGCGAACGCAGATTGAATTAGCTAAGTTACAGCTAGCCCTGCAGGAGGCTCGTGTTAAGGAGGCTGAATTTCAGGCAAATGCTAAGGAGGCTGAGTTTCAGGCACAAGTTGAACTTGCTAGGATTCAGGCAGACCATGAGTATCGCATGAAACAAGGTGGAACTGGATCATCTAGTTCTGATGATTTTGATGTGGCTAAAAATGTTAAACTTGTCCCTCCTTTTAATGAATCTGATTTAACAAAGTATTTTCAGTTGTTTGAGAGGGTAGATACAGGTTTTAATTGGTCCAAAAAGTATTGGCCAGTACTCCTTCAAACTGTTCTCACCGGTAAAGCTCAAGTAACTTATGCATCTTTGCCTCAGGATCAATGTGATAATTATGATGTAGTTAAGAGCTTGATTCTTAAGGCCTATGAGCTTGTTCCTGAAGCCTATAGAGTAAAATTTAGGACAACTTATAAGCAAGATAAGCAATCCCATGTTGAGTATGCAAAAATCAAAGAAGATCTGTTAGAGCAGTGGTTAAATTCTAAGAATGTGGATTCTGATTTTGACAAATTTAAGCAGATGATTTTGCTGGAGGACTTCAAAAGGTGTGTTAATAAAGATGTAAGCCTATATCTTGATGAGAGAAGAATAGATAATTTGTCTGATGCTGCAGTTTTAGCTGATGAAAATGTTCTCACTCACAAGAGATATTCTAGAGAAAAAAGGAAAGCTGAGAGTAAGTACGTTGCCTCTACTCAGAGTACAGGTAACAGGAAAGAGAATAAAGATGATGTTTCTCAGGAAGTAAATACCAGCTTCACCTCTAGATTTCAGAAAATTAAATGTACTTATTGTAGTAAGCTTGGTCATACTACGGAGAAATGTTTCAGGAGACAGCGTGATGTGAACAAAAAGGAGTCTTTAAATATTCAGTCAATTGGTCTAGTGTCCACCCTTGAGAGTTCCCAGAATTCTTTAACTGAGTTAACTGAACCTGCTTTGAGGGGTAAATTAAATCCTCATGATGAAGCTCCTTTTTTGAGCAGTAACGTGGGTGACACTCTCAAGAGTTCATGTGCTAATTTCCTGTCTGATGGTTTTGTCAGTCCTCTGGACAGTAATGACAGGAAATCAGTTAAAATATATCGTGATACAGGTGCTTGCCAATCCCTTATGCTGACCAGTGTTCTAGGCTCTAATGTTAATTCCTCTAATGAAACTGTAATCTTACAAGGTGTAGGGAATAATTACTTCTCTGTCCCTCTGTGCAGAGTGAATTTAGAGTCTGGTTTTGTTAATGATTCTGTTATGGTTGGGTTGATTGAGACACTCCCAATGTCAGGTGTAACTTTCTTACTTGGAAATGATATTGGTGGAAGTCAAGTGTGTCCAGCTCCTCAGTTGTCTAGTGAGCCAGTGACTGCGACCCAGGATTGTGATGTCCCTGATGTGTTCCCTGCATGTGCTGTCACTAGGGCTAAGTCTAAAGTTACTGGTGACTTAGAGGATAATGATGATGATGATGTTATCCTAGCTGACACTTTTCTTGCTAATTTGGACCACTCACCAGATGAGGCAGTACCCCGTAGTGTTGATAATATGTCTCGTCAAGAGTTGGTTGAGTTGCAGGTTGCTGACCCTGAGTTGAAAGGTCTAGCTAACTCTGCTTGCAGTGAGGAAGAGTCAGCTGGTGCTTCTACTTGTTATTATATAAAGTCAGGAGTACTTATGAGGAAGTGGAGACCCCCAACAGCATCAACCAACTGTGAATGGGAGGTTGTACATCAAGTTGTCATCCCTCGTGTTTGTAGGCAGGATATCATTAGAGTGGCTCATGATTCCAGTTTGGCAGGACACCTTGGAGTGAGGAAGACTGTGGCACGCATTTTGAAACACTTCTACTGGCCAGGTATCTTCAGGGATGTTTCCTGGTATTGTAAGTCTTGTCACACCTGTCAAGTTGTGGGGAAGTGTAATCAGACCGAAAACGTTGCACCTCTAGTTTCCATTCCTCCTTTTGAGGCGCCATTCACCCGTGTGTTGGTGGATATTGTGGGCCCTCTTCCTAAGACTTCTTCAGGATTTTCTTATGTGTTGACCCTGATTGATATGGCTACTCGTTATCCTGAAGCCATTCCACTTAGAAATATCTCAGCAAAGAACGTGGTTAAGGAAATGCTAGGGTTCTTCACAAAGTTTGGTCTGCCCAAGGAGGTACAGTCAGACCGGGGAAGTAATTTCATGTCAAATGTTTTCAAGCAGTCTCTGAAAGAGATGGGCATCACCCAGATCATGTCTTCAGCTTACCATCCCCAGACCCAAGGAGCGTCGGAGAGATATCATCAAACACTCAAATCGATGCTCAAGAAATACTGTTTGGAACATCAGAAAGACTGGGATAAAGGTCTTCCATTTGTTGTATTTGCCGCAAGAGAATCTCCAAATGAATCACTGGGCTTCTCACCTTTTGAACTACTGTTTGGCCATGAAGTAAGAGGACCCCTTAAGCTACTCAAGGAATGCTGGCTGTCGGAGGAAGATGACGTCAACCTGCTGGAGTATGTGATGAAGTTCAAAGAACGGCTGTCCACTGCTTTACAGCTGGCGAGAGAGAATTTAGGAGCTGCTCAGAAGATGAGGACTTGGTATGATAAGAAGTCCAGGTTACGCCACTTTCAGCCAGGAGATCAGGTTTTGATTCTGCTACCGGTGCATGAGCAACCTCTTCAAGCCAAGTTTAGTGGTCCTTATTTCGTGGAGAAGAAACTCAGTGATGTCAACTATGTCATCGCCACACCAGATCGTAGAAAGAACAAGCAACTTTGTCACATCAACATGCTAAAGTTATATCACAGGCGGGACGAAAATAACCCAGTCTGCACTGTAGCTGTTCCACCCGAGTCTGAAAGTGACAAGATCGGAAAGGCTAGGTACCTAAGTAAGTTTGATTTGTTAAAGGGATACTGGCAAGTACCTATGACTGAACGTGCTAGTGAGATCTCATGTTTTGTAACACTCGGAAAGACTTTTGCATGTTCTGTAATGCCATATGGTATGAAGAATGCACCAGCCACATTTCAGAAACTCATGAATGTTGTAACAGAGGGTTAGGTAGGGTGTGTTGTTTATATTGATGATGTATTAATCTTCAGTGACAACTGGAAAGATCACCTATGCCATGTCAGTAAATTTCTTGAGCGTTTGGTTCAGGCTAATCTTGTAGCTAATTTATCAAAGTGTGAGTTTGGTCAAGCTAAAGTTCAGTACCTTGGGTACGTAATTGGTGATGGACATGTTGCACCACCAGGAGCTAAGGTTCAGGTTATAAGTGATCTTCCCAGACCTAAAAGTAGGAAAGAGCTACAAAGATTTTTGGGAATGGTAGGTTATTACAGGAGATTTGTTCTTAACTTTTCAATTCTTGTATCACCACTTACAGACCTACTGAAAAAGGGAGTTAAATTTGTCTGGACCGATAACTGTGAATCCTCTTTCAGCAAACTTAAAGCTATCCTATTAAGTCAGCCAGTGCTCGCTGCTCCAAATTTTGCTAAGCCTTTTAAGATGGCTGTTGATGCAAGTGATACAGGAGCTGGGGCTGTTTTGCTGCAAGAGGATGATCAGGGTATTGAATACCCTGTATCTTATTACAGTAAGAAGTTCACTCCACCTCAAAAGAACTACTCAACTATTGAGAAATAGCTTTTGGCCTTGATTTTGGGTTTACAGCTTTTTTCATTTTATTTGTGTTCTGGTTTTGACCCCATAGTCATTTATACCGATCATAACCCACTGAAATTCCTTAGTAAGTTTACAGATAAAAATCAGAGATTGACAAGATGGAGTCTACCTCCTCAGGAGTATTCATTAGACCTACAACATGTCAAGGGGAAAGAAAATGTTATTGCAGATTGCTTATCTAGACTTTAGACAGATTGTTTTAGAGTAATAAGAAATTTCCTTTGTAAATTTCTTTTTCTTTGTGGGGAGGTGTTACATAGCCTATGATTTCATCATCCTTTGTGTAATTCTAACGTACAGTGTGCTGCATGTTTGATCACGAGCGTGTTCTACCTCACTCCCCCCCTCTTCCCTTATAATAGAGTAAGTCGTTCTTTCTGTTGTTCAGAGCAGGATTGTCAACTCTTTGTCCCCATGGCTTCATTTGCGCGTCCTTCTTACAAGTTGTATCAAGCTCTGCCGGCCCCTATATAATGAGCTCAGTCTCTGTGTTATTGCCACTTAGATCTACTCCTCATTTTGTTCACATCTCTGTCCTCCCCTGTACAGTTGTTATTATTGTGAATGCTCAGGAAGTCTCCAACCATCTAGCAGCTGTGTAATTTGAGTATAAGTGATATTGCATTTTTTCTTGTACTGTGTAGCATCAGGTGTTAATTCTTAGGCCTGGTGAGGTTTTTGTGATTAATGTAAGGTTATGTCAGCCAATTGTTAATAATAGTTTGTATCTGTAATAATTTATCTTGCAATAACTGAGCATTATCCAGTGTATTGTCATTTTATCAGGGCTGACTTAGATAAATTTGCACTTGCTAATTTCGTGTTAATAGAGGCTATTGCAGTTAACCATATATTTAACCTGTTTTTGCCATTACATTATCCTTATGAGTCCTGAATGTTTTGTTGTTAGTTTGAGCATTAAACTTTAACTTGTAATTTTACCTAACTCTTTTGTTTTGAACCTGGAACTTTACGGGACAGCAGTGATTTTTAGTATTCTCACTTAACGTGTGCATTATCTTTCTCTGTTCCGTAACACTGTGCATCAGAACAAAGGGGATGCATAAAACTTTGTGTGAATGAGAGACCGCACAGATTTTGAAATATGGCTCCCACATCATTACGGGAAATCCATTGTGGTGTTAATGTTAGTGGCGTATGTGTGAACTCGATTGGGAGAAAATCATGGGGTTAGCTAGGAGAATATAGAGTTGTTGTAGAGTTTAGAGCATGAAAATTAATTTAGGCAATATACGGTATCCGCACCAGCGGTCATATGCTGACTCTGCTGACTATAATCCCCTTGAGTCAGTACCAGTTCAATCCCAGAGTTGTCCTGACTATCAAAAGGTTAAGCTTGATATATACGAATCTGTAAAAATTGAAGAAAATTCTGGCATGCATAGATTTTGAGAAGCATCCTGGTTAAAAACTCCTTCATCATTAGAGTGAAATCCATTGAAATATAAATGTGACTGCTGAGGCACATCATCTCTCTCTCTCTCTCTCTCTCTCTCTCTCTCTCTCTCTCTCTCTCTCTCTCTCATCATGAACCACCACAATACATGTCAAACTTTAATGGCTCCGGGGCAATCATGAATGCTTTACCCACTGTCCAGCTGGTTCTGTTGTCATCTTTGTGTCCTGGCTTGCAATTGCTCCCTTCAACATACGGGTATATACCGGTATGTGTAGGTGGGGGCACTCACCATCCACTCACTCAATGTAGTGCTGCTCTCGGGTGTCTGCTCTTTCCTCTCCTCCATCGTTCTTTCCTTCCATCCCCTTCTGTCTTTCTTTCCTTCATTCTTTCCTTGTCTTTCTGCCTGCAGGTGACTTTACACTCCCTCTTCTGTCTTTCATTCCTTCAATCTTTCCTCTTCCTTCTGCCTGTGGGTGACTCTACACTGAGTGACATGCCAAATGGTTTCCTGTACACCAGGAAACCATTTACTACGCTGGGTGGTAACCATATAAGCAAATTTTGGCGCCTGGTGGTTTAGTGGGTAATTATTGTGCTCCAGTCGGATTGAGCCGTTGAAGGTTTATATCCAAGGGGTGACTGGGGTTTATTGCTCACTTAATGCCACTCAGGGATGAGTGAGGTTGGTCACTCTCATCTTAAATGTCAGGACCAACTGCGTAGTCCCGGGCTTCTACGCTCCTCATGGGGCAACGTAGGATTGGATGATGGATGGATGGATGGATGGATTAATATTATGGTTAACTATCACACACACACACACACACACACACACACACACACACACACACACACACACACAGCTAACTCTCTCTCTCTCTCTCTCTCTCTCTCTCTCTCTCTCTCTCTGTATAATATTTGCCTTAGTTTCTTGTCATCCTGTCTTATCTCTCTATCGTTTAGCAGTTCAGTGACAGCATGACGTAGCTTATAGCGTACCACATTTTTTCCATATATGCACGGAAAAGCGTAACATTAAAAACTAGAATGGCACTCAATAGAGCGCATATCTCCGCCAAGGCTCAACATGCAGTTCCTTTTAAGTCAGTCAAGTCTAATCCAGTATCAAACTCATAACCTTATAAGTTGTAACACCCTCGCCAAACTGTACACATTCGTAGATACCAACCTAAATATACCTGATTTTTAAAATCAAGATCCATGCAAAAGTCACTGAAAAATTTACGAAAATGTCGAAATACGCCCTATCTCGCAAGTGAAAAAAAAAAAAAAAAAAAAAAAGATCCTGGATCCGCACCTTTATCCGGATCCAAGCCAAAATTTAATGGAGTGTACTCTGGCCCAAGGCCCATTCTTCTACCAAATTTCGTGGAAATCTGTCAAGTAGTTTCTTTGTAATCTTGCTCACAAACCAACCAACCAACAAACAAACGGACATGGGTGAAAACGAAACCTCCTTGACGGAGGTAAAAATAGTTAAAGATCAGTAGGATGGAAGGAGTGGAAGCAATGAAGTAAGTCAAAATGGTGAAAGCCCCAGGAATTGATGGAGTGTGTGGTGAAATGTTGAAACACAGGGGAGAGATAGTAGAAGAATGGATATGAAGTATGTGCAGATTGGCCTGGGAGGAAGGTAGAGCCCCGGAGGATTCATTGTTCAGGTATAATTATTCCCTTGTACAAAGGAAAAGGAGAAAAACAAATGTGTGGTAAACATAGGGGCATTTCTCTTCTTAGTGAATTTGACAAAGTATATGGCAGGATACTTATTGAGAGAAAGAGATAACATGGGAATTAACTGAAGAAGGACAAGGAGGTTTTAGGAAGGGAAGAGGTTGTGTATATCAGATATTCGTCTGCAGGACTTTAGTGGAAAACTTTCTAAAGAAGGGAATGAAGTTGTATGTGGCCTTCATGGATTTGGAGAAGGCATATGACAGAGAGGATAGACAAGGAATGTGGAAAGTATTACGAATATATAGAGTAAGTTGAATTCCTTGCAGAGTATATATGAGGGTGCTAAGGCTGCAGTGCATGTGGATAGTGAACTGAGTAAATTTTACTATCTAAATGTTGGACTGAAACAGGGATTTGTCATGTCTCCATGGCTGTTCAATCTATTATGGATGGGGTTATAAAAGAGATACAGGGAGGAACATCGGATGTTGGAGCGGCCCTAATGAGAGGGGGCAGCGTTTGGAAGCTTCCTGTTTTGTTGTTTGCAGATGATATTGTATTGTTATGCGAAGACGAAGGGAAACTGCAAGGCTTGGTGAATGAATTTGGGAGAGTGTTTAGAAACGGAATCTAAAGGTGAACGCAGGGAAGAGTAACGTTATGGTCTTCGAGAGAAATTAAGTCACTGAATGTACAGTGAGGTTGAATGATGAGGAAATGGAAAATGTGAGTGCGTTTAAGTACTTGGGTAGTGTGATGAGTAATGATGTAAATTTGGAGGGTGAAGTTCTTGAAAGGGTACAACAAGGAAGAATGATTGCTGTTTCTTTGAAAACAGTGATCAGAAACAGGGAAGTGAGCTTGGAAGTAAAAAAGTCATTTCATGATAAAATTGTGATACCAACCCTAACGTATGGAAGTGAAGCTTGGACTTTGCTGGACGGACATAAGTCAAGAGTGAGAGCTGTGGAAATGAGTTATTTGAGAGGAACATATGGAATTACATGAAGAGACAGATTGACAAATGAGGAAGTGAAGGAAAGTAGTAGTTTGGATATGACAGAAAGCCTTACGAGATTTACACCGAACTGATTCTGCCACGTGGAGAGGATGGAGAGCGAGAGATAAACACGGAGAGTGTATATGAGTAAAGCGGAGGGTGGGGGTGAAGGAGGGGTAGGCCGAGGATGAGATGGAGGGAATTAACAGAGAGGTATATGAGAGAGGGGGGTGTGAGCTGGGGGAAGGGCAGTGAAATGGCAGGGGACAGGGCAACATGGAGGCGATTTGTTTGTGGCCACCCCCCGTGGGATTAGGACGACTTGGAATAGATAATAATAATAATAATAATAGTAGTAGTAGTAGTAGTAGTAGTAGTAATAGCAATTATTATTATTATTATTATTATTATTATTATTAGTTCCTCCGCCAAACAAGTTGGAGGAGGTTATGTGTTCACCTACGCTTGTTACTTTCCGGAATCGAAGGATTCGGCTAGTATGTTGGTCAGTTCCGTATGTTTTTCTCTTTATTTGTCTGCACTCTGCAGGTCACAATCTTGGGCCAATAGTTCTGAAAAAAAAAAAGAAAAAAAAAAGAGGAGGTAGATATCTATTAATTCTGGAAGCCTACTGTTTTTCATCAAAATCGGTGAAAGGCCCTGGGGTGGGTGGGGGGGAGGTTGAAACCCCTCAATTGCGGTTGGTCTAGAAATCATAGGAATCTAGTGGCGTGCCTGCCCAGGCACCATTTGTTCAAATTTGGAAAATCAATGTTTTTTCTTACCAGACTGAAGAGAAACTCCTGGAGAAACTTGCAATGCAATTTTTAGCTTCCTAAACTCATCCTGTGCTTCGGAATGAAGCAAAAAAAATTTCACCAAATGACTGCCGACACACCGGTGAAAAATCCATCCGGCAAGGTTTCTAGCCTACTGCCCAGAAGCCGGTGAAGAACTTGGATCCATCCGGCAAAGGGGGATGAGGGGGGGAGGAGAGGAAGAGGAAGGAAGATGAGAGGGGGGAAGAGGGAGGAAAGAGGGTCGGTGAAGAGGGAGGAGGGGGGAAGAGGAAGGGAGGGGGAAGATGGGGCGATTTGTTTGTTTGTTTGTCCATACATTATCTCCAAAAGTTCTCAATAAATTTCAATGAAATTTTGTGGAAGGGTGAGCCGTGGGCCAAGAACGTATAAATTGAATTTTGAAGCGGATCCGGATCCGGATCCTATGTATCCCGCACAATATCTCCAAATGTTCTGAATGAATTTCCATAAAATTTGGTAGAAGAATGGGGCATGTGTCAAGAAACAATTGATTAAATTTGGGGGCTGATCCGGATCCTACGTATTCCACACAATATCTCCACGGATCCGAATCCTATGTATTCCACACAATATCTCTAATGATCCAGATCCTATGTGTTCCACACAATATCTCCAAGGACCCGGATCCCATGTATTCCACACAATATCTCTAATGATCCAGATCCTATGTATTCCACACAATATCTCCAAGGACCCGGATCCCATGTATTCCACACAATATCTCCAAGGATCCGGATCCTATGTATTCCACACAATATCTCCAAGGATCCGGATCCTATGTGTTCCACACAATATCTCCAAGGACCCGGATCCCATGTATTCCACACAATATCTCCAAGGATCCGGATCCCATGTATTCCACACAATATCTCCAAGGACCCGGATCCTATGTATTCCACACAATATCTCCAAGGACCCGGATCCCATGTATTCCACACAATATCTCCAAGGATCCGGATCCTGTGTACTCGTATTCCACAGTATCTCCAAGGATCCGGATCCGGATGCTTTATAGTGGATATGACATTGACGGAGGTATGCTCTCTCTGAGTGCTTTCTAGTTATTATTGTTTTTGTTATTATTATTATTATTATCATTCTTCTTCATCACCATCATCATCTTTTCTCCTCCTCCTTCTCCTCCTCCTTATTGTTATTATTATCATTATTATTATTACTCGCTGAGAGGCCGCCTTTGGTGGCCTCTGCTCCATGTCAAGTCACTTCCTATTCAGAAATGAGTCGCAACTGGGCTGGAAATTGTTTTATTCTTCAAGTTAGAGCATTTTAACGGCACCTTGCTCTAACAAACATTTGTGCTACATGCTCTCTTTTTGCTGTGTTACGATAACAAACCAACAAACATACAGTAATCGGGTCATTATAATATAGATTATTATTATTATTATTATTATTATTATTATTAATTATAATTATTATTATTATTATCATTATAGTGCCTCAAAGCATTCATTCTCTGTTGTCTGTCCGTGGGAGGGATGACCATGGAAGTGAAACTGGCCAAAAGTCCCTTAGTACATGGCCTTGTGCAACACTCGCAGGCGGGGAACTTAAATTAGTTAACGCTGTGTCCTGAACAACACTACTGCATATATGCCTGTCCGTCTACCTGTCTGTGTTTGTATCTACCTATATCTCTATCTGTCTATGTCCCTGTCTTTATGGCTATCTATCTATCTGTCATTCTATCGCCAACCTATCTATCTATCATTCTATCACCCATCTACCTATCTGTCTATCTACCTGTCTAGCTATCAATAATCTACACATTAAATCTAGTTCCCTGGGAATATGGGAGATGGATATTGCCCACGTAGAACTTGCGGACTAACACTACTGAATCTACCTATCTATCTATCTCTATCTGTCTGTCTACCAGACCAACTATCCATCTATCTGTCTGTCTGTCTACCTACCGTACCTACCTACCTACCTACCTACCTACCTACTTACCTACCTACCTAACTCCATCTCTTTGTCTATGTCTCTTATCTACCTTCCTATCTATCATCAGTCCATCCATCCATCCATTCAACTATTCATCTATCTACTTTCACACATTTATATCCGCTTCACTTGGGCTAAAGAACGTCAAATGTCTTCGCGTGTTCTTTTGCCCACGAACACTCCTGTATCACTGACTATTTATCTGTCTGTCTTTTTAGCAATCAGTCAGTTAATTTGATTACCTGTCCTTCTATCTATCTATCTATCTATCTACATTCTCTCTCCACCTACCTACCTACCAGCCTATCTATCTATCTGTGTATCATTAGCTGGGGGAGGCGGTGGCTGAATCGGTAGAGAGGTGGCCTGCAGTCCTAATGGACCCAGGTTCGAATCCCAGCTGGGGCAGGGAACAGTTTAAGGATTTGAATGTCCTAAAAGCAGACCTTCCTGATCCACCAGATGACCCGCCGACATGTTGTAAAAATACCCCCGCTAATACCAGTACACCAGTCCTGAATGAGACAGCCCTTGCATGTATTCAGTATGGATGGTGGGTGTTAGCGCCGAAGTGGTGACATGTGGAGGTGTAGGAGGACTACTGGGCCTTGGGATAGGTCACTGCCCTCACGAAATAGGCCCTGAAACCTTTGCCCAGAGTCGGACACGTAAAAAAAAAAAAATCTATCTACTTATCAGTCAAACAATCAGTCTTTCTGTCTATTTATCTATCTACAGGTCCCAAAGGACAGGGAAGAAGAATACTGTCCGCATATGTTCTTCACACACACACACACACACATGAAAGCATATATCAGTAATTGTCCAAACAGCACTGGCTTCCTTCTTCATTATCCACCTCTCACTCTCCCTCTCTCTTTGTCTCCTGTTCACCCTTTTCTCTTATTTTCCTCCTACCTTGTTTTTTTTTCCTCCTCCTCCTCCTTTCTCTCCTATTCTTTTGTGTTTCTCTGTGTGTATGTCATGCCCTGTTATCCCTTACTGCTTTCTGCTTGGCTGGCTTCATTTTCTTGGATGATCTCTCTCTCTCTCTCTCTCTCTCTCTCTCTCTCTCTCTCACTCACTAGTGGTGTTCATTCCCAGCCTTTAATTTCTCTTAACTCACTTTGGCAGGAAGAGTTGTGAAGTGCTAGAGAGAGAGAGAGAGAGAGAGAGAGAGAGAGAGAGAGCGTGGAAATGGGAGTGTAGTGGTGGAAGTGAGTGTTAGTTTGAGTGTGTGGACAAAGGCGGTTATTAGATTAGGCGAGTTAGGTCCCTGTGGTAGTGAGAGAGATCATGTGTATGTGTGTGTGTGTGTGTGTGTGTGTGTGTGTGTGTGTGTGTGTGTGGAGGGTCAGTCAGGTGCATTAGCGTGTTGAAAGTACAATGGTGTTGACAATGGATCCGATTCTACTGTAAATGTAATCTTGTTAATGTTTACCACTTCCAAACGCTTTTATTCCATTTACGAGGCCTCGTAGTAAATACAGAGTTAATCATCGCTCTAACTTCTTCATTAGGGTGTTCAAAGAGCATATAGAGCCAGAAGTAGCGTTGCTTAGCAGCTTTGAGCTTTGGACGTTGATATTAATTTTGAGATGAGAGCAATAAGTCGCCTGATATTTTAAGTCGTCTTCTTTTTAATTTACCTTTCCTGTGCTGGTTATTTCCTTTGTGTGTGTGTGTGTGTGTGTGTGTGTGTGTGTGTGTGTGTGTGTGTGTGTGTGTGTGTGTGTGTGTGTTTTAATCCACATTTTAAGGAAGCTCTCCTTTTATCTCTTTATGTGGCAACGAACACAGTCCTTTTCATTCCTCCTACCTTTACGTTCCAAGAATTATGTTAAGATGCCAGGATTGGGACACTGAAATATGTCTAAGATCAATTCCACGTTGTAACTAAGATAAATTTTCACAGGATGAGCTAAACAATGGATGATTTTACACTCCTTTCCCTGATCATTCTTCAGAAAAAGAAAGTTACAACCTGCTGGAATTTTCGACTCTTAATTTAGACTTATTCATGAGGTTGGACCAGGATACAGAGGACGATTCGAAGTCCTCGTTGTCCCTCTTGCAAATCAAAACCCAGAGTTACGACAGGGAGTTGATCGTAATTATTTTGTGCATCCCGAGTCGTAAGATAAAGTAGGAAGGACACATTGATTTTATTATTGTCTTTTACCATAGAGGTAATCTTTTATCTTTCATTATTTATTTATATATTTAGTTTACCATGTGACACCCTGAGCATAAGGATCGTCTGGAAGGCTTTGAAGATATCCTAACACCTCCTGCTTACCGATTTATTTTGCTAATTACATCTCGGTATACCTTTAGGTGTAACTGATGGAAACAGTGTCTATATTAAAATAATGTAATAGCATAAATGGAAGGTAATACTAGGTGTAATATGCTAAATAAATCACTTCGGATGAGGTGTTACGGAGCCTCATATGATGACCAGGTGTGATAAGACTAGGGGGTTAATTTGATTAGTAACCAAGGAGACTCTGACCTGACAGATTTTCCAAATCCGTTTCAGTTCAGATGACGGCCAGATGTTATCAGACTGGCGGGTCGGTTTTGACTAGTAACCAAGGGGATCCTAACCCCTTTGAGCTCAGATGATGTCCAGTTGCGAGAAGCCAGAAGGGTTAATTTCACTAGCAACCAAGGAGACTCTAACCTGACAAAGATGCCTAACCCCTTTGAGCTCAGATGTTGACCAGGTGTGTTCAGACTGGAGGGCTGTTTTGACAACCAGGGAGACTAACTTGACAAAGATCTCAAACCTCTTTCAGTTCAGATGTTTGCCAGGTATGATAAGACTGGAGGATTAATTTGACTAATATCTATGGAGACTCTATATCTTACAAAGGTCCCTAACCCCTTTCACTTCAGTTGATGGCCAGGTGTGATCAGATTGGAGGGCTGCTTTGACTAGTAACCAAGGAGACTCTTTCCTCCCTCATCAAATTTTAGGGTAACGTTGAAGGATATATATATATAGATAGATAGATAGATAGATAGATAGACAGATATATATATATATATATATATATATATATATATATAGATAGATAGATAGATAAATAGATAGATAGATAGATAGATAGATATAGTTGCACTTAATAAATTGATATATATATATATATATATATATATATATATATATATATATATATATATATATATATATATATATATATATATATATGGGTAGAGAGGCGGCCTGCAGTCCTGATGGACCCAGGTTCGAATCCCGGCTGGGGCAGGGAACAGTTTAAGGATTTGAATTTCGTAGAAGCAGACTTTCCTGATCTACCAGATGACCCGCCGACATGTCATAAAAGTACCCCCGCTAATACCAATACACCAGTCCTGTATGAGACAGCCCTAGCATGTATTCAATATGAACGGTGGGTGTTAGCGCCGAAGTGGTGACATGTGGAGGTGTAGGAGGACTACTGGGCCTTGGGATAGGCTACTGCCCCCGAGATATAGGCCCTGAAGCCTTTGCCCAGAATCGGACACATAAAAAAATATATATATATATATATATATATATATATGCTATACATATAATGACGTGACGCAACGCTACGTACGGGTAGGTTAAGTTTACGGGGTGTCCTGTAAACAGAAGGGGAATGAATTAACGCATAGCTGACAAAAGAAAGTTATTCGGACAGAAACAGAGTCAGATGAGGATTCTTGTGCAAGTACTTGTCTATTTTGTTTTTCAATGTCTTAAATGAGGTACTGTTGACGGTATCTGAGGGTAATCTGTTCCAGATATTTACGACTCTGTTGAAGAAGTATTTTGCTTCATGGAATTGGAGGAGGAGGTGGAGGAGGAGGACGAGGAGGAGGACGAGAAGGAAAAGAAGAAGAGGAAGAAAAGAAGAAAATGATGGAGGAGGAGGAGGAGAAGGAGGAGAGATATGGTGCAGGAGTAGTTTGTGTAAGGAAGTGAGAGACTGACTAATAGAGTGTATGAGGGTCACATGGATGGGTGGAGGAGGAGAGGAAGACCGAGAGGGAGGTGACAATATGTAATGGAGAATAAGAGACTGACTAGGAGAGTAGGTGACTGGGAGAAGGAGAAGGAGTCCGAGAATGAGGTAGAGAGAAAATGCCAGAATATGTAAGGGGGAGTGAGAGACTGACTAGGAGAGTGTAGGAAAGTGAGGTAAAGAAAAGGTAGGAGGACATGCAGAGATGAATTGAGAGAATGTAAGAAAGTGGGAGACTGACTGGGAGGGCATGTAACTGGAAGGAGAGAGAGAGTGAGAATGGGGGAGAGATAAAGTGAGAAAGTACATAAAGCGAAAAGTGAGGACTAGAAGTGTATGAGAGAAAGGTGAGGATGAGGGAGGCACAAGGAAGTGGATGTGGTAGTTTGTGAGGGTGGTAGTGTGGTGTGGGAAGAGGGGTTGTTACTGAGGAGGGACACAGGTTTTGTATGGGGCTGGCTGAGAATGATGATGTGAAAAAGAAATGAGAGAGAGAGAGAGAGAGAGAGAGAGAGAGAGAGAGAGAGAGAGAGAGAGAGAGAGAGAGAATTACATGAAAATGCAGACCACACGTAGCTAAACGTCCATTCTATAGGCTGCCTCTTTTCACCTGACAAGGATCCCTAACACGTTTCAGTTCAATTGATGATCAAGTGTAGTCGGATTAGAGAGTGGATATGACTATAATTCTTTTACTCCAACTTGGCCAAAAATTGCAATATCTCCGACTTGAATGCCGAGTCGTAACAGAAGATTAGCCCTAGAATATGATTCTTGTCGCAAAGAAGTACCATGGAAGGTATGTAGCGCCATAGTCCTTTTCCTCCACTGACTTATCTTTTCTGCAAGAGAGCTAAAGTCAAGATCCGTTCATTTCGAGATGCTTGGACACAATGCGTTTGAAAGACTGGGGATCATAGGCAGTAGGGAATACAGACAGAGGGGAGACAGTTATAGAGTTGACCTGTTGCATACACAAAGGATTGGTAGTAACGGTCAACCCTTGCGTTAGAGAGTTAGAGGGAAAAGGGATGAGAGTTTGTTGCTTGATGGGTGCTACGCGCCAGCCGTAGTGGTGGAGAGATGCAAGCAAACAGTACTGAGGAGCAGTGACCATTGAAGTAGCGATAGAAAAGAGATAAAGATGCAACAGTGCGGCGACGAGACAGAGGTTGAAGGAAGCCAGAGGAGAGTTAATGAGACGAAAAGTCTTTGACTCCATTCCACCCCCATGTCTCTCTCTCTCTCTCTCTCTCTCTCTCTCTATCTATCTATCTATCTATCTATCTATCTATCTATCTATCTATCTCTCTCTCTCTAATCTTAGCCTTTAATATATTCTTCATTGATGTCTTTAATACTAAAATTCTGTCCTTAGTTCAATAAAATCGTCTGACAATAGCAATAATGGAATGAAAATGTTATTGGAGTGAAGGACACAAGAGAAATAGGAAGACTGAAAATTATGTTTTTGTGTGTGAGGGGGTGAAATTAGTGTGTTTGTTTGTCTGGTTGTATATGTGCTATGTGTATGTATGTATGTACAGTCGTGGTCATAAATAATCACCTATCCTCCGGTAGTCCGTGCCTCAGGCTGGCTCCTTTATCCGCGGCAAGTCACAGTGGAGTGAGAGGGGCTGAGAGGGAGGGGTCAGAGAATGAAGGGAAGTTGGGTGGGGGTACGTGTGATTGTGCGAGGGTGGAGTGAGGGGAGGCAGAGGAGGGACAATGATACGCGAAGTGGCGGTCACATTATTTGTCTATTTTCTTTCATTCAGGGCATCATATAAAGGAGTTAATAATCGGTAGAAAAAGCTGCATTATACCTTGTATAGCGGCGTCAGATAACAAGCATTATACAGGTGATGATATCAAGGGCTGGCACGTGAGAGAAATCAGACATTATTGAGCAGTCAGATATTTGTGATTATCCGTGTATTTTAACTTCGGACACAGAATGGAATCTGGTTGGCCTTGACTTCCGCATTATTTATATACGAAACGTCCTCCACCATTACATGTAATTAAAATTTAGAACTAAAAATCATATGCAACTTTTGACAAGGCTGCACCCACAGTAAATACGATCATCCTCTTGCTATATAGCCCCTCTATACAGTCACCATCATGTCATCAATTTTATGGCATCTCTAGATGAAAAAGCTATTTAAAATAATTGTGCATGGAAGATAAATAAATTTGATGTCTGTGCACATGAGTGGATATAATAACAGTTTCTCTCATAATCAGTTAGAAGGAAAATGAAACAAAATCGTACCCAAACTCCCAGAATATATCTGTGTCAATGTTTACCGACACTGGTCAGGCCAAAGCAACCAGGAAAGCCTTAGTATGTAGTCCAGTGGCTTCCTGCCTCAATAACCTCTTGCAGTCTTCCTAGCACCGAGGAAACAATTTTGTTGATGGTTACCTGGTTTCGTCTGAACAGTTCCCACTCGTCCTTGGTGCGCTGGAGGAGGCGGGCCCGTGCCCTCTCGCTTTCTGATACCCAGGCGTTGACAGTCTGGCTGGCTCTGTACTAACGTTTGATCTGTCACGCCAGTATATTTCTCTCACGAGCCAGCCCTTCATATCACCACCTGTCTAAAGCCTGTTATCTGACGCCGCAATGCAGGGTGTAATGCAGCATTATCTGCCGAATATTAACTCCTTTATATGATGTGCAGAGTGAAAGAAAATAAAAAATATTGTGACCACCACTTCGCATATCATTCTCCCTCCCCTACCTACCCACCCCCCCTCACCCCACCCAGGCACCATTACTCATCCCCCCACCCACCTTCCCTTCTCTCTCTCTGGCATCTCCCTCTCAGCCCCTCTTACTCCTGCGTGACTTGCCGTGCATAAAGGAACCAGCCTGAGGCACGGGGTACCGGAGGATAGGTGATTATTAATGACCACGACTGTACCGTATGTGTGTGTACGTATCTATGTGTATGTAGTTGACATGCTTGTGTGTGTGTGTGTGTGTGTGTGTGTGTAGTCAGGTATCGGAATGCAATTACGACTGCATGATAACTGTTCCATTGTACTGCGAGTCATCCCACTTCAAAATACTCTGGCTAAAATAACACAGCAGTCATCACTTAATCTAGCTTTCCCTGCTAAAGCTGAACACACCACAGACACAAGCTGGCTGACTGCTGACAAGTGCTGAGAGAAAGAGAGGGGGAGGAGGGGGAGCTGCACAGAGAAACAGACTGCTGCCATTACGTTCCTTAATCCATAAACGTTACCGCCTATATATATATATATATATATATATATATATATATATATATATATATATATATATATATATATATATACTACATGCACAGTACACACTACACTTCCCATTCAAAAATCAACAAAAATGGCGTCTACTAATCAAGCCTCGGAGTCCCCAGGGGGGGGGGGACCATAAATGCCCCCGCCATCTGCCCCTCTCCCGGTGACGACTGGAGGTGCCTGGAACCACTGTCTGACTCTCTTCTTCTTCATTTCTGCAACATTCGCGGCCTTTCATCTAACTTTCGCTCTGTTGAGCACCACCTCTCCTCCTCTAAACCTCATCTTCTTTTTCTGACGGAGACTCAGCTGTCTGAGGCAACCGACAGCAAACCCTTTTCTGTATCCTCCTACTTTCTCTATACTCATTTCAAAGCCAAAGGTGGCTGTTGTGTATACATACGCAACGACTTATCTTGCTCTCGTGTTCCTGAACTTGATTCTTCTGAATTCTCCTCACTCTGGCTTCGGCTTTCCTGTCATTCTCTGACTAAATATATCTGTGCTGTTTACTTATCCCCTAATTCTACTGACTATCAAAAACTCTTCGATTATCTTACTTTTACGATGGAACACATTCTGTCCATTTCTCCTTTCTCTGAAATCTCCATTCTTGGAGATTTCAATGTTCACCACTACCTTTGGCTCTCCTCTCCTTTCACGGATCCACCTGGTGAACAAGCCTACATCTTTTCTATCCTTAATGACCTAGAGCAGCTTGTACAGCACCCTACCCGTATCCCTGACCGCCTTGGAGAGAGCTCCAACATACTTGACCTCTTCCTCACAACTAATCCTTCTGCTCACTCTGTTAATCTTTTCTCTCCGTTGGGCTCCTCCGATCACAACCTTATTACCTTAACCTGTCCTATCACTCCGGTACGGCCTGTGGACCCTCAAGGGAAACGTCGTCTGTGGCATTTTGGAGCCGCGAACTGGGAGGCCCTCAGGCAGTACTTCTTTGATTTTCCCTGGAATGATTATTGCTTCCATGGCCGTGAGCCATCTGAGTGTGCCTTGCGCATTACGGAGGTTATTCTCTCGGGCATGGAAGCATACATTCCTTTCTCATATCCTTTGACTAACGCAAGAAAGCCTTGGTTTAATCACGCTTGTTCTAATGCTGTCCGCAACAAGAAGGCCTACAAAAGGTACCGGAGCCAACCCACCCCTGAATCACATCATCTTTACGTTTCTGCCCGGAAGGGGTTGGGACGCTATAGGGGAGAGAAGAGGCACGGTGGAAAAGGCAGGAATGAAGGGCACAGAGTTAGCTGGCATAAACTGCTCGCACCTTAGTACTGCTCTTGTCAAGATAACTTCCTCTTGACAATAAACTGCAGTCAAACCCCAGACTCATCTTTTTCTTTCTCCTGCCATCCATGACAAGACCACCTTGAACATTCTCTCCTCTTAATAATCCCTACAGTCTAACATTTTTGGAAACGCCTCGGCAACGGCTACGATACCATTACCACCACCAACACTACCACAACTACCACCACCACCATCATTACCACAACTACCACCACCACTGTCACTACCACAACTACTATTACCACTATCCCTACCACAACTGCCACTACCACCATCACTACCACAACTACCACCACCACCGTCACTATACTAGCAGCGTCACTCCACTTGACAATTACTGAACCTCCTAAATTTCGGGTGTGTGGCGAGATGACGATGAGAAGGAATCAAATAAACCCGGAGGATGCAATACCTTACACTTAACACACCCTGATGGGCAAGTGTGGGGTGTAGCAGTGTACGTAAGGGTGTGCAAGTACATGAGCAATAATTGAACACCTCTTCTCTGCTGGCTGTGACAATGGAAGGTGCTACACTATTTTTTTCATGTGATACCAATATGAAGAACACAGCTAGAGAGAATGAAAAGGCAGGATGCCCTCTTTCGTTTTGGGAAGACTGACAGCATGGAAGGAATGACGGAATGCTGGTGGAGGATTCTCTGTGAACTTTTGAGCATGACTGTACGTGAGGAATAGGACGTAAATGAATCACTGACTGGAAGGGGATAAATAAGGATAAACAGTCGTGCAAAAAAAAAAAAAAAAAAAAATCAAGACCATAGCAAAAAATAGGAATCAAATAAGGGTCCAAATCCGACAGAAAAATTAAAATGGAGATCAAGGTATTGCAGACGATTCCCCAGAAGCCAAGTAAAATCGTCTGGTTGTAGACTAACGATGAATAAATAAAGATAGGTAAACAGATAAATAGAAAAATCGCAAAGCATACGTAACACTTTTCAGTGTTTCAGTAACACAGAGAATATGCCAGCATGCTCTCTAATGCATGTTTCTCTAGCTGTCTACACCAAACTACAGGCACAGTACACACTGCACTTCCTTTTCTAAATTAAAAGAAAATTGGCGCACATAGAACTTGCCTTGGAGTCCCCAGGGGGGGAACCACAAATGCCCCCACCATCCGCCTCTCTCCCGGTGATGACTCTATGAGTTGCCTGGAACCACTGTCTGACTCGCTTCTTCTTCATTTCTGCAACATTCACGGCTTTTCCTCTGACTTTCTCTCTGTTGAACATCACCTCACCTCTTCCAAACCTCACCTCTTTCTAACCGAGACTCAGCTGTCTGAGGCAACTGACAGCAAACCCTTTTCTGTATCCTCCTACTATCTCTATACTCATTTCTAAGCCAAAGGTGGCTGTTGTGCTGTTGTGTATATGTACGCAACGACTAATCTTGCTCTCGTGTTCCTGAACTCGATTCTTCTGAATTCTCTACTCTCTGGCTTCAGCTTTCTTGTCATTCTCTGACCGAATATATCTGTGGTGTTTACTTATCCCCTGATTCTACTGACTATCAAAAATTCATCAACTATCTTACTTCTACGATGGAACACATTCTATCCATTTCTCCTTTCACTGAAATCTCCATTCTAGGAGATTTCAATGTTCACCACCATCTTTGGCTCTCCTCTCCTTTCACTGATCCACCTGGTGAACAATCCTACATCTTTTCTATCCTTAATGACCAAGAGCAGCTTGTACAGCACCCTGCCCATATCCCTGACTGCCTTAGAGAGGGCTCCAACATACTTGATTTCTTTCTTACAACTAATCCTTCTGCTTACACCGCTAATCCTTCCTCTCCATTGGGCTCCTCCGATCACAACCTTATTACCTTAACCTGTCCTATTGCTCTGGTACAGCCTGTGGACCATCCAAAGAAACAGTGATTGTGGCATTTTGGAGCTGCAGATTGGGAGGCCCTCAGGCAGTACTTCTTTGATTTTCCCTGGAATGATTATTGCTTCCATGGTCAGGAGCCATCTGAATGTGCCTTGCGCATTACAAAGGTTATTCTCTCGGGCATGGAAACATACATTCCTCTCTCATATCCTTTGGCTAATGCTAGAAAGCCTTGGTTTAATCACGCTTGTTATAATGTTGTCCACAACAAGGAGAGGGCCTATAAAAGGTACCAGCGCCAACCCACCCCTGAATCACATCTTTTTTATGTTTCTGCCTGGAATCGTGCTAAGTCTGTTCTTCGTTCTGCTAAAAATAATTTCATCTGCACTAAATGCTCTCAACTCTCCAACTCAAATTCTTCCCGCTCCTTCTGGCACCTTGCCAAAAATCTTTCTAACAACTTTACCTCATCATCCTTCCCTCCTCTTTTCTACTCTGATGGCTCTGTAGTTATTTCTTCTACTGATAAAGCAGATCTCTTCACTCAGACTTTCTCCTCCAATTCCACCTTAGACAATTCCAGTGCTGTTCCTCCAACACTTCCCCTTTATGACTTCCTCATGGCTGACATTAAAATTTCTTCAGCTGATGTATTTTCTGCCATCACTGGCCTCAGTACTAACAAGGCATATGGGCCTGATGGAGTCCCTCCTGTTGTCCTCAAGAAGTGTGCTTCTGTGCTTACACCCTGCCTAGGTAAACTCTTTCGTCTTTGTCTGTCAACTTGTACCTTTCCTTCTTTCTGGAAGTTTGCTCTCATTCAGCCTGTCCCAGAGAGGGGTGACCGTTCCCAACCCTCTAGCTGTCGTCCAGTTGCTTTGGCATCGTGTGTCTCAGGAGTTTTTGAGTCGATTCTTGACGGAGAAATTTTGGAGCATCTTTCCTATCACATCCTTCTTTCTGATCGTCAGTGTAGGTTCCGTTGGGGACGCTCGACTGACAATCTTCTCACCTACCTTTCAGACTCTTGGTCGTCCTCCTTTCGGGACTTTGGCGAAGGCTTTGCCTTTGCACTTGGCATCTCAAGGGGCTTCGATCGAGTCTGGCGTGAATCTTTAATTTCCAAGCTGCCCTCTTGCGGTTTCTGTCCTTCCGTTTGTGCCTTCATCTACAGCTTCGTTTCTGGTCGTTCTGTGGCTGCTGTTGTGGACGGCCATCGTTCTTCTCCGAGATCTGATAACGGTTGTGTTCCTCGGGGCTCTGTCCTATCACCATCTCTCTTCCTTTTGTTCATCAATGATCTAAGCTGTGCATCTGACCCTACCCACTCGTATGCTATGATTCCACCCTTCACCTTTCCATTTGCTTCCCGCAAAGTCCATCCCAGCAGTTACTTCAACAATCAAGGGATGAGGCTATGGCACTCCTAATGTCTGACCTGGCTCGTATCTCAGACTGGGGTAAAAATAATCTTGTTGCTTTTAATGGATCTAAGACTCAGTTTTTACACCTATCAACCCGACAGAATCTTCCACAGGAGTACCCATTAAAATTTAATAATATCCAGCTCAATCCAGCATCATCCTTGATCATGCTTAGGGTTTCATTCACTCGGGATTTATCTTGGAAAGATCATATTACATATCTGGTAAAATCTGCTTCCAAGAGATTAGGTGTGCTAAGCCGACTCCATACCTTCTTTACCCCTGCACAGTTGCTGACTTTATACACGGGATTTATTCGCCCCTGTATGGAGTACAACTCTTATGTGTGGGGAGGCTCCCCACATTCAGCTCTTCTCAATAGGGTGGAGTCAAAGGCATTTCATCTCATCAACTCTGCTCCTCTTACTGGCTTCCTTCTACCTCTGTCTCTTCGCCGCACTGTTGCCTCTTTATCTCTTTTCTATCGCTACTTCCATGGTCATTGCTCCTCTGAACTGTCTGCTTGCATCCCTCCATCTTTACGACAGGTGCGTAGCACCCGTCTAGCAATAAACTCTCATCCTTTTTCTCTCCAACTCTCTATTGGAAGAGTTAACCGTTACTCCCAGTCCTTCATTTATGCAACAGATCAACTCTGGAACTGTCTCCATCTGTCTGTATTTCCTACTTCCTATGATCTCCAGTCTTTCAAACGCAGTGTGTCCAGGCATCTCGAAATGAACAGATCTTGAATTTGGCTCTCTTTTGTATTTTTTTTTCTTAGAAGGAACTGTCTTACGGGCTCGTAGCCTTTGGTTTCTTCTTGCTCGCATTAAAAAAAAAAAAAAAAAAACTTTGGAAAACGGGAAATGAAGTGACAATCCCACACCGTCACAGTTACAAAAATGGATATCATATATTTGTTGCCAAATGACCCCCTTAAATCTGAATGAAATCATCTGCTTGTCGCTTGAGCGGATTTGGGAAAGATGTCGACGTATTTTGGGGACAACGCTACGTAAAGCGAGACACTGAATGAAGCTCAAAACCCACCAATGTAACAAGGACAGATATAGAGATAATGCTAATGGATCTAAACTGAGTAAAATCGTCTGGAGATAGTAGGAATGAAATGGGAAAGATGGTCTCGTAGGTAAGGGATTAAACTGTCTATGATCTAGTTAAAATGGTGAATTTAAGTCAAGATACAAAGACATGCCTAGGTAGTTAAGATGGAGATTAGGATATGGCGGTAGTTCACATCAAAACTGTTTTATCAGAGGCATTATTGTTTTTGTCATCATTATCATCATCATCATTGCTTCCGTCGTCACCATCATCACCATTGTCATCATCAATTGTCATCATCGTCATCGTCTTCATTATCATCATCATGGAAATCACAACAAAAATCAGCAGTCACATCATAAAATAGTTTGAAAAAGTAATAATAATAATCATAATAATAGTAACAACAACAACAACAACAACAACAACAATAATAATAATAATAATAATATGATGATGATGATGATGATGATGATGAAGAAGAAGAAGAAAAACAAGAAGAAGAAGAAGAAGAAGAAAAGGAAAAGATAAGAGAAAAAATGAAAAAAGTGTGAAGGAAATAAAAATGAAAGAAGAAAACGAAGAAGAAGTACAGGAACATGAAGAAGAGCATGAAGGAAAACAACAGGAAAAAGAAGACGAAGAAAAAGAACAAGAAAAAAAGATAAGAAAAAGAAGAAGAACAAGAACAAGATTACGAAGAGAAACAAGAATGCGAAGAAAAGAAAAAAAGAAAAAATAAACACTCTTACACAACACCTTCCATTATCCTGCAAACAATCAACACTGCAAGTAAAACGGCAAATTAAATCAAGATCCAAAGGTGGGCCGACGTAATCAAGGTGGAGATCAAGGTGTTGCAAACCGTGCCAAGTTCACGTCAAACCCGTGTAATCAAAGGCAAAGGCGGCAGCAGAGACCAGAGGGAGAGGAGTTGTGTGGAGTGGGTAATGACAGGGAGGGAGAGGCCGGACACAGCCAAACCAATACAAGCAGCCTGAAGTTGGAGAGATTATAGTGGGGTTTGAGATGCCTGCTATATTCCTTGGCACTAATCTGATCTAAAATTGCCCAGCCAACCCAGCACAAGCACCCAGAAGTTGGTGTGTGTGAGTGAGGGGGATATATTGTTGTGGGATTTGAAAGGACTGCTATACTCCTTTCTCCCCAACTTGGCCTAAAACTGCCATTGAGAGGCCAGACCCAGCGAAGCCAGTAGAAGCAGCCTGAAATTGGTGTGTGTGAGGGGGTTTTAGTGTGATGGGCTTTTTGCTATATTCCTTTCCCTCCAACTTGGCCTAAAATTGTCATCGAGGGGACAGACCTAACCAAACCAACACAAGCAGCCTGAAGTTTGTGTAGAGAGGTTAAACTGTAATGGGATTTGTTAGGCCTGCAGTACTTCTTAATTCTTTCCTTCCAACATGGCCTAAAATTGCCATCTCTCCATCTTGAATGCTGAGTTCTAACACTTAACACAAGAATATGATGCCAGTCGCCGAGAAGTGCTATGGAGAACTTGTATAGCCGTAATGTCTTTTTCTGTCACTTACCTACTTATAAGATGTTGCAAAAGGACGAAAATCTGGGCCAAGTTAAGAGAAAAGAATCATAGGACAAGTCCGCTAGATTTATTTTGCATGTAACATCTTAGCATTTATTTTTGCGTGATTTATTTCCTTATATAAAGCTGCTTGTATCCATTAACGCACAAGACGATGCTGGAATACGATGTGCAGACTAAATCACCACAGAAGAGATGTTTGGAACACTTCATGTCAACAGGAGAGAGACCAGATGATGCCAACTTCACCGTCAAAACATTCATTCTAAAGTTGGTGTTCCTTTGACGTACTGTAGTGTGTGTGTGTGTGTGTGTGTGTGTGTGTGTGTGTGTGTGTGTGTGTGTGTGTGTGTGTGTGTAAGCTGGTGATTGTGGGACGTACTGTAGTGGACTATAGGAGGCTTCTTTGCACCTTTTCCATAGCGACTTATTTTACATGGTAGATTCTGGTACTCCATCCTCCTTCTTTTATGGGATATGGAGGTAATTAATGGATGTTTGTGTTACCAGACGATTGAGCCTCCTGGTTATATCGGTGCCACCACGTGAAGGCGTCCCTCTGCACCACCGTCAGTAATAATATTTAAGAGGATGTTAAGGTCCAGAATAGATCGCAAAGGGGAGATGCTTCGACACACACACACACACACACACACACACGCACACCGCTCGCTGGTGCAGTGGTAACGTTCTCGCTTGCCAACTGGTGGACGGGAGTTCGCGGCTCGCTCAGGTTGCGAAAAGTTTCACTGATGAAGTGGGTGGTTACTGTCCCCCTTGAGCAAGGGGATGGGTGTGTGTGTGTGAAGGTCACAGCCTTGCCCTTAGATCGGACTATATGAGCTCTCAACTCCCTTCCGGGAGGGTAAAAAGCTGACGGTCACGACCATCAAGTGATAATGACCGACCCGGTGAATTACACACACACACACACACACATATACACGGGCGCTCGCGCGCACATCAATCAAATTTCCAGCAAACTACACCGGAGGGGAACTGATAAAAAAAAATCAAAACAGTATATACTGCAGTATTTTGTTCATCCTGCTCCCCTTGTCAAGCCTATGGACAGAGGCATTAGTACTACTGATGATTTGAATGTGGGAAATATAGGACTTTTTTGTGTTTATATTGGGTTGGGTGATTTTTTTAGCTTAGTCTGGGGTTAATTTTCTCTTGGGTCTCCCGTTTTCTTTTCTTTGTCTCTGTTTTTGATATTTTCGTCTTTGATATTCTCTCTCTCTCTCTCTCTCTCTCTCTCTCTCTCTCTCTCTCTCTCTCTCTCTCTCTCTCTCTCTCTCTTTGTGTGTGTGTGTGTGTGTGTGTGTGTGTGTGTGTGTGTGTGTGATAGCAGTGACAATAAATACAGTCTTTCACAAATAACATGAAAGGCAGATGCTTTATATTTAGTTCATAGTTACTTTGTGTGTGTGTGTGTGTGTGTGTGTGTGTGTGTTTGTGTGTGTGTGTGTGTGTGTGTGTGTGTGTGATAGCAGTGACTTAAATGAATACAGGCTTTCACAAATAACTCGAAAGGTAGATGTATTTTGTTTAGTTCATAGTTACTGTGTGTGTGTGTGTGTGTGTGTGTGTGTGTGTGTGTGTGTGTGTGTGTGTGTGTGTGTGTGTGTGTGTATTGTGGAACCTAAGACGTCCTTATAGACTGCCATGTGCTGTTTCCAGACAGTTTTATTCACCACTGCAATCACCACACTACCACAACCACCACTACCAGAACCACCACCACCACAACCAACACTAGCACAACCACCATCACCACAAGCACAACTACCCCCACCACCATCACTTCCACAACTATCCCCAATACCATTACTACAACAGCTACAAGCACCATCGATATTACTACCACGACGACCACAATTGGGGGAGGCGGTGGCTGAATCGATAGAGAGGTGGCCTGCAGTCCTAATGGACCCAGGATCGAATCCCGGCTGGGGCAGGGAACAATTTAAGGATTTGAATTTCCTAAAATGCAGACTTCCCTGATCTATCAGATGACCCGCTGACATGTCATAAAAATACCCCGGGCTAATACTGTCCTGTATGAGACAGCCCTAGCATGTATTCAATATGGACGGTGGGTGTCAGCGCCGAAGTGGTGACATGTGGAGGTGTAGGAGGACTACTGGGCCTTGGGATAGCTCACTGCCCCCGACAAATAGGCCCTGCAGCCTTTGTCCAGAGTCGGACATATATATATATATATATATATATATAAATATATATATATATAAACAACTGTCATCATCACCCCCACTTCCACAACTACAAGTAACATAAGTCACAAATACTGCCACACCGTTACTGTCGTCACTACCACGACCACAAGCACCAGAACCACCACCATTACTACAATCATTACCACCTCCACCATTACCACAGTCACTACCATCATCACAATAATTATAGGTACAAACGCCGCAGTTACAATGGCAACTACCATCAGTACCACAAAGACCATCATCGCTGTCAACATCACTACCACAACACCATCACCACTACCACAATAACAATATTTTTTACCTTTCACAGCCACAAGCAAAACCCCCACTACCACCACTACCACCATTACTAATACCACTACCACAACTACAAGCAACGGAGTCACTAGTACGACTATCAGCAACTTTACCACCACCACCACTACCATCACCACCATCACTACCATTCCACAAGCTCTGAGACAAGTACAAGTACCACAGCTACCACTGCACCTCCGCAGCTACTGTACTCTCATCACCCACCACCACAGCCAGTACTACCCCCACCACTACCAACACCACCACAACTACTACAACTACCAGCACTACTACTACAACCCCAACTACCACCACCCAGCAGTACACTTTAGCTACATTGATCAGGAGTTACCGCTCAGCACAGCACCAGTTACCACACCAGATAGTTTCCACCCGTTGTTAACTACTTCCGTCCCTCTCTTCTAGTCCCATTGGCTTCTCTGGGGCCTCGACTAGCCAGGAGAGCAGTGGCTAGTCATTCCTGGGTTAAAAATAGCTATAACCACCCATTTTCCCTGCCTGTTTGGTCCTAGATAGAGCATATAGGAGGCTTGAGGTTTTTCGAAGCCGTACAGAAAAGGAGACACTGCTTCGAAACAGATTTTAGAGGATACTTGTGAAATGTCAGTGCATGCAACCGAAGGCAGGCTCTTGACATATCCAACGCCATTCCTGGGTCATTAAGTTCTGTTCGTTGCCTCTCCACGCCATGCCGAAGCTGTGATTACCTAATACTGACCCTCCTGTGAATGTGGAACTCGGTGTCGCACTCACGGGCCCCAGTACATCTTCCTTAGTGATTTATTTTTAGATATGGCTGGTTGATATCTCATTGCACCTTATGTTTATAAAGCGAGGATAGAAGAAGAATTTAAGTAACACAGAGGAGGACAATAAGCTGTAATAAGCAAAATAAATAACTGAAGAAAAGGTGTTAGGGAGCTTCCTTACCCAACGAGAATATGGGCCTGGGTGCCATAGGAGGCTCCGTAGCACCTCTTCCTTAGCAATTTATTTTGCATATTACGCCTTAACTTATTCTTGTGTGCTGTTTCATTTTAATATTGATCTAGTTTTCATTAGTAACATAAAGAGGATACCGAGTGTATTGTGCAGGGTAAATCACTATGGAAGAGGTGTTAGGGAGCTTCCTCAACCGACTGGAATAGGAGCCATGGACAAGACAGCTTTAAACCAATCTAATGGCTCCTTGACACCTCCTCCTAAACGATTTAATGTGCTTATTGCTCCTTACCATTCTTTTCAGTGTCATTTAAATCCTTCAAATATCACAATACTCAGCATAAGCAACATACAACTCGATTTTATCCAGTCGTATCCAAAAGTAAGTAAGTCGCTAAGGAAGAGGTGTTAGGACGTTGACACTGCAGCATTACCCCAATCTAAGGGCCACCACTGTCCACCTTCGATTTTTTTTTAAATTCTTTTAATTCATTTACTTATTGATGGTAAAATTCTATCTGATGAATGATATTAGAGAGTTGCAGGTGACAGAGGAGACCGAAGCACCGTATCCTTTGCGATTTATTTGCTTATAGTATCTTAGCATTCTCTTATATGTATTATTTTCTATCATTAACACAGAGAAGGATGCTGAGATGTACGGAATATGTCGCTAAGAAGGATTTGTCAAGAAAATTCCAAATTCACAAATTACGATGAATATCAAAAACAGAAATCAGACCATACAATTATTTCTTTTATCAATCGCGGATAATGAGAGATCTACTAGAAGAGTGTGTGTGAGTGAGGTGGAGGGGGAGAGGGAATGAGATGGAGGGGGAGGAGTGAGATGGAGGGGGAGGGGTAGTGAGATGAAGGGAGAGGGGGAATGAGGGGGAGGGAAAGTGAGGTGGTGGGGGAGATAGTAAGGAGGTGAGGAAGAAACAGAGGATGTGGTGAAGGAATGGGATGGAGAGGTATATAAACAAATATGGCATGAACTGGAGGGAGGGCAGCGTGATGCCTGGACACAGAGTGACATAGTGGTAGCCTGTTCATGGCCACCCCCTCCAGGATTAACGCATGTGGCTGGCCTATAAATAAAGAACCAGAGTAGATAATGTTACAGATATTTGTTTACTCTAATAATGATAAATAAAATATATCACGTAATACCTCTGCTGCCGTATATCTGATGCCTTAGAGCTCGTAATGCTTGCTTGTCAGCGATTTATTTTGCACATCATACCGTAATAGTCTAGTACCGAGTTTGTGTGAGTGATGCAAGTAAGCTGTAAACGACTAAATGGCGTAGACAAGTGAACTATCCTGCTTTTGCTCTAACTTGTCCCAGAATCACCATAGCTCCAGTTTGAATGCTGACTTATTCAAAATGCATCATGTATATCGAGACACATTTACCAAAACCGTGGCAGCATCTGGCAACTTCCCCATTAGAGTTAGTATTGCAGGTGAGCCATTGCGACAAGTGGTAAGGTTGGGTGGGAGAGAGACACAGGTTAGAGCTTGAAGTCTTTATTTTGCCTAACATTTTGGGCTACACGGAACGGACTCACTGAAGACTGGGTGAGAGAAAGAGACAGGTTAGAGCCTGACTTCTTTATTTTCTCTAATGTTTTGGGCTACAAAGAGGACTCCCTGAAGACTGAGAGGGAGAGAAACACAGGTTAAAGCTTGACTTCTTTATTTTCTCTAATGTCTGGGGCTACACAGAACCCAGACTCCATGAAGATGGGTTCTGTGTAGCCCGAAACGTTAGAGAAAATAAAGAATTCAAGCTCTAACCTGTGTCTGTCTCCCAGCCAACCTTTCCAATAGTTTGCCTACTCTTTTCACTTTAACTTGGCGTAGATTTTCGTCCTTTTCAGGATATTTCATGTAACTCAGTGGCAGACTAGGGCAGTACTACGGCTCTACTGCCTTTCCATTGCACTTCTTCGTGACTATACCTCTTTCCCCTCTGAGCTGGCCTAAAATTGTCATCGCTTCATCTTGAATACTGCGTTGAAGCAATAATTTAACACATTTTAAAATATGCTAGTCACGAGAAAATGCTGTGTGTAGCATTCTCTCTCTCTCTCTCTCTCTCTCTCTCTCTCTCTCTCTCTCTCTCTCCAATGCATCGGTGTCCAATCTGTAACAAAGGGTCGCTATAATATTTCATGCGTCGGCATTGGTCACCTAATGGCGGCTTTTCACGCTGCTCAATCTCTGGCAGCCTCCCTATTGTGTTTAGGATATTAATTATGCAGGCAGGAGGCTAGTGAATCATATAATTGTTTTCCGAAACTCATTTATTTGCGCTGACAAATAAGTTTGTTCATGCACGTTGCTATGTGTGAGGTCATCTGTAAATAATAATAATAATGATAATGATAATAACAATAATAATAATAATAATAACAATAATAATAATAATAATAATAATAATAATAATAATAATAATGAAAATAATAATAATAATAATAATAATAATGAAAATAATAATAATAATAATAATAATAATAATAATGATAACAACAATGATAATAATAATAATAATAATAATAATAATAATAATAGATAGCAGCAGCAGCAGCAGCAGCAGCAGCAGTAGTAGTAGTAGTAGTAGTAGTTGTAGTAGTTGTAATGATCGTGGTGATGGTGGTGGTGGTGATGGTGGTGGTGGTGGTGGTGGAAGTAGTATAGTGCTCGAGGTTTCTGGACACGTGGGCAGAGGGCGTTCTTTGACGTCAGGATATTCGATCCCATGGCAGCATGTCATCGTGAACTGTCTCTCGAAGCTGCACACAAGAGGAATGAACAAGAATAAGATAGAAATTATCAAGAAAGGATCCAACATGTGGACCACGGTCGATTCACTCCCCTTGTGTTCACGACATCAGGTGGGATGGGTCCAGAGGCGGTGAGATTCTATTCGAGACTGGCAGAGGTTCTTTCTGAGAAGAAACGTCAACCGCAGAGTTCTGTTATGGCCTGGATGAGATGTCGACTGTCATTCTCCCTCGTGAGGTCTGCTCTGCTATGTCTCAGGGGCACAAGATCATCAGCCCTCAGGCCTGTCTCTCTGGCGGGTATGGATTACGAAGCTACAGTGGTCGAGAGTCGCATAGACAAGCGACTGCAATAGTTTAATGTCCTTATTTACACTGTAATATCAATAAATAAAAAAAATAAAATAATAATAGTAATAGTAGATGGTTGGTAACCACAGCCGTTGGTGTGCTTGGGCCCAACGGATTGTAATATGAGGGTTAGTGTTAACCTTCACTATAGGACTACATAATAAATAGATAGATAAATAGATAGATAGAGAGACAGATAGAAGCAGGAAGTCAAACGATGAGAAGGTGTTGTGTTTGCGAGAAGCGAGCAGCGCTAAACGCTTACACGGGGGAAAGCTGACGACAGCGGCCAGTAAGATGATTCAGTTAGCTGTCAGCAGTCCTCTCGTGAGAAAGTTCTGTTGCCACGAGGAAGATACGTGACACACACACCCTACTACACGAGATGTGAGGAAAGAGAGTTTAGAAGGAGACAAGCGACCCTATAGAGAGGTCGAGACGGAGATTAGCTTGAGAACAGAGAGAGAGAGAGATAGCGAGACAGGGAGGTAGCTACCCAGGACTTATACTATTATACCTGTTTAATATTTCCAAGACAAATAAAGATAGTCCCATACTATTCTTTACCTCTCCCGTCACTACATGACATCTGGTGGGGAAACTACTACAAGATATAAAAGCCGCTCGACCACAAGTCTAACATATACTTCTCTACAATTAACTACAAAGTCTTTACGACATTTGGTAGCAGCGAACGTATACGAACCTCGTCTACGAATCAACATTAAATTCCTACAAAATATCAAGATTGACAACAACCAACAATATCAGCTCCTGCCCCTCCGTCTCCCAGATCATTACGCTGATGCAGAGGTCAAGAGATCACTCGACGCCTTGCAAGTAGCTTAACGACAAACCAGCAAATCTGCGGACATCGTCTCCGAATTAAAAGCAAATTTCTACAAAAGCAACCGAGACTACAAGGTTAGCTTCAGTTCTACAAAGTCTACAGCCATCTACAATCAACTACAGCCATCTACAATCAACTACAATTAACAACTCTACGAATAAATCACTAGAGAAAAGGACAGAGAAAACTTCCACATAGAATAAAGGGAACAAACAAACGAAGAGTGAGACACGATTTACAACTCATCTTACTCACTCGTCTTCACTCAAGTTACTCATCGCTACTCATTCACTCACCACAGCTACCAGTGTGGGAAGCCGACGTCACCATGTGCTGAGATGACATCACAACGCGAGTCTGCCATGCCAAGCAACGTGTGACGGACACCAGGCACTTCTCACCCACTACTCATTACTCATTATTCACATAGCTCCTACTCATATTCACTTATTTTCACAGTTAAGTTGGAAATTCGACGTTCTATGTTGAGGTTTGCCTGGGACAGCCGTTAACCACTACAAATACCAGGCCATGGAGTTTCCTGAGTAATATCGTCCATCAACACACCACTAGAATTATCAAGAGATCTTCAATCAAACCTGTATTTTCTTCCGAGATCGACTTTGGTATCGACACACCTCTACGATCTGTATCAAGTGGGTAAAATTATACTTGCTCATTTCTTCTCAGTGCTAAAATTAGCTATATTCAACTTATTTAATCATCTAGTTTGCTAGGACATAAATAAACAAGAGGCATATTTCATAACATCATATCTTAATGACAGGAATATTTTCGCAACCACCCACGTTAATACCAGATGACACACAAATTGCCACAACATCAGACTCACAATTAAGAGACAGCCCACCCATTGTACAACCCACACCACACATTATAGATAAGGAAACAAATACGGGAGTTTCGGATGATGAGTGGGAAACCCCTTCAGATGTTGAGAGTATCGACTTCGCAGCTGCCTTAAATACGTATGCCAATATACTTAACAGGGTTCACCGGTCCGGTCATACATATTCTACCATTCCCTCACATAACGATAAACTCGTACAAGTTGAATTAACAGGGCAATCATTAAAGATGAATCAAGAAACAAATACTGCTGATCTAAAAACCACACCTCACGTTTTTGTGTATCACGAGGATAAGACTGCCCCAAAATTCTCTGGCACAGACAAGGATCGCATTGATGTCATTTCATTAATCAGTCAGTGCGAACAAATGTTCATCAAGCGCCACATACTAGATGAACAAGAGAAAATTGCTATTTTTTCATCTTGCATAAGCCAGGAAAGATGTCCAGCAAGCAATTTATTGCGCTCCGATAAGCTACATCGTGCTAGGACATATGATGAATTTAAAACTGAATTTCTGAAGAAATTTTCTGGAGGTATGAACTTCTTGCCAGGTATAATTCCAGAATTACATAAAATTGTAGATCTTGTAAGGGAGCACACTACAAACCATGTGCTCAGTGAAATAACTGCTGATGTCTCCACAATCAAGAGAACCCTATTAGCTACTCTGGAGAATTCTAAGTGGATAACAGATGATGGAAAGATGTCCCCAGACCTCGTCGTGGACATCATTGGTTATGTAGCTGCCTTGTGTAAATTACCTGATAGAACCCTTAAGATCGCCAAAACAATCGCGTACATCCCTGGAATGTGCTTACTAGACTTAATGAACGAGGTAGAGATGCAGTGCAGTAAAGCAGGTGTGGTCGACACACATGCACATTCTGGTAGAATCAGGGTACCTGAGACAGTATCAGCTGTGAAAACATCAACACCGACCCCAAACAGAGAACAAAATCGATCGCGACCTGAAATGAGGCAGCCCAAACAAGCAAAGACGCCTAGACCTCGTTCCCACACGCCTTCCTACAGGCAGTTTCATAAGTTTTCGCGCAGCCCGAGTAGGTCTCGCGCTATAAACAACACTTTTTATGGGAAATCACCTCGTAGGTCACAGTCAAGGGATAGGTCCATTCTGTGTCATTACTGTGCAAAACCAGGACACACAAGGTATGAATGCTTTATCAAGGCAAAAGAGGATAATCAAAAGACACAAGGGTTTGGTCCTTACTGTAGGCATCATAGATACCAAGGGCACTGGACTAGTGATTGCAAAACAGTAGAAAAAATTGTGTCTATGTTCAAATCGGGGGAAGACCAAGTCATGACAAAAACGAACAAACATAAAAAAGAACAAGGTTAAACTTCACATAGGAGGCATGTTGGGAAATGAGTGTATCTTGATACCAGCTGTATGTGAGGATCAAAACGTTTCCTTATTTTTAGATACAGGCTCTCCAGTGAACTTAATAACACATGAAGAACTAAATAGAATTCTTAAAAATAAAAAGAAAGTAACTTTTTTGGATGAAGCTGATTTAGAATTAAACACAGTAGATGGTCAAGAGATTACAGTAAAAGGTATGATAAGATTAAATCTCAGTTTCACAGAAACTACGAGACCATTCTCTGCATTGTTCTATATCGTTGAAAACTTAGCAATTAAAGCTCATATGTTACTGGGCTTAAGATCCATGAGAACTGAGAACATAACTATACTCCCACAAATGAATGGAATAGACTTTGATAATGAATTTATAGAGGAAATACTTTCAGAGCCCTCACCGATTGGTAGAAGAGAGCCAAAAAGAATTGGTAATATTAAAGGCTTAAACAAACATACACAAACAGATGAGTGTATAGATCCACTTACACCAGCAACCCCATCCTCCAGAATTAGTGACCCAGCTAACAGTACTGATTTATCAATTTTTCCAGCCCATCTCACTAATGATTTGGTTATACCACCTAATTCATACATGAAGGTTACCATAAAGAGCAAATTACGGAATAGTACTGTTCTTGTCTTAGAAGAATTATGTAAAGTAAAAGGATTGTCAGTAGAAAACGCATTATGTCATACGAACGACGAAGGGCTAACTCAGATATTCATTATTAATCACATGAATGGGGAAGTTCAGTTGAAGAAGGGAACTTGCATAGTTAATATTGAAAAATGTTTCGCCCCTGTGAAGGAAATAAATATTGGTGGAGTAACAAGTGAGATAAAATCTACGGATAGAGAAAGAATAAAGAGAATTTAATTCACTCAGGTGAATTTGACGAAGAAAATGATTTGTTAACCCTGCTGGAAACACACAGGGACACCGTAGCCTTGCCCGGAGAACGATTAGGGTGTACTAACTTGATTAATCACATGATTAATGTGCACCCAGAAACACCACCAATTTTCGTACCAGCTTATCGCATACCACACTCCCAACGTACACTTGCTAATCAGTATGTCGATGAAATGTTAAAGCTTGGAATTATTGAGCCTTCAGTTTCTCCGTGGAACGCTCCCCTTTTCTTTGTGCCCAAGAGAAATGGAGAAATGCGTGCGGTAGTAGATTACCGTAAACTAAATAATCACACCATCCCAGACAGATTTCCCATGCCATTGCTAAGTGATGTGCTACAGAATATTGGTCCTGAGAATAATATATTCTCGACCATCGATCTCCTAAACGGATACTATCAGATTCCGGTATCTCAGGAGTCACGTAAATACACTGCCTTTTCAACAAACAGAGGCCATTATCAATATACAAGAATGCCAATGGGACTGAGGACAGCCCCTGGTACGTTCCAGCGTCTTATGAATTACGTATTGTCCGGAATTTTAGGACAAGGAATATTTGTTTATCTTGACGATATTATTATCGCAACGAAGAATATTAAGGATCATCTCAGGAAATTAGACTTACTCTTACAAAAGCTTAGTGATGCTGGATTAAAAATTAAACTTTCTAAATGCAAATTTTGCTTTAAGGAAATAAATTTCTTAGGCCACAAATTAAGCTCTGATGGTATTCACACCACTGATGACAAAATACAGGCAGTGAGAGATTTTCCTGAACCCACTACGACTGACGAAGTTAGACAATTTTTAGGTCTGGCTGGGTACTATAGGTCCTTCGTACCACAGTTCTCTCATATAGCCTTCCTCTATTCCAACTACTCAAAAAAGATGCTGTATTCCAATGGGAAGAAGAACAAAAAAGGGCATTTAACAATCTAAAAATTAAACTAACGAATGCACCTTGTTTAGCATATCCAGATTACACGAAATCATTTCTTATTTGTACAGACGCATCAGTTAAAGGATTAGGGGCTGTACTGATGCAGGAAGATAAAAGAGGAAAGAATCAACCAATTGCATTTGCCAGCAGACAAACAAGAGGTGCAGAAAAAATTATAGCACTACAGACTTAGAGGCACTTGCAGTGATTTTTGCATTACAAAAGTTTCGAGATTTGGTATATGGTTACGAAATCCACTTATTCACCGACCATAAACCACTGGTGGGTATGTTTAAAGAAAAACTCCTTTCTGGGAGGAGAGCAAGATGGAAATGTACAGTTGAAAACTACAATGTACAAATACATTATATACAAGGTAAAATGAATATAGTAGCGGACGCATTATCTAGGAACCCGAACACAATTCAGGTTGCGGCGTTAGATCTCAAAGGAAATATCCCAAACCACGAGGATATCGCAAAGGCACAAAGACTTGACCCAGTATGGTCAAAAGTAATATACAAGTTAGAAAGTGGAGATGACATACAATTACCCAAACTGCATGTCCCACTTGAACAATTCACAATGGTCAATAATACATTATACAAAATTAACTCTAAACAACCAAAACGCCAAAGAAATACTAACCAGTTGGTAGTACCTAATGACATGATACCCCAAGTATTACGAATGATACACGACAGCCCACATGCAGGACACCCTGGAAAGGATAAGACATTCAACCAAGCCCAGCTATTATATTACTGGCCTTCATTACGAAGAGATATACACAATCATATAGACAGATGCGAATCATGTGCGAAACACAAAGGATACCCAATCACACCTGCACCGATGGGTAATTACCCAGTACCACATCAGCCATGGGACGTTGTCGCTGTTGATTTACTCAAGATGCCATTATCATACAATAATAACCTATACTTATTCGTAGCAACGGATCATTTTTCCCGTTATGTCATTTTAGCTCCAATTAAAGATAAGACAGCAGAGACAGTAGCAAAGGCAATAACAGATAATGTAATATGTCGCTTTACTACCCCAAAGGTATTAATAAGTGATAATGGAGGAGAATTTAATTCTGAGATCTTACAAGAAATATGTAAACAATACAACATTAAAAAGGTTAACGTTTTGGCCTATCACCCAGCATCGAATGGGTTGGTAGAGAGACAAAATAAAAAGGTATTAGATGTGCTACGACACATTCTCAGTGAAAATTATGCAAGCTGGGATGATTGGATTCCCAGAGTAGAGGCCTCCATTAATGGGTCTATAAATAAATCCATTGGTGACACACCACATTTCATTATATATGGCACGGATAAAAAATTACCATATGAGCTCCTAGAAGGTGACAGCATGCCTATATACAATTACGATGATTACTCTAAACTCCGTTTACGTGAATTCCAGGACATACACAAAAGAGTGCAAAAACAATTAACGATGTCCAAGGAAGAAATGACGGAGGCATTTAACAAAAAGGCAAAAGATTCACCTATCAGCTTAGGAGACATTGTTTACGGAGTCATTCATACGAGAGACAATAAATTATCCCCTAAATTTGAGGGCCCATACAGAGTAATTAACATAAAGGCAAACAAAGTTTTAATTAAGTCACTTTCAAGTGGCGAGGAAAAACAAGTTCATATTGACCATTTAAAACGAGTTTCAAGGGAATTATCACATAATTATTCAGCCTC
Organism: Coenobita brevimanus; assembly: GCF_032717465.1. Classification (NCBI taxonomy): domain Eukaryota; kingdom Metazoa; phylum Arthropoda; class Malacostraca; order Decapoda; family Coenobitidae; genus Coenobita; species Coenobita brevimanus. The sequence goes on from NC_137069.1 coordinate 40,906,940, forward strand.
GGATACTACCGAACAGGTGAACGTACCTCAAGAAACCAAGCAAGAACACAACAATGATTACAAAAAGAAATTAAGGTCATATACCAAACAATCGAACATAGGTGCAACTATTCCAATGAAATCTACAGTACATCATTTACGAGAATTAAATATCGATTTAAACTCCTTCTATAAATGAAATAACAGCCAACCGTAACGCACATCATCACTATCATCAACCACAGCTTTATAGGAAATTAATAGATTTTTTTTTCGGTAGGTTACGATGAAGGGACTTATGCTATGGATTCTCCTATACATAGTAAGAGTATATGCGCACCTAGACCCCAAGCATATAGTACGACAAGGATGCCTCATAGCTCCAACGGCCACGACTACAATCGTCAAGGATGTCATGAGTACTGAAATAAGTCTAGATTACTTGTATGACTTACCTACTTATATAGAAAGACTTGCGACGCCGATGCGAACTCTGGACTTCAAGATAGGGAATTATGTTTCACAATCACATATCACCAAGGAAGTGGATGAAATGGTGAAGTTAGCGAAATGGAAACTAGAACAGGCGAAGTCAACTATGCTCGTCATGATCCAAGATCTCCCATCTTCTGGAACAGAGGTGCTGAGCGACAGGAACAACATCACACGTACTCGCCAAAAGCGCGGTTTGTTCGATCTGGGCGGCGCAATTCTTGGGAACATCTTTGGATTGGCTACAGAGGATGACCTTAAAGAAATAAACAAAAAATTTAATAAGATAGCTCAGGTACTAACATACCAAGATAAATTCATCACAGGACAGAACTCAGCAATGAAAACAATTGTGAAAAATCTGAAACAAGCAGAAAACGTAGCTCTCGAGAGTATAGATAAAATAAATAACTTGGAGGGTAACGTTACCCTTTTCCAGCACTTCTCCATCATCACAGAACATATTGACACGATTCTACTACAATTAGAGAACACTAGAGATCATTTCAGGGCACTTATGCAAGGAATTTCGAATGCTGGTGATGGCAAGATCACAAATGACTTACTCCCAGTTCATGAGCTACGTCAGATAGTTAGTCAAGGCATACATACACATAAATTGAAGCCATTGTTCCGCAGTAGGGAATTTATGCAATATTACCCGTACTTGGAAGCAACACTAACACCAACATCAGTGATAGTTCATGTACCATTCATCACGGAAGACCTGTTCACAGTATACCAAATACACCCCTTCCCCTATAGAAACAACAACACTTTAGTCATCATCAACATCAACACAGACACCGAACTCATTATGGTCTCCAAGAGACGAGACACTGTCACTTTCGCAAGTGAGTCAACGATTGAGCGAAAGTGCCGCACATCCTTACATGCTGTTCATCTTTGTCCTGCGTACATTTTCACGTTTCAGCCTACTGATACGGTCCCTTGTGAAATGGCTATCATCAGCAATAACAATATTCATCATCATTGCAACTTCACTTTTGCTCCAGATAAACTTGTACACCATCAACGCATTGGACACTCGCAGTTTTTTTATTTCCCTCATAACACATCAGTTTACATAGTCTGTCCAGATATACCACCATCTCATACATCAGCCTCAGGATTATACATAGCACCAGACTACTGTGCGGTATTTACACCATCCATGTCTACTTTTTCCACCATCAATCACTACGCCATCCTCAATCATACACACAAACATTTCCACCCACTGCCTGATATGGACTTAAACATGAGCACAAGTATTAAGCTGACTTCACCTAAGTTTGAAACTATGCAGCTGATCAATGAAACAATGAAGCCCTGGGAAGATTTGAGTTTGAGTATGTTCAACCCATATTATGTGTATAGCCAAGCACCTTCTGTCTTCATAATTATCTGCATTGTTGTTGCAGTATTGCTGTTGGCCATGCACAGAATGCATGCAAGAATTGCTAATTTGGAGTCATTGTTTAGTGGGGGGAGAGTTAACATCACAGTTAACCACCCTGAATGAAGTGTATATATTTTGTATATAGTATTAATTATATATATAAAAAAAAAAAAAAAAAATAATAATAATAATAATAATAATAACACAAAGAAGAATGTCCCATATATGGCAGACCAGTACCATTATCTTTAAATGAAATATTAGTAACTCTTACAATATTCTTAATTTTAAACTATTTTTATTCTTGCATGTATGCAATTCACTATAATAACCCAAGTACATACTGTATTACAGTTAAATAATTTACTTTAATGCATTTATTCCAATATGTATTCAACTTATTTAAAATGTAATATTACTGAATAATCACTATTTACTATGCATAATATATGTATACAATATTCATACAATTATGTTACTTTACAATATTATGTATTTCACTTAATTAGCTTATAAGTTCATTATAATGTGTATGTAGTATGTATTAATATATTATAACTATTAAATGTCGATGGTACGTCATTTTCGCGCGGCCGAGCAAATATAGGACTACATAATAAATAGATAGATAAATAGATAGATAGAGAGACAGATAGAAGCAGGAAGTCAAACGATGAGAAGGTGTTGTGTTTGCGAGAAGCGAGCAGCGCTAAACGCTTACACGGGGAAAGCTGACGACAGCGGCCAGTAAGATGATTCAGTTAGCTGTCAGCAGTCCTCTCGTGAGAAAGTTCTGTTGCCACGAGGAAGATACGTGACACACACACCCTACTACACGAGATGTGAGGAAAGAGAGTTTAGAAGGAGACAAGCGACCCTATAGAGAGGTCGAGACGGAGATTAGCTTGAGAACAGAGAGAGAGAGAGATAGCGAGACAGGGAGGTAGCTACCCAGGACTTATACTATTATACCTGTTTAATATTTCCAAGACAAATAAAGATAGTCCCATACTATTCTTTACCTCTCCCGTCACTACATGACATCTGGTGGGGAAACTACTACAAGATATAAAAGCCGCTCGACCACAAGTCTAACATATACTTCTCTACAATTAACTACAAAGTCTTTACGACATCACATTACAACTCCAAATGGTGAACTGTATTAGGAAAGTTGGTTTGGATCTTCGCAGTATAATTCCTCAATGGATGGAGGTGATTTGATCTAAAAAAAAAAAGTAGTAGTAATAATAGTAGTAGTAGTAGTTGTTGTTGTTGTTGTTGTTGTTGTAGTAGTTGCAGTAGTAGCAATGGTGGTATTAATAATGATAATAATAATAGTAATAATAATATTACTAATATTAATAATAATAATAAAAATAGGTAGGTGGGGGCGCTCACCATCCACTCACTCGATGTAGTGTTGCTTTGGGTGCCTGCCCTTTCCTCTCTTCCATCCATCCTCTTCTGTCTTTCTTTCCTTCACTCTTTCCTCTTTCTTCTGTCTACGGGTGACTTTACACTCCCTCTTCTATCTTTCTTTCCTTCCTTCTTTCCTCTTCCTTCTGGCTATGGGTAACTCTACACTGAGTGGCAAGCCAAATGGTTTTCTGTATACCAGGAATCCATTTACTACACTGTGTGGTAACAATATAACCAAATTATAGCTCCTAGTGGTTTAGTGGGTAATTAAGTTGCCCCAGTCGGATTGAGCCTGTGCAGGTTTATATCCAAGGGACGGTTGGGGTTTATTGCTCACATAATGCCACTCAGGGATGAGTCAGGCTGGTCACTCTCATCTTAAATGTCAGGACCAACTTTCCCAGCCCCTGGTTCCTACGCCTTTCATGGGGCCACATATGATTGACTGATGGCTAATTGATAATAATAATAATAAAATAATATTAATAATATTAATAATAATATAATAATAATAATGATAATAATAATAATAAAAATAATAATAATAATAAATTTAAAAATGATTAAAATCCCTTTACAAACCTGACATACCCCGTACATATAATCTCATTGAGACAGACACCAGTTGACAGTAACATTTCACAACATATTTCAAAAAAAAAAAAAAAAAGCAAAACAAACGAACTTAAAATATATATTGTTTGTCTGGCCTTTTTTTGTCGTTCATAAGCTGACAATAATGTGTGTAATTTTTTAGATCCTGCAGTTAATGATATTGTACACTGTAAAAAAAAATGTAGTGTTGAGAAAATAATAATAATAGTAATAATAATAATAATAATAATAATAATAATAATAATAATGATTTAACATTAATAATGACAACTATTGATGCAACTCCTATTATTATTACTACTGTTACCTCTATACTACGGTGCTAATACTACTACAACAGCTACTACAACTGCAACCACTACTACCACTACCACCACCACCACCACCACCATTACCACCACCGTTACCACTACCACTGCTACCAGACGATATTATTCAGCTGGGGAAGACAACACACCTCACCAGCCGCCATAACCAGAACAAATCATCCACCTGAGACCTATTCCACCTGTGCCATATTTTGCTGTTAAGTCTCCTTCACCAGCTGAGTGAGGCATGGGTGTTGGTCCCCCCTCCCCTCCCTCCTCTTCTCTCTCTCTCTCTCTCTCTCTCTCTCTCTCTCTCTCTCTCTCTCTCAATCCATCCACTCATCCATCCATCCATCTATTTATTTTTATATCTTTCTATGTCTGTCTGTCTGTTTGTCTGTCTTTCTCTGTGTCTGTCTCTGTCTTTCTCTCTGTCTGTCTGTCAATTTATGTCTGTTATTTTTTGGTTACATGGTTACCACTTAATTTTGTACGTAACGTCTAGATTTGCAAAAGACAGTTTCGCTTGTCACTCTGTAGAGCCATCTTAAGGTATCACTACATCGAGTGAGTAGATGGTGAGAGCCGCTACTTGCCATCATGCATAAATCGTCCTCTGAAGTTAACTTGTTTCATTCTCCTTAGGTCACTCGAGTCATTTCAACAAGTTTCACAGTGTATTATTCTTCGTAAAAAATAACACTGCTTTTGCGTGGTGAGAAGCTGATTCAGGAGACCACAGTACTTAGTTGTATTATATTAGTCAGGTAGTGGTATTTGTTAGTCACTAGAGGTAAGTGGTGGCGAACATCATCCAATCACTTTATGTAGTGCTACCTACTTCTTTCTTCACCTTGATAATTTTTCTAAGCCTGCTCCCCCCTTTTCC
>NC_137069.1:40914546-41082046 GCF_032717465.1 Coenobita brevimanus
CTCTCTCTCTCTCTCTCCTGTGATCCCTAAACACCTCAATAAAGAAAAACAAAAGCTCTTATTTTTCAACAAGATCTGCACTGGTTGGCAGTTTGGATTCTCACGCTGGAATTTGACCTCACTTTGTATTCTTCTCGTCTTTTTTCACACTAAATTATCCTCCCTTTTCACTGTCCTTTCCTCCTTCCCTTCCTTATCTCCCTCGCTAATTCCTTCAATTTTCTTGACTGTTCTTCCGCTCGCCTCACAAAGCCCAATACTTCGTCGTTCTCTTTAATATGTTTACCTGTCCTGTCCTTTCACTCTTCTCCCTTTCTCTTAAACTCTAAAATATCATCTAGCATTTTCACTGCCTCCTCCCATCGGATCTCCCACGTAATCTGTTTTTCACTCTTGTCCTCCTTCACCTCCCACTTTGCTTCCGTTTTTCACCGTCTTTCGTCGTCTCCCGCCCTTTTGTTTCTCACTGTTAGCCTTCACCTTCTCTCACCTGAATTCCTGTTCTTCACTTTGGCCTCCCTTACCTCCAGTCATCACTCCTGTTTTTCACCGCCATCCCCCTTACTAGTATATCCCACTTTAATTCTCATTTTCACTTTCCCGCCCCCATTATCCACTTTCACTTCCGGTTACCTGTTGTCCTCTCCCACCTACCACTTTAATTCCTGTCTTTTTTACATACTGGTAGGTGATGGTGACGATCATCCATTCGCTTGATGTAGTGCTGCCTACTTCTTCCCCCACCTTTATCTTTCATTTTTCTGTGTGTGCCCTTATCCCTTCCTACTTCTCCCATCTTTTTTAATTTCTGTTCTTTCCTCTTCAGGTGGCTTTACATTGAATGACAAACTTAATGGTTTCCCGTAAGCCAGGAGACCATTTACAACGCTGGTTGGTAACCGTATAACCAACCCATACGTGTTCCCTACGTGTTAACAGATGAGTTGGAGGAGGGTTAGTGACTGCCCGTAAAACAACTTACTCAAAAGGCCATCCCTTACGGAATGATGGCGTCTGGCTATGGATAGATAGATAGATAGGTAGATAGTTTTCTCCGGGCTTTATAAGTCAGCGTAATAGAGGGTTTATGAACTGAAGGGATTAGTCTTCATTATCCCCTTCACTATAGGTCGTTCACCATAACCTGGCAAAGACTCGTTCTTCTGTAATCTATATTTTTTACTTGAGTAACAAAATAAGGCTATACTATGACCTACTATGACCCTCCTTTCTATATTACTTCTTCGTGACAAGCACCGTGTTCTAGTCTTGATCTCCTGCTTACAGCTCAACATTCATGATAGGGAGATGGCAGATTTATGCCTAGATGAAGTGAACAGAGTATAGGTTCTTAATAAATTGAACAAAATTATTTGGTGGAAGTCTGACAGAGAGAGAGAGAGAGAGAGAGAGAGATGAACAGAATATGCAACAAGTATAAACTTATAAGCAACGTTGGGTCTGGTTAGTACTTGGATGGGTGACCGCCTGGGAACACCAGATGCTGTTGGCTCGTTCTCCCTACATGTCAAGTGGGTTGGTGGAGGATTAGTGCCCCTCCCTGTAAAACAATTAACTCTAAGCCCTTGGCCACCCCGTTTGGGATACATGGCGTCTGGAAATGAATGGAAAAAAAAATGAACTAAACCGAACATGTTAACCTGCAGACATTCATTTGCTTTAATTTGCATGATAATTGCTGTATCGAAACACATTACAACAGGAGGCTAGTGCAAGCTTGGGCACACCGGTTGATATATTCTTAATTACCTGCCCAGGATTAAGAAAGTTATTGCAGTAATTAAAACAAGGAGGGCCCCCACCACCACCACCTCCATGCTGCTGATTACAACCCTCTGTCAATAGTGTTTATCTGTTTATGCCCCGTTATGCGATGTTTTGACCCCGTCATGGGATGTTTTGACCTGTTATACGATGTTTATCCCCGTTATGCTATGTTTATATCCCGTTAAGCAATGTTTATACCCCGTTATGCAATGTTTCTCCCCCATTATGTGATATGCTTGGTATTTGGATGTACAGATTTGAGATGCATAGTGTGTTTTTTTGAGGTTGTGCTAATTATAAAGTGTTTCTGGCAGTGTTATCGATTGCATGTGTGTGCGTGTGTGTGTGTGTGCTGGTATTGTGGGATTTTGACACTGGTATTTTCTGGTATTTTGTTCCAATATTTAGGGTTTCTTGGTATTCTGATGTCCTACATTGCAGTCTTCTGGTATTGTGAAGGTATGGTATTTTGATTTTCTGGTGTCATAAGGTCTTGGTGGTATAACTGTGGTATTAATTAGCCCTGGTATTGCAAATTTCCGGTATTACACGATTAATTCAGAATGCACCACGCTATCTACAAAATTCCGGTATATCAATGGTTTATCCCTGTCATGTGGAAGATTCCAGTTTTGCGGTATTGTGGCATCGTGGAATTCTGATATTTCGATATTCCGTTATTGTGAAATCCATATACTGTATTGCATTTTTCTGGTATTATGAAGTCTTATAATAAGAGTTGCCTAAATGAGTGGAGCTTGTAATTCCCCCCCCCCTCTCTCTCTCTCTCTCTCTCTCTCTCTCTCAAATTAGGATAAATTTACCGGGTCTCAGCCTTGACTTCTATATTTTTCCCATAAAAAAATGTCAGTTTATATCCAGGATCCAAAATGTCAAGCAGGATGAGCAGGGATCAGAGAGAAACAAACTGAATCCATCAGTCTGACCGGCCTGAAAACCGAACTCTGGTCCAACTAGTAGCGAGTATAATCTGCTAACCACCGCACCACCGACTCTCACCCCAGCAGGTCATGTTTCCGCTTCGCTGCCGCCTTCTTCAGAGCGAAACAGGCGATCAATTTGCACCGCTGTTGTCGCTCTGGGATTTATCATTTGTGCTAGAACTACTCATTTTAATCCTAGGGCTTCTTTTTAAATCATACTCTTCATCATCATCATCATCATCATCACCATCATCATTCTTTTTAATCCGTCATCATTATCATCAGTCATCAATCGTTTATCATCAGTCATTAACGTCATCAATCATCATCATCAATTAGACACCTTTATCTCTCCATGTGACACCTTTATCCCTACATGTGACACTTTTATCCCTCCTTGACATTTTCTTCATTTTCATCATCATCATCATCTTGTTCATCATCATCTTGCTCATAATCATATCATCATCTTCTTTTTCTCCTCTTCCTCCTCCTTCTCCTCCCCTTCCTCCTCCTCCTCCCCGTGTCACTACTCTGCACTTCTGTTCCACACATAAAACTCCCTTTTCCCACTTCACTGAGCGAGAACTACACCACTTCAAGTCCCACTCCAATCACCAGCAGATCACACCGACAGTCTGGCTAGAATTTCGTGCTTCAAATCCTGGTCAAAGAGATGTCAGTTTGATGAATCAAACAGATCTCTTATGGTAATACGTTACGGTTATTTTCCCGTATTAAAAAAGAATTATTTGTTGATATACCTGAGCTTTAATTAAATTATTTGTTTTAATACTCCACAAATTATAATGAATGTAGGTTTAGCCACATACAATCCATTTTTTTTTTTTTCTTTGGTAAACAGATGAGGTGAATAGATCTGTATTTTTTTATAGATTTGATGGACATTATTTTGTGTATACTGTAGATAGATATTTTTTGCTTATGTACAGTATATCTATTTAGAGATAGATATATTTCACACACACACACACACACACACACACACACACACACACACACACACACACACACACACACACACACAGAAAGAGAGAGAGAGAGAGAGAGAGAGAGAGAGTTAAATAGATACATAGATAAACAACGAAAGATATGAATTATAAATATAGGTGGCTTATATATCTTGAATTTGGGTTGGCAGTGGATTTATTTGTCACTTTGCATCACCGTCCACGTTATATTTTTTTCTGTCTTTCTGTCTGCTTGTCTAAACTATGTCATTAATCAAGGAAGAAGGAACAAAACACTTAGGGGCTGAGAGCTTGTATAATTCCAGGAAAATTATAATATAAAATCCAAATTAAGAGTCTCTTCCATACATATTGTTTATATTTCATCTCTGTGTATTTGCATCAATATATCTGTCTGTCTGTCTGTTTCTCTGTCTGTCTATCTTTCTATCTGTCTGTCTATCTGTCTTTCTCTCTGTTTTTCTATCATTCGTTTTGTCTGTCTGTCTGTCTATCTGTCAATCTATCTGTGTCTGTCAGTCTGTCTGTCTATCTGTCAATCTATCTGTGTCTGTTGATCTCTTATCTATCTGTCAATCTATCTGTGTATGTTAATCTCTCTATCTATCTGTCAGTCTATCTGTGTCTGTCAGTCTGTCTGTCTATCTGTCAATCTATCTGTGTCTGTTAATCTTTCTATCTGTCTCTCTGTCTGCCTGTCTATCTATTTGTCTATATGTCTATCTATCTGTCTATCTCTATCTGCCTGTCTGTCTGTCTATCTGTCTGTCTGTCTATCTATCTATCTATATATCAGTCTGTCTGTCTATCTCTTAATCTGTCTGTCTGTCTGTCTTTCTACCTGTCTGTCTGTCTGTCTATCTATCTGTCTATATATCTGTCTATCTATTAATTCTGAGAAGCTGTCTAAGTGCTTGAGATTTCTTTTTCTGTCTTGCATACTTTAGCTCTAAAATAATCATCTCCCGCTGTTAAAAAGCGATTTGGGGTTATGGCTGGTGGAGAAAGAAAGGAAAAAGAGAGAAAATAAAGAAATAAAGAAAAGAAAAAAACAAAAATATGACAAAAAAGAAAGATAATAAGGGAATAATGAAAACTAAACCAAAAAGAAAGAAAGAAAATAAAGGATTAGAGAAAATAAAAAGCCAAAAAGAAAAAGAAAGAAAATATGGAATAAAGAAACGAAAAAAACAAAAAGAAAGAACAATGAAGAGAAAAAACAAAACGAAAAAAGAAAGAAAGAAAATAAGGGAATAACAAAAGAAAAAACAAAAAGACAAAAAGAAAGAAAATAAGGAACTAAAGAAAAGAAAGGCAAATAAAGAAAATGAAAGAAAGAAAGAGGGAAAGAGAAGAATGAAAGAAGGAATGAAGGAATGAAGGAAAGAAGGAAGAAAGGAAGAGTCGAACGAAAGGAAGGAAGGAAGGAAGAATCGAAGGAATAGAAGGAAAGAAGGGAGAAAAGAAGAAAGAAAAAGAAAAGAATGAAAGAAGGAAGGAAGGAAGGAAGGAAGAAAGGAAGAGTAGAACGAAAGGAAGGAAGGAAGGAAGAATCGAAGGAATAGAAGGAAAGAAGGGAGAAAAGAAGAAAGTAAAAGAAAAGAATGAAAGAAAGGAAGGAAGAAAGAACAAAATCGATATTTTTTTACCCAATTTCGCGACTCGTACGAAAGTTAGCGGGATTTTACGAGCAGCATTGTTCTTAAAAAATGAAAGTCTTTTTATCCTTATGCTTAAAACTGGACTTAGCGATCGCCATTCTTCTCCCACCTCTATACCATGTGTAGAGACACCATTTTTAATCTATGCTATCTCTGTATGATATTTACTCCTCGTTAACTTAAAAAAAAAAATCGAAATAAGCCATAGCAGCGAAAGTGTTAACAAAAAGAGTGGCGAGGACAAGGCGTGGTAAGTGTAAAATATTCCACGAACTGTAAATCAAGCAGTGAAAGTACAGCAGATTCGGCCCGACTTGTACCCTCTTCAAGTAAATAGGGTCCACGCTCAGTTGGGCAAAATTATGGCCTTTGAGAGAAATAGGCACAGGATTCACGGTAAGGTTGGATGGTCAGGGAGTGGAGAATGTGAGTGATTTATTTAGCTAGTGTGATGAGTAGGGTGGAAGTTTAGAGGATGAAGTGTATGGAAGGGTACGGCAGGGAAGGAAGGCTGCTGGTTTATTGAAAGCAGTGACAAGGAACAGGGAGGTGAATGTGGAAGTAAGAAGGTCACTGCGATAGTATTGTGGTCCTTCTTCTAACGTATGGAAGTGAAACGTGTACCCTGTGGGAAGGACACAGGTCATGGGTGAGGCTGTGAAAGTGAGTTACTTGAGGAGCATGTGGAGTTACGTGGAGAGACAGACAGACAAATAAGGAAGTGAAGTAGTGTTGTGGTGTTGATGTTGATGTGACTGAAAACATTAAGAGACTCTGAGATGGTTTGACCATGTGGGGATAATGGAGAATGAGAGACTGACTAGAAGGGTGTATGTGAGTAAGGTGGAAGGGGAGACAGAGGATGAGCTGAAAGAATGGGGTGGAGAGATATATTAGAGTGGAGGGGGAGACCGAGGATGAATTGTAAGGATGGTGTGGAGGGATATATGAGAGTGGGTGGTGTGAGTTGGAGAAAGGACAGCGAAGTGACAGAGGAGAGGGTGACATGGAGGTGTTAAGGTTGTGGCCACCCCTTATGGGAGCATGACGTCTAGCTATAGATAAAAGTTAGGTGATTTTCATTATGTTCTGCTCTCTTACAGACAACTTTATTTAGATTTATTATATCCAAATAATAAAAATAAAATGATAATTGAAGGGGATCTCTAACCACTTCAGTTCGAGAAATCTCTACTTAGTGACTAAAATCGCAAGAAAGAATGAATTAAAATGATATCCCATACCTGAAGGCCTTAAAGACGGTGCACAGTCCAAACCTCCATCCGTCTGCTTCTCCGCTGTCTCCGTGGAAGACGATGGTAAGGAACAAGGAGAGTGGAGTGAGTTTTAAATCCAATCTTAAAGTCCTGTCCTTAAAACTATAAATCTTAAAAATCTAGGTAAGCACTTTAATTTTTTTTACGATTATATATGGAATGGCAAAGGTCTATATTCTCGTCGATTAAGGAAGCTCCCTAACACATAATCCTAAGTGATTTATTTTGCTTATCCCACCTTACTGTCCTCTTCTGTGTTACACAAACCACTCCAATCTCGCCGTACGTTGCATAAATAACGTTCAAAAGGATATTAACCAGCCATGTTAAAAAAATAAGACGCTCAGGATGAGGTGTTAGGGTTTCCGTGTCCTCCTTGAGAAGTGGATCTAAGCTGTTTAATTCTAACTTGTCAGACAATTTTAGTCTTACTCACCCCAGACGATTTTAAGACTGTTACCCTCAAATTATTATCTAAAGCATCTTTCAAACCCCTCTTACTGAAGCAACAAAGATAAGAAATAAGAAAAGGATAGCAAGTCTAATACAAAGGTACCTGTGCAGGTGTGTCCTCTTGCAGTGGTTCGAATCAGTCTACAATAACCCTTTAAAGTCTCTACATCTTTCTCTACCTCCAGACGATTTAAGTCAGCTTGAAACCCTCCCTGGAAGTGAAGGAGAGACAAGACCAATGGAAAGGGCGGTAAATTTGGTTAGGAAGTTTGGTGAGTGTGTGTCCTTTCCAAATATAGAGGGACCATTTCCATATTTTCTTCCCATTCTCACCCGTTAGTTCTATTCTTGTTTTCCAGGTACGATTTTTTCCTTGCGAAGAGAGGACGATTATATGTATCTTATGCGTCCTGAGAACCCCTCGTATTGGAAATGTGGAGATAAATCGAAAGGAAAGGGGTAGTATGTTTGTTTAGAATGGATGGTGTTTGAATTTGATGTGTGAATGGTGCACCTTTGTCTCCCCCTGTTTGAATTTGATGCGTACCTTATATATATTTTGTTTATGGTGCCATCAGACCATTTTATTAAGATTAGGAAGGATTTTGTAGTAAAGGGAGTTAAGAAAGAACTGTAATTGTAAAGCAAGGGAGAAAAGGAATAAGGAGGAGGTTGTATAAGTCAGATTAGGAAGGGCTTGTTTATCTCCTTCTCAAGGCGCTCTAAGCAGTCACCGTCAAGCATTAAAATTCCAGAGCGTCCTTTAAAAATCTTGCTATTGTCAGACAGTTCTCTTCAGGGACCTCTTGTGGTGGAGTGGAGATACGGGCGTAAGAAAAGGGCAGTAGATTTGGGTAGACTTGGTTTTACCTTTGTGTCCTCCCCGTAAAACAACTTAATTAAACTCAAGACATGTGTTGTAGTAAGAGGGGCTTATAATTATTCTTAGCTGTCAAGGAGTAAAGAAAAGACAAAGGGAAGATCCAGTACGTCAGGTTAGTGAGGGACGGGTGTATGTGTGACTCCTTTTAAGCAGCATTAACTAGTCTTTATGAAATCATTAGCCATCTATATTATTGCTATGGTCAGTAGCTAAGAAAGGTCCCTTCGTACTGAAACGGCAGAGATAAGATATAAGGGAAAGGAGCAATAAGTTTGGGTAGGAAGGAAATGCGTCTTTGGAATCTCTTGTAAGAAGATTATATCAATTTTTATCAAATCCTTAAGTCTTCTCCATTCCGCTTAAGATTACGATTTTATTTAACTTACGAGAGATCCACGGTATAGTTCTTTCACCTTAACTTGGCAAGGTTTTCGTCCTTCAGAAGCTTATTTCCAGTAGTTCAGTGTCTGAAAGGCAATACGACGGCTCTACATCCTTTTCACAGCACTTTTTCCTGACTAGCATCATATTCTAGTGCTAATCTACTGTTACAACCCAGCATTCAAGACAGATAAGTGGTAAAGAGTGTAGTGAAAAGCGTTAGATCCTTAACTGTGAAGGAGTTGAATTAAGGTATAAAAGTAAGGGGGCAGTACCTCAGGTTAGGAAGGGGAAGGGTTATGTGTCCTGTTGCAAGAAGTTTTAGTGTTTATTCAACCTTTTAGTCTTCCATATGACTGTAACAATTATGATTTTATTTAGCTAACAAGATACTCCTAGTAATGAAAGGGTTTAGAAAGGCTCTTAGTTGTGAAGAAGGGGAGATAAGGCATAAGATAAAGGACAATAGTTCATGTTAGGAAGGGAGGTTGTTAGCTATCGATACAGTCCTAACAGGGAAAAGGTAGTTGAGAAGGAGAACAGTTAAGGCATAAGTGAAGGGACAATATCTCAAGTCAGGAAGGGCTGGTGGCTGTGTGTCCTTTCCTTATTTACGAGCGTCCGGGCACACCACAGGTCAGGACGGAGTTACGATGTCATAAACATGGACAGACTCTCGCTGCTGCCCCCAGACGTCTGCCCATCGACAACTTATAGCACTGAGTTGAAAGATAAAGAGCTCTGTTGCCCTCCCGTCCTTCCTGTGAGCTGCGGTGCGGAGACGGTCGGAAGTTGGAGCTCTTAACCCACACTTTTCTGAGGGGATAGTTATGGTTGTGTGTGTGTGTGTGTGTGTGTGTGTGTGTGTGTGTGTGTGTGTGTGTGTGTGTGTGTGTGAAGAAAATGTGCAGATCTATCAAGGGTCAAAGGTATTAGGTCAAGGTCAAATTTTAATGTGGCTTAGATCATCAGTGTCATAAGATTTCGATCAAAATTCGCACAGCTATTGCATATGGAGATGGGGAAAGGTGATTCTCAAAGGTCAAGGTCAAAGGTCAAGGTCATAATTCCGACACTGAGCACCGTGATATAAGCTTCGAAGGGACGAAAATCTGGGCCAGGTTTAGGTGACAGGAGTATAGTGAGCCTCCTGACTGGTAAGGTTTCAGGGAGCCTTCTAACGGCACAAGCCCTTAATTATAACCTAAAATCGATGGTATACGTAAGAGGAAATTGGTAGAGGTGTTAGGGAGCCTCCTAAGACCCCACAAACCCTTAGTTGTGATATTGATGAGGGGGAGCTGACGAGCCCCCCCCCCTTACAGCTCCCCTTCCCTTCCTCATCCCCTCACCCCTTCCTCTTCCATCCCCTTCACTCTTTTCTACCTCCCCCCCAAACTCCTTCCCTTCCCTCCCTCCCTCTCCACCTTACTAATATCTCCCCCCTCCCTCTCCCTCCACTCCCCTTCCCCTTCAGCCTTTCCTTAAACTCCCTTTCCCTTCCTGCCTCCCAACAGTCTTCCCTCCATCCCTCCCAGCTATCTTCTTTCCCTCCTCCCAACAAGCTTGCCTCTCTCTCTCTCTCCCATCACCACCCCCTCCTCTTCCTTCATCCTTCTTACTCTCACCCACCACACCCTCAGTCTCCATCTCCCTCCTCCTTCCCCCTCCCTTCCCTTCCATCACAGCCCTCTCCCTCTACATACACCTTCCCCTCCCCCTCCATCCCTCTTCCCTCCCCATATAACCCCGTCATTCTCCAACCCTCTCCCCCTTACCCCAACTCTCCTCTACCACACTTCCCTCCCCCCACTCACAACCCCACTCATTCTCCAATCCATCCCCTCAAATTCACTACCCCCCCTGGAATGCTTCTCTCCTCTCCCCCTCTTCCCTCCCTCACCCCATCATCCCTCCCCCTCCTCTCCCTCTACCCCTTTTTCCCCCTCATCCCTCATCCTTTCCCCCACCATCACAACCCATTCCCTCGAACATGCCCCTCTTCTCTCCACGTCCCCTCCCTCCCCCCTCCCACCTCCCCCTCCTTCTCCTTCACCCTGTCACCCCTCCCCCTTCTTCCTTCTCACCTCCCTCCCCCCTCCCTCCCCTTTCTTTTCACCCACTCTGGCCTCCTTTCAACACCGATACATTTACATCAGTCAAGCTGCCTTATTGAGCCATATTCTCGTGGCCCTAGGAGGCTCCCAGGTTAGGTGTGTGTGTGTGTGTGTGTGTGTGTGTGTGTGTGTGTGTGTGTGTGTGTGTGTGTGTGTGTGTGTGTGTGTGTGTGTGTGTGTGTGTGTGTGTGTGTGTGAGAGAGAGAGAGAGAGAGAGAGAGAGAGAGAGAAATTAATGCCTATCGACTATGCGAGGGTCAGGTCGGCAGACAATCTTATTTATTTATATATTTATTTATTACCCATAATAAATCGCTAAGTAAAAGGTGTAAAGTAGCCTCCAATATCACCAAGAATACGGCCGATCTTCACTCTTAGGTCCGTCGGTTAAGGAAGTTCCCTAACACCTTTTCCTAAGCGATTTATTTTGCTTATTACATCGTACTGTACAATTCTGTGTTACATAAATCCTTCCGACATAGCCACACACCGCATAAATGACACACAAATGGATATTAACCAGCCATATCCTAAAATAAATCGCTAAGGAAGAGGTGTTAGGGACCCTTCTTACCTGACGGGAGTATGAGTCTTAAAGCTGTGTTCTAAGTGGCTAAGAGGTTTCCAAACACGTCTTCCTTGGCGATTTAATTTGTCTATTACACCTTAACATTCACCTGCATCTTATTTAAAACGCATTGATGTGAACTTACTTTACATCAATAACATTCCATTACATATTGAAGTGTTTTGCTCAGAATAAATCACTAGGGAATTTGTGTTAACGTAAACTCGAAAGTCAGTTTTCTTACGACACTCAACGAAATATACTGTACTCATTTTACTCTAACTTGGCCCAGATTTTCGTCCTATTGTAGCTTATTTTACGCAGCTCAGTGCCAGAAAAAGACAGTACTATGGCTCTACATCTTTTCCAAGGCACTTCTTCTTGACTAGCATCATATTCAAATATTAGTCTGTTTCTACAACTCAGCATTGAAGATGAGGAGTTGTCAGTTTTAGGCCAAGTTAGTGTAAAAAGACTATAGAAGAAGGTCCGACGCAGAAAAAGACAGTACTATGGCTCTGGAACCTTTCCACGGCACTTCTTCGTGACTAGCATCGTATTCTAGTACTAGTCTATTGCTACAACTCAGCATTGCAGGTGGGGAGTTGTCAATTTTAGGCCAAGTAGGAGTAAAACGAGTACAGTAAACGACTGGATGCTTCTGTTTGCTGTATTGTTTAGAGCAAAATTTCGCTGACGAATCCCTCCCAGCACTGTACCCTGTTTTTTTTATAATGCTCAGTATTTTGCCTTCCCATACTCTTTTGCCGTGTGGTTAATTTTGCCAACACATTGGATATTGATTTCCATAAATTGTCCTGCCTTCCATATTTCTCATTCCTCTTCAAGCGAGAGAGAATATCCTTCTTGCTCATATTTTTTTAGTTGTGTGTTTTATATTGTCGTTAGTACGCGTAAAGTTTTCGTGCAGTAGAAGTCTTTCTTCTCACATTCGTTGTTAATTGCTATATAGTCATCACACACACACACACACACACACACACACACACACAATTTCATGCTAAACCTTCCTATCACGACAATCATCAAGGAAGTGTTAGCGAATTGTTCTTCTTTGAGCTGACGAGGATAACGAGATCACGCCTCACCCCCTCCACTCCCCATTCTCCTGGCTGACACTGGCTGACCGATCAAAGACAGGAATCGATCAAGCTGACAGGACTCCTCCGTGAGAAGGCAGGTGCGTGGGAGGGCAGGCGTAGATGAGGCTCCAAAGTCCCTAACACCTTTTCCTAAGCGATTTAAGTTGCTTCTAATACCTTGCTGACCTATTCTTATGAAGGACGCTCCCTAACACCTTTTCCTAGGCGATTTATGTTGTTTATTATACCTTACTGCCCTCTTCTGTGTTACGTAAATCCTTCCAGTATTCAAGTCTAGTACTCGCGTCAATCAAGGAAGATTCCTAACACCTTTTCCTAAGCGATTCATTTTTGCTTATTTCACCTTACTGCCCTTTTCTGTATTACATAAATCCTTCCAATATCGTCATACTCTGCCTAAATAACGCGCGAAAGGGTAATAACGAGCCATAGCCAGAAATAAATCGCTAAGGAAGAGGTGTCAGGGAGCCTCCTTACCCTACTAGAACACAAGCCTAAGATTCAGAAAATAAGACCTGGCAATGGAGTTGAGAGGTACATGGGAGAGGATGTGTGTGTGATGGGGGGAGGGCGCAAAATGGCGGGGGACAGGGAGACGTGGAGGCGATTTGTTTGCGGCCACCCCTTACGAGATTGAGGCGTCTGGCAGTAGATAGACAAGTTTCCTCTCAAGCCTAAGAAATAAATATCTATTTCTACTTCTATAATATCTGCTTCTACTTCTGTGATTTCTTCTACTTCTATATCAATTCTACTTCTATATTCTACTGTACTTCTACATCTACTTCTACTTCTATTTTCTACTTCTATATCTACTTCTACTTCTATATCTACTTCTACTTCTATATCTACTTTTATATCTACTTCTACTTCTACATCTATGATATCTACTTCTACTTCTGTATCTACTGCTTCTATATCTACTTCTACTTCTATATCTACTTCCACTTCTAGGATATCTACTTCTGCTGCTATAACTACTTGTTCTTGTATATTTACTCCTACTTCTATGATCTAGGCTACTTCTATGAAATCTACTTTTGTGATAACTACTTCTGCTCTACCTCTACCTCTACCTCTGTATCTACTTCTATTATATCTACTTCTGGGAGTTAAAGACAAGGATAGCAAAGCAGGAGGGAAGAGGCTGCACTTTTCCATCTTCTGAGATACATAAAATGGGTTACGATATCTTTTCTCACAAGTGAAAAAAATGGGATCTCTCTCTCTCTCTCTCTCTCTCTCTCTCTCTCTCTCTCTCTCTCTCTCTCTCTCTCATATTTTATCTTTTCAAAAATTGTTCCTTAATATCATTTCCATATCCTATTCTCTCTCTCTCTCTCTCTCTCTCTCTCTCTCTCTCTCTCTCTCTATCTCTCTCTCTCTCTCATATTTTATCCTTTCAACAATTTTTTCTCAACATCATTTCCATCTCTCTCTCTCTCTCTCTCTCTCTCTCTCTCTCTCTCTCTCTCTCTCTCTCTCTCTCTCTCTCTCTCTCTCTCTCTCTCTCATATTTCATCTTTTCAGTAATTTTCTCTCAACATCCCATATCCTATTCTCTCTCTCTCTCTCTCTCTCCCTCTCTCTCTTCTGCTGTGCTATCTTTTTTTCCTGCTCCTATGCACTGTATTAGTATTAAGGCAAATTAATATTAAGGCCGGACCACCTCGTAGGGACAGTAAGGTCTCTCTCTCTCTCTCTCTCTCTCTCTCTCTCTCTCTCTCTCTCTCTCTCCAAACGGGCTGTTATTGGACAGAGGGGAGAGCTTGTATGTTGCTCGAGTAGATCAAAATATTGGAGAGAGAGAGAGAGAGAGAGAGAAATAAATGTGCGTGTGTGTGTGTGTGTGTGTGTGTGTGTGTGTGTGTGTTATTCCCCTCACCTTTCTTATGTCCCTTTTATAGTGCGGGGCCTTACTCACGGGGGACACAGGACCAAAAGGTGTACAGCTTTGTACTGTCGGCACTTTGGTGAGAGGGCTTATTGCTTCTCTCCTTCTTCACTACCTCTTCTTCCTCTTCAGTCGTGGCTTTCATGGCTTTAGAAGAAGGCTTCAAGTTTTATACACACATACACACACACACACACACACACACACACACACACACACACACACAATGTAATGTACTCAGCGAACGTACAAAAGGATTACGAGATTTTTTTATTTTTTATTTTCTTTTGAAGATGATGAAGATGACAATAATGATGATGATGATAATGATGATGATGATGTAGATGATGACAATAATAACGATGATGGCAATAATGATGATGATGATGATGATGATGATTTCTTTACCTCTGAGGCGACAAATTTCCTGAATATTTTGTCTCGTGTCAGAATTGGCTGTCCCCTTCTCTACACCCTCGTCCCTGCTTACCCATCTGCGTGGCTGTATTGTTTCTCTTGCCCCGCTTAAGGTGTCGCCCCATTAGTCCTCCACGCCTTGCTCCTGTTGTTCTCCCCTTCCCCTTGTGATGGAGATTTGTTCAGAGAGGTTCAGAAAGATGTAAATTTACTTAGAAAAGTTCAGAGAAGTTTAGAAAGGTTCAAGGAATTTGGAATGGCAAAAAATAGCAAAAT
The DNA here is from genome assembly GCF_032717465.1 of Coenobita brevimanus. NCBI lineage: Eukaryota > Metazoa > Arthropoda > Malacostraca > Decapoda > Coenobitidae > Coenobita > Coenobita brevimanus. Next base: position 40,929,322 of record NC_137069.1, read on the forward strand.
AAACAAATAAGTAAATAAATGAATAAATATTCCAGTTGGTTCAAAGAAAAATCATAAGAAAATATTGACCAAAAAAGAAAGTTCAGAGAGGGTTAAAAAATAAAAAAAGTTGAAAATTGCCCAGAGCTTAACATAAACATTGAACAAAAGTTTTAAAAAGTTCGAAGGAAGGGGGGGATCGCAAGAACTGAAAAAAAAAAAAAAAAAAATCGTATTCCATTTGGTTATACGTCGTTCACTGCGATAACGCCCACGACCTTTCAACGGACTGTGTGTGGAGTACAAGAAGCAGGGTTGAAGGCAGGGTTGATATAAGGAACACCACAGAACACATTTCCTTCTTACTTCCTGGTGCCTGATAAGTTCCTGGTAGACATCCACAGATAATAATGATTAGGTTGGGGAGTATGTGTGTAGGTAGAAGCATTGTCAAACACTAAACGCGAAGAAGAAGCAGTGAAAAGCACACTGCCATATTGCCAAGCTTCTGCCTATTGGAATTCTGTTATTCCCCGAACTGCTTCTCTTTGGAACTTGCTCACCAAGAATAGTCCCCCCCCCCCCCCCCGACTTCAGTCAGCAGCAGGTAGAGTCCAACTGTTGAGTATTTTTTAAGAAGGGAAACGCCTGTACATGGATACATGGATCTTTTTTTAAATTTAATTTGTTTGTCTTCCTCTGTTCATTTTCTGTTAAAAAGATTATAATTGTTGACATTTTATGTGTACAACGTATAATATTGTATCTAGGTAGCTACCACTGGCCATAGGAGGTACTACCAAGGGAGTGAAATGTGACTACAAGCTGGATATACGAATACGTAATCAGTCATATGCAGGAACTCAGCCCCGACATCCAAAGCGAGGGTGACCAGCCCCGCACATCCATGAGTAGCATTATATAAGCAATACACTCCAGCCACTCATCAGATATAAACCCTAACAGGCTGAATACGTTTGGCACACCATAACCCACTAATCCACCAGGCGCCATCTAGTGGCAAGTAAAAACTAAAATTATGCATTACTTGAATGAGAAGAGAGAGAGAGAGAGAGAGAGAGAGAGAGAGAGAGAGAGAGAGAGACTATCATATGAGTCTGAGGTCATGCAAACTGGGTCATTCTGATATTCATTTTAGATATGCAAACTCCTTAAGAATGGGAAGACATCTTGGCAAACTTCTCTCGCAGTATTCAAGGTTTATTATGCCATCTTGCATTCTATGAAAAGAAAGGAAGAGAATAGAAGAAAAAAAAGTTTCTCGTAATGCTTTAATACGTTTTCTGAGTACAGTACATTCTCTCTCTCTCTCTCTCTCTCTCTCTCTCTCTCTCTCTCTCTCTTTCTGCCTTAATTCCAGGCACCAAGATGGAAGAACCACACCTGTCTCAAGCTTTACCTGGAGAAATACAGAGCACGTACATGTACACCTGTTACCATCACCTGTTGATTAGCACCTCCAACACCTGTATGGGGTTTCGCACAAAATTGGAGGTAAAGAATCCAGCACACACACACACACACACACACACACACACACACACACACACTGAACTTCATCTTTAGGCGGGCAAGAGAATCAGATTAATGGTGATGGCGAAATGTGTGTGTGTGTGTGTGTGTGTGTGTGTGTGTGTGTGTGTGTGTCAATTTCCCAGGACAAACACAAACATACATAACGTACCTAACGTTTTAATATTTGCAAACACACAACACAGATGATGATGATGATGATGATGATGATGATGATGATGATAATGATGATGATGATGATGATATGTATATGTATGTGTATGTAAGTATATCGTAGTGAAAGACAAATAAACATAGTATGCCCTGAATTTTGATAGATCCCCAGTATTTAAATATTTACAAACACAAAACACTGACTGGCTGGGAACGGCTTCAGGCCACTTCATTACCTGCTAATCACCTGTTCAGCTGAAATTAGTTTGTTAATGACGCCTGAAAGGAACTCTTTATTACCCCAGCAAACACAGTTAGACCATAATTATTAGGGACTATTGATGTTGTTGGTTTGTCATTATGGTTTTTGAGGTGGATGAGCTGATATATATATATATATATATATATATATATATATATATATATATATATATATATATATATATATATATATAGATAGATAGATAGATAGATAGATAGATAGATAGATTAATAGGTAGATAGACAGATGGATGGATAGCCTGATAGGTTGACTGACAGATAGATAGATAAATAGATAGATAGGTCCATAGATAGATACAGATAGATAAATGGTGATAAAGTGATAGGCAGAGGGAGATAGATAGGTAGATAAATAGATAAATAGATAGGTATGGATACAGTATATATATTAATTAGCCCTTTTAATAGGATAATGTCTCTTTACCTCTTCACTACGAATCCATTTTTTTATATTACACTTGCTGCCATCAGACGATTTTATTCTGCTTGTGAAACTTCAAGAGGTGACAGATGCAGAGTTCAAAATATAGTGTTCAAATTACCAGAAAGTCTCCCCTTAGCTGTATAAAATCATCTGAAAAATAGAAATTACATAGAAAATCTCAGTAAGGGAAGGAGTTAACCCCTCTTAAACGATAACTATTTTTTAACCCCTTGAGGCCGAATACGCCACTTTTATTCTCTCCGACAAGGAGAATAAATTTTTACTTCTGTGTGTTTGTTAGTTTGTTTGTCTGTTGACAGCATTACTCAAAAACTGAAAGAGAGGTTTGGACCAAATTTGGTGGGTAGATATCCCATGTCCCAGGGAACAATCGATTAACTTTTGGGACCGATCTGGGTCGTATTGCAGATTCTGGATTCGGAAAACATATCTTGCGAAACCCTAATTAATGATGAGAAAACCTAATCCATTATGAAGATTGGTTTGGAAATTACTTTGCCTTTGTCGGAGAGATGCGCTCCAGCGAGGGCCCCTCTAGTTCCATATTTGATTGTTGTCAGACGATTTTATTAAGTCTGAGAAAGTACGAAAATTAAAGAAGGGTTAATGAAGGCAGGTTAACAAGCCTCCCTCGACTCGAATATAATTGTCTGGAGATAGGAAGGAATGTAGGTAGATGTGAGTAGGCCTGGGTAGGTGTGGGTAGTTGTTGGTAAGTGTGGGTAGTTGTGGACACGTTTCGGTAGGTGTGCGGTGTGGGTATGTGTGGACAAGTGTAGGTAGATGTGGATGAGTTTGTGTAGGTGTGTGGTAGATGTGGACAGGTGTAGGTAGACGTATGGGTAGGTGTGCATAAGTGTATGTAAGCATGGACAGGTGTAGATAGGTGTGTGTACATGTGTGGGCAGTGTGTCGGTACTTGTAGGTGTAGGCAATAAGAACAGAATGCACGTAAAAGATGTAAAAAAAAAAAAGATCAATAAAAACATAACCAAGAAAGTAGACTCTGTGGTACCATCTTAGCCACCTGGTGTTATGGTGTTATGGTGTTGTGAGGTGAGGGTGGGATGGGGTAGGAAGTGGCGTGAGGAGAGGTGGGGTTGAGGTGTGAGGGAGAGAAGGGGTGGAGGGAAGTGGTATGAGTGAAGGAAGAAGTGGAGAAATGGTGATGTATGGAAGTAAAAGAATGCAAGGATAAATGATATGATGTGATGTGATGTGATATTGATAGGATCAGATGAGATGAGGTGAGGTAATGTAAAATGAATTAATGTGAAATGAGGTTTCAGGATAAATGGATCACTATTATTTAAAAAAAACAGCGAAGTGTATGTTTAGAATTACGTAAGCAGTTGATGACAGTAAAAAGATCATGGCAGAGTAACAAGAGAAGTCATTGTTCCAAGTTATGTAGGCAAAAGAAAGCGAGAATTTGTTAGAGAAGAGAGTATTTGGATTAGAATAATTAACTCTTCCAATACGTTGGTGTCTAATAACCTGCGGTGCAAAGCCTAAATGAGAGCAACACGAACTTGTCTTGTTATTGGAGAAAACCTCTACGGGCGGTGGGTGGAGAGGGGCGGGGCTTAAATGACAAGTTGCATGGCGCCGGGTACACCTCTAAGTTAAATAAACCCGCCTGGCATTAGCTGGAATACAAAGCTAAGGCTGTTCCGAAAATGAGGGATTGATTCGTGACCGCAGTGATTCACAGGCTCATAGTAATTCACTCATACCTGAATAAAACCATGTGGTGCTTACTGGAAAAAGAATAACAGAATTTTCCCAAATATGGTAGGGTTGATGTGTACATCAAAAAAGAAAGCTGCACTTTACTAGGTTACAAGTGAAAATATATGAATGGAATTCCCACGTGAAATATATCTCCAAATATCAAAAAAGGAAAATACGTGGTGGCCAGAATTAGGATACAAGTAAGATGGAGGAATAGAAGAAGGGAAAGACGAGAGGAAGGAGTATTTGCAAGGAGAGTGGAAAGCTTACAAGAGGATGAGAAAAAGGCAGAGTATAAGAAAGAAGTGGAGGAACGATTGGGCAAATATGAATTGTAGCAGATGGGGGACGTGGAAGGTGTGTGCAGGATATTTACAGAAGAAATATGTGCAGCATGTGATGTGGTATGTGGAAGGAAGAGAAGACGGAGGGGGGTGCAAGGAACAGCGTGGTGGAATGAAGAGGTGAGACAGGCAGTGGCACAAAAGAAGAAAGCATACAATGAATGGATGAGAAGTAGGGGCGTGGAAAAGGTTGAGAGGCGGAAGAGAGTTGTATGTAAAAAGAAAGAGAGAGGTGAAAAGATTAGTAAGAGAGAGTAAGAAGAAAGTGAATGAGGAATTTGGAAGGAATTTGAGTGTAAAGTGGAGGGACTGTAAGAAGATGTTCTGGAAAGAGGTGAAGAGAGTAAGACAGGGTGGAAGTGAGGTTAGCAGGGGAGTGAAAGATAAAAATGGTAGATTACTAGTGGAGAAGGGAGAAAAAGTGAGTAGATGGAGAGCACACTTTAAGGAATTGTTGAACATAGAGGATGGAAGTAATGCGAGTATAAGTGGCTGGGGAATGGCTAGGAGAAGGAGGGAGGTGAGAAGACAGGAAGAAATCAGTAGGATAGAAGTTGTGGAAGCAATGAAGAAAGTTAAATTGTGGAAAACCCCAGGAATTGATGGAGTGTGTGGTGAAATGCTGAAGCATGGGGGAGAGATAGTAGTAGAATGGATGTGGAAGATGTGCAGATTGGCCTGGGAGGAGGGTAGAGTCCCGGAGAATTGGAAGTCAGGTATAATTATTCCCTTGTACAAAAGAAAAGGGGAAAAAGAAGTGTGTGGTAATCATAGGGGCATTTGTCTTCTTACTATAATTGGAAAAGTGTATGGTAGGATACTTATTGACAGAGTTAGAGAAAGAACAGAGAAATTAGTTGGAGAAGAACAGGGAGACTTTAGGAAGGGAAGAGGTTGTGTAGATCAGATATTCATTCTTAGATCTTTAGTGGAAAAGTTTCTAGAGAAGGGAAAGAAGTTGTATGCGGCTTTCATGGATTTGGAGAAAGCATATGACAGGGTGGATAGACAAGGATTGTGGAAAGTATTAAGAATATATGGAGTAGATGGAAAGTTGTTGAATGCTGTGAAGAGTATGTATGATGGTGCGAAGGCTGCAGGGCGTGTGGATGGTGAACCAAGTGAATTTTTCTCTTTGGAGGTTGGGTTGAAAAAGGGATGTGTCATGTCTCCATGGTTGTTCAATCTGTTCATGGATGGGGTAATAAAAGAGGTACAAGGTAGGGTAGTGGATGTTGGAGTGGCCCTGGTGAGAGAGGATAGCGTTTGGAAACTTCCTGTACTGTTGTTTGCAGATGATACTGTGTTGTTGGGTGAAGACGAAGGGGAGCTGCAAGGCTTGGTGGATGAGTTTGGAAGAGTGTGCAAGAAACGGAATCTAAAGGTGAATGTAGGGAAGAGTAAAGTGATGGTCTTTGAGAGAGGTGAAGTCAGTAAATGTACAGCGAGGTTGGATGGTGAAGAATTGGAAAATGTGAGTACGTTTAAGTACTTGGGTAGTGTGATGAGTAAGGATGGAGGTTTGGAGGGTTAAGTGCTTGAAAGGGTACAGCAGGGAAGAAAGGTTGCTGGTTCTTTGAAAGCAGTGATAAGAAACAGGGCAGTGAGCATGGAAGTGAAAAAGTTACTACATGACAGTATTGTGATACCCACTCTAACGTATGGAAGTGAAGCTTGGACATTGTTGGATGGACACAAGTCAAGAGTGAGAGCAGTGTAAATGAGTTATTTAAGAGGAGCCTGTGGAGTCACATGGAGAGACAGGCTGACGAATTAGGATATAAAAGAGCGTTGTGGTGTGGATGTGGATGTGATAGGAAGTGTTATGAGGAACATACTGAGGTGGTTTGGCCATGTGGAGAAGATGGAGGGTAAAAGACTGACGAAGAGAGTGTATGTGAGTGAGGTGGAGAGGGGAAGAGGGAGGGGGAGGCCGAGGATGAGATGGAGGGATGAGGTGGAGAGGTATATGAGAGAGGGGAGTGTGAGCTGGGAGCATGGCAGTGAAATGGCGGGGGATAGGACGACGTGGAGGCGATTTGTTTGTGGCCACCCCAAACGGGATTGAGGCGTCTGGCAATAGACAGATAGATAGATAGAAAATACGTAGATGGGTGAGTGACTATTAACTAATTGTGATGAGCATATAGACAGGCATCAAGTATCGCGGATATGCACTTTGTTTGCTCGAAAAATATCACTGTTTAAAAGTCATTGGTCCAACTCACAGACATGTTATCTGAGAGAGAGAGAGAGAGAGAGAGAGAGAGAGAGAGAGAGAGAGAGAGAGAGAGAGAGAGAGAACGCCCCAGTCTCTCTCTGCGCCGTTTCCCTTCATTTCCTATTCTACTTTATTCCTCCATCTTTGATTTCCGTCCCCCATTCTTCCAAGCATATCTGATGGTTCATTCATCTCTCTCTCTCTCTCCCTCTCTCTCTCTCTCTCTCTCTCTCTCTCTCTCTCTCTCTCTCTCTCTCTCTCTCTCTCTCTCTCTCTCTCTCTCTCTCTCTCTCTCTCTCTATATATATATATATATATATATATATATATATATATATATATATATATATATATATATATATACCATTCTAAGTTACCTTCCTTCACGTATTCTTCCAAGTAAAATTTCTATCTCTATCTCCATTCCCTCAGTCTTCTGTCAGATCAAAGCCGCCTAATTTCTAGTAATGGCTGTTTCCCCCCGCCACTTTCTGCCACCTGTCCCCATGTGCAGTTGGCCACATATGCGCCTGGGACAGCATCAGTGTCGAGATGAGGTGTGACATGACTGCATTTGACAGCCATCACGTATTCATGTGTTTTTTGGTGGCGGTAACATAAATGAGGTTGACTGTCAAATATTAAACGAAGTGGACAAGTATCTGTGATGTATGGATGTCAAAAGGAAGTAACTGTGATGTATGGATATCAAAAGGTAGTAACTGTGATGTAAAAATATCAAAAGGTAGTAACTGTCATGCATGGATGTCAACAGGAAGCAACAGTAATGCATGAATGTTAGAAGGAAGTAATTGTGATGCATGGATGTCAAAACGAAGTAACTGTGATGCATGGATGTCAAAAGGAGGCAACTGTGATGCCTGGATGTCAAGAGAAAGACTGTGTGTGTGTGTGTGTGTGTGTGTGTGTGTGTCCGGGCGGCACTGTAAACACCTGCTGGATACGGGCTCATATTTATCGCCAGTTTCTGGTTGTTTAATGGACCTGGACACATACACTGGTTGGTGTGCTGCGCATGAAAGTTGTCTGTGCATGCTGGTGAAGTTTGGCCGAGAGAATGGTGTTGGACTTTGTAGTTTTTGGTCCTGGAAAACTGGTATCTCTGGCCAACTCCACCCTGACCCGAAATCCCAGTTTCTGCGCATGCGCATTGTGAACTCCTGGACGTCACTGGGTTGCTTGGCAACGGAGACGCTACCTGTGAAGCGTACGCAGATTTTTCGGAAGGACGGGGTCCCACTCACACTGGCTTTCACCATAAATTGCCATCTGCATACGTGATTGCTTTACACTATGGCAGCAAGACCGTTAGCAGAACTTCGTAAGTTGTCACAGCATCAGCTAAATGCAATAAGGAAGGAAGACCTGATACAAAGCATCCTTACTCAACCAAGGCATGGTGAGGGGGCAAGTGAGGAGGTAATGACTCGGATAGCTGACCTGATTAGTGAAGTAGCTGATTTAAAGAAGGCGCTGTTGTCTCCTGACAGTGGTATAAATAAGCAGATACGTGACCTTCAGCAACAAGTTAGCAAGCAAAGGGAAATCATAGCACAACAGCAACGTTTTCTGGAGGATGTAGACCGTAAGGCAAGAGAATGTAATCTGGTTCTGCTTGGCATTCCTGATGAACAAGAAAGTTTGGATGGCGCTACTTCGGATGATAATAAGATCCAGAGGGTGTGGTCGACGATTGGGTCATCTGTGAGCGTGAGGACATCAAGGAGGCTGGGTAAAATAGGAGGGCGGCGACGACCCATTTTAGTCACCCTTTCATCGCGTGAGGACCGTGATGCAGTCCTCGAGAAAGCAAAGAAACTGAAAGAGGCAGGTGAGACGTTCAGGCGGATTTTGTGAAGAAGGACACACATCCAGCCGTGAGGGAAGAGTGGAAACGGTTGAAAGACGTGGAGAAGAGAGAAAAAGAAAAACCTGAGAATGTAGGCTGTAACATATATATCAACTTTAAGGAACGTCAGTTATACAGAGATGGGGAAGTGATAGACAAATTTAACATCATGTGTTTTTAGTAAGACCACAGCAACAACTCACCCAAACCATCAACATATTAACTTGGAACATAAATGCTGTGTGAACCAAGCTGGAGAAGACTGAGGTGCAAAGATTGTTATTAAAGTTTGATGTTGTCAGCCTAAATGAGACAAAAACACAACTGTCTGTGCATTTGCCAGGATTTGTGACGTTCAGGTGTGTGAATAATGTTTCAACTTATCGGGGAGGTACAGTTGTGTTGGTAAAAAATTATTTAGCAGGTTATGTAGAGAGCGTTGATTACGGAACACAGGATCAAGTATGGATGAAATTTATATGTATTCCTAATGTAATATTTGGGTTTTGTTATATTCCACCACATGATTCTGAGTATTTTTCTTACAATTCATTTGCCTCAATCCAAGAAAAGATTACTGATGGTGATTGCAGGTGTGTAATTATGGGCGATCTTAATTCCAGATTTGGTAAATATGTTCGGGAGTTACCTTCCCGTAGTGATATTCCTGATGCCTATATGTATTGCTACCCAGTTATACACGACACTATAAATGCCCCTAATGACAATGCTTATGTACTATCTACGATTTGCATAGACAACAAGATGTTGGTACTAAATAACCTAAAGACGACGACTAATCATTTTAAAGGTGATCTGACTTTTCGTAAAGGAGGTAGTTGGGTGTCAGAGTTGGATGTGTGTGTGGTATCGTGTGGATTGGTTGATGATATTAAATCCTTGTGTGTGCATAATATGGAATGTTTGCCATCGGATCATGCTCCCGTTAGCATTGAGGTAAATATCCCAGTTACTAGTGTAGACTCCCTATACCGCCGTGCATGTCACCTTGGAGGTCATGCTGTCATAAAAGACTTTGTGGTTCCTTTGTGGTTGAGTTATATATATATTAGACTTGTGGACGAGCGGTTTTTATATCTTGGAGAGGTAAAGAATAGTATGGGACTATTTTTATTTGTCTTGGAAATATTAACAAGTCTCTCACACAGAGCGGAGTATAGAGTCCAGTCCCGCTAGCTATCTCTCTGTCTTGCTCTCTCTGTCTCTCTCTCTATCTGCCAAGCCCTTCTCCCTGCGACCTGCCTCTTGTATGGCTTGTCTCCTTCTCGACCTGCCTGTTCTGTGGCTAACCTCCTTCTGAGCTCTCTTTCCTAAATTCTGGTGTAGCAGGGATTGTATCACGTGTGTTCCTTGTGAGTGGAAAGTTCTAGAAGCCTGTGTGTGAGTATGTGTGTATGTGTGTGTATGGTCACTAGGCGCTGTCGTGTGCCTAATAAGCATTCCTTGAGTTAAGAGTGTGTAAGCATGTTTAGCATTGCTCGATTCTCGCAGACACAATACTTTCTCATCATCTGACTCCCTGCTTCTATCTGTCTCTCTATCTATCTATTTATCTATCTGTCTATTACGATTTGCAATTATGATATGGAGTCCCAACATACTGCTCGGCCGCGCGAAAATGGCGTACCATCGACAGTTAATAGTCATAACATATTAATACATATTATATACACATTATAATAAACTTATAAGCTAATTAAGTGAAATACATAATATTGTAAAAGTAACATAATTGTATGAATATTGTACACATATAATATTCATAGTAAATAGTGATTATTCAGTAAGATTACATTTTAAACAAGTTGTATACATATTTGAATAAATGCAATGGTTGTTGTATAACACTTTGTAAGACGTGCATGTACAACAGACGTACGCATATAGTTGTGCAATGGCAATACTGCTAGGTTACACATTACATATTTGGTTATCCTTTTAGTAATGTCTAATATTTCACCTAACTTGTATGATGATACTGGTAATACAGAATTGTGGTGTAGTTGTATGACTTATAACATTGTACTAACATTGTGGTACTACATAATTGTAACATTTTATGAATTGTTACAAAATATTGTGTTAATGCATAATTGTCTTGGCCTTATAATTGTAGTTAAAGTTACATAAAAGTTACATCTTGTTAATGCAACTGTTAATTGGCAAAGTGTAACATAATGCAATCGTTTGTCGTTACATAATTGTTACAAATCGTTGTAGTTACATAATTGTAGTTAAAGTTACATAAAAGTTACATCTTGTTAATGCAACTGTTACATAATTGGCAAAGTGTAACATAATGCAATCGTTTGTCGTTACATAATTGTTACATATCGTTTGTAATTACATAATTGTAGTTAGAGTTACATAAAAGTTACATCTTGTTAATGTAACTGTTACATAAATGGTACATATTGTTTGTAGTTACATAACTGTAGCAAGTGTAACATAATGCAATCGTTTGTCGTTACATAAGTATAATATGGAGTTACATAATTGTAATAATTGCAGTCCTAACATATGCTGCGGTCGATGATAGTGATGATGTGTCATGCCACTTGCTTGTGGAGACAACAATTTGCTTTTTTGTTTGTAGTTTATGTGGTATTTTGACATATGTAGTAACACTTACACTTATTTTCACTTGTTTGTTATGTGATCTTACTCTATTTCTCTTTTTTCTTTCTTACTTTTTCTTTCTTTCTTTCTCTTCTTTTTTCTTTTTTTTTTTTGTATGTATTGATTTTCTATAGTTTGTTTTTCTTCGCTTGTGTACGCTTTCTGTATGTTGTTCATGGTTGCATAAATACTGGCTAATTTCCTTGGGATACTATTTTAAAGTTTAGTTTATATTGCACAGGTATTACTGAAAATGATATTATATAGTCCCATATTTTGTTATTTTATATAAAAAATATATACACTATATACAGTATTAATTATATACACTGACTTGTTGTTCATTTGTACCTATCGTGGGTAATATGTGTGTCAGCATTGTGTGGAAATCATTGTCTTCACGATTGTGTTGAAAATGTTCACTCTTGCTAACGTCATTTGTGTTGGCCATTTTTTTTTTTTTCTAGTTTACCTTGTAACTTAATTTATATGTTTCCACTAGGTAGCTTTAATTAATAAATGTTTAATACAGTTCTCTTAATTGCTCACCGAGTAACTGTGATGGTATATTTTCTTTATTACTTTGTAGATGTATTAATGTATAGTTGTATGTATGAAACACATATTTTATGCATGTATAAATGGTAACACTCGTTGGTAGTAAATAAATGTTATAATAAATGAATGAATATATACAGTGTAGAATATTTATTGTTGGTGATTATTTAGTGTTTGAGTTATGCAGATAACTGTAGTAAGTATGTGTATTTAAGCTGTAACTATACAACACGTTTTATATGTTTGTGCAGAAGCTTATTGTCTATCACTGTGTATTGTATAAATGAAGTAACTATGTAACTCACTAATTTTTACCGTGGTGGGAATGGTGTGAGTGGTGGTGGAAGTGGTGAGTTGACTGACATGGCGTCTTTTCAGCAAGCACGCATGATGACCTCGACTTCCCACACTGGCAGCTGTGGTGAGTGAATGAGTAGCGATGAGTAACTTGAGTGAAGACGGGTGAGTAAGATGCGTTATAAATGTGGCTCTGGTGTTTTGCTGCGTGTCTTGACCTCTGCGTCAGCGTAGGCGGGAGAGAGTGGTGGGGTTTTGTGTGCTTGTTGCTTTGGTCTTTCCTCTTCTTTACTTGCTTTGTTTTATATTCTTCTTGTTGCTGCTTGAAGTTACGTGAAGATTATAGAGTTGTTTTGTAGACTTGTAGGCTATTTGCATTGTAGGCTGTATTTTGTAGGAATCACTGTAGAACTGAAGCTAATCTTGTAGAGTTTCGCCTGCTTTTGTAGACATTTGCTTTTGATTCGGAGACGATATCCATAGATTCGCTGCTACCAAATGTCATTAAAAGACTTTGTGTCATAGAAGACTTTAAAAATACATGTTACTTTTACAATATTATGTATTTCACTTAATTAGCTTATAAGTTCATTATAATGTGTATATAATATGTATTAATATGTTATGACTATTAACTGTCGATGGTACGCCATTTTCGCGCGGCCGAGCAGTATGTTGGAACTCCATATTATAATTGCAAATCACAATAGATAGATAGATAAATAGATAGATAGAGAGACAGATAGAAGCAGGGAGTCAGATGATGAGAAGGTATTGTGTCTGCGAGAATCGAGCAATGCTAAACATGCTTACACACTCTTAACTCAAGGAATGCTTATTAGGCACACGACAGCGCCTAGTGACCATACACACACATACACACATACTCACACACAGGCTTCTAGAACTTTCCACTCACAAGGAACACACGTGATACAATCCCTGCTACACCAGAATTTAGGAAAGAGAGCTCAGAAGGAGGTTAGCCACAGAACAGGCAGGTCGAGAAGGAGACAAGCCATACAAGAGGCAGGTCGCACGGAGAAGGGCTTGGCAGATAGAGAGAGAGACAGAGAGAGCGAGACAGAGAGATAGCTAGCGGGACTGGACTCTATACTCCGCTCTGTGTGAGAGACTTGTTAATATTTCCAAGACAAATAAAAATAGTCCCATACTATTCTTTACCTCTCCAAGATATAAAAACCGCTCGTCCACAAGTCTAATATATATATAACTCAACCACAAAGGAACCACAAAGTCTTTTATGACATTTTGCAATTATAATATGGAGTCCCAACAATGCATCGCTGTTAAATGTCAGGGAGAGTAGTTCGGTGGCTCGCAGTCCAATTAAGTTTTCAACAATAGATTTGGATATGTTTCGAAATAAAGTACAATTTCTTGATGTTCCCAATTGCGAGGATGAACATAATATAGATAATCTTGCTCATAATATTGCTGATGCTTTGTACAAATGTGCAAGAGCTAGCCGAAGCGCTGTGGGCGTTCTCGGTGGTGGTGGTGGTGATAGTAGCTTATCCCGCTGGGAGAGGCTGATGCAGGACAGGGATGATAGACGGGTGTGGCAGGCAATCAGTTGGAAGGGAGACTTAAATGATGAATTACAGGCTAATAATAGACCCTCTGATGAAGAATTTCGTGGCTACTATGAAGAGTTAATGAATATTGATATAGATAATCTTGATGAATGCCGACATAGCAATGTAACTATACCTGTGTTAGATAACCCCATCTCCCCTGCAGAGGTTAATGCACAAATTAGTAAGCTCAAAGCAGAAAAAGCTTGTGGGCCAGATGGCATTGCACCAAGGATTTTTAAGCTGTTGCCTGCCCAGTGGATAATGCTTATTGTTAATATGTTTAATGTGATATTCTCTAATGCACAATATCCTGCACTTTGGACTATGGCCAAGTTGATTACTATTTTTAAGAAAGGGAATAGAAAGGATGTTAAGAATTATAGAGGCATAAGTATAATAGATAGCATCTCCAAACTCTATGATATGGTGTTGTGCTCCCGTTTGGAGATGTGGTTTAAGCCGTATCGTGAACAAGCAGGAGCACAAAGGGGTCGTGGCTGTGTGGAGCACATAGTGACATTACGCCTCCTAACAGATTTAGCTAGAAAGAAAACGAAAAAGTTATTTGTAACATTCGTTGATTTTAGTAAGGCTTATGACCGGGTACAAAGACATATTCTAATAAGAATTTTAAAGCGTCTTGGATGTGGTATGGTAATGTTGGGTGCTATTGGTGCTGTATATAATGTTACTGAGAGCATTATTGGTACTGCCATGTTTGCTGTCACACTGGGAGTTCGTCAGGGATCCCCTACATCTTGTTTGTTTTTTATATTATACGTGAACGATTTGATTAAACTGATAAAAGATCATTGTGGTGATGACGGATTCTTGAGGTGGCTACATATTTTAATGCAGAGGGATGATACTGTGCTGCTCTCCACTTCGCGCAGTGGGATGATTAATAAGTTGTCATTGATGATGCAATATTGCGATGAGTATGGTATGAAAGTGAATGGAGAAAAAACAAAATTTATTGTAATACATGGTACGCCTGAGGATAAGGAAGATTTGCGGGTAGAGGGTCTGGTGGTAGAACAGTGTACTCAGTATATGTCTCTTGGTTCACCATTTACGGCTGACGGCTCAGTTTCGTCATCGGTCAGGGCTCACGCAGACGCCAAAATGACTCATGTCATCAAATTCATTTCATTTTTAAGGAAAAGTAATGACATTCCTTTTTGTGTTAAGAAGCGTGTGTTTGATGCTTGTTTGGTGTCGGCTATTTTATATGGATGTGAGTCTTGGCTGGGTGCGGACCTGAGACCGGTTGTGAGGTTGTATAATTGGTCTTTAAAAAGTCTTTTAAATGTTAGGTTAACTACGTGTAATGACTTGTGTTATGTAGAATCTGGTTATCCTCAGTTACAGTCCTTAGTTAAATGCAAGCAAAGAAAGTTTTTTCGTAAGATGTGGAATGAGAGGCAAGGAATGGATGATGACCCATTAGTTTTAGCCATTAATACTGTTATGAACAATCAATACCAGACCCATACATACATTAACAATTTATTACATAATGAAAGGGATGATATAGCTGAAGGATTTCGGGACCTGAAGGCCATAATTTCCAACTCAGAGTCTTCCAAACGTAAAACATATATGGAAATAAACCCAGAAGTAAATGTTCATTCAGTATACAGAGAGAATAACTATGTAAGTGAACACTATCGCGTTGCTTTTACGCGGTTCCGAGTGTCAGCACATTCTCTAGCAATAGAGGTGGGCCGATGGAACAGAAGGGGACGTGGAAGGCTGCCAGTAGAGGAGAGGGTATGTGAGTGTGGTGAGATACAAAATGAGATTCATGTGGTACAAGAATGTGCTATGACGCAACACTTGAGAGACGTTTATAATTTTTCAACTATCACAGATATATTTTCTAATAGATATGATGATGTTCAAAGATGTACTATAATTTTCAAGATCTTGGATACTTATAAAGTATAAAACATAAATGTTTAAAGGAAGGAAGTAAATAGATAAAGCATATGTTATTCCTGGGTACATAAAGGTCACTGTTCATATTACTTTAAGTTAAGGAGTACGTGTTTTATATACTTTGAGCATTTGTGTCTTTGATTTTTCTTTGAAGTTGATATGAAATCCAGGGTGGGCGTTGTTTCTGATGTGAGAGTTTGTGTCATTATATTTACTTGGAGTTACAAAGGCAGGTGTAGTCAGTGCTTTTCACTGTCGTGCCGCTGTGTTATCTAAGAATTCCCTTTAGGGTGTTGTAATTTGTTTTTAGTATTTCATTGCATTATTATATATGTACTTTTACTGGACCAATCTTTAAAATAATGTGTATGATCATTTGTAGCTGTGGTCAATAAAATTCTATCTATCTATCTGTGTGTGTGTGTGTGTGTGTGTGTGTGTGTGTGTGTGTGTGTGTGTGTGTGTGTGTGTGTGTGTGTGTGTGTGTGTGTGTGTGTGTGTGTGTGTGTGTGTGGTGAATTTTCAGCAAACGACACCGATGATGCTGATCCGTGGCCAGATAAATTCACCCGTGTTAGTTGCTACGAATTCGCTATACTGATTTTCAAAGTCCATGAGGAGAGAAGCAGGAAAGGCAGCGGGACTTCTGAGACCGACTTTTCTTCATTATATCCTCCTTCTATTGTTTGTTCTATCTCTCCTTCCACCTTCTATTCTTTGCTCTATCTCTCCTTCCACCTTCTATTCCTTGTTCTGTCTCTCCTTCCACTGTCTATTCCTTGCTCTATCTTTCTTTCAACCTTCTATTCCTTGCTCTATCTCTCCCTCCACCTTCTATTCCTTGCTGTGTCTCTCCATTCCACCTTCAATTCCTTGCTCTATCTCTCCGAACCTCTATTTTATCACCACTTCTTCCTGTCACTTTTATCTGACCTCCTCATGTACTCCTCCAGTTTATTATTCCATCTCAGTCTGTCCTTCCTTCCTTTCTTACCAGTTCCTCAAAATCTCTTCATCATTATCACCACCACACCGTCCTTCCCCTCTGAGCTGCCCTCCCTCATACACTCTTCCAACATCTTCCACCTCATTATCCTTCCTTCATCAACATCTCGAAGTCTTCCATCTCCTTATCATGACTCCCTCACGCCACTCCAAGCCCCCTTCCTTCATGTACTGCTCTACTTTAACCTTCAATCTCAGTCTATATCTTCCTTCCCCAGTGTGTCTTTCAGTTATTCCATCCATCCCTGTTACTGCTTATCACTATAGTTCTTTCACGTTATGTACAGTATCTATCTATCGCCAGACGCCTTAATCCCGTAAGGGGTGGCCACAAACAAATCGCCTCCATGTCACCCTGTACATCGCCATTTCACTGCCCTGCTCCCAGCTCACACCCCGCTCTCTCATATACCTCTCCACTCAATCCCTCCACCTCATCCATGGCCTCCCCCTCCCTCTCCTCCCCTCCACCTCATTCACATACACTTTCCTCGTCAGTCTCTCGCTCTCCGTCCTCTCCACACGGCCAACCAACCCCAAAATGTTTCGCCTAACGCTTCCTATCACATCCACATCCACACCACAACACTCCTTCAATTCCTCATTTGTCAGTCTGTCTCTTCATGTGACTCCACATGTTCCTCTCAAATAACTCATCTCCACTGCTCCCACTCTTGACTTGTGTCCCTCCAACAAGGTCTAAGCTTCACTTCCATACGGTAGAGTTGGTATCACAATACTGTCATGTAACTTTTTCACCTCTATGTTCACTTCCCTGTTTCTTATCACTGCTTTCAAAGAACCAGCGACCTTTCTTCCTTTTTGTACCCTTTCAAGCACTTCACCTTCTAAACTTCCATCCTTACTCATCACACTACCCAAGTACTTAAACGCACTCACATTATCTATTACCTCCTCGTCCAACCTCACTGTACATTAAGTGGCTTCATTTCTCCCGAAGACCATAACATTTCTCTTCCCTACATTCACCTTTAGATTCCGTTTCTTAAACACTCTCCCAAACTCATTCACCTAATCTTGGCCAAGAATTTCGTCCTTTTGCAGCTTATTTCTCGTAACGTAGTGGCTGTGAAGGCAGTACTATGGCTCTACGTGCTTTCCATAGCACTTCCGCGGGACCAGCACCATGGTCTAGTGTTAATCCATTACTCCAACTCAGCGTTCATGATGGAGAGATGACAGTTTTAGGTCATATTAAAGTAGAAAGGGTATAGTCTCTCCTGCCACTCCACGCAGGGCTCCCTTATCTACTCCCCACTATCCAACTTTTTCTTTCTCTTAATTTATTTAATGGATTAATGGGGATTGTCTGTGTCACTTCACAATGAGGGGATTCAAGTGATCTGAATAAAATTGGCTGGTTGAGGCGAAAGTTTAATAATAATACGAATAATGATAATAATAATAATAATAATAATAATAATAATAATAATAATAATAATAATAATAAATAAAAATAATAATAGTAATAAATAATTTTCATCATCATCAGCAGCAGCACCATCGCGACCATCATCATCATCATCATCATCATCATCATTCAGACCTCCTCTCCTCTTTTAAGGATGAAAATAAAACTACGAAATAATAATAACAACAACAACAACACTACTCGTACTGTTGCTACTACAATCACTACTACTACTACTACTACTACTACTACTATTACTACTACTACTACTACTACTACTACCACCAGTAACGCTACTACTACTACTACTACTACTACTACTACTAATAATAATAATAATAATAACAACCACCACCAACAACAAAAACAACAACAACACCAGCCATACACATCCTCGTTCAGCAGGGTTAATTGAAATAGGTCAAAGGTCAAAATTAAAAGTTGTTGACATATTTCAACCCAGTTCAACAAAGGAGACTATCACCCAGGTCAGAGGTCAGGGTCAAAGGTCAAGGGTTGGTTTTATGGAGGATGAGGGTGTGGAAAAATGGCTTTGTGTGTCAGGGCAGTTTTTCATATATCAAAAAGACGATTGAAATTTTATAGTCTCCCCCCGGTCTCTCTCTCTCTCTCTCTCTCTGTTTGTCTGTCTGTCTCATCTCTCTTTCTCTCGGTTTCGGTCAGCTTTCTCATTGTCTCGATCTCCTGTGTGTGTGTGTGTGTGTGTGTGTGTGTGTGTGTGTGTGTGTGTGTGTGTGTTGGGATAGTGAAGAGACGGAAGACCATCTAAAGAGAAGAGGGAAGGGGAAAGGAAAGAAGGGGAAGGGGAAGGAGAGGGGAAGGGGAAAGAGAGGGGAAGGGGAAGGAGAGGGGAAGGGGAAGGAGGAATAGGGAAGAAAGGGGAGGAGGGGTTGGAGAGAGCGAGAGGGAAGGGTAGGGAGAAGGAAAGGAGGAAGGAAAAAAAGGGAGGAGATGAGGGGAAAATGAAGAGGGGGAGGAGGAAAGGAGAGAAAGGGGATCAGGGAGGGAATGGGGTGGGCAGGAAGGTTTAGGGTGCGATGGGTTGGAGAAGAGGAAGGGTGGAGGGGAAGTAGGAGAGAGAAATGGGATGGGTAGAGAGGATGGAAGGGCAGAGAAGGGAGAAAGAAGAGAGGGGAGGGAGGGGATAGTGAGGAGGACGAGGTAGGGAGTGGGAGAGAGGAGGGAAAAGGGATAGGGAAGGGGAAGGAAGGAAGAAAGGAGGGAAGAAAGGAGATGGAGAGAAGGGGGAACGAAAGAGGCTAAGGAAAGGAGAGAAGAGGGAGGTGGGGAATGGGTGGGGGAGGAAGGTGGGGGAAGAGATGGGGGAAGACTTTATAGAAAGGGAGAGGCTGCGCCTTTGAGGCATAATGAGGGTGCACATATTAAAAGAGAGAGAGAGAGAGAGAGAGAGAGAGAGAGAGAGAGGCTTTGGAGAGTAAACAGTTTGATTTATTGTTATTATTGTTGACGAAATGAATGTGTATGCAGCGACGAAGCGCCTTAAATAAACGGAATATGAATGTGTATGAAGTGAATGCGTATGGGATCAGTGAATGTGAATGAACATGTATATAAAATCAATGAATATGTATGCTGGAAGGAAACACGACAAGTCAAAAGAAAATGAAAATGTATGAAGTGAATGTGTATGAAATCAACGTATGTGTATGAATATGAGTGAAAATGTGTACGAAATCAATGACTATGTATGTGTATGCTGGAATGAAGCACGGTAAGGCAACGGAAAATGAATGTGTATGGATCTGTAGGAGGTGAATGTGTATGAAAGCAAAGAATGTGTATGATTATGTATGAAGTGAATGTGTGTGAAATCAATGCATGTGTAGGACTGTGTATGAAAATGTACATAAAGGGAATGAATGTGAATAAATGTGTGGGAAATTGTATATAAAATCAATGAAAGTATGAATATGTATGAAAATTTATTTGAAACCAGTGAATGTGTGAATGTGTATGAAAATGTACATAAATCAATGAATGTGTGAATGTGTATGAAGATGTACATACAATCAATGAATGTATGAATGTGTACGAAAATGTACCTAAAATCAATGAATCTATGAATGTATATGAAAATGTACCTAAAATCAATGAACGTGTATGTATGTGTATGAAAATGTACATAAAATCAACGAATGTGTATGTATGTGTATGAAAATGTACCTAAAATCAACGAATGTGTATGTATGTGTATGAAAATGTACCTAAAATCAACGAATGTGTATGTATGTGTATGAAAATGTACATAAAATCAACGAATGTGTATGTATATGAAAATGTACATAAAATCAACGAATGTGTATGTATGTGTATGAAAATGTACATAAAATCAACGAATGTGTATGTATGTGTATGAAAATGTACATAAAATCAACGAATGTGTATGTATGTGTAAGAAAATGTACATAAAATCAATGAATGTGTATGTATGTGTATGAAAATGTACATAAAATCAATGAATGTGTATGAGTATGTATGCTAGTACAGTATGTGGGAAGGAAGCGCCATAAGCCAAAGGAAAATGAATGTGTATAAAGTGAGTGCGTATGAAAGCAATGAATTTGTGCGAATGTGTGTGAAAGAGTGCATAAAATCAGTGTATGTGTATGAATGTGTATGCTGGAAGGAAGCACCATAAGTAAACGGAAAATGACTATGTATAAAGTGAATGTGTATGAAATTAATGAATGTGTGTGAAGATGTGTACGGAAACAGGGAATGTGTATGGTTGTGTATGTATAAGACTGTATTTAAAGTCAATGAAATCGACGAAGATGTGAGAATGTGTATGGAGCTGAATGTGTATGAACATGTATGTGAAGCGAATGTGTATGAAAAGTATATAAAATAAATGAATGAATGTGTATGAAATCATTTTTATTATGCGAGGAAGAAGGAACCCCAAGAAAAAAAAAAAAAAATCAAGATCCATTCATTTCGAGATGCCTGGATACATTGCATTTGAAAGACTGGAGGTCATAGGAAGTAGGAAATACAGACAGAGGGAGACAGTTCCAGAGTTGACCTGTTGCATAAATGAAGACCTGGGAGTAACTGTTAACTCTTGCATTAGAGAGGTGGACAGAAAAGGGATGAGAGTTTGTTGCTAGACAGATGCTACGCGCCCTTGGTAGAGGTGGAGGGATGCAAGCAGACAGTTCGGAGGAGCAGTGACCATTGAAGTAGCGATAGAAAAGAGATAAAGAGGCAACAGTGCGGCGAAGAGACAGAGGTAGAAGGGAGCCAGTAAGAGGAAGAGAGTTGATGAGACGAATAGCCTTTGACTCCACCCTATTGAGAAGAGCTGTATGTGGGGAGCCTCCCCACACATGAGAGTTGTACTCTAAACAGGGGCGAATAAAACCCGTGTATAAAGTCAACAACTGTGCAGGGGTGTTTGTGTGTGAAAATATGTACGATATCAGTGAATGTGTGTAGATGTGTATGAAGTGAATCTCTGTGAATGTGAATGAAACCAATTCAGTGTATGGATGTGTATGCTGGAAGGAAGGACGATAAGTCAAAGGAAAATGAATGTGTATGAAGTGAATGAGTATGATATCAATGAATGCGTATGGAGATTTACATAAAATCAATGAATGTGTATAAATCTACCTGTACATGCTGGGTGGAAAGGAGATTAGATAAGGGAAAAGCTGATATCTATTTCACCCAGGATAACTAGAGCTGGTAGGATATTCGGGGCAGCCATACTTTAAATGGCTTCTGTAATTCCTTTCTCATGGCGATTTATATTGCTTATTACCCGCCCCCGCCACGTAGGGGCTCGGGGACGGGTATTGTTTTCACTAGGTTTGTCTGTATGTCTGATAACAACTTTACTCGAAAACTAGTGCTGCGATTTGACTAAAATTACATAGATGATGGGCTATGACGTTCTGATCATCTGATTAAATTTTAAGACAAATTGGGTCAAGGTCCAGGCTGTAGGCCCAAAAAATGTATAATGCAAAAATCATTTTTTCGCCATGACTCCTTTCAGATTCGTCACATCAACATGAAACCAAAACCTAAAGGTGTATCTTACAAATCTACACCCTATAACATGCCTTATTATATCAGGAGGGTCACCTCCCAGTTAGCGGTAGGGGGTCAACGTCAGGTGGCTCCGGCCTAAAATTTCAAATGAACATCATCATCAACAACAACAACTGGGTGAGATAGTTTACTGCAAAACAATAGCCTCTCCCATCTTTCTCGACACTGAATTACTGCCTGTGGGCCTGCTCCATCCATTCCTAGCAATCTGTGAATGTCATTTCTCTACCCTGTCCTCTGTATGTCTCTTCCTCTTACTCCATCTCTCCATCTTGTTCTCTGTCTGCCGTTTCCTTTCACTCCTCTCTCCATCCTGTTCCCTGTCTACCTCTCCCTCTCACTCCATTTCTCCATCTTATTCTCTGTCTGCCTCTTCCTCTCACTCCATCTCTGGGCTGCCACTCAGTTACCCTGGATGTCCATCTGTTATCTGTTTTACGAACGACGTGACCTGCCCACATCCATGCATGCTTTTGGACTTTACCGATTATATCCTCTCTCTCTCTCTCTCTCTCTCTCTCCATGTGACACCTAAAATATTCTATTCCATTCCTTAAGCAAGATTTGACATTTGGCTGTAGAAATATTGACCCTTAAGTTAGATAAAGATTTAGAATAAGGTACATTAAGATCGAGATTAAGGCAGATTAATATTGAGAATAAGGTAGATTAAGATTAATAAGTTAGATTGAAGCTGAGAATAAAGTAGAATAAGACTGAGAATAAGTTAGAACAAAACTGAGAATAAGATTAAGATTTAGAATAAGTTAGGTTGAAATGGAGAATAAGGTTGAATAAAAATGAGAATGTTAGATTAAGATGGAGAATAAGGTAGATTAAGATGGAGAATAAGGTAGATTAAAACTGAGAATAATCTATCTATCTACAGTATCTATATACCTAGGCTGCTTCCTCCAAGGAAAGGGAGGTAGCCGAGACAGGACGACACAATCCCAATTTACTCATCCATTCAAACACATTCATTCGCATCTTAGCCCCAAAGGGGAGAAGGGACAGATCCTCACCGCACCACACCGCACAAGGGTCAACTGCGCAGTGCAATCAGTGACATCCGCAGCAGGGCCCGACAGCAGAGCTGGTTTATCCCTGCCACATCATAATAGACTCATCCCCTTACCCGCACCTGACCTGACTAGCTGATCAGACCAAATGCGGGAGAATATCCTCTCAGGGCTGCGTCATCATTTATTCATTCACAATTTCTCTCCATTTATTTCTGTCACGCACAGCCACTCTTCGTTGCTCAACAGACATCTCTCTCACATCCAGCGTTTTCTTCACACTGTCCATCCATCCTATTCGTGGTCTCTCTCTCAGCCTTACACCTCTCACATCAGATCTAGTTATCTTTTTCACCAATCGCTCATTATCCATTCTCTACATATGCACAAACAATCACAACACCTTCTGCTCAACTCTATCAGCCACCTCCCGAACAACTCCAGTTCTCCTTTGCATTTCATCATTTCGCACTCGATCCATACGCGTCACTCCACACATACTCCTCAGACACCTCATCTCCATTACATTCAAACTTTTCCTCTCTGCTACACCCATATTCCATGTTTCAGCCCCAAATAACGCAGTCAGTACCACAACACCCTCATACAGCCTTCTCTTTGCATCGATTCTAAGCGAACGACATCTAAACACCTTTTTCATTCCTCCCAGCACCTTACCTACTTCATTCATTCTAAACTTCACTTCTGCATCTATTCTTCCATTCACAGCAACATGTGACCCTAAATATTTAAAACACTCTACCTCCTCAAGCAACTCACCATTCAAAACTATATTCATCCCCCTACCATCTACCAAACTCGTACACTAGATGGTAGGGGTATGAATATAGTCTTGAGAATAAGGTAGATTAAAACTGTGAAAAAGGTAGATTAAGACTGAGAATAAGGTAAATTATGATCTTGATTAAGGCAGATTAAGACTGAGAATAAGGTAGATTTAGACTGATAATAAGGTACATTAAGATCGAGAATAAGGTAGATTAAGATTGAAAATAAGGTACACTAAAATTGAAAATAAGGTATTCTAAGACTGAAAATATGGTAGATTAAGGTGAGAATAAGGTAGATTAAGGCTGAGAATAAGGTTTACTAAGACTGAGAATAAGGTAGATTAAGATCGAGATTAAGTTAGAGTAAGATTGAAAATAAGGTAGATTAAGATAGAGAACAAGGTACTGTAGAATAAGATCGAGAATATTAGGTAGGTGGGGTGCTCACCATCCACTCACTCGATGTAGTGCTGCTGTGGGTGTCTGCCCTTTCTTCTTTTCCTTCCTTCCTCTTCTGTCTTTCTTTCCTTCATTCTTTCCTCGTCTTTCTGCCTATGGGTGACTTTACACTCCCTCTTCTGTCTTTCTTTCCTTCATTCTTTCCTCTTCCTTCTGCCTATGGGTGACTCTACACTGAGTGACAAGACAAATGGTTTCTTGTACACCAGGAAACCGTTTACTACGCTGGGTGGTAACCATATAACCAAATTATGACACCTGGTGGTTTAGTGAGTAATTAAGGCGCTCCAAGCGGATTGAGCCGGTGAAGGTTTATATCCAAGGTGTGCTTGGGGCTTATTGCTCACGTAATGCCACTCAGAGATGAGTGAGGCTGGTCACTTTCATCTTAAATGTCAGGACCAACTTGCCTAGCCCCGAGCTCCTACGCTTCCCATGGGGCAGCATAGGATTGGATGATGGATGGATGGATTAAGATTGAGAATAAGGTATACAAAGACTGAGAATATGGTATACTAAGACGGGAATTAGGTAGATTAAGATTGAGAATAAGGTAGATTAGGATGGGAAAAAGGTAGATTAAGATTGAGAATAAGGTAGATTAAGATGGGAATAAGGTAGATTAAGATTGAGAACAAGGTAGATTAATATGAGACTAAGTTAGATTAAGACTGAGAATGAGGTAGATTAAGACTAAGAGCACTGGACATACAATAATTTCTTCCAATATAAAGGCTTTGCTTAATCCTTCATGTAGTTATTTAATTTACCAAACCTCCTGGCAGGTTACTTAAGCATATATTTATATTTTCTACTACCACAGGACTATTATAATAAATCTAGGAATGTTTTTAAGTGCAGGCGATACTGGAAGGTGTAATCAACCCCTCCCCCCACCACAGTTCGAAAAGTCTCTCCTGAGCCGAATAAAAACGTCTGGAGGTTGCAAGAACAGAGGTATAATAACGGAAGAAAAATATGATAGGCACCCATCAATTCGTTTTCTGTTATTCGATGTCGACCCATTTTCTATAGTACAATTGCATTCTTACTCCTCTTATTTTTACGGCATAAAACCCACAGTTAAATAAGATCATCCACTGTTAGCAAGAATATTATGATAAAAATAATCTTCTTGAATCAGCATATTAGATTCTTTAAATCCACGCTGCAATTTGATTAAAACTACCATTGTTCAGAAAGACTTAGATTAAATGTAGCCAGTTTTGTGCAGTGTTTCAGTAAATGTTGCTGATTTTTGACACTAAGTAAATTTACTGACCACTATTTACAGCAGTGTGAAATAAACATTTTTTTTTTATTTTTTTATTTTTTTATTTTTTACGGTGACTGGCTTTCGTGTAGGCTATGACGTGATTAGTCGAGACGTCACTGGTCTCGGAGAGTCGAGCATCAATGAAACAGACCAAGACTTCTGAATCTTTGAGGACCTTGGTAATAGTGGTGGGTGGGTGTGCTTCTCTCTCTCTCACTCTCTCTCTCTCTCTCGTAATTGTGGTGGGTAGACATGTTTCTCTCTCTCTCTCTCTCTCTCTCTCTCTCTCTCTCGTAATTGTTGTGAGTAGACATGTTTCTCTCTCTCTCTCTCTCTCTCTCTCTCAGTAGTGGTGAGTAGACATGCTTCTTCCCCTCTTTCTCTTTCTCTAGTGGTGGTACAAGTGCTCGTGGGCCTTCGGGCCCCACACACTTGCTCCTGTGGAGGGCTCTCGCGTTTATGTGCTGTTCTAGTATAACGTTGTCACTTGGATTTTTTCCAGCTAACCAACTGATCGTGTTATTTGCAGCTTCGGGAATGGAACCCAAGTTGTCCGAACGCAAGTCCGAAATACACACACACACACGGCTACTGCTATAGTATATTTTACTTGTAGCTATGGGCAAAAAATTCTACGGAGATCCTATGCCGGGCGCCGGGAGCGTCGAATTTTGGTTAAAATGTGCTCGCTGATTAAATATAGTAAACGTTTACCAATCGTGATGGGACCATGTTTTTTCACATCAGCGATTTTTTTGCGATTTTTTGGCCAGTTTTGGTGCGATTTGAATGTGTAGTTTCGGCAGCCCAAAACGCACACACACACACACACACACGGCTAGTGCTATAGTGTATTACAAGTGCTCGTTGGCCCATCAGGCTCCTCGCACTTGCTCCTGTGGAGGGCTCTCGCGTTTATGTGCTGTTCTAGTGTAACATTGTCACTTGGATTTTTTGCAGCTAACCAACTGATCGTGTTATTTGCAGCTCCGGGAATGGAATCCATGTTGTCCGAACGCAAGTCCGAAATACTTTAGTTGTACCTGTGGACAAAAAATTCTATGGAGATCCTATGCCGGGCGCCGGGAGCGGCGTTTTTTGGTCAAAATGTGATCGCTCATTAAATATAGTAAAAGTTTTTCAATAGTGATGGGACCAAGTTTTTTTTTACTGTAGCGAACACTGTGATTTTTGTGCCAATTTTGGTGCGATATGAATGTGTAGTTTCGGCTGCCCAAAATACACACACACACACACACACACACACACACACACACACACACACACACACACACACACACACACACACACCGCTTGCTGGTGCAGTGGTAACGCTCTCGCCTAGCATCTGGTAAGATGGGGGTTCGCGCCTTGCTCGGGATGCGAAAAAGTTTCACTGACAAAGCGGGTGGTCACTGTCCTCCTTGAGCAAGAGGATGGGTGTGTGCGTGTGTGAAGGTCAAGGCTTTGCCCTTAGATCGGAATATATGAGCTCTCAGCTCTCTTCCGGGAGGGTAAAATGCCGATGATCACAACCATCACGTGATCCTGACCGACCCGGTGAATTACACACATACACACACACACACGGCTACTGCTATGGTGTATTAGAAGATGTGCTCTCTGTCTGTCTGTCTGTCTCTCTCTCTCTCTCTCTCTCTCTCTCTCTCTCTCTCTCTCTCGCTTCAGTTTCTTCTCCCAGTTTTTTCTTTTGTTTTATTTTTTTTCTCCATTCTCGTCTTTTTCTCTCCTGTCATCTCATCTCTTCCTGGTTATTTCTTCCTTTTTCTCTCCCTTTTCTTCCTAGACAGATGCTTTTTTTTTTTTATTCCTTCCATTTTTTCTGCTGAGGAGAGAAAAAGAGTGAGATGCCGAAATGACTGGGAACCAAGATATGGAGTAATATTATGTATCACCATCATCGTAGCCATTGCTGAGATTATTATTATTATTATTATTATTATTATTATTATTATTATTACTATTATTACTGTTACATTAGTTGTTGACATAATTGTGGTTGTTAGTCTTACAATTACTATCATCTCTAGCATCGTTGTCACAGCTGTTATCATTATTACTACTGATCATTATTATTGTTATTATTATTATTTTATTATTATTATTATTATTAACGTTGTCATAATGATCAGTATAACAATTAACCAATATTATTATTAGACATCACTATCATCAGTATCATCATTATCATTATTATCATTATCACTCACCTTCGACTCTGACGGCTGTGTGATTGAATGAATTTTTTTAGGCCACTAATGTAGGGAACGAACTGAGGCGAAACAGGTACGCTAGAAAAAAAAATCGTTCACCGAAGCACTCTCGAAAGTTAAAAATAGTGTTCATTTGCACATTGTTTGGTCGTATATCTTCACACACGCACACACACACACACACACACACACACACACACACACACACACACACACACACAAACACACACACACACACACACCAACTAGTCAATATATGCAGCAGATGACATTTCAGCTATTCATGAGCTCTCAATAACTCACAACCACTTTTTCAGAGTTAAGATTTAGATAACTGCTAAATATAATAATACCTGTGTTGCAATGATAAGAGATGATAAGAGAGAATAGTTATAGAGAAATTTAGATCAGAAATAGGTAGAGGAAACAGCATTTAAGTAAATCATTGTTCTTCCATGTGTGTGTGTGTGTGTGTGTGTGTGTGTGTGTTTATGTAAGTTAAATAAGGACTTAACTGCGT
The DNA here is from genome assembly GCF_032717465.1 of Coenobita brevimanus. Lineage (NCBI taxonomy): Eukaryota > Metazoa > Arthropoda > Malacostraca > Decapoda > Coenobitidae > Coenobita > Coenobita brevimanus. Next base: position 40,957,781 of record NC_137069.1, read on the forward strand.
TATTCGTATCATTTCTTACTAAACTGTAGAGCGAAAAGCAATATTTTTCATACATAAGTGTTAGTTTGTGATTTCAAGTAAGACGATAGCGCTGAGTCTTCCCATGTCTCCTCTCCTTCTTATGAAAAAAAAAAAAAAAAATGTCACAAGAGAAAAACCATCGTAAGTTACATTTTTTCTCTGAAGGAAAAAAACAACGAAGGATGAACTTAAATTTTCCTTGCGTCTAGGTTCTCATACACAAAAAACGACCTTAGTTACGACATAAGTTTGATCGTAAGTTTGTGAATCCCGGAATAAGGGAAAGAAATCATCATCATTATCGTTATCGTCATCGTCATCTTTACAGTGATCATTATCATCATCGTCATCATTATGATCACCAATAACATAAAAAAAAAAAAAAACATGAATATATGTGGTCTTAACCTTTTCTCTGCATGGGAAGCCATTTTATATACCGGGTATTATTTAGGGTAACAATAATCAGTTTTGTTCATGTGAAAACAGTGGAATTCTCTCTCTCTCTCTCTCTCTCTCTCAACGTACAAGCACCAAAGGCAATAACGATGCTATACTGTACTCTGTATTACAAGTCCACTCATATATGTGCCCAGGATGTACGAAAGTGTGTGTGTGTGTGTGTGTGTGTGTGTGTGTGTGTGTGTGTGTGTGTGTGTGTGTGTGTGTGAGAGAGAGAGAGAGAGAGAGAGAGAGAGAGAGAGAGAGAGAGAGGCTAGATGGAGGAAATTGCGCGTATGTGTGTGTGTGTGTGCCCGCGTTTGTGTGCGTGTGTACATGTGTATGACTTCACGAATATTTTATCTCTATATGATCCACATGTAAGGAAAATTTTATTGTTTTGAACACTTTTATTACCAGGGTTCATTTCTGAGCTGAATGTAATGGTGTGAAGGTAAAGAAAATAAAGCAGAAAAAGAGGGCGTTGTAATAGAGGAGTTAAAAGTAGTAGTAGTAGTAGTAGTAGTAGTAGCAGTAGTAATAGTACAAGTACTAGTAGTAGTACTAGTACTAGTAGTAGTAGCAGTGGTGGTGGTGGAGGTAGTGGTGATGATGGTATGATGGTAGTATTAGTACCGTAGCATTAATAGTAGTGGTAGTGGTGGTGGTAGTGGTGGTATTAGTAGTAGTAGTAGTAGAAGTAGTAGCAGTAGTATTAATAATGGTGATGGTAGCAGTAGTAGTAGTAGTAGTAGTAGCTATTGTTGTTAAATCTGCAGACTCACCTGAACGTGAACCCGGTGAACTGCAGGCTGAAGTTGCCCTCCTCCAGCAGTCCACCACCCTCTTTTCAAGGGGATGTGCAGACAGAAGTGGGACGCTGTTATAACCAGGCAGTGGAGCCGACCAGTTAAGTCAGTGCCACCACGTGAAGGCGTCCCTCTCCACCACCGAGGTAGAGAGAGATTGTAAGCCCTTGTGTCGAATTCCTGAAGGCTCTTCTACTCTAAATAATATTATGTTTAGACGATTTCCTTCATCTCCAACTCCACATATTTGGACTGGAGGGGTTTATCTCTCGGTTCCGTGACTATCTCTTCATTCTTGCTGCTTCCAGACGATTTTATTCAGCTTAAGAAGTTGCCTCTCGCGCTGGAGGGGTTGATTTAGGGTAGATATAACCCCTTATACCTCAAAATTCTATGCCTGAGCTGAATAAAATCGTCTGGAGAGGTCAGGAATGAGAACAATCAGGGGCTCATCGGGTCCTCTTCAAGGCTACGGTGCTGACCTTAAGATGAATGAAATCGCCTGCAGGTATTAGTCTATATCCAACCCATCAGTTAAAAAAAGTATGACCGAGGCAAAACAAAATCGTCTTGTTATGGCAAAAACTAGACCAAACAAAGATATACTGAAAAAAAAAAAAAAAGCGCTGGAAATGTCTCTCTGAGGTTAAATAAAATAGTCTGAAGGTAAGACAGATTAAATGAAAAGGACATCATCACCATCATCATCATTATTATCATCATTATCATCATCATCATCATCATCAAATTAGATCAAAATGTCTGGGGGAGGCAAGAGTAAAAAATTGTTGTTGCTATTACTATACTATTATTATTATTATTATTATTATTATTATTATTATTATTATCAGTATTATTATTATTATTATTAAAGATTTTTTATTATTTTCATTATTCTCATTATTATATTACAACAACAATAACAACAACAACAACAAGTATTACTACTACTACTACTACTACTACTACTACTACCATTGCTACTACTATTACTACTACTACTACAACTACTACTACTGCTGCTGCTGCTGCTGCTGCTACTGCCATCATCATCATCATCATCATCATCATCATCGTAATCATGATCATCACGGCACACAAAAGGACCTTAATCTTTTTCAATTTTTGCAACGCGAGATTTCATCGTGAGAGCAAATATGTGGACGATTTAATTATGAAGTGAGCTGCAGAATTCCTCGCTGTGAGAGAGAGAGAGAGAGAGAGAGAGAGAGAGAGAGAGAGAGAGTCTTCCTGTATACTGTCTTTTTGCGTATGTGGCAGTAAACCTCTCTCATATTATATTTATTCAGGTTAAGACAATATTAGAATGACATACGGTATATAATACATGAAGTAATATTCTATCTATCTATCTATTGCCAGACGCCTCAATCCCGTTTGGGGGGCCACAAACAAATCGCCTCCAAGTCGCCCTGTCCCCAGCCATTTCACTACCCTGCTCCCAACTCACACCCCCCTCTCTCATATACCTCTCCACCCCACCCCTCCATCTCATCCTCGGCCTCCCCCTCCCTCTTCCCCCCTCCACCTCACTCACATACACTCTCTTCGTCAGTCTTTCACCCTCCATCCTCTCCACATGGCCAAACCACCTCAGTGTGTTCCTCATAACACTTCCTATCACATCCACATCCACACCACAACGCTCCTTTATATCCTCATTCGTCAGCCTGTCTCTCCACGTGACTCCACAGGCTCCTCTTAAATAACTCATTTCCACTGCTCTCACTCTTGACTTGTGTACAACCAACAAAGTCCAAGCTTCACTTAACGTTAGAGTTGGTATCACAATACTGTCATGTAGTAACTTTTTCACTTCCATGCTCACTTCCCTGTTTCTTATCACTGCTTTCAAAGAACCAGCAACCTTTCTTCCCTGCTGTACCCTTTCAAGCACTTAACCCTCCAAACCTCCATCCTTACTCATCACACTACCCAAGTACTTAAACGTACTCACATTTTCCAATTCCTCACCATCCAACCTCGCTGTACATTCACTAACTTCACCTCTCTCAAAGACCATCACTTTACTCTTCCCTACATTCACCTTTAGATTCCGTTTCTTACACACTCTCTCAAACTCATCCACCAAGCCCTGCAGCTCCCCTTCGTCTTCACTCAACAACACAGTATCATCTGCAAACAACAGTACAGGGAGTTTCCAAACAGTATCCTCTCTCACCAGGGTCACTCCAACATCCACTACCCTACCTTGTACCTCTTTTATTACCCCATCCATGTACAGATTGAACAACCATGGAGACATGACACATCCCTGTTTCAAACCAACTTTCAAAGAGAAAAATTCACTTAGTTCACCATCCACACGCACTGCAGCCTTCGCACCATCGTACATACTCTTCACAGCATTCAACAACTTCCCATCTACTCCATATATTCTTAACACTTTCCACAATCCTTGTCTATCCACCCTGTCATATGCTTTCTCCAAATCCATGAAAGCCGCATACAACTTCTTTCCCTTCTCTAGAAACTTTTCCACTAACGGAAGAGGGCATAACTGAGAGACTGACTAGGAGTGAATATGAGAGAGAGGTGGTTGGAAAGAGTTGAGGGAGGCTAGGAGAGATAACGCGAAAGTATTATAAAGGAGAGACTAGAGTGAGAGACTGACTAGGAGAGTGTATGAGAGCGAAGTGGCTGGAAAGAGTTGATGAAGGAGATTGAGAAAGAGGAGAGAAGACGAGAGTATATTATGAGGGGAGGCGAGAGACTGACTAGGAGAGTATGAGTGTGAGATGGCTGGGAGGACCAAAGGAGCAGGGAGACTGGGTGAAGTAATAAGAGAAAGCATATGCGAGTGAGAGACTGACTAGGAGAGTGTATGAGTGTGAGGAGACATGGATAGGGAGATGGAGATGGAGACACAAGGTGCGAGATAACAGTGTGGTGTGTCGTAGGAAGAGGGAGTAATAATGAGTAGGGACAAAAACTGGTGGTTCTGTTTGTGAACAGCATGAAACATTACATTTTACCATTCACCACACTTTATATATATATATATATATATATATATATATATATATATATATATATATATATATATATATATATATATATATATATATATATATACACGTAAAAAACAATCTCTTTTTTTTTATGGCCATCAAAGCAATATCATCAATACAATAAGAAAAAAACAAATTAAAACAATAAAAACGAGTAAAGCTAGTCTTTTTGTCGATGCGGACGCGAGAGTATCACTGCTGGCACAATCCTTTGAATTAAAATACGAATGTTTGTGATAAGCATTTAACGTTTTTTTTTTTTTTTTTTTTTAAGCCAATAACTAAATTTGTCGATGCCTGAAATTCAATCTTTGTGTGTGTTATTGTGTTGTGAGCTGTTTATCTATCGGTGGATGTGAGGGTTAATTTGTCTGGAGCTATCTATGTGTCTATCTGTCAGCATATTTTTCTTTCTACCTACCTGCCTACCTACCTACTTACCGATACGTACTTACCTGACTACCTTCCTACCTACCTACTGACCTATCTACCAACCTACCTACCAGCTACCTACCTGTCTACCTACCTTCCTACCTACCTTTCTGTCTGTCTGTCTGTCTGTCTGTCTGTCTATCTATCTATCTATCTATCTATCTACCAATCTATATGTTACTGGACTCCTTAATCACGTGAGGGGTGGCCACAAACAAATCATCCCAGGTCGTCATATCCTCTGCCATTTGACTGCCCTCCCTAGAACTCACATCCCCTCTCTCAATTATCTCCATTCCATCCTTCCACCTCATCCTTGGTCTCTCCGTCTTCCTCTCCCTCCACCTCACTCACATACACTCTTCTAGTCAGTCCCATATTCTCCGTTATCTATACATGGCCAATTATATCCACTTCAATACCACAACGCTCATTTACTTCCTCATATGTCTATTCATATCTGTCAATCTATATATCTGTAGCTATCACTCTATATATTCAGTTAGTGTATTTATCTGTGTATCAGTCAGTCTGTGTCTGTCTTTCCATCCATTCATCCATTCATTCATCAATCATTTACTCAGTCAGTTGCTATTTGTATTTGTCTGCCTATATATGTCTGTCTGTCTCTTTATCTATCTGTCTGTCTGTCTACCTGACTATCTGTCTGTCTGCCTGACTATCTGTCTATCTTTATCTCTTTTGTCTAGCCATTCATCCATCCATTTATCCATCCAGTAACACCTTTTCCATAGCGATTAAATTTGCTTATTCCACTTTACTGCCCTCGCCTACGATATATACACGTAAATCCTTCTGATGTCGCCATACTGTGCATAAATAATGTAGAAAAAGGATATTAACCAACCATATCCAATAATAAATCGCTAAGGAAGAGACTCTAGGTACACTCACGATCACTAATCTCTGACCAGAGACGCGTGGCGGGCAGTGTTATGACCACACACGAGCCACACATTCGAACACAGCCTCTACACTACTGTGCTGGGCAAAGAACTGTAACCAGGTGATTTGACTTGTTCTACTCCACATACCTCTCATATTACCATATTTTTATGGTTTCTCTTCCATTATTGTAATCTGCGTTTATTGACAGAGGCCGACATTTCTTCAATCTGCAAGTGGGCAATTGCCATCAAGTTAATAGGCATGTGCCACGAGATGTGGGTATTGGCAACATATTATAATAATCATGAATTATCAGCATTAACCATCATCCACTCACTTGATGTAGTGCTGCCTACTTCCTTAGCTTTTATCATTCTTTTTCTGTGCCTGCCCTCCTTTCTTCCTTTTTCTCCTATCTTTCCTGTCACTTCTTATTCCTTTTCTTTCCTTTACAGGTGGCTTTACATTGAGTGACAAGCCAAATGGTTTCCTGTAAGCCAAGAAACCATTTACAACGCTGGGTGGTAACCATATAACCAAACCATACGTGCTCCCTACGTGTCAACAAGTGGGTTGGTGGAGGGTTGGTGCCCCTCCCTGTAAAACAACTAACTCAGTGTCAAATGGCCACCCTTTGCGGGATTGTGGTGTCTGGCAATAGATAGATAGAGAACTGGCACACATTTTGACCAGAGGGGAATGCAGCAGAGACTTCGTGTATGAACAGAGCAACCATTCCCACTGGAGGGTAACGGGACTTATCACTAGATAAAATGAAAGAAAAGCATTCAGGAGCCGAATGCTAATCGTCCGCTAGAATATACTGTTGGCTAAGTCCAAGATTTTGACCATATCTTGATACCCTGAAGGTTTCATGTTAATAGCTTAAGCCGTTAATGAGATATAATGCTGATAAAGGCCGGCGATAAAAACTAGTTGACCTTTGGCAGTCATTTTGGTGACCTTGACCTTGACCCCGAGTGCCCATTTTCGAACTGGTCCAAAATTTTGACCTTATCTTAATACCCTGAAGGATTCACGCTGATAGCTCAAGCCGTTCATGGGATGTAATAGTGCTAAAGGTGGGCGATAAAATACTAGCTTACCTTTGGCACCATTTTTGTGACGACCTTGACCCCGGGTGCCCATTTTCGAACTCGTTCAAGATTTTGGTCATACAGTATCTTGATACCCTAAAGGTTTCATGTTGATAGATCGAGCTGCTCATGAGATATAATGGGAACATACACACACACACACACACACACACACACACACACACACACACACACACACACACACACAGAGGGGTACAAAATATTATCACTCCGCCTTGCTAAAAGGCGGGCGATAAACATTCGGTTCTAAGTAGCAAGTAATAGTAAATTTTTGTCAGTGACATAAGTATTATAAAGCAATCTTAGAATGTATCCTGTGGATGCCGGCTTCTGTGGTAGTCGTGGATATTTCTCCGCTATGACCTATCAACAGCTCGGTTAAAGGCTCGCCTCATGAAATAGGTCTTTGAAACAATAAACAGATTAATAAAAAAACAGGATGAATGTCAAATAGCATCGAACACTCATTACACACTAAAAATAGCAGCTATGACCAACTTTCATGTTGTATTTCTTAAAGTGCATATATATTACTTGAAGAAGTAATATAAAATGTAAAACGAAAGTGTTTCAGTGATGCTTAGAAAATTATCCATTGAAGCACTAAACCTTTCAGCAACGATGGCTGAACGTGTCTGATTGTATAGCCTACGCCCGGCCACGACTTTGGCTAATTTCTGGTCAGAAATTAGTATACATGAGTGTACTTTCTTAACCAGCAAGAAAACGAATTTGTGAAAATGTCTGAGAAGTTGTAGGATATTAAATTTATTGTGATACTTTTTGTGCCAAGAATATTCTATCAGTCAATTTTTCCTAAATCATAAGATTTGATTTTTTTTGTTAATTTGTATATAGTATATACCATATATATATATATATATATATATATATATATATATATATATATATATATATATATATATATATATATATATATATATATATATATATATATATATATATATATATATATATATATATATATATATACCTAGACTGCTTCTCCCATGGAAAGGGAGGTAGCCGATACAGGACGACACACTTCCCATTTACTCATCCATTCAAACACAGTCATTCGCATTTTAGCCCCAAAGGGGAGAAGGGACAGATCCTCACCGCACCACACCACACATGGGTCAACTGCGCAGTGCAATCAGTGACATCCGCAGCAGGGCCCGACAGGAGAGCTGGTTTACCCCTGCCACATCATAATAGACCCATCCCCTTACTTGCACCTGACCTGACTAGCTAATCAGAGCAAATGCGGGAAAATATCCCCTCAGGGCTGTGTCATCATTTATTCATTCACAATTTCTCTCCATTTATTTCAGTCACGCACAGCCACTCTTCTTTGCTCAACAGACATCCCTCTCGCATCCAGCGCTCTCCTCACACTGTCAATCCATCCTATTCATGGTCTCCCTCTCAGCCTTATACCTCTCACATCAGATCTAGTTATCTTTTTCACCAATCGCTCATTATCCATTCTCTCCATATGCCCAAACCATCGCAACACCCTCTGCTCAACTCTACCAGCCATCTCCCGAACAACTCCAGTTCTCCTTCGCACTTCATCATTTCGCACTTGATCCATACGTGTCATTCCACACATACTCCTCAGACACCTCATCTCCATTACATTCAAACTTTTCATCTCTGCTACACCCATATTCCGTGTTTCCACCCCATATAACGCAGTCGGTACCACAACACGCTCATACAGCCTTCTCTTTACATCCATTCTAAGCGAACGACATCTAAACACTTTTTTCATTCCTCCCAGCACCTTTCCTACTTCATTTATTCTAAACTTCACTACTGCATCTATTCTTCCATCCACAGCAACATGTGACCCTAAATATTTAAAACACTCCACCTCCTCAAGCAACTCACCACTCAAAACTATATTCATCCCCCTACCATCTACCAACCTCATACACTTCATCACTTTACTCTTATTCTCATTTACTTTCAATTTCCTCCTTTCACACACCCTTCCAAACTCCTCTACCAACTGTCTCAATCTCTCCTCTGAATCAGCAACCAGTGCAGTATCATCTGCAAACAGCAGCTGCTTCAGATTCCACTCTCCACCATCGACATTCACCAGATTCAGACCTCCACCTAAAACACTTGCATTCACCTCCCTTACAACACCATCCATATAAATATTAAACAACCAAGGCGACATCACACATCCCTGTCGAAGCCGCACTCTCACGGGAAACCAATCACTCACAGCATTTCCCACTCTTACACACGCTCTACTATTTAGATAAAAACTTTTCACCCCTTTTAGTAACCTACCATGAAGTCCATACAATCTTAAAACAGTCCACAAAGCCTCCCTATCAATTCTGTCATACGCTTTCTCTAAATCCATGAATGCCCAAAACACATCCTTGCCTTTCGCTAAATACTTTTCACACACTTGTCTCACAGCAAACACCTGATCCACGCATCCCCTCCCTCTCCTAAAGCCACACTGCTCATCACCAATTACTCCCTCTGTACCCTCTCTAACTCTCATAATTAACACTCTACCATACACCTTACCTACAACACTCAACAGACTTATACCCCTAAAGCTAGTACATTCATACTTATCACACTTGCCTTTATACAACGGGACCACACAAGCACTTGCCCAGTCAATTGGCACCATACCTTTCACAAAGCACATATTCAACAATCTTACTAACCAGTCAACAATAGTCACTCAATCACCCTTCAGGCATTCAACAGCACACCCATCCATACCTGCAGCTTTCCCTGTTTTCATCTCCTTTACTGCCTTTTCCACTTCCTCCTTCGTGATCAAAGAATCATTCAGCTTTCCCAAGACATTTATTCCTTGCACCCTTCCATCTGCCACAATCTCAGCCACCCTTTCCTCCTCTACATTTAACAATCTTTCAAAATACTCTGCCCATCTCTTCCTTACTGCATCAATCTCAATTAACATCCTTCCATCCTCTGCTTTTATTCGCTCTTCCTTCCCCGACTCTCCCTTTCGCACCCTTTTCACCTCCTTCCAAAACATTTTCTTATTCTGTTGAAAATTCTCTGTCAGCCACCTACCCCATCTCTCATCTGCTGTCACTTTAGCATCACGCACAGCTCTTCTCGCCCTATTCCTCCTTTCCTTATACCTCTCATATGACACCTCATCCTTCCTCTGCAGCCACACTTCATATGCACGTCTCTTCTCTGCCACAGCCATACTTACTTCCTCGCACCACCATTCACTTCCTTTTCTTACACCACCACCCACACATCTCACACAACACACCTCTTCTGCATGCCCCACCACAGCACTCTTAAACAACTGTCATTCCTCCTCCACACTGTCATTTTCCTTATCTTTCACTGCGTTCCACTCATCTTTCAATTTCTACTGATACTCTATCATTTTCTCTCTTATATCCAACGCACTCACTTTCAAAACCTCCCTGCCACACCTAACCCTCCTAGCTCTCACCCATCTCATACCTACTTTTAACTTTCCCTCCACCAGGTAGTGGTCAAACATACCTCCACCCTCCCCTCTCAGAACTCTCACATCCAACAATCTTCCTATTTCATTCCTAGACACAACCACATAGTCCATCAAAGCTCCATCAACAACCCTTCCACCCTCCTGTCTCACCCATGTATACTTCTAGCTTTCTTATCAAACAGCGTATTTCCAATCAACATCTCTCGCTCAACACACATCCCTATCATTCGTTCCCCATTTTCATTTCTTCCAGGCACACCATGCATACCAACTACAGTACACCTTCAACTGCTACATTTCCCACTCTAGCATTCAGATCTCCCATCATTACCACATTCACATTCGCTCCAAAACTCTGCAGACACTCATCAACATCAATCCAGAAAGACTCCCTCTCTTCATCCCTTTCAATACCAGGCCCATATGCATTCACAAACACCCACAACTCACGTTCAAATTTCGCTTTCACCCACATCAGTCTCGATGACACCTCCTTACATTCAGTCACACACTGCTGTACTTCCGGACTCACTAACAAGGCCACACCTTCTCTTGCCCTTCCTCTATCAACACCAGACAATCTTCCAGTCACACTTCCAAACATAGACTCACCCTTCCCTTTCATCTTCGTTTCACTCAAAGCTAACACATTCAACTTTCTTCTCACAAACATTCCCCCAATCTCCTCCTTTTTAGCCTCAATCGTACTTCATCCACGCACATTCATAGACCCAATCTTCAGGGTACGGGGATAACTCAATCCCCCATCCCTTTCTCTGGCCTGCCTCTTTTTAGGAACTAAAAAACAGAGGAGCCACTCGTACTTGCTCCTGCAGATTGCTTTGGTGCTGCGCGCTCACTTTCTCGTGCTTCGCACTCATTTCCTCGTGCTTCTCACTCGTTTCCTCGTGCTTCGTGCACGCGTTGTGGTTATTTCATGTAATCCGAGTCACATTTATGTGCTGTTCTAGTCTAACATTGTCACTTGGATATTTTGCAACCAATCAATTGATCGTGTTATTTGCAGCTTCGGGAATGGAACTCATGTTGTCCGAACACAAGTACGAAATACACACACAGACACATGGCTACTGCTATAGTATATTTTACTTGTAGCTATGGGCAAAAAATTCTACGGAGATCCTATGCCAGGTGCCGGGAGCGTTGAGTTTACTGTAGGTCAAAATGTGATCACTCATTAAATATAGTGAAAGTTTATCAGTCGTAATGGAACCAAGTTTTCTCACATCAGTGAATATTTTGCGATTTTTTTGCCAATTTTGGTGCGATTTGAATATGTAGTTCCAGCTGCCCAAAACACACACACACACACACACACACACACACACACACACACACACACACACACACACACACGGCTAGTGCTATAGTATATTACAAGTGCTCGTGGGCCCTTCAGGCCCCTCGCACTTGCTCCTGCGGAGTGCTCTTACGCTTATGTGCTGTTCTAGCGTAACGTTGTCACTTGGATTTTTTTGCAACTAACCAACTGATCGTGTTATTTGCAGCTTCGAGAATGGAACCCAAGCTGTCCGAACGCAATTCTGAAATGATTAAGATGTACTATCACGATCCAAAGTTTCTTTACCCCCCTGAGTGGAAGAAGGTCGAAGCCAAGGTTGTAGCAAGACCAGATGATCGGACACTGCCAGTATACAAGACTAATAATGGTTCATGATACCGTGATTTATAAATAGGCTCGTGTGTTTCATCCGGGTGACTCTTATTATCCTAAGCTTCAGGTTAGTGAACCCCTCCATCATGAACTGGCCTGTGTTCGGTGGCCCGTCATTTCTTCAACCTTGGCTTCGACCTTCCTCCACTCAGGGGGGTAAAGAAACTTTGGATCGTGATAGTACCTGTGGGCAAAAAATTCAACGGAGATCCTACGCCGGGCTTCGGGTGCGTCGTTTTTTTGGTCAAAATGTGATAGATCATTAAATATAGCTAAAGTTTTTCAATCGTGATGGGACCAAGTTTCTTCACATCAGCGAATTTTTTGCGATTTCTGTGCCAATTTTGGTGTGATTTGAATGTGTAGTTTCGGCTGCCCAAAATGCACACACACACAGACACACGGCTACTGCTATAGTGTATATATATATATATATATATATATATATATATATATATATATATATATATATATATATATATATTCCTTTTTGTCTTTTTCTTTCTCTTTTTACAAAAGGTGTGTTTTCTTGACTTGTGCTTAAGTGAGTGTTTATCATTGCAAGTGGAATATTTGCTTTCCATATATTTAGAAACGAAAAAAGGTTGTCATTGTTACAGTTTATTTATTCCTTTTTTTTTTTAATCACTGTTTTGTTTTTGTCATTTAGATATACCGGTATTTTCCAGGGTTGCGCATTTGTAAGTTTTTTTTTTTTTTTTTTTGAGTGTGTGGGATGTTAATGATATGTTTATTCCAAAACTTTGACATTTTCACGACTCCCTTCTCGATGTTTATGATGTTTATTGTGTTTATAAATATTTTCAAGACAGTGCTGCGTCGGTGAGTTTTTAAAAGAGCGTGTGGGATACCTGTCTATCTATCTGTCTGTCTGCCTATCTATCTGTCTATTCATTCATTCCAAAATCAATGTTAATAGTGTTTATTGTCTTTATTATGATATATTTTCAAGACTGGTGCATCGGTGGACTTTTTAGAGCGTGTGGGATGTCTGTCTGTCTATCTATCTATTTATTCATTCCAAAATCAATGTTTATAGTGTTTATTGTGTTTATATGTATTTTCATGACAGTGGTGCATCAGTGGATTTTTCGGAAGCTTGTGGGATAGCTCTCTGTTTATTCCAAGATAATTGTTTATTGTGTTTAGATATATTTTCAAAACAGATGCGTCAGTGGATTTTATGAGAGCTTGTGGAATACCTTTCTGTCTATCTATCTATCTGTTCATTCCCAAATCAATGTTTGTAGTGTTTACTATGTTTATTTTTTCAAGACAGTCGTGCATCAGTGGATTATTATAAGAACTGTGGGATATTTATTTTCATATTTATTCTCATTCTTCGATATTTCCACTATTGCCTCCTCCAAGATTAAAATGTTTATTGTGTTTATATTATGGTGCATCAGTGAATGTTTATAAGAACCTGTGGGATGTTTATTTTGATATTTATTCCAGTTCTCCGATATTTCCACTGTTGTCGCCTCCAAGTGCTTCTATTTCTCAAACCCTCGTCTTATATTGTCATAGGAACGACCCCCGCTGTCTCCTAAGTCCACTCTGTACTTACCTCTCTCTCTCTCTCTCTCTCTCTCTCTCTCTCTCTCTCTCTCCTGACCTCTTTTCCAATTCCTTATTCTTCCTTCTCAGTCCGCTTTTTTGCATTGGTTTCTTCTCTATCTTTAATGCTATTTTATTTGTCCTCGCTTTCTCACTTTCAGACTTCTATTTCCCAACAATCTTTTTCATTTTCTCTCTCTCTCTCTCTCTCTCTCTCTCTCTCTCTCTCTCTCTCTCTCTCTCTCTCTCTCTCTCTCTCTCTCTCTCCCTCTCTCTCTCTCTCTCCATTAAGTCGTCTTCCCCCTTCTTCATTCTTATGCATGGCTCGCTTTTACATTCTTTCTCTTCCTTCTTCTCCTCCTCCTCCTCACCTTCTTTCTTCTCGTCTTCATCTTTTTCTTTATTCTACTCTTTCGCCCTCTTCATTTTCCTCCGCTTAGTCCTCCTGCTTCACCTTTCTCTTTCATCGTCATTATCATCATTATCAATATTGTCGATCTGTTCACCACCACCATCATCATCGTTATCATCATCATCATCATTCTCCATTCTACTTTGTCTCTTCACTTCCTCCTCCTCCTCTTACCTCTCCTCCTCCCCCTCTCCCTCCTCTTCCTCCTTCTCCTCTTACCTCTCCTCCCCACCCACCCCTGCTCTTCCTCCTCCTCCTCCTCCTACCTCTCCTCCTCCCCCTCTCCCTCCTCTTCCTCCTTCTCCTCTTACCTCTCCTCCCCACCCACCCCTGCTCTTCCTCCTCCTCCTCCTCCTCCTCCTCCCGATCATCCTGTCTTCCTAATATTGTCGGAAAGAGTGTACCCTCTGTTCTTCTACTCGCTGTCTTCCTCTTACTCGTCCTTTTCCTCCCCCTTCCCTTCATCCTCTTCCTCTTCTTCTCCCCACCTTTCTCTTCCTCTCCTCCTCCCCTCCATTCTCTTCTTCTTCCTCTTCTCGTATACCTCTTCTAATCTTCCCTTCCCTCTTCTTCCCTTTCATCTCTCCTCTTCTCTTCCTCCCTCCCCTTCCGCCTTTTCTTCCTCTTCCATCTTCACTTCCCTCCATCTCTCTCCTTCCCTCCTCTTCCTCTCCCTCCCTCTGACTCCACTTTTCTCCTTCCCTTACTTCTTCCCCACTTCCCCTTCTCTCTTTCCCCTCCTCCCCCTCTTCTCTTCTCCCCTCGCAATCGGTAGAGTCCCTCCGGACCCAGGTTCAGATCCTCGCTGGGGCAGGGAACAGTTTAAGGATTGGAATTTCATAAAATCAGGCTTTACTAATCCACCAGAAGACCCGCCGACATGTCATAACACTACCTCCGCTAATACCAGTACACCAGTCCTACACGAGGCAGCTCTAGCATGTATTCAATATGCACGGTGAATGCTAGCGCCGAAGTGGTGACATGTGGAGGTGTATAGTACGTAGGAGAACTACTGGGCCTTGGGAGCAAGCTGTTAAGCCTATGCACAGAGTCGGACACACACACACACACACACACACACACACACACACACACACACACAAAACTATTTCTCTCTCTTCCCAATCTTCTTTTCCCCTCAATCCTATCTTCCTTCCCCTTCTCTTCTCCATCCTCCCTTTTCACCTGTCCTCTTTCTCTCCCTCTCCCCTCGCCTCTCCTTCCTCTTTCATCTTCTCCGTTTCCCTCATCCTCTTCCCGTCTCCCCTCCCTCACTCTCACCCCTCCCCTCCTCCCCACCCTCCCCTTTTGTGCTCCCTTCCTCTCACTCTTCCTTCCTCACCCAGCCCTTTATTCTTCCCTCCCCCCCTTTCCTTGCCCTTCTTCTCCCTTCCTCACCCTTTCTCTTCTCTTCCTTTTAACTTTCCTTCCCCTCTCCTCATTTTTTTCTTCCTCTCCCCTTCCCCTCCCTCCCACCTCTTCTCCCATATTCCTCTCTTTTCCCCCTCTCCCCTTTACAACCTTCCACTCTTTCTCCTCCTCTTCCTCGCTTCCTCTCTTTCTCCTCCCATTTCTTATTTCCTCTTCCTCTTCCTCCTCATTTTCCTCAATTCCTCCCCCTCTCTTCTTTCCATTCTTTCTCTCTTTCTCCTCCTCTCTTTCCTCCCTTCTCCTCCATTTCTTCCTTTCTCCTCTCCCTCTCACCCATGTTATAACTTTCACTGATCACCTCCTCCTCCTCCTCCTCCTCCTCCTCCTCTCTTCCTTGTATTTATTATTCCCTTCCTCCTACCTCCTCCTCCTCTCCCTATTTAGTGCTCTTCCCTTATTCAATCATTTTATTTCTCTGGTTTCTCTCTCTCTCTCTCTCTCTCTCTCTCTCTCTCTCTCTCTCTCTTTCCTATTTTTTTTTATTCTTAGAATTTTCCTTCGTTATCTTTCTTTTTAATATTCCTCTCTTTTTATGCCTTAGTTTTTGCCAGCCTCTTCCCTGTCTTCTCCTCCTCTTCCCGTCTTCTTTCAACATTCTCTCATTCCTTTGATTTTTAATGGTATTTTTTCCTGTGTCATCATCCTACATCTCTCTTAACACACACACACACACTCTCTCTCTCTCTCTCTCTATCTCTCCAAGACACCCCGTAAACTTAACGTACCTATACATAGCGTCGCGTCACGTCATTGTATTTTTATCTATTTATTGGGGGAGGCGTTGGCTCAATCGGTAGAGAGGTGGCCTGCAGTCTTAACGGACCCAGGTTCGAATCCCGGCTGGGGCAGGGAACAGTTTAAGGATTTGAATTTCATTGAATCAGGCTTTACTGATCTACCACAAGACCCGCCGACATATCGTAAAAATACCCCCGCTAATACCAATACACCAGTCCTGTATGAGACAGCCCTAGCATGTATTCAATATGGACGGTGGGTGTTAGCGCCGAAGTGGTGACATGTAGAGGTGTATGGTATGTAGGAGGACTGCTGGGCCTTGATAGCAGGCTGTGAAGCCTATGCCCGGAGACGGAAACATAAAAAAAAAAAAATACAGTAGTATGAGCACAGACTAGGATATGCACAGATAGCCCTGAATTAACGGTCACTACTCATACTTTCGACCTGTGATGGGCTATGGATCACTGAGGGTCCCTGTTAGTTAAGTGGCCACCATCTGTATTGTTTTAATGTACTAGGGGTCACTGCTTCAGGAGGTAACTTGTGTAATTGTCCCGCATGGGAAAGGTCCTTGTCTCAGTGGAGTGAACGGAGCTGGGGCCTGATTGACTGCTGCCTACTTAAAAGAGCCAAACAAGGCTGCCGCACAAGCCCTGGACATCCATACCGTGCATTGTGCAATTTCCACGCTGTGTGCAGACGCCCCGTCAACAAAATGTACCGGTACATAATGTCGTGCATTTGTTATTTATCTATCTTCCATTGTTACTTTCTCTTTCAAACTGGTAGCTTATAGATAAAGTATTACAGAAAGCAACTTTTCCTTTTCAGTCTTTCCTATGAAATATCAACGTCAATTTTTCCATGCTGCATGGTGGTCCGTCTCACTTTATCCTGACAGTTGTAACTGGAGGGTTTGGAGGCGGGGGGAGCCTTCTTGCTTTACTATCCTTATCCCTCAGCATGCAGATTTAGATCTTGTGGTCAAAGTCTACTCTGTAACGAGCAGCCTCGAAAGGACCATAAGGTTTCTTGCTGTTTGCTTTCCTTCCCCTCTTTTCCTTCTCTCCACACTGCCCCCTTCTTCTGCTTCTTCCTCGTCATGCTTCTCCTAATTTCGTTTCCTCCCTTCTCTCTCCCACTTCCATTATCCTCACTTCCCTCTCCTCATTCCTTCCCTCATTTCTTCCTCTCTTCCTCATTCCTCTCTTCCTCATTCTCCTTCCCCTCTTTCTTACCTTCCTTCTCCCCCCCCCTTCCTTGAGCTTTCCTCCCTGTCTGTTCCTTCCTCTCCCCTTCTTTACTCCTTCCTCTTATCCTCCCTGCCTTCCTTCCTCGTTATCCTGCCTCTGCCCCGGTGCCTCCTTCCCACATTATTGTTTCCAATGGGATTTCCGAGGACAAGCCAGAATAACTCACTGCTTCCTCTACGGGGGCTGCAAAAACAGCAACACATCAGACACAAGGACGGACATACATAGATGCATACATACATACATAGACATGAATACACACGCACACACACACACACACACACACACACACACACACACACACACACACACACACACACACACACACACACTTATCTATCTATCTGTATCTGTATCTATATCCGGAAGTACAGCAGTGTTTGATTGAATGGAAGGAGGTGTCACCGAGACTGATGTGGGTGAAAGCGAAATTTGAACGTGAGTTGTGGGTGTTTGTGAGTGCATATGGGCCTGGTAGTGAAAGGGATGAACAAGAGAGGGAGTCATTCTGGAATGATGTTGATGAACGTCTGCAGAATTTTGGAACGAATGTGAATGTGGTAATGATGGGAGATCTGAATGCTAGAGTGGGAAATGTAGCAGTTGAAGGTGTAGTTGGTATGCATGGTGTGCCTGGAAGAAATGAAAATGGGGAACGAATGATAGCAATGTGTGATGAGCGAGAGATGGTGATTGGAAATACTTTGAGAAGAAAGATATCTATAAGTATACATGGGTGAGACAGGAGGGTGGAAGGGTTGTTGATAGAGCTTTGATGGACTATGTGGTTGTGTCTAGGAATGTAATAGGAAGATTGTTGGATGTGAGAATTCTGAGAGGGGAGGGTGGAGGTATGTCTGACCACTACCTAAAGGAGGGAAAGTTAAAAGTAGGTAAGAGATGGGTGAGAGCTAGGAGGGTTAGGTGTGGCAGGGAGGTTTTGAAAGTGAGTGAGCTGGATAAAAGAGAGAAAAAGATAGAGTATCAGGAGAAATTGAAAGATGAGTGGAACACAGTGAAAGATCGGGAAAATGACAGTGTGGAGGAGGAATGGCAGTTGTTTAAGAGTGCTGTGGTGGGGCATGCAGAAGAGGAGTGTGGTGTGAGACGTGTGGGTGGTGGTTTAAGAAAAGGAAGTGAATGGTGGTGCGAGGAAGTAAGTATGGCTGTGGCAGAGAAGAGACGTGCATATGAAATGTGGCTGCAGAGGAAGGATGAGTTGTCATATGAAAGGTATAAGGTAAAGAGGACTAGGGCGAGAAGGGCTGTGCGTGATGCTAAAGTGGCAGCGGGTGAGAGGTAGGGTAGGCGGCTGACAGAGAATTTCCAACAGAATAAGAAAATGTTTTGGAAGGAGGTGAAAAAGGTGCGAAAGGGAGAGTCTGGGAAGGAAGAACGAGTAAAAGCAAAGGATGGAAGGATGTTAATTGAGATGGATGCAGTAAGGAAGAGGTGGGCAGAGTATTCTGAAAGATTGTTAAATGTAGAGGAGGAAAGGGTGGCTGAGATTGTGGCGGATGGAAGGGTGCAAGGAATAAATGTGTTGGGAGAGTTGAATGATTCTTTAATCACTAAGGAGGAAGTAGAGAAGGCAGTAAAGGAGATGAAAACAGGGAAAGCTGCAGGTATGGATGGGTGTGCTGTGGAATGCCTGAAGGGTGGTGGGGTGACTATTGTTGACTGGTTAGTAAGATTGTTGAATGTGTGCTTTGTGAAAGGTATGGTGCCAATTGACTGGGCAAGTGCTTGTGTGGTCCCGTTGTATAAAGGCAAGGGTGATAAGCATGAATGTACTAGCTTTAGGGGTATAAGTCTGTTAAGTGTTGTAGGTAAGGTGTATGGTAGAGTGTTAATTATGAGAGTTAGAGAGGGTACAGAGGGAGTGATTGGTGATGAGCAGTGTGGCTTTAGGAGAGGGAGGGGATGCGTGGATCAGGTGTTTGCTGTGAGACAAGTGTGTGAAAAGTATTTAGCGAAAGGCAAGGATGTGTTTTGGGCATTTATGGATTTAGAGAAAACGTATGATAGAATTGATAGGGAGGCTTTGTGGACTGTTTTAAGATTGTATGGACTTGATGGTAGGTTATTAAAAGGGGTGAAAAGTTTTTATCTAAATAGTAGAGCGTGTGTAAGAGTGGGAAATGCTGTGAGTGATTGGTTTCCCGTGAGAGTGGGGCTGCGACAGGGATGTGTGATGTCGCCTTGATTGTTTAATATTTACATGGATGGTGTTGTAAGGGAGGTGAATGCAAGTGTTTTAGGTGGAGGTCTGAATCTGGTGAATGTTGATGGTGGAGAGTGGAATCTGAAGCAGCTGCTGTTTGCAGATGATACTGCACTGGTTGCTGATTCAGAGGAGAGATTGAGACAGTTGGTAGAGGAGTTTGGAAGGGTGTGTGAAAGGAGGAAATTGAAAGTAAATGAGAATAAGAGTAAAGTGATGAAGTGTATGAGGTTGGTAGATGGTAGGGGGATGAATATAGTTTTGAATGGTGAGTTGCTTGAGGAGGTAGAGTGTTTTAAATATTTAGGGTCACATGTTGCTGTGGATGGAAGAGTAGATGCAGAAGTGAAGTTTAGAATAAATGAAGTAGGAAAGGTGCTGGGAGGAATGAAAAAAGTGTTTAGATGTCGGTCGCTTAGAATGGATGTAAAGAGAAGGCTGTATGAGCGTGTTGTGGTACCGACTGCGTTATATGGGGCTGAAACATGGAATATAGGTGTAGCAGAGACGAAAAGTTTGAATGTAATGGAGATGAGGTGTCTGAGGAGTATGTGTTGAGTGACGCGTATGGATCGAGTGCGAAATGATGAAGTGAGAAGGAGAACTGGAGTTGTTCGGAAGATGGTTGGTAGAGTTGAGCAGAGGGTGTTGCAATGGTTTGGGCACATGGAGAGAATGGATAATGAGCGATTGGTGAAGAAGTTAACTAGATCTGATGTGAGAGGTGTAAGGCTGAGAGGAAGACCACGAATAGGATGGATGGACAGTGTGAAGAGAGCGCTGGATGCGATAGGAATGTCTGTTGTGCAAGGAAGAGTGGCTGTGCGTGACAGAAATAAATGGAGAGAAATTGTGAATGAATAAGTGATGACGCAGCCCTGAGGGGATATTCTCCCGCATTTGGTCTGATCAGCTAGTCAGGTCAGGTGCGGGTAAGGGGATGAGTCTGTTATGATGTGGCAGGGGTAAACCAGTTCTGTTGTCGGGCCCTGCTGCTGATGTCACTGATTGCATTGCGCAGTTGACCCTTGTGCGGTGTGGTGCGGTGAGGTTCTCCCCTTTGGGGCTAAGATGCGAATGAATGTGTTTGAATGGATGAGTAAATGGGGAGTGTGTCGTCCTGTCTCGGCTACCTCCCTTTCCTTGGGGGAAGCAGCCTAGGTATATAGATAGATAGATAAATACTTCTATATATATATATATATAGATAGATAGATAAATACTTATATATATATATATATATATATATATATATATATATATATATATGTCGTTTACCCAAGAAGGACTGTGTGTGTGTGTGTGTGTGTGTGTGTGTGTGTATCTGTCTGTCTGTTTGTCTGTGCTTGTCAGTTTGTGTGTGTGTGTGTGTGTGTGTGTCTGTATTATACCAAACATAATTCTTTCCCTTCCACACTGAGCATTGCTCAGTCTTTATTACAAATGATCATATAATTATCTGCTACCACACCACATTACTGTCTGGACTCATCTGTGCTATCCTTATCTCTGACTACTTGGTAGTACACTAGGGGACCTGGAGGTAAATTTGACTGTTGTGGGTCGTGTTCTTGGGAAAACTTTGGACTTAGAAGATTTTATTTCTCTGTGAGAGTAATGCAGTTGACAGATATAAATCATCATATTATTTTTTATTGTATTTATTGATATTATTATTATTATTATTATTATTATTATTATTATTATTATTATCATTATTATTGATATTATTATTAACATGATACGGATGGCGACCTGGAATGTAAGGGATGCGAATGATGAGCTGAAAGAGAGAGAGATTATTCAGGTGCTTGAGGGTGCAAAAGTGGATGTATGTGAATTAACTGAGACTAAATGGTAAGGTGAGAGTGTGAGAGAATGGGAGTATTGATGGGGTATATGTGCAGGAGTTGGTGACAATGAGAGGGCAAAAGAAGGAGTGTGTATTGTTGTGAGTAATAGATAGAAGGAGAATATAAGAGAGTATGGATCAGTTGGTTCAAGGATTGTGTGGGTAAAATTGAAAGTTGGACTACAAATGTGGGCAATTGCGTGTGTGTATGCGCCAACGCAAGATCATGCAAGTAGAGCGAGAGAAGAGTTCTGGACAAATGTGGAAATGTGCATGGAAAAGTCTGAAAGGCATGAGAAAGTGTTTTTGATTGGTGATATGAATGGTAAAGTAGGGAATGTGAAGGTGGATGGAGTAGTTGGTGAGTGGTGTTTGCCTGCTGAGACAGATGAGAATGGCAGTGCTTTAGTGGACATTTGTGCTGGGAGAGGGTTGGTGGTAGCCAATACCCTCTTCAGGCATAAAATGATCCACAGGTATACATGACGAGGGATGAGAAGGGTGGGTGGTGAACTGAATGAAAGGAAGGTAATGATTGATTATGTGTGTGTGGATGAAAGGATGCGAAGACGTGTAATGATGCAAGAGCATATACAGGTTGGGGGAGTGGACTTTCTGACCACCACCAAGTGGTGGTCAGAATCAATGTCCAAGTAAAATGGAGAAATAGAAGAAGGGAAGGACGGGAGGAAGGAGTAGATGTAAGGACAGTGGAAAGGTTACAAGAGGATGAGAAAAAGGCAGAATATAAGAGAGCAGTGAAGGGACGATTGGGTAAATATAGATAGGAGCAGATGGGGGACGTGGAAGGTGTGTGCAAGATATTCACAGGGGAAATATATGCAGCATGTGAGGTGGTGTGTGGGGTGAAGAGAAGACGAAAGGAGCGCAAGGAACAGCATGGTGGAAGGAAGAGGTGAGACAGGCTGTGGCACAAAAGAAGAAAGCATATAATGAATGGATGAAAAATAGGGGCGTGGAAGAAGTTGAGAGACGGACGAGAGAGTTATATGTAGAAAGGAAGAGAGAGGTAAAAAGATTAGTAAGAGAAGGTAAGGAGAGAGTGGATGAGGAATTTGGAAGGAATCTGAGGGTCAAGTGGAGGGAATGTAAGAAAATGTTCTGGAAAGAGGTGAAGAGAGTAAGACAGGGTGGAAGTGAGGTTAGCAGGGAAGTGAAAGATAAAAGTGGTAGATTACTAGTTGAAAAGGGAGAAAAAGTGAGCAGATGGAGAGAACACTTTAATAAACTGTTGAACATAGAGAATGAAAATAATGCGAGTATAAGTGGATGGGGAATGGCTGGGAGAAGGAGGGAGGTGAGAAGACAAGAAAAAATCAGTAGGATGGAAGTTGCGGAAGCAATGAAGAAAGTCAAAATGGGGAAAGCCCCAGGAACTGATGGAGTGTGTGGTGAAATGCTGAAGCATGGGGGAGAGACAGTAGTTGAATGGATGTGGAAGATGTGCAGATTGGCCTGGGAGGAAGGTAACGTCCTGGATGATTGGAAGCCAGGTATACTTATTCCCTTGTACAAAGGGAAAGGGGAAAAAGAAGTGTGTGGTAATTACAGGGGCGTTTGTCTTCTTAGTGTAATAGGAAAAGTATACGGTTGGATGCTTTTTGACAGAATTAGGGAAATAACTGAGGAATTAGTTGGAGAAGAACAGAGAGGTTTTAGGAAGGGAAGAGGTTGTATAGATCAGATATTCATTCTTAGATCTTTAGTGGAAAAGTTTCTAGAGAAGGGAAAGAAGTTGTATGCGGCCTTCATGGATTTGGAGAAAGCATATGACAGGATGGATAGACAAGGATTGTGGAAAGTATTAAGAACATATGGAGTAGATGGGAAGTTGTTGAATGCTGTGAAGAGTATGTATGAGAGTGTTAAGGCTGCACTGCGTGTGCATAGTGAACTGAGTGAGTTTTTCTATCTGAAGGTTGGATTGAAACAGGGATGTGTCATGTCTGCATGGTTGCTCAATCTGTATATGGATGGGGTTATAAAAGAGATACAGGGTAGGGCAATGGATGTTGGAGTGGCCCTAATGAGAGAGGGCAGTATTTGGAAACTCCCTGTACTGTTGTTTGCAGATGATACTGTGTTGTTAAGTGAAGACGAAGGGGAGCTGCAAGGCTTGGTGGATGAGTTTGGGAAAGCGTGGAAGAAACGTAATCTAAAGGTGAATATAAGGAAGAGTAAAGTGATGGTCTTTGAGAGAGGTGAAGTTAGTGAATGTACAGTGAGATTGGATGATGAGGAAAAGGAAATGTGAGTACATTTAAGTACTTGGGTAGTGTGATGAGTAAGGATGGAAGTTTGGAGGGTGAGGTGCTTGAAAGGGTACAACAAGGAAGAAAGGTTGCTGGTTCCTTGAAAGCAGTGATAAGAAACAGGGAAGCGAGCATGGAAGTGAAAAAGTTATTACATGACAGTACTGTGATACCAACTCTAGCGTATGGAAGTGAAGCTTGGACGTTGTTGGAGGGACAAGTCAAGAGAGACAGCAGTGGAAATGAGTTATTTGAGATGAGCCTGTGGAGTCACATGGAGAGACAGCCTGACAAATGAGGAGATGAAGGAACGTTGTGGTGTGGATGTGGATGTGATAGGAAGCATTAGGAGAAACACACTGAGGTGGTTTGGCCGTGTGGAGAGGATTGAGGGTGAAAGGCTGACGAGGAGAGTGTATCTGAGTGAGGTTGAGGGGGAGAGAGGGAGGGGAAGGCCAAGGATGAGATGGGGGGATGGAGTGGAGAGGTATATGAGAGAGGGGTGTGTGAACTGGGAGCAGGGCAGTGAAATGGCAGGGGACAGGGTGATATGGAGGCGATTTGTTTGTGACCACCCCGTATAAGGGATTAAGGCGTCTGGCAATAGATAGATAGATAGATAGAGAGATCTCCTCCTCCTCCTCCTCCTCTTCTTCTTCTTCTTCTTCTTCTTCCTCTTCTTCTTCTTCCTCCTCCCCCTCCTCCTCCTCTTCTTCTTCTTCTTCTTCCTCTTCTTCTTTCTCTTCATCTTTTTCTCCTTGTTCTTCATCCTTTTTCTTCTTTTTCTCCATTTTCTTCTTCTTTTTCTGTTTCTTGTTCTTATTCTTGTTCTTGTTCTTCCTCTTTTTCTTCTTTTGTTGTTGTTGTTGTTGTTGTTGTTGTTGTTCCTGCTGCTGCTGTTCTTTTTCTTCTTCCTTTTCTCCTGTTTCTCCTTTTTCGGTCTTCTTCTTCGCCTTTTTCTTTCTTCTGCTTTATTTTTCTTTCTTTCTTTCTTCTTCTTCTTCTTCTTCTTCGCCTTTTTCTTTCTTCTGCTTTATTTTTCTTTCTTTCTTTCTTCTTCTTCTTCTTCTTCTTCGCCTTTTTCTTTCTTCTGCTTTATTTTTCTTTCTTTCTTTCTTCTTCTTCTTCTTCTTCTTCACACTTAAGTATTATTTTCATCAGTAGCACACCTAACTCACCTCATATGTTTGAAATTAATCTAAACTAGTCTAAACTAACCTGACCTACTCTGACCTAACCAATAGTTTCATCACGTAACTCTGTACAACTAATCCATCAATCTCTCACCTTTAACCAACCACCACAAAAATAGACAGACAGATAGATAGGTAAATAGTGGGTGTCACGGGGTTTTTAAAATATCAGCTGTATTTTTAAAAATAAATACTATGTATTATTTAATTGATAATAATATTCAATAATATTGAAGAGCAGAGACAATGATTGTCTTGCTACATCAAGCAACGATTACTTTACGCTGGCTTGTGCACGATTCTCTGAGAACGAGAATTTATAAACTTTCTCAACAGTACACAGCAGAGACTAATTACTCACAAATGCTGAATTAGTACTGTTAGCCTCTGGAGAAAGTTACTTCACCCCTGACAATAAATAACTAATACTAAAAATAATAACAGGTCCTTGCTGATGCTTAACTCCTGGCACAACGGATTTTAAGTTAATACAACAAGACTGGTCTAAGTACCAGTTATGAATAGTAAAACGTGTATGCAAGCTAGGAGCTATGCGGGAAATAAGCTTAGTTATGGAGAAATGAAACAAGAGTTTACATTAGCTCAAGAAAAAGAACTGTTAAATTTATTGATTACAAAAAAATAAATTTAACGTTACATTTCAAATCAAATCAATGAGACCGCACTCACTCACTCACACAAAAGCTAAATACTTACGCCTAGGAAAAACACCTTAACTAAACTCTTAAGACTACGAAAATACAAAAAGGAAATACTGATCGATGAATGCTGAGTATCACCCAGGGGTGGGAGCTTGGATTAACTGTACTCTGTGGAGCTTGGGTGCTAGCTGACCTCTCACACTTCTGGAGCACAGGACCTCTCTCCGTCACAACAAACACTAGACTGAGTAGGTCGTGGGAACAAAAGGGGGAGCAGTAGGCCGCATTTTCTAACGGTCGAGGCAAGCAGGGGCGAACAATAAAGAAACAATAGTATCGCTCAGTACAGCACTTAGTGACGTGCATTAAATCGGTCACTTTTGAAAACAGTGACGAATGTTTTGAAAAGTATACCCCGAAATGGAGAGAGAAACGGTTAACTGAGCGATACACAGTGAGTTTTCCACTAATAGTTCGTGGCTTCTCACAAAAGGGGAATGTCGCGAATTTGATTCGTGACATTACGCCCCTACAAAATTAAATTTTTTCCTTATGGGAAAAAATTTGTGGATATATATATATGTACACATCCTAACTCAGTCACACAAGATTCACGCTGTGGTGTGTGTGCTATCCTGCTACAGGAGAAAGTCACAGTCGCCAGTGAGCGAAAAAAAAAACTCGTATTTACGTTAATAGAGCAAGCTTGAGGGAAAAACTCCGTGACGACGGTGAAAATCCTGTACTCAGGTCAACTGAGCGAAAATTCGCTACATTTACACTGACAACTCATTGTTGTGTAGCGTGGTGTATGTAATACACGGTGTAGGTGTGACAGTTGTAGTGTGACTGTACCTACGTGTAAAATGACACAGTAAATAATAATATGGCGATGACGAAGGCAGGGGAGAAGAGGCGGCAGCGTGTGGCAGACGATCAGCTGGCCCGCACAGCAAAACTGCTACACCCATTGCTGAACCTGCAAAACCAATTGAGGTGGAGCATCAAAAGTGTCAATGAGACAAAATTTTATTATGTTACAATTACTCTCTCTGCCTAGCAGTCAGTGCTACGACGTACATTCGAGGTCGCCATTAATTATAGCACACGATTATGGTCGGCAAGTTGAGAATCCTTGTGCAAACTCGGGTCTTCCATAGCCTCGAACTGCACACGGGTCCTCAACCTTTATTCCTAAATTTCCGACAGAGGATGCCTATCCTGCTGAAATATTATTCGCCCATCACCAACTAAAATAGAAAATGGGAGGAAGTGCCTTAACCTACAGTACTTATATTAGTATCGGTGAGCTGAGAATCCTTGTGCAAACTTGGGTCTTCCATAGCCTCAAGTCGCCTCTGCGGAGTTCTCACTTCCCCCTTAACCTACAGTACACGTGTATGTACAGGCCCTGGACATACTGTGTCCTGTGGGGCCAACAAGTGAGACGTCAGGTCTACACTTTTGACTGGGAACCAGGCTGGTCCTTGGATTACTCAAATAAAAGCTGGAAACCCTGGTGAAATATTATTCGCCCAGTCTTTTGCCACTAACTTACAGTACATAATATGTATGTACAGGCCCTGGACATAATGTGCCTTGTGGGGCCAATGGGCGAGACGTCAGGTCTGCACCCACTTCACCACTACCCTGTCTCTCAACTGACTCAGAGATTACAGGTGTGGTTAGAAACGGCACAGGAAGGGCATGTCCCTGATTAGTGGTGTTACTTTGACACACACTGCAGGAACGGACAAAACTATCTGTCTCGTCCCATCCCTGGCCAGAAAAAGTCAGCTCGGATACGACCCTGGGTCTTCCTTTTGCCCATGTGACCTCCTGAGGCTGAACAATGACCCCATTGTAACATTGCTAGGCAGTACTTGGCGGGAACGACAAACTGCAGTCGAACCTTGCCCTCGGGTGTTCGTGACTCACGGTAGAGCCGTCCTTGTTTAAGAAGGAACTTGGCTCGACCTCCCTGTGAATACTTAATCACTCGACGCTTTTGTTTGTTCCGCACGGCAGCAAGTGTCCGGTCAGAATGTTGTTCTTGCACAACAAGTTGACTACACATCAGATCTTGCGGCGATTCAATGATCACTGGGGTGACACAGTCTGGAGCCTCAGCCATGGCTCGTGTTACCGCAGCAGCCGAAGTCTGAGTAGCATCATCATCGGAGCGACTATCCTTGACTCCTTGAATATTGCCTACTATAAGGTCAAACAGAGGCTCTGGCATGACAACTGCAAGTGTCGTACCAGTATAAAATGGAGATGCCACCTGGATACATGCCTCAGGGAACAATCTCACTGATCCATCAATAAGGTTTGCATGGATCTGTCGACCTGTATACTGCTCAGGCCGAACTAGACTCTGCTTGACAGAGCAACCTGAGGAACCATTGTCTCTCAGGACCTTCACAGGAATGCCTCCCACAAACCCTGGCCGGACAAGGAAGGTACTGTCACCTGCGGGAGGGCCTGTGGAGGAAGCAGCTAGCCACTCATGAGGCTGCTGAATTGATGCGGCAAACATTGTGCCTTGAGGATTATATTGGGAAGATGGAACATTGGCCATCTGTGGAGGGGGGTTCACTGTCACTGTGGGACTAGTGAACTGTGGGGAAGTACCCACACTGGTAGGGACGTGACCACCAGGCTGCTGCTGAGGAATGAAGGCTGCATTCGCTTCCTGCCTCTTTTGAGCTGGTGGTGAAAAAGTTTGTCCCGACGGTCGGTTGCGTGGCTGATACTGCTGCTGGTTTGGGTACTTGTTGTACCTCTTCCACTCAGGTTTCTGAGTGTTTTGCCCCTGGTCCTTCCACTGCGGTTTTGGACCTTGGCCATTATTCTGAGAATGGCCTTGTTGCTGGGGTTCAGTCTGAGACGATTTCCCAGATTTATCAGGTTTTCTGTTCCAGGTGTTTTGCTTACGAGCTTGATACCCGTATGCAGTAAAGAATGCATCAGCCTTTTCTGCCATTTGGCTGGCATCTTTCACCTGGCAGATCTTAAGCTGTGCTATGAGCTCAGCAGGCCACGACCTCTCTAGCTGTGTACGCAGCATAAGGTCAATTATCCCCTCACGCGTGGAAGGAGTTTCATCTTTCTCCATCCACTCATTTAAGTAAGCTGTGAGACGATCAAGGAACTGAACAGCTGTCTCCTTGTCTTGGAGACGAGCTCGCATGAACTGAACTTTGGCGTTGTCTACTGTGAGACCATACGCCTTAATGAGTGCAGCTTTCATCATCTCATATGTGAGATTGTCTCCACGAATTCTGTGGAGAATATCGAGGGCAGGGCCCTCAAATAGGCTAAGAAACTGAAGCCGCTTAGCTGCCTCATCCAGTTGATACATGTCTGCCATGTCCTCAAAACGAGCTATGTACGGCTCGATTCGCTCGCTTTCCTTGTATGAAGGAAGCTTGATCCGTGGGGTCGCCAGGACATGTGCAGGGAGAATGCTCGTGGAGCTTTGACCAACTGCACCAGATGTGTCTGAAGCCAAAGAATCTCGCTTGAGCTTCAGCACTTCAAGTTCATGTTTTTCTCGTGCCTCTCGTTCGGCACGTTCATATTCACGTTGTTCCCGTACGTGTTCTAAGTCGAGTTCAAGCTGTTTTCACTCGTGTTCGCGCTCCTTTTCGCGTTCCTCACGCTGTTCTCGCTCGTATTCGCGCTGTTCTCGTTCGTATTCGCGCTGAATCTTACGCTCTTCACGGGCATCATTCTCACACTGCTGCTCCTGATTATGCCGTGAGTGTATATACTCTTTAATTTCGGTTGGGTCCGAAAGACCCATTTCTTTGGCTTCCTGTAAAAATACAGCGGTAGCCATGGCGCTAATTTATTAGGCAAACCGAAATTGAGTACTGACTGCTTAGCGACGAATACTAATAAACACAAGTAAAGAATACAGACACAAGCTAGTGGTGACCAGTCTTATCTAGTTAACTGGCAAAAATAAAACAAAATTTGCAAATAACTAAGAAGACTCAATAATTAACACAATGGGTACGGCGGGTACCCAGGAGCGAATAAAATTGTCTGGCGTTACCAAGAATAAACTAGAGTTAAGTACTCTATTGATTGATAAAGCAAAAATTCACTTGCTAAATTAACGGTAAACACCAGTAGACTTGTGCCAATAAACTTTAATGAAAAATACCTAAATATGAACGAGTGAGCACTATCTCGTGAATAGCTTTAGAGCTAGGAGTTAATATCCTGGAATGAGGTCGCCAATTGTCACGGGGTTTTTTAAATAAATGCTATGTATTATTTAATTGATAATAATATTCAATAATATTGAAGAGCAGAGACAATGATTGTCTTGCTACATCAAGCAACGATTACTTTACGCTGGCTTGTGCACGATTCTCTGAGAACGAGAATTTATAAACTTTCTCAACAGTACACAGCAGAGACTAATTACTCACAAATGCTGAATTAGTACTGTTAGCCTCTGGAGAAAGTTACTTCACCCCTGACAATAAATAACTAATACTAATAATAATAACAGGTCCTTGCTGATGCTTAACTCCTGGCACAACGGATTTTAAGTTAATACAACAAGACTGGTCTAAGTACCAGTTATGAATAGTAAAACGTGTATGCAAGCTAGGAGCTATGCGGGAAATAAGCTTAGTTATGGAGAAATGAAACAAGAGTTTACATTAAGCTCAAGAAAAAGAACTGTTAAATTTATTGATTACAAAAAAATAAATTTAATGTTACATTTCAAATCAAATCAATGAGACCGCACTCACTCACTCACACAAAAGCTAAATACTTACGCCTAGGAAAAACACCTTAACTAAACTCTTAAGACTACGAAAATACAAAAAGGAAATACTGATCAATGAATGCTGAGTATCACCCAGGGGTGGGAGCTTGGATTAACTGTACTCTGTGGAGCTTGGGTGCTAGCTGACCTCTCACACTTCTGGAGCACAGGACCTCTCTCCGTCACAACAAACACTAGACTGAGTAAGTCGTTGGAACAAAAGGGGGAGCAGTAGGCCGCATTTTCTAACGGTCGAGGCAAGCAGGGGCGAACAATAAAGAAACAATAGTATCGCTCAGTACAGCACTTAGTGACGTGGATTAAATCGGTCACTTTTGAAAACAGTGACGAATGTTTTGAAAAGTATACCCCGAAATGGAGAGAGAAACGGTTAACTGAGCGATACACAGTGAGTTTTCCACTAATAGTTCGTGGCTTCTCACAAAAGGGGAATGTCGCGAATTTGATTCGTGACAGTGGGATTACAAATGTCAGTTTTGTGTGGTCAGAATCTCTGGCAAAAAGCGGATTCAAGGATTAGGTTCGTCTCTGTGCAAAAACAAAGCAAAGAAATAAGCAATCTTTTGGTAATTGAGGCTTTGCAGTGACAGCCTCCTTTAAATCCTCTTGGTAAGCTTTGGTAGTATCATCTTGTCTGTCTGTCTGTCTGTCTGTCTCAAGTAAAGTCACATACTTGTATATACCTAAACTTACATCCACACGCTCATGTCTGACTATATCCATCTGTCTGTCTGTCTGTCTGTCTGTCTGTCTCTCTCTCTCTCTCTCTCTCTCTCTCTCTCTCTCGTTAACGCTAGAGTCGTCCCAGGGAGGCACGGGTTCAGTCCTTCCTTTAAACACTAGCACAACGGGTAAGTAGCTCGCTAGAACCTCTTCCTTAGTCATTTATTTTTGGATATAGCGGTTAATATCCTTTTTTTCCCATTATTTATGCAGAGGTTGGCGATGTTTGAAGGATTAATGTATAACACAAAATAGGACAGAAAAGCGCAATAAGGAAACTAAATAGCATAGGAATAGTTGCTAGGGAGCTGCCTTAACCCACTAGAATACGGGTGACGTTCTTTCAAAACATGGCTCACAGTCTTTAGAAAGTCAGTCTTGGAATGAACAATACCGGGTTCTTGGCTCTTGCTGGTAAGACGCCTTGGCTGTGAACTAGGATATCATAGGACGTAGTAAAGGACAGAAGACTATACTCTTTTTTCTTTAACTTAGCCCAGATTTTTGTCTTTTTCCAACGTTTTCCACCTAGCTCAGTGGTAGAAAAAGACAAGGCTACGGCAATACAGCCTTAGCATAGCACTTCTTAATGACTAGCATCGCAATTAGGTGTAAATTTGTTGAGATAACTAAGCATTCAAGAGTATAGGTGCGGCATTCACTTGATTGTGTGACATTCACATACAGTAGATATAGAAAGTATTATCAGCAAACACTTAGAAGGTATTACTAAAAACTTCTTTAATATAGATAAAAGTGTATCAGTCACAGTATTACAGCTATCGTTCATTTACACTCACCTGGCCAGGATTTTACACTAACCTGGCTTAGATTTTACACTCACCCGGCCTAGATTTTACACTCACCTGGCCTAGATTTTACACTCACCTGGCCTAGATTTTACACTCACCTGGCATAGATTTTACACTCACCTGACCTAGATTTTACACTAACCTGGCTTAGATTTTACTCTCACCTGGCCTAGATTTTACACTAACCTGGCCTAGATTTTACACTAACCTGGCCTAGATTTTACACTAACCTGGCCTAGATTGTACACTAACCTTCCCTAGATTTTCCCTAGATTTTATATTAACCTGGTCTAGATTGTACACTAACCTTCCCTAGATTTTATATTAACCTGGTCTAGATTGTACACTAACCTTCCCTAGATTTTATACTAACCTGGCCTAGTTTTTACACTAACATGGCCTAGATTTTAGACTCACTTGGCCTAGATTATATACTAACCTGAGCTAGATTTAACACTCAATGGCCTACATTTTCTTTTCCCATTTTGTTTCACGTAGCTCTATGACAGAACCAGACAATGCCGTGGCTCTATAACTTCCCATAACACTTCTTTGAGATTAGCATCCCATTTTAGTGTTAATATATTTTCAACTCAGCACTGGAGAGATGGCAAATTTTATACCAAGTAAAATGGTTATGTAGATGATCTGTTACGACAAATGGAAATGTTGGGTGGGAGAGAGAGAGAGACGAGATAGAACATGAACTCTTCATTTCTTTAACGTTTCGTGCAACACAGTATAGAGCTTGATTTATTTCTTTAACGTTTCGGGCAACACAGTATAGAGCTTGATTTATTTCTTTAACGTTTCGGGCAACACAGTATAGAGCTTGATTTATTTCTTTAACGTTTCGGGCAACACAGTATAGAGCTTAATTTATTTCTTTAACGTTTCGGGCAACACAGTATAGAGCTTAATTTATTTCTTTAACGTTTCGGGCTACACAGTATAGAGCTTAATTTATTTCTTTAACGTTTCGGGCAACACAGTATAGAGTTTAATTTATTTCTTTAACGTTTCGGGCAACACAGTATAGAGCTTAATTTATTTCTTTAACGTTTCGGGCAACACAGGATAGAGCTCGACCTCTTTATTTCTTTAATGTCTCTGTCTACACAGAACCTGGCTCTCTGGAGATGGGTTCTGCTTATCCTGAAACGTTAGAGAAAATTAAGACTTCCAGCTCTAACCTGTCTCTCTCCCACCCAACTTTATAATGGGTATGTTCACCTATTCTACCTTTCCTTTTCCCATCCTGGCCCTATCCTCTGCTGTTAACCTTTTCCTTGCCCTCCTCCCCTGGCTAGCCATCATCTAAAGGGTTTTTGTTCACTATTCTTCTAATTTAGTCTGCCCTGGTTCCAGCACTGCTGCTGCTGCTGCTGCTCTCTCTCTCTCTCTCTCTCTCTCTCTCTCTCTCTCTCTCCTTGCTCTCGCTCTCTATTTCTCTTTTTCTCTAGCCATGATCTCTCTCTCTCTCTCTCTCTCTCTCTCTCTCTCTCTCTCTCTCTCTCTTTCTTTCTACTTGCTCTCGCTCTCTATTTCTCTTTTTGTCTAGCCATGATCTCTCTCTCTCTCTCACTTGTATTGTTTTTCTTTCCTCTGTTTGACCATTTGAATCTCTAAATTCTCTTTCTCCTTCCCTCCTTACTTTCTGTTCGATTTTCACCCTACTCTCTCCCTCTCCTTCCTTCCTCCTTCATTCCTGCCTTTCTCTTTATTTTCTTTCGTTTTACCATGTACTCTCTCTCTCTCTCTCTCTCTCTCTCAAAAAGTTCCCTAATTAGAGAGTAAGCCTTTTTACCGACATTAAGAGCAGACCGGCTAGAAACAGACGTCTGTACAGTCTGTGTATCTATATAGCTTTGATAACTCCCCCCCCTCTCTCTCTACATCTATATATATATATATATATATATATATATATATATATATCTTGTATAGACGTATAGATAGATAGATTGATATAGATACATAAATAGATAGATTGATAGACAGATAGATAGATATTCAGAGAGTTTATTTGTATATTAATATACCTACATTATGTATATACATAAATAAATATATATAATCCGATCTATCTATCTCTTCCTATATATGTATCTCTAGTTATGTTTAAGAGTATCGGTGTACCTCTTAGTTTCTCGTCTCACCCATCCATTACACCCTGTCCCTTTTGACGCCTCGCTATCGTGTTTGTTCATTTCTCTCCCTTCCCTTCCAATCTGCCTTAATCTGCCGGGTAAGTGAACCTTGCCCAATGTAAGAGAACCCTTGAGCTCTCCCCTTAGCAGTCATAACATAACCGAACCCTTGAGCACTCCCCTTAGTAGTCAATACGTTAGCTAACCCTTGAGCTCTTCCCCTAGCCTAACCCTCCTCCAGAGTAAGATCACAGCCAGGAATAGTATTAGATCCCCTTTCTGCCCAGTTGTTGTTCCTGTTACTGTGGTGTTGATGGGACTGAGAATTTATAACAGTGTGCTGATGGTGTTATCTTTTATGACAGGAGACTGGCATCTCTTTATCTCTGCCTGTTTGGCTGTCTGTCTATACATTTGTCTGTCTATCTGTATGTCTGTCTGTTTGTCTGTATGTCTGTCTATCCATCTGTATATCCATCTGTAACTGTGGGTCTGTCTGTCCGCCGGCTCATCTGTCTGTCTGTCTGACTGTCTGTGTCTGTCTTTCCGTCGGTCTGTCTATCTATCTCTCTATCTATCAGTCTGTCTATGAATATCTTTTTCTCTCGTTCTATTTGTCTAGCTATCAACTTGTTTTTCTCTGTATATAAATATCTTTTTCAGTCATTCTTCCTGCCTGTCTGCCTGTCTGTCTACCTGTGTGTGTGTGTGTGTATGTGTGTGTGTGTGTATGTGTGTGTGTGTGTGTGTGTGTGTGTGTGTGTGTGTGTGTGTGTGTGTGTGTGTGTGTAGAAAAAGAATTTATCATCCCATTGCATCTACCTTATCAATCAGCGCATATCTTTCCTCTTATCTCACCATATCAAAAAGCACCACCTATGGGCAGAGGAACATACCAAGCCCTTCTCCTTACCTACGACCGTTTAGTTTTGGATATAACTGCTTAATATCACCTTGTGCGTTATTTATGCAGAGTATGGCGATGGTTGAAGGACTTATATAGCACAGAATAGGACAGTAAGGACAACCAAATAAATCGCTTAGGAAAAGGTGTTCGGGAGCTACCCTAACCGACGAGAATACACAGACAGACCTAGGAATATAAGACAGTGGGGGAAAGAAAAATTAGTCGTGAAATATAAGTTTTACCTTTGCCCTATACTGTAAATTAGACAATATCCATACACATATATACTTGAGTTTACACATATATATAAAGGAAAATAGTTTCATATATATGTGTGTGGGGGAAACTCTCCTGATATACATCGTCTGATAAAATTTTTGAGTTGCACAAAATGTTGAAATGTCAGTATCTTATTGGAAAAGCTTGACCTTTGACCTTTGTTGTTGAAATTTATTGTTATGTTCTCAGGTCACTTGTGCGTTAGGACAATATTATTATTACTATTATTATTATTATTATTATTATTATTATTATTATTGTTGTTGTTGTTGTTTTTCTTGTTACCTACATATTATCACCTTCATCATGACCATGACTATCATTATCATCATCATCATCGTCATCATCATCACCATAAGTTTAATCTTCATCTGAATCATCACCATTAACTATCATCATCATTATCATCATAACTATCATCATCATCATCATCATCATTATACAGTAAGTGTCATATCCATCTTTATCAACACTGTAACTATTAGCATCATTATCATCATCATCATAAATATCATCATCATCATAATCATCATCATCATCATCGTCATAAGCATCAGCAGCAGCAGCATCATAAGTATCATCATCATCATCATCATCATCATCGTCATAAGTATCAGCAGCAGCAGCAGCATCATAAGTATCATCATCATTATCATCATCATCATAAGTATCATCAGCAGCAGCATCATAAGTATTATCATCATCATCATAAATATCATCATCATCATCATCATCATCATCATCATCATCGTCTTAAGTATCAGCAGCAGCAGCATCATAAGTATTAT
Organism: Coenobita brevimanus; assembly: GCF_032717465.1. Classification (NCBI taxonomy): domain Eukaryota; kingdom Metazoa; phylum Arthropoda; class Malacostraca; order Decapoda; family Coenobitidae; genus Coenobita; species Coenobita brevimanus. The sequence continues at coordinate 40,993,859 of NC_137069.1, forward strand.
CATCATCATCATCATCATCATCATCATCATCGTCATAAGTATCATCAGCAGCAGCAGCATCATAAGTATTATCATCATCATCATCATCATCATCATCATCATCATCATCATCGTCATAAGTAACAGCAGCAGCAGCATCATAAGTATCATCATCATCATCATCATCATCATCGTCATAAGTAACAGCAGCAGCAGCAGCATCATAAGTATTATCATCATCATCATCATCATCATCATCGTCATAAGTATCATCAGCAGCAGCAGCAGCATAAGTATTATCATCATCATCATCATCATCGTCATAAGTATCATCAGCAGCAGCATCATAAGTATTATCATCATCATCATCATCATCATCGTCATAAGTATCATCAGCAGCAGCAGCATCATAAGTATTATCATCATCATCATCATCATCGTCATAAGTATCATCAGCAGCAGCATCATAAGTATTATCATCATCATCATCATCATCATCGTCATAAGTATCATCAGCAGCAGCATCATAAGTATTATCATCATCATCATCATCGTCATAAGTAACAGCAGCAGCAGCAGCATCATAAGTATCATCATCATCACCATCATCGTCATAAGTAACAGCAGCAGCAGCATCATAAGTATCATCATCATCATCATCATCGTCATAAGTAACAGCAGCAGCAGCATCATAAGTATCATCATCATCATCATCATCGTCATAAGTATCATCATCATCATCATCATCATCATCGTCATAAGTATCAGCAGCAGCAGCATCATAAGTATTATCATCATCATCATCGTCATAAGTATCAGCAGCAGCAGCATCATAAGTATCATTATCATCATCATCATCGTCATAAGTATCATCATCACCAGCAGCATCATAAGTATCATTATCATCATCATCATCGTCATAAGTATCAGCAGCAGCAGCATCATAAGTATCATTATCATCATCATCATCGTCATAAGTATCATCATCACCAGCAGCATCATAAGTATCATTATCATCATCATCATCGTCATAAGTATCAGCAGCAGCAGCATCATAAGTATCATCATCATCATCATCATCGTCATAAGTATCAGCAGCAGCAGCATCATAAGTATCATCATCATCATCATCGTCATCATCATCATCGTCATAAGTATCAGCAGCAGCAGCATCATAAGTATCATCAGCAGCAGCATCATAAGTATCAGCAGCAGCAGCATCATAAGTATCATCATCATCATCGTCATCATCATCATCGTCATAAGTATCAGCAGCAGCAGCATCATAAGTATCATCATCATCATCATCGTCATAAGTATCAGCAGCAGCAGCATCATAAGTATTATCATCATCATCATCATCATCATTATCATCATCGTCATAAGTATCAGCAGCAGCAGCATCATAAGTATTATCATCATCATCATCGTCATAAGTATCATCATCACCAGCAACATCATAAGTATCATCATCATCATCATCATCATCATCCCTATAATCAGTATACTATAGGAGGAAGGCATCTCCCCTCTTTCTCCCCTCTAATCAGATATCTATATATAAAATTTGATGAATATATTGAATAACTAAAAAACAGTCAGAGAGCGCATACCTCCGAGAATGCCATTGCCATTAAAAAGGATCCGGATCCTAATCAGTGGAGATATTGTGTAGAATACATAGGATGTGGATTCGCCTCCAGATTTAATAAATTGTTCCTTGAACCCATGGCCGGTTCTTCCTACAAAATTTTATTGAAATTAAGTGAGAGATTGTGGAGATATTGCTCGGGATACTCCGGATCCGGATCCGGATCGGCTCCCAAACTTAATAAATTCTTTCTTGGCCCATGGCCCACTCTTCCACTGAATTTCATTGAAATTCATTGAGAACTTTTGGAGATATCGTCTGGGCAAACAAACAGACAAACATAGGTGAACACATTACTTTCAACTTCGTTGGCGGAGATAATTAATTCGGTCATTCTTGAGAGGAGGGACAGTGGGGGAGGGGGAAGAGAGGCGGGATGGGGAGGAATGGGGTCAGGGATGGGGTCAGGGGGGAATGGGGCGCAGGGGAATGATGACCTAGGTCCTTCTCTCTTTCTGATGTGTATAGGGTTTTATTTCCTAACTTATAATCCCAGTCAGGTCTTTTTCCACTTTTACCAAACTTGATTACATGACACTTGTCCACATTGAATTCCATTTGCCATGTATTATTCCATTCATGAAGTTTATTTAATTCTTCTTGTAGCTCTTTACAAGAGTCTGTGTTAGTAATTCTAATTTGTATTTTTGCATCATCTGCAAACATATTCAGATAGCTCTCATTTCCAGTGTTACTGTTTATGTCATTTATATACACTAAAAACATGATTGGTGCCAGCACTGAACCCTGTGGTACTCCACTAGTCTCTTCTTTCCATGATGAGTAGTTTCCTCTTAGTACTGTTCTCATTTCTCTTTTTATGAGAAAATCTTGCATCCAACAAAACAGTTTGCCTCGAATTCCTCCTTGATGGTACAGTTTCCATAAAAGTCTTTGGTGTGGTACTGTGTCAAGAGCTTTCTTGAAATCTAAATAGATACTGTCCACCCATCCTTCTCTTTCCTGTATTGTGTTTGTTACTCTGTCATAGTAACTCAACAGATTAGTTACATATGACTTTCCTTTTCTGAAACCAAACTGTCTTTCTGTTATCATACTGTGTTCTTCTAGATGATTTATCCAAGCTTTTCTTATAAGTTTTTCTAATACCTTGCTTACAACACTGGTCAGTGATACTGGTCGGTAGTTGAGTGGATTTTGTGTATTTCCTTTCTTGAATAAGAGGACAATATTTGCTTATTTCCAAATATCAGGTAGTTTACCTTGACTCAAGGATTTCTTGAAAATTAAAAATAATGGTTCATTTAACTCCTTTGCACATTCTCGTGGTACCCAACATGAAATTTCATCAGGACCACTTGCTTTTCCTCTGTCTAATTCACTTAACTCCTCCTGTAATACTTTTTCTGCTATTTGTATATCTGGTAGTATGTGTGGACATGCATGTTCCACATAATCCCTCTCAAAATTTTTTTCTTCTGTAAAAACTAATTGGAAATTCTTTTTAGTGCTTCACCAATATCTTTCTCTTGTGTATAAGTGATTCCCTCGTCCGTAATGGATTGTATTATATCTTTTACTTTGGTTTTGCTTCTGATATAGCTGTAAAACAGCTTTGGTTGATCACTACTTTTATTTATTATATCCTCCTCAAACTGTTTCTGGGCTTCCCTCCTTATTCTTGTATAATCGTTTCTTGCCTGTTTGTAATTATTATACGCCCTTTCACTATTGTGTCTTCTGTATCTATTCCACAACAAATCTCTACTTTCTTTTGATTTTTTACATTCTGTATTGAACCATTTTTGTATATATTCTTATCTGCTTCTTTGTGCTGTGGGATGTACTTCTGGACTCCTATTTCATAAAATTCACAGAATTTTTTATATACAGCATTTAAATCTTGTCCTCTAGGCTCATTTTCCCAATCAGCTTCTAAGAAATACTTCTTTAGGTCTTGATAATTTCCCTTTTTATAGTTTAGGCTCTTTTTGTAACTTTCATTGCTGTTAACTATGTCATATGTTATCCTGAAGTTGTAATTTAGTACTGCATGATCGCTTTTGCCGAGTGGAGGGTGATATATTAAACTGTCAATATCATTTTCTTGCCTAGTAAATATTAGATCTAGCACTGAAGGTACATCGAGTCCTCTTTTTCTGGTGGTTTCCCTCACATGTTGCGTTAGGAAAAACTCTTGCACGAGATCCAGGAGCTTTTGGTCCCAACAGCTTTCTTGGCTAATTATATCTAGAGTATTCCAATTCATATTTGTATTAAAATCTCCAGTTAGTACAATTCTTTCCGATTTCTCTTCCATTTTCTGTAGTAATGATCTTAAACTCTGAATTGTACTTTCTGCCAGGTCCTCATATTCGTCTCTTTCCCATGTGTTAGATCTGGGTGGCATGTACAAATTGGCTGCAATTACTTTCCCTTCAGATGTGTTGATCTCTACTGCAATCAGTTCTACTTGTGATGGTATATCTAGTTTTATTTCATTGACTTTTAGATTTTTCTTAGTTAATATTATAATTCCTCCTCCTTTTTTTAAATTGCTGTCTCTTCTTCATATATTGAATTCCTCTAAGTTTAGTATGTCATTGGATATCCTTGGTGTTAATTTTGTTTCAGTTAGGCATATTGTTTGTGGTTCATTTTCTCTGACATAATCATTCATCTCTAGTAATTTAGATACCATTCCATCCACATTTGAGTACATCAACTTTATCATCTTGTTTATAAACTTGTCATGACATGGTTTTACTATCTTCCTCCTTTTTATTCCATCCTGTTTGTGTACCACTTTCGTACCTGCAATCCTATTACTTTGTAAAAAAAAAATTCTTATTCTCCTTTTCTGATCTTCCCTCATTTTTGGTTTTTGCTTCCTCCCTTTTCTCTTTCAGTAATTCCAGTTCCTCTTGTGTTAGGCATCTTTTTATCCATATATTTTTGAACTACTCTTTTTCCATAAGATTCTTCGCATTTTTTAGTATCTCCTCCACAGTGTTTATGTCACGGGGTTTTTATAATATGACGGTATTTTTAAAATATATGTTTAAATATTATATAAATTGATAATAATCAATAATATTGAAGAGCAGAGACAATGGTTGTCTTGCTACATCAAGCAACGATTACTTTACGTTGGCTTAGCACGATTCTCTGAGAACGAGAATTTATAAACTTTCTCAACAGTACACAGCAGAGACTAATTACTCACAATTGCTGAATTACTGTACTGTTAGCCTCTGGAGAAAGTTACATCACCCCTGACAATAAATAACTAATACTAATAATAATAACATCAGGTTCTTGCTGATGCATTAACTCCTGGCACAACGGATTTTAAGTTAATACAAGACTGGTCTAAGTACCAGTTATGAATAGTAAAACGTTTATGCAAGCTAGGAGCTATATGGGAAATAAGCTTAAGTATGGAGAAATGAAACAAGATTTTTACTCTACATTAAGCTCAAGAAATAGAACTGTTAAATTTATTAATCACAAAAAAATAAATTTAACATTACATTTCAAATCGAATCAATGAGACGCACTCGCTCACTCACACAGAAGCTAAATACTTACGCCTAGGAAAAACACCTTAACTAAGCTCTTAAAACTACAAAATACACAAAAGAAATACCAGTCGATGAATACTATGTATCACCCGAGGGGTGGGAGTACTGGGATTAACTGTACTAATGGAGCTTGGGGTGCTAGCTGACCTCTCCACTTCTGAGCACAGACCCTTTCTCCGTCACAGCAAACACAAGACTCTTTCAAATAATGTATGGGCAGGAAGCACGAGCCACCGGAAGAAGGCGTGGCTAACAGTTTATGCAAGCAGAGGCGAACGATAAAGAAACAATTGTATCGCTCAGTAGCGCACTTAGTGACGTGCATTAAATCGGTCACTTTTGAAAGTGACGAATGATTTGAAAAGTATACCCCGAAATGGAGAGAGAAACGGTTAACTGAGCGATACACAGTGAGTTTTCCACTAATAGTTCGTGGCTTCTCACAAAAAGGAAATGTCGCGAATTGATTCGTGACATTACGCCCCATGAAAATTAAATCTTTCTTCCTTCAGAAGAATGATTTCAATATACATACATATAAATCCTAACTCAGTCACACAAGATTCACACTGTGGTGTGTGTGCTATCCTGCTACAGGAGAAAGTCGCAGTCGTCAGTGAGCGAAAAAAAACTCGTATTTACGTTAATAGAAGCAAGCTTGAGGGAAAAACTCCGTGACGACGGTGAAAATCCTGTACTCAGGTCAAACTGAGCGAAAAGTCGCTACATTTACACTGACAACTAATTGTTGTGTAGCGTGGTGTATGTAATACACGGTGTAGGTGTGACAGTTGTAGTGTAACTGTACCTACGTGTAAAATGACACAGTGAATAATATGGCGACGACGAAGGCAGAGGAGAAGAGGCAGCAGCGTGCGGCAGATGATCAGCTGGTCCGCACAGCAAAACTGCTACACCCATTGCTGAACCTGCAAAACCAATTAAGGTGGAGCATCAAAAGTGTCAATGAGACAAAATTCTTATTATGTTACAATTACTCTCTCTGGCTAGCAGTCAGTACATGCTATGAAAAGTACACTCGAGGTCGCCATTAATTTTAGCACACGATTATGGTCGGCCAGTTGAGAATCCCTGTGCAAACTCGGGTCTTCCATAGCCTCGAACTGCACACGGGTCCTCAACCTGTGCCTCAACCTACAGTACTTATATTAATATCGGAGAGCTGAGAAACCTTGTGCAAACTTGGGTCTTCCATAGCCTCAAGTCGCCTCTGCAGAGTTCTCACTTCCCCCTTAACCTACAATACAATACTTATATTAGTACCGGGAAGCTGAGAATCCTTATGCAAACTTGGGTCTTCCATAGCCTCAAGTCGCCTCTGCGGAGTTCTCACTTCCCCCTTAACCTACAATACTTATATTAGTATCGGGAGCCGAGAATCCTTGTGCAAACTCGGGTCTTCCATAGCCTCGAGTCGCCTCTGCGGAGTTCTCTCTCGAACTTCCCCCTTAACCTACAGTACTTCTATTAGTACCGGGAAGCTGTGAATCCTTATGCAAACTTGGGTCTTCCATAGCCTCAAGTCGCCTCTCAACTTCCCTCTTAACTTACGGTACATAATATGTATGTACAGGCCCTGGACATAATGTGTCCTGTGGGGCCAATGGGCGAGACATCAGGTCTGCACCCACTTCACCACTACCCTGTCTCTCAACTGACTCAGAGATTACAGGTGTGGTTATGAACGGCACAGGAAGGACATGTCCCTGATCAGTGGTGATACTTTGGCACACACTGCAGGAACGGACAAAACTGTCTGTCTCGTCCCATCCCTGGCCAGAAAAAGTCAGCTCGGATACGGCCCTGGGTCTTCCTTTTGCCCAGGTGACTTCCTGAGGCTGGACAATGACCCCATTGTAACACTGCTGGGCGGTACTTGGCGGGAACGACAAACTGCAGTCGAACCTCGCCCTCGGGTGTTCGTGACTCACGGTAGAGCCGTCCTTGTTTGCAAAGGAACTTGGCTCGACCTCCCCGTGAATACTTAATCACTCGACCCTTTTGTTTATTCCACACGGCAGCAAGTGTCGGGTCAGAATGTTGTTCTTGTACAACAAGTTGACTGCACATCAGATCTTGCGGCGATTCAATGATCACTGGGGTGACACAGTCTGGAGCCTCAGTCATGGCTCATGTCACCGCAGCAGCCGAAGTCTGAGTAGCGCCATCGGAGCAACTATCCTTGACTCCATTAATATTGCCTACTATTAAGTCAAATAGAGGCTCTGGCATGACAACTGCAAGTGTCGTACCAGTATAAAATGGAGATGCCACCTGGATACATGCCTCAGGGAACAATCTCACTGATCCATCAATAAGCTTTGCATGGATCTGTCGACCTGTATACTGCTCAGGCCGAACTAAACTCTGCTTAACAGAGCAACCTGAGGAACCATTGTCTCTCAGGACCTTCACAGGAATGCCTCCCACAAACCCTGGCCGGACAAGGAAGGTACTGTCACCTGTGGGAGGGCCTATGGAGGAAGCAGCTAGCCACTCATGAGGCTGCTGAATTGATGTGGCAAACATTGTGCCTTGTGAATTATATTGGGAAGATGGAACATTGGCCATCTGTGGAGGGGGGTTCACTGTCACTGTGGGACTAGTGAACTGTGGGGAAGTACCCACACTGGTAGGGACGTGACCACTGTGCTGCTGCTGAGGAATGAAGGCTGCATTTGCCTCCTGCCTCCGATACACTAATTGACCTGACTGAGGGTTACGTGGCTTGTCCTTGTATTGCTGCTGATGCTTGGGAAACTGCTGCTGGTTGGGGTGCTTGTTGTACCGCTTCCATTCAGATTTCTGAGTGTTTTGCCCCTGGTCCTTCTGTGGTTTGCTTGGACCTTGACCATTACTCTGAGAACGGCCTGGGTGCTGGGATTCAGTCTGAGACGGCTTCCCAGACTTGGCAGTATCTTTTCTGCTCCAGGTGTTTTGCTTACGAGCTTGATACCCGTATGCAGTAAAGAATGCGTCAGCCTTCTCTGCCATTTGGCTGGCATCTTTCACCTGGCAGATCTTAAGCTGTGCTATGAGCTCAGCAGGCCACGACCTCTCTAGCTGTGTACGCAGCATAAGGTCAATTATCCCCTCACGCGTGGAAGGAGTTTCATCTTTCTCCATCCACTCATTTAAGTAAGCTGTGAGACGATCAAGGAACTGAACAGCTGTCTCCTTGTCTTGGAGACGAGCTCGCATGAACTGAACTTTGGCGTCGTCTACTGTGAGACCATACGCCTTAATGAGAGCAGCTTTCATCATCTCATATGTGAGATTGTCTCCACGAATTCTGTGGAGAATATCGAGGGCAGGGCCCTCAAATAGGCTAAGAAACTGAAGCCGCTTAGCTGCCTCATCCAGTTGATATAAGTCTGCCATGTCCTCAAAACGAGCTATGTACGGCTCGATTCGCTCGCTTTCCTTGTATGAAGGAAGCTTGATGCGTGGGGTCGCCAGGACATGTGCAGGGAGAAAGCTCATGGAGCTTGGACCAACTGCAGCAGACGTGTCTGAAGCCAAAGAATCTCGCTTGAGCTTAAGCACTTCAAGTTCATGTTTTTCTCGTGCTTCTCGCTCGGCACGTTCGTGTTCTCGTTGTTCCCGCTCGTATTCGCGCTGTTCTCGCTCTTTTTCTAACTCGAGCTCGCGTTGTTTCTGCTCGTATTCGCGCTGTTTCTCACGCTGCTCTTGTTCATATGCACGCTCTCTTTCACGTTCCTCACGCTGTTCTCGCTCGTACTCGCGCTGAATCCTACGCTCTTGACGAGCATCTTTCTCACGTTCTTGCTCGTAATTGAACCGTGAGAGAACGTAACTCTGTATTTTCTCTGGGTCTGTGAGACCAATATCTTTGGCTTCCTGTACATAAGCACTGGCTGCCATGATGCTAGCTCAATTTACTAAGTAACCGAAACTGAGTACTGACTGCTTAGCGACGAATACTAATAAACACAAGTAAAGAGTACAGACACAAGTTAGTGGTGACCAGTCTTATCTAGTTAACTGGCAGATTAAAGCAAAAATGCGAATAACTAAGAACTCTCAATAATTAACACAATGGGTACAGCGGCTACCCAGGAGCGAATAAAATCGTCTGGCGTTACCAAGCATAAACTAGAGTTAGGTACTCTATTGATTAATAAAGCAAAATTCACTTGCTAAATTAAGGGTAAACACCAGTAAGCTTGTGCCTATAAACTTTAATGATAAATACCTAAATATGAATGAGTGAGCACTATCTCGTGAATAGTTTTAGAGCTAGGAGTTAATATCCTGGAATGAGGTCGCCAATTGTCACGGGGTTTTTATAATATGACGGTATTTTTAAAATATATGTTTAAATATTATATAAATTGATAATAATCAATAATATTGAAGAGCAGAGACAATGGTTGTCTTGCTACATCAAGCAACGATTACTTTACGTTGGCTTAGCACGATTCTCTGAGAACGAGAATTTATAAACTTTCTCAACAGTACACAGCAGAGACTAATTACTCACAATTGCTGAATTACTGTACTGTTAGCCTCTGGAGAAAGTTACATCACCCCTGACAATAAATAACTAATACTAATAATAATAACATCAGGTTCTTGCTGATGCATTAACTCCTGGCACAACGGATTTTAAGTTAATACAAGACTGGTCTAAGTACCAGTTATGAATAGTAAAACGTTTATGCAAGCTAGGAGCTATATGGGAAATAAGCTTAATTATGGAGAAATGAAACAAGATTTTTACTCTACATTAAGCTCAAGAAATAGAACTGTTAAATTTATTAATCACAAAAAAATAAATTTAACATTACATTTCAAATCGAATCAATGAGACGCACTCGCTCACTCACACAGAAGCTAAATACTTACGCCTAGGAAAAACACCTTAACTAAGCTCTTAAAACTACAAAATACACAAAAGAAATACCAGTCGATGAATACTATGTATCACCCGAGGGGTGGGAGTACTGGGATTAACTGTACTAATGGAGCTTGGGGTGCTAGCTGACCTCTCCACTTCTGAGCACAGACCCTTTCTCCGTCACAGCAAACACAAGACTCTTTCAAATAATGTATGGGCAGGAAGCACGAGCCACGGGAAGAAGGCGTGGCTAACGGTTTATGCAAGCAGAGGCGAACGATAAAGAAACAATTGTATCGCTCAGTAGCGCACTTAGTGACGTGCATTAAATCGGTCACTTTTGAAAGTGACGAATGATTTGAAAAGTATACCCCGAAATGGAGAGAGAAACGGTTAACTGAGCGATACACAGTGAGTTTTCCACTAATAGTTCGTGGCTTCTCACAAAAAGGAAATGTCGCGAATTGATTCGTGACAGTTTACACTCTGGAAAGTCACCTTTAGAGGTCTTGTCCTGCTTTTCTCGTATTTCCCTAACCTTTTGTGTTCCTCTATGTCTTTACTACAGATTTCCTCTGATACTTCTTTCAGTAAGCTCATTACATTTGCCATCTCCTTTTTGTCTCTTGTGATCTTGTTTTTTACTTCTTCCTCTTCTATACCAGTGATTACTATAGATTTGTTTATATCTACTGAATCTCTGACTAACTTTGGATTATTTTGGATTATTCTTTTCACTTCCTGTTTAATGCTTTTTTCCTCCACCTTTGTTTCTAAGTCTTTTTTTACTTTCACCATTTCAGCATACGTGGTTTCCACATCATTTTTGTAGCTTTGCACAGCTTCATTCACTTGTGTTATCTTCTCCTCAGTATCACTGCTCTGGTCTATAAGACTGCTTACTTGCCTAATTGTCTCTGTGTCATTTTTGAACTCTTCCATAACACTCTCGTGATTGACTACTGTACTTGCCATTTCACTCATTTTCTTCCTAAGTGTACTCAGTTCTACTGTTAGTTCGCTGATGGTTGTGTCTTTCTTGTTGGCCTCCCTTCCTAGTTTTTCTATTTCTTTCTTTTGCAAGTGCATCTGCTTCTTTATTTCATCAATTTCATTTTTGAAAGCCATTTCTAGTTTGTGTACACGTTCAACCAGTCTGTTGTGAGTCTCCACTTCAACCAGTTCTTGGTAGAAATCATTTTGCTTTCTACCTTTATCCCTTTTCTTTTCCAGATTTGCTTTACTAAAGTATGTATCCATTTTGCAATACTAAAAGTACAGAGTATGTACTTACATTCCCCGTGCTGCTGTGAACAAACCTCAGCTGACTGAGCGCATTCTTTTGTCTTGGCTCTCTTTTCTGTTTGAACAAGTCTTGTTTAACCTTCTTCTTCTTTTTTTTTTCTTTTAATAATGTAAAATCATTTAGTCTAACCTGGTACAGAGCTTGACTCATACAAAGATACTAATTTAGGTAATGCCACTGGCCGTGTGTGTGTGTGTGTGTGTGTGTGTGTGTGTGTGTGTGTGTGTGCATCGTTTTAAAAATTGTCGTTCCGCGTTTTTCCTCTTTTTTCTTGTTAATGTTGTCCTAAAGCGTTTTATTCTGTTCAGTGCTTTTCTCTTTTGCCTCTGTCTCTTGCCCTGCTCTCTCTCTCTCTCTCTCACACACACACACACACACACACACACACACACACACACACACTCCTTCCTGTCAATATTTAATCCACCTGATATTTTTCCTGTTCACACCTGTCTCATTCCAGGCGTTATGCGAGTTTTTTTAATTATGAAAAAATATGTCCAAAATCAGTAGCTTTGTTAATCACTAATGGAAATTGTGTCATCAACAGGAAATTATCACTCGCTGAATCAACGGGAAATTTGAAGATTTGCTAAAACTGAATGGAACAGGTTAAGAGACAATAGGTTACAGTGAAGATGGGAAAGTTATGATGGTAATGATGATGATGATGATGATGATAATGATGATGGTGATGGTGGCGGTGATGGTGATTATTGTGGTAATGATGGTGGTGGTGATGATGGTGGTAATGATGATAACGATGATGATGATTAATGTGATGGTGATGGTGACTGTAATGATGGTGGTGGTGATGGTGGTAATGACGATGATTATGGTGATGGTAGTGGTGATGATGATGATGGTGGTGAAAATGATGATGGTGGTGGCGATGTTGGTGGTGACGATGATGGTGATGATGATGATGTTGATGATGATGGTAGCTCATAATGATGACAATGATGATAATGAAGATAATGATGATGGTAATGACAGCTCTTAATTAGAAAAAAAATGTCTAGGGACGGCAATATTATAATAAAAAAATACATCTGCTTCAAGAAGGCAAATTTAATCAGTTATTTTGATTAACTCCTTTCTGAGCTTTTCCAGAGAGAGAGAGAGAGAGAGAGAGAGAGAGAGAGACTGTCAGTTATTTGGACAAGAGTCAATATAGGAAGAGAACGCCACGTGGCCAGGACAAATTTTAATGCAGAACTGTCTACTTTACTCACAGGCTGCAGCGTCAGGCGATAGATAGATGGGAGACGTCGCACTTTGTGTGTGTGTGTGTGTGTGTGTGTGTGTGTGTGTGTGTGTGTGTGTGTGTGTGTGTGTGTGTTTTATCTCTCTCTCTCTCTCTCTCTCTCTCTCTCTCTCTCTCTCTCGGTGGAGGTGTAAAAATCTATCTATCTATCTATTGCCAGACGCCTTAATCCATTACAGGGTGGCCACAAACAAATCGCCTCCATATCTCCCTGTCCCCCGCATTTCTCTGCCCTGCTCCCAACTCACACCCCCCCTCTCTCATATACCTCTCCACTCCATCCCTCCACCTCATCCTCGGCCCGCCCCTCCCTCTCCCCCCTTCCACCTCACTCACATACATTCTCCTCACCAGTTTCTCACCCTCCATCCTCTCCACATGGCCAAACCACCTCATTCTGTTCCTCCTAACGCTTCCTATCACATCCACATCCACACCACAACGCTCCTTTGTATCCTCGTTTGTCAGCCTGTCTCTCCATGTGACTCCACAGGCTCCTCTTAAATAACTCATTTCCACTGCTCTCACTCTTGACTTATGTCCTTCCAACAACGTCCAAGCTTCACTTCCATAAGTTAGAGTTGGTATCACAGTACTATCATGTAGTAACTTTTTCACTTCCATGCTCACTTCCCTGTTTCTTATCACTACTTTCAAGGAACCAGCAACCTTTCTTCCTTGTTGTACCTTTCAAGCACTTCACCCTCCAAACCTCCATCCTTACCCATCACACTCCCCAAGTACTTAAACGTGCTCACATTTTCCATTTCCTCACCATCCAACCTCGTTGTACATTCACTGACTTCACTTCTCTCAAAGACCATCATTCTTCACTACATTCGCCTTTAGATTCCGTTTCTTACACACTCTTCCAAACTCATCCACCAAGCGTTGCAGCTCCCCTTCGTCTTCACTTAACAACACAGTATCATCTGCAAACAACAGTACAGGGAGTTTCCAAACACTACCCTCTCTCATTAGGGTAGTGTTTGGATTAGTGAGAGTGTAATACTCACGTCCTAGCAAAGGACTCGTCTATTGGCAGGATACACTTTTTATATACAACACAGGAAAAAATCTCTCTCTCTCTCTCTCTCTCTCTCTCTCTCTCTCACACACACACACACACACACACACACACACACACACACACACACACACACACACACACACACACAGAGCACCATAACTTTGCATACAGAAACACTACACGAAATTTCTGACTTACCGTACTGCCTTCCGCGGTACACCAACCCACACACCAATTTGAGTTTTGTCAAGGATGGATATTTGCCCTCTCCATTCCAAACTAGAGAGCGATGACTTTTGAAACACCGAGCTGTGGACGCCCTATCATATCAGTGCCACTACGTGAAGGCGTCCATCTCCAGCACTAGGAAATATATCTAAAAATGAATAAAATCGACTTGAATTAGTAGACGTGAGATGGAATTACGTTAAACAGCAAGTTACACACACACACACACACACACACACACACACACACACACACACACACACACACACACACACACACACACACACACAGTTTCGTTAAGCAGCTGGTTTCATATATCCACTCATACACACAATTAGATCAAACAGCAGTTATGCACACACACACACACACACATACACACACACACACACACACACACACACACACACACACACACACACACACAGGCGTCAAGGTGCACACACAGACGTAGGCCTACCCCTGCTCTGGCTATGTACCGGTACATATATTTGCTCTATTAACATGTACAGTACAGCGACTTCAAAGGAATTCCTTAAATGCGTCTGATAGGGGAGGGGAAGGGGGAGGGGGAGGGAGGGGAGGAGGGAGGGAGGGGAGTGAAATAATGGAGGGGAGGGATGGAGGAGGGAGGGAGTAATAGAGGGATTGGAGGAAGAAGGGAGGGGTAAGGAAGGGGAAAGGTGAGAAAGAGGAAGGGCAGAGAGGGGGAGGAGAAAGGCACACTGGAAGGAGGGGATGGAGGAAGGAGGTAGTGGAAGGAAAGGGAATTACGAAAGAGTGAGGGGGGGGGAGGGGAAAGCACTCACCTAGGGAATATTCTATTGCATAATTTTGACCACTTTTTTCTGAAAAAATAATGTCGGATCGCTTTTGTATGAAAAAAAAAAAATAGAAATGTTAAGTAAAATATATAATGTGGTCGCCGGGTGGTCTAGTGGGATCTGGGTGCTCAGAAGAGGTATGGAAGGAGAGAGAGAGAGAAAGAGAGAGAGAGAGAGAGAGAGAGAGAGAGAGAGAGAGAGAGAGAGAGTATCCGCGAGAATCTGACAGAAACAGATGATATAAGTAGGAAAAAAAAAGTATTAATGGGTAGTTTTGATAACAAATCGCTAAGGGAGAGGTCTTAGGGAACCTCTTCAGCCGACGAGAATGCAAACTTAGGAGAGCGCACTCGTAGTGAAGGGGTTAATAGACGCAGTATCTAAGCCTTCTAAATTGAATCTTAGATGAATATAACTTTGTTGGTAACAAGAATGATGATGATGATGATGATGATGATGATGGAGAAGTTAAAGAAGATTAATTGTTTGCGTGTATGTTTGTATGTGTGTGTGTGTGTGTGTGTGTGTGTGTGTGTGTGTGTGTGTGTGTGTGTGTGTGTGTGTGTGTGCTTTAAGTGGAGCCGATGGAAGACTAAATAATCCGTGGAGGTATAAAAAATTACACACACACACACACACACACACACACACACACACACACACACCAATACGAAGTATTGAGCGCACACCACCTCATTAGCCAACTGTTATATTTCCACCAACAAACCACGAACTCATATAATTAACCATCAGTATTTCCGAACAATCATTCCCACTACCAGCATATTTTTTTACCCTCTTGCTTTAATGGGCACACATGTCATCAATGACATTTGTCTTGGGAATATTAACAAGTCTCACACACAGAGCGTAAGTATAGAGTTCCGTCCCGCTAGCTATATCTCTGTCTCTCTAGTTGCTAAGCTCTTCTCCCCCTTCGACCTGCCTCGAGTATCGCTTGTCCCCTTCTGTCTTGCCTCTTCTGTGGCTAATCTCCGTCTGAGCTCTCTTTCCTAAATTCTGGTGTAGCAGGGGTGTGTCACGTGTGTTCCTCGTGGATAGCCTGTGTGTGAGTATGTGTGTGTATGATCACTAGACGCTGTCGTGTGCCTATCAAGCATTCTTTGACTTAAGAGTGTGTAAGCATGTTTAGCACTGCTCGATTCTCGCAGACACAACACCTCTCATCATCTGACTCCCTGCTTCTATCTGTCTCTCTATCTATCTATTTATCTATCTATCTATCATGATTGGTAATTATAATATGTAGTCCTACCACACTGCTCGGCCGCGCAAAAATGGCGTACCATCGACATTTAATAGTTATAACATATTAATACATATTATATATACATTATAATGAACTCATAAGCTAATTAAGTGAAATACATAATATTGTAAAGTAACATAATTGTATGAATATTGTATACATATATTATTCATAGTAAATAGTGATTATTCAGTAATATTACATTTTAAACAAGTTGTATACATATTTAAATAAATGCAATGGTTGTTGTATAACACTTTGTATGACGTGCATGTACAACAGACGTACGCATATAATTGTGCAATGGTAATATTGCTAGGTTATACATTACATATTGAGTTATCACTTTAGTAATGTCTAATATTTCACCTAACTTGTATGATGATACTGGTAATACAGAATTGTGCTATAATTGAATGACTTATATTGTGTTAATGCATAATTGTGGTGGCCTTATAATTGTAGTTACATTTTGTTAATGCAACTATTACATAAGTGTCTTGGCCTTATAATTGTAGTTAAAGTTACATAAAAGTTACATCTTGTTAATGCAACTGTTACATAATGGTACATATTGTTTGTAGTTACATAATTGTACTTAAAGTTACATAAAAGTTACATCTTGTTAATGTAACTGTTACATAAATGGTACATATTGTTTGTAGTTACATAATTGTAATAAGTGTAACATAATGCAATCATTTGTCGTTACATAATTGTTACATATCGTTTGTAGTTACATAATTGTAATAAGTGTAACATAATGCAATCGTTTGTCGTTACATAATTGTTACATATCGTTTGTAGTTACATAATTGTAATAAGTGTAACATAATGCAATCGTTTGTCGTTACATAATTGTTACATATCGTTTGTAGTTACATAATTGTAATAAGTGTAACATAATGCAACCGTTTGTCGTTACATAATTATAATATGGAGTTACATAATTGTAATAATTGCAGTCCTAACATATGCTCCGGTCGATGATAGTGATGATGTGTCGTGCCACTTGTTTGTGGAGACAACAATTTGCTTTTTTGTTTGTAGTTTATGTGGTATTTTGACTTATGTAGTAACACTTACACTTATTTTCATTTGTTTGTTATGTGATCTTACTCTATCTCTTTTTTTTCTGTTTTACTTTCTTTCTTTCTTTTTTTTTTTTTTTTTTGTATGTATTGATTTTCTATAGTTTGTTTTTCTTCGCTTGTGTACGCTGTTTCCATGTTGTTCATGGTTGCATAATTGCTGGCTAATTTCCTTGGGATACTTTTTTAAAGTTTAGTTTATATTGCACAGATATTATTGAAAATGATATTATATAGTCCCATATTTTGTTATTTTATATAATAAATATATACACTATATACCGTATTAACTATACACACTGACTTGTTCACCTGTACCTATCGTGAGTAATATGTGTGTCAGCACTGTGTGGAAATCATTGTCTTCACGATTGTGTTGAAGATGTTCACTCTTGCTAACGGCATTTGTGTTGGCCATTTTTTTTTTTCTTGTAAGTTAATTTGTCTGTTTCCACTAGGTAGTTTTAATTAATAAATGTTTAATACAGTTCTTTTAATCGCTCACTGAGTAAATGTGATGGTATATTTTCTTTATTACTTTGTAGACGTAATAATGTATAGTTGTATGTATGAAACACGTATTTTATGTAGGTATAAATGGTAACACTCGTTGGTAGTAAATAAATGTTATAATAAATGAATGAATATATAGAGTGTAGAATATTTATTGTTGGTGATTATTTAATGTTTGAGTTATGCAGATAACTGAAGTAAGTATATATGTGTATTTAAGCTGTAACTATACAGCACGGTTTATATGCTTGTGCAGAAGCTTATTGTCTATCATTGTGTATTGTATGAATGAAGTAACTATGTAACTCACTAATTTTTACCGTGGTGGAAATGGTGTGAGTGGTGTTGCACGTGGTGATAGCGTAGTCCTTCGCGGGTTGATTAACGTGTTGTCGTCTCAGCACAGAGTGACGTCGGCTTCTCACACTGGTAGCTGTGGTGAGTGAATGAGTAGCGATGAGTAACTTGAGTGAAGACGAGTGAGTAAGATGAGTTGTAAATATGGACTTGGTGTTTTGCTGCGAGTATTGACCTCTGCACTCCTGCGTAAGCGTTGGGGGTTGGGTGGATGTCGCAGAGAAAGGAGGGGGAGGTCTGGTGGTTATGAGTCGTGTCTCACTCTTCGTTTGTTTTGTTGTTCTTCCTCGAGGTATTTGTGGTCCTTTTTCCTCTTCTTTACTTGCTTTGTTTTATATTCTTCTTGTTGCTGCTTGAAGTTACGTGAAGATTATAGAGTTGTTTTGTAGACTTGTAGACTATTTGCATTGTAGGCTGTATTTTGTAGGATTCAATGTAGAACTGAAGCTAATCTTGTAGAGTCTCGGTTGCTTTTGTAGAAATTTGCTTTTAATTCGGAGACGATGTCCACAGATTTGCTGGTTCGTCGTTAAGCTACTTGCAAGGCGTCGCGTGATCTCTTGACCTCTGCATCAGCATGATGATCTGGGAGACGGAGGGGGCTGGTTGGAGAGAACTGTCAGGAGCTATTTGTGAGTTGTTGGTTATGAGAGGTATTCTTGTTTTCAATCTTGATATTTTGTAGGAATTGAATGTTGATTCGTAGACGAGGTTCGTATACGTTCGCTGCTACCAAATGTCATCAATGACATTTGTCTTGGGAATATTAACAAGTCTCACACACAGAGCGTAAGTATAGAGTTCCGTCCCGCTAGCTATATCTCTGTCTCTCTAGTTGCTAAGCTCTTCTCCCCCTTCGACCTGCCTCGAGTATCGCTTGTCCCCTTCTGTCTTGCCTCTTCTGTGGCTAATCTCCGTCTGAGCTCTCTTTCCTAAATTCTGGTGTAGCAGGGGTGTGTCACGTGTGTTCCTCGTGGATAGCCTGTGTGTGAGTATGTGTGTGTATGATCACTAGACGCTGTCGTGTGCCTATCAAGCATTCTTTGACTTAAGAGTGTGTAAGCATGTTTAGCACTGCTCGATTCTCGCAGACACAACACCTCTCATCATCTGACTCCCTGCTTCTATCTGTCTCTCTATCTATCTATTTATCTATCTATCTATCATGATTGGTAATTATAATATGTAGTCCTACCACACTGCTCGGCCGCGCAAAAATGGCGTACCATCGACATTTAATAGTTATAACATATTAATACATATTATATATACATTATAATGAACTCATAAGCTAATTAAGTGAAATACATAATATTGTAAAGTAACATAATTGTATGAATATTGTATACATATATTATTCATAGTAAATAGTGATTATTCAGTAATATTACATTTTAAACAAGTTGTATACATATTTAAATAAATGCAATGGTTGTTGTATAACACTTTGTATGACGTGCATGTACAACAGACGTACGCATATAATTGTGCAATGGTAATATTGCTAGGTTATACATTACATATTGAGTTATCACTTTAGTAATGTCTAATATTTCACCTAACTTGTATGATGATACTGGTAATACAGAATTGTGCTATAATTGAATGACTTATATTGTGTTAATGCATAATTGTGGTGGCCTTATAATTGTAGTTACATTTTGTTAATGCAACTATTACATAAGTGTCTTGGCCTTATAATTGTAGTTAAAGTTACATAAAAGTTACATCTTGTTAATGCAACTGTTACATAATGGTACATATTGTTTGTAGTTACATAATTGTACTTAAAGTTACATAAAAGTTACATCTTGTTAATGTAACTGTTACATAAATGGTACATATTGTTTGTAGTTACATAATTGTAATAAGTGTAACATAATGCAATCATTTGTCGTTACATAATTGTTACATATCGTTTGTAGTTACATAATTGTAATAAGTGTAACATAATGCAATCGTTTGTCGTTACATAATTGTTACATATCGTTTGTAGTTACATAATTGTAATAAGTGTAACATAATGCAATCGTTTGTCGTTACATAATTGTTACATATCGTTTGTAGTTACATAATTGTAATAAGTGTAACATAATGCAACCGTTTGTCGTTACATAATTATAATATGGAGTTACATAATTGTAATAATTGCAGTCCTAACATATGCTCCGGTCGATGATAGTGATGATGTGTCGTGCCACTTGTTTGTGGAGACAACAATTTGCTTTTTGTTTGTAGTTTATGTGGTATTTTGACTTATGTAGTAACACTTACACTTATTTTCATTTGTTTGTTATGTGATCTTACTCTATCTCTTTTTTTTCTGTTTTACTTTCTTTCTTTCTTTTTTTTTTTTTTTTTTGTATGTATTGATTTTCTATAGTTTGTTTTTCTTCGCTTGTGTACGCTGTTTCCATGTTGTTCATGGTTGCATAATTGCTGGCTAATTTCCTTGGGATACTTTTTTAAAGTTTAGTTTATATTGCACAGATATTATTGAAAATGATATTATATAGTCCCATATTTTGTTATTTTATATAATAAATATATACACTATATACCGTATTAACTATACACACTGACTTGTTCACCTGTACCTATCGTGAGTAATATGTGTGTCAGCACTGTGTGGAAATCATTGTCTTCACGATTGTGTTGAAGATGTTCACTCTTGCTAACGGCATTTGTGTTGGCCATTTTTTTTTTTTTTCTTGTAAGTTAATTTATCTGTTTCCACTAGGTAGTTTTAATTAATAAATGTTTAATACAGTTCTTTTAATCGCTCACTGAGTAAATGTGATGGTATATTTTCTTTATTACTTTGTAGACGTAATAATGTATAGTTGTATGTATGAAACACGTATTTTATGTAGGTATAAATGGTAACACTCGTTGGTAGTAAATAAATGTTATAATAAATGAATGAATATATAGAGTGTAGAATATTTATTGTTGGTGATTATTTAATGTTTGAGTTATGCAGATAACTGAAGTAAGTATATATGTGTATTTAAGCTGTAACTATACAGCACGGTTTATATGCTTGTGCAGAAGCTTATTGTCTATCATTGTGTATTGTATGAATGAAGTAACTATGTAACTCACTAATTTTTACCGTGGTGGAAATGGTGTGAGTGGTGTTGCACGTGGTGATAGCGTAGTCCTTCGCGGGTTGATTAACGTGTTGTCGTCTCAGCACAGAGTGACGTCGGCTTCTCACACTGGTAGCTGTGGTGAGTGAATGAGTAGCGATGAGTAACTTGAGTGAAGACGAGTGAGTAAGATGAGTTGTAAATATGGACTTGGTGTTTTGCTGCGTGTATTGACCTCTGCACTCCTGCGTAAGCGTTGGGGGTTGGGTGGATGTCGCAGAGAAAGGAGGGGGAGGTCTGGTGGTTATGAGTCGTGTCTCACTCTTCGTTTGTTTTGTTGTTCTTCCTCGAGGTATTTGTGGTCCTTTTTCCTCTTCTTTACTTGCTTTGTTTTATATTCTTCTTGTTGCTGCTTGAAGTTACGTGAAGATTATAGAGTTGTTTTGTAGACTTGTAGACTATTTGCATTGTAGGCTGTATTTTGTAGGATTCAATGTAGAACTGAAGCTAATCTTGTAGAGTCTCGGTTGCTTTTGTAGAAATTTGCTTTTAATTCGGAGACGATGTCCACAGATTTGCTGGTTCGTCGTTAAGCTACTTGCAAGGCGTCGCGTGATCTCTTGACCTCTGCATCAGCATGATGATCTGGGAGACGGAGGGGGCTGGTTGGAGAGAACTGTCAGGAGCTATTTGTGAGTTGTTGGTTATGAGAGGTATTCTTGTTTTCAATCTTGATATTTTGTAGGAATTGAATGTTGATTCGTAGACGAGGTTCGTATACGTTCGCTGCTACCAAATGTCATCAATGACATTTGTCTTGGGAATATTAACAAGTCTCACACACAGAGCGTAAGTATAGAGTTCCGTCCCGCTAGCTATATCTCTGTCTCTCTAGTTGCTAAGCTCTTCTCCCCCTTCGACCTGCCTCGAGTATCGCTTGTCCCCTTCTGTCTTGCCTCTTCTGTGGCTAATCTCCGTCTGAGCTCTCTTTCCTAAATTCTGGTGTAGCAGGGGTGTGTCACGTGTGTTCCTCGTGGATAGCCTGTGTGTGAGTATGTGTGCGTATGATCACTAGACGCTGTCGTGTGCCTATCAAGCATTCTTTGACTTAAGAGTGTGTAAGCATGTTTAGCACTGCTCGATTCTCGCAGACACAACACCTCTCATCTGACTCCCTGCTTCTACCTGTCTCTCTATCTATCTATTTATCTATCTATCTATCATGATTTGTAATTATAATATGTGTCCTCCTCCTCCTCCTCCTCATTATCATCACACACACACACACACACACACACACACACACACACACACACACACACACACACGAGAAAAATGACGCGCAGCCAACAGATGTTAATGTTTCCGCTGAGTGGCCTAAAGAGAGAGAGAGAGAGAGAGAGAGAGAGTGTGTGTGTGTGTGTGTGTGTGTGTGTGTGTGTGTGTGTGTGTGTGTGTGTGTGTCCTCCTCCTCCTCCTCCTCATTATCATCATCATCATCATCATCATCATCATCATCATCATCATCATCATCATCATCATCATCACCATCACCATCATCATCATCATCATCATCCTCTGCCTGTATAATCCACCACATGACAAGGGCCGTTCCCAACTTTCTCCACTCTAACCTACTGGCTGTCAGCTTGTTCCATCCAGTCCCAGCACTTCATGGTATTTCGTCTTTCCAACTTGTTCTCTGCCTCTTCCTCTCACTCTATCTCTCCATCGTGTTCTCTTTCTGCCTCTTTCTCTCACTCCGTCTCTCCATCTTGTTCTCTTTCTGCCTTTTTCCCTCACTCCGTCTCTCCATCTTGTTCTCTTTCTGCCTCTTTCCCTCACTCCGTCTCTCCATCTTGTGTCTCTGTCTGCCTCTTCCTCTCACTCCATCTCTCAGTCTTGCTCACTGTCTCCCTCTTCCTCTCACTCCATCTCTCCATCTTGTTCTCTGCCCCTTCCTCTTACTCCATCTCTCCATCTTGTTCTCTGTCTGCCTCTTCCTTTCACTCCATCTCTTGGCTGCCACTCAGTTACCCTAGTCGTCCATCTGATATCTGTTCTACGAAGGACCTGCCCACATCCAGGTAGGCAGACAGATAGATAGATAGATAGATAGATAGACAGATATTGTAGAATCATTTATTTCTCTACTTTCTCGCTCTTCCTCTCTTCCCCTCTCTTTTCTCTTCTTTCTCTTCCTCTTATTGCAACTCCATCATCTTCTCTCTTCCATGTCTGTGTCTCATTTTCTTTCCTCACACTGTCTTTTCACAAGTTCATTTCTCTCTCTCTCTCCTTTTCTTCATCATCATCATCATAATCATCTTCATTTTCTCCTTCTTCTCCTCCTCCTTTTCTTTTCTCTTCGCTCCCTCCCTCCTTTCCTCCCTCCCTCCCTCCATCCCTCCATTCACTGTTCATTTCCTCCCTGTCTGTACCTTGTTACAAACTATTCCAACCAACTTCATCCTCTAATTCCTTTTTACATCTACTCCCTCGTGCTCTCTCTCTCTCTCTCCCTCTCTCTCTCTCTCTCTCTCTCTCTCTCTCCCTGTCTTTAAGCTGAATAAAATCGTCTGGAATTATCAGTTTTCCTTAATCTGATGGACGTGGACGACTCAGTGTCAAAACTTTGCTCCCTAACCCGTCACGTCCCGAGCCTTTCCGCACCTATGACATCCCCCAGTCCCGAGCCTTTTTGGAAAAAAAATTTTTCTTATGAAACTTCCGCTTAGGTCGAGAAACTATGGAAAATCTTGAAGAAAGTTGTCTCTGCAGTCTATAAGTGGTCTATACAGGTGCGGTTTCCCCCCGCAGGTATCGTATTCTGTAATGGGCTGGATATGCGTAAACGTTTTCTATGGTAAGGAGTAATGGGACAAACAACACACAACACCTCTACATTTATTGAATTTGTACTAATAAACAATAACAGTAACAATATAATGGATTTCAGACACATATATAGGAAAAATAAGCATTGTACCATCGCGCGAGCATAGCGAGTTAGGTCCGAGTCGTAACATGCTATCTGCTAATTTTCTGTTATGAGTCTACCGATCATTTTTTCTACTTGTATACTTCTGTTTCAATGACAATTTACTAATTACAACTGTTTGTAAGTGATTTCAGATGTTTTCATTCATTATGATGACATGCAGCATAAGTTTAGCGCACATCAGCTTAGTAAGCGCACTCGCTATGTCTCGTATTTCAACATACCAATTTGTTTTATCACTTTCTAATTATTTTCCCATTTACATAGAACCTTTCCCCCACCACTGTGAAGGTTTTCAATTATTTTCATTCATTACGAGGGCATTTAGCGATATGCTAGCGCATATTCACGTAGCAACCACGATCTCAAACACTCGTGTTTCATCATCTACTTTATTTATTCACTCCAATTATATTTTCCCACTTACATTACACACGTTTACACCCCTCCAATGCACTGTACATACTTACTGCCATTATTTATTCAAGTGAGCGTGAGAATATCGCCTGAAAATACCCTCGCAAGGAATGTTAGGTCATACATAATACTCACACACTTATATACTAATTCACTCACACACTTATATACTAATTATTCACTTTATCACTTGCTGACTTTTATTTTGACTAATACGTGCCTTATTCATTCGAGTAGGCGTCAGGAAATCTTATCTTTATAGACACGCTATGAATATTTGACTTAGGAAATACATCATCATATACAATAATTTGAACTTATATTATACCAGTAAGAATGTCACATAATAGAAAATATATAATAAGGGGTCGTATTTATTGCACTGAGCGACAGAATATCGCATCAAACAACCCTCTCTATGTAAGTTTCAACTTAGGGCAGATTTATATACTTACACCCAATGTTTGCACTTATGTTCTACCCGTAGGCACTTTATACTAATATTTGGCGATCCACATGACTGATTTTTTCACAGAGCGTCTGTCTGTCGCATTTACATCATAATTTCTGCGTCCTTTCGCAATCACACCATGCTAAAATTGCAGCAACGTGTGGTATTCACTAAAACATGGGTGAATACACAGACCCACGTCACAATGCACGCACTCATAGCGGGTGTCCTTCCTCTGTGTCGTGAGTCGCATCTGGGAATTACTGCACACGTGACACCTGCGCTGGGGCCTAGGTCTGTTGGGCTGGGGCGGGATAGGAGTGGGGAAATGGCGGGCGGATATTCTCTGGGGAGTGTGGGTAATAGGGGCAGTGCGGGGGCGCTGTTGGGGCCTTTCAACCGCATATTTTGCAAAGATTTCTCGTGTGAGCTCCCTCACAAACCCTTCAAAGGTTTCCTGAACTCCTGTGGTCATGGCGTGAAGGTGGTGGCAATTCAGAGCAGTGATATCTAGCAAGTGAAAGAACAGTTTCTTATACCACTTCATCGTGGTCCTGGCACACTCTACCGTCGATATCATGGAGTCTAACTGGTCCACGAGGCGCATGTTTATATTATAGTCCATGACACATTCAGGTTTCCAAACACGACGCCTGCTATCGCTATGGTAATCAACAGAATCAGTACGGTGCATCAAGGGGCGGTGAACCGTGGACAAGAGGCTTACTTCTCTGTTGTGGTTCCACATTGTTGCAAGGATGTTGTTTGCTTTGAAGAAGACAACCTCACTCCTTGCAAGTTTCCGCCCTACCTTGACCATGTGACGCCGGTTCACCTTTACGGTTCCACATACTCCCGTTTCATGTCTGTGAAGATAACGAGCGAGAAGAGGGCTAGTGTACCAGTTGTCGAGGTAGAGAACGTGACCACGATGAAGGTAGTCTTGTATCATCGTCTTTACCACTGCTCCAGAAAGTCCTATACTTCGATCTTCTATTATGTCTGTTCTGTGCACCGGTGTACAAGACTATGTCTTGCACGTATCCAGTCCTACAGTCACACATAACAAAGATCTTGAACCCAAAACGGTGCCTTTTGCTGGGTATATACTGTCTGAATGAAATATTGCCTCTCCACAACACGAGACTCTCGTCTATGACGAGATCTCTATAGGGATAGAATGAGGATCGAAAGGTTTGCCTGAGGTGATCAAAGACCAGCCTAATTCGCCTCATTTTGTCCGTGTTGTTTGTATTTGCAGGGTCATTAGCATCATAAAAATGGAGGCGACTCAGAATTTGTTGAAACCGATTACGGCTCATCACTTGACCAAATATGGGGGTAAACATAACAGGGTCCCTAGTCCAGTAAGCAGGAATTCTATTTTTTCTTATTATACCCATCAAAAGGACAAGGGCAAAAAATAAGAACATTTCTGGAATGGAGACAGGGTAATCATAAATCATTGAATGCCTACTCCTTGTTCCCAATCTTTCACTTTCTAGCCGCTGGCCGCTTGCAAACAGGTTTGTTTGAAGCACGATCTGATCAACGAAGGCCTCACTGAAAAAAAGGTGGAAAAAATCCAACCTGCTTGAATTGCAGTGAATACCTGGTGCAATGCAGCCAGATCGCCCATGCTCAGTGAAGGGGTGAATGAGGGGAGAAAAATCACTCCCATCCTCCCAATCCCACGACACAAATCCCTCGTCCCCATCACCGCCTTCGTCTGGGTGGGGAGGAGATCCTGGTTGGGGAGGTTGGGGAGAAGGAGTACGGAGGGCTTCCCCACTGTCACTCCTCTTCCCTCTGCCTTTACCCTTTCCCTTTCCCTTACCCTTACGGCCTTGAGGAACATTAGGGGGCTGTGGGGATGAAATAGTTTGATATTGGGGAGCAGAAGACGTGCTGGGGAGTGGTTCCTCCCCACCTTCCCCCTCCATTACCACACCACGTGCTCTCTCACGCAACCTTGCTCGACCACGTGTTAGGGGATATTGGGGAGCATAAGACGTGCTTTGGAGTGGTTCCTCCCCACCTTCCCCCTCCCTCACAACCCCACGTGATAAGGAACGCACCCGCACTGGCCCACGTGATCCACTCTGCCGCCCTCACACTGCGTAGGGAGAGCAATGACTCACCCACCTCACTCTCACTTTCCCTAATCCCAGGAATGTCCATTTCACTCCCCACTCCCTCCACTACACTTCCTACCGCCCCAAACAGAATGCTTGGCCCATACCTGCTTAGACGACGTGGTGTGCGCTCTGGGCCACGATGCGTAATCACCTCCCGCCCATACCACGTGGCAGCACGTCCCACGTCTCCGTCCTCGTCCTGCGTCCTCGTCCCTCGACCTCGAATTCGGCTTCCAAGGCACGCTGGGGATAGGGATATGACATACCACGTGCCTTCTTTGCCTCCTGCCTCTCCCTCTCTAGCAGCACGGTAAGTCACGTACTGCCGTTTCCTTGGTGACGGAACTTCCTCGTCACTGCTGGTGGTTTCTTCCTCGTCTGGCTGCACATAATCTTTGTCCATCTCCTCGTCATCCAGTGGGGAATCACTGTCGCCGGTAAAGGTGTCCAGGGCGACTTGAATTTCGCTCTCTGAGAGACCTCTCTTAGCCATGTCTGAGCAGGACCGTGGCTACCAGGTGAGTGGACGAGTGGCGGGCTAGCGCGGGTCGCGCGGGGTCGCCAAGTGTCCCCGCCTGGTGGCAGGTAGGGGAAGGTCAGGCGAGGGCACGTACCGCAAATCAAGCGCGAAATTTGAAAATTGTCGAAATTATGCACATTGCAATTGCACGACGTACTGGTACGTCGCCGGGACTGGCAAATGCAAATCGTGGTGACGTACCCATACGTCGTCGGGACGGGGCGGGCTAACACCTTTTCGTAAGCGATGTATTTTGCTAGTTACACCTTACTATGCTATTCTGTGTTACATGTTGAAATTCGACGGACTCTAGGTATGAGGTGCGAATGAGTCTCCTTGGTTACTAGTCGAATTTATCCCCCAATCCGACTACACCTGGCCATCACCTGAGCTGAGATGAGGTTACGTATCAATGGCAGGTAAATAATAAGTAAATAAATAAAGAAAAAAATAATGGAAGGATTTTGTTAAGAAGTGAGGTCCTCGGCCTGAAAGAGTGAAGTATAGACCTGGGAGAGCACCTTAATAAAAACTAAATAAATGTGTGTGTGTGTGTGTGTGTGTGTGTGTGTGTGTGTGTGTGTGTGTGTGTGTGTGTGTGTGTTTGTGTGTGTGTGTGTGTGCCATAGGGAGTGTACTGTAATTGCTGCGTATGTTTGTGATCATATGTGTGTCAGAGTGTGTGTGTGTGTGGGGGGGGGTGTGGGGGGGGTGTACCATAGTGCATGTATGTGTTATGAATGTGTGTGAGCGTGTATGTATCTGACAAATTATATTTATCGTGTGTGTGTGTGTGCATGTATGTATGTCTATATGTATACTTATGTGCGTGTATGCCTATGTACGCAGCCTGTCATTACCTCTGGCAACAGCAGCATATTTTTCTCACTAACAACACTAACGAGCTCATTAACAAACCAAAACGTTCACAGGAAAATATGAAAAATGGACCAAATTCTCATAAACACGTGAAAGGGACCATTTACACAACGAAAGGTGACCATTGTATTTTGAAACTGTGTGTGTGTGTGTGTGTGTGTGTGAGAGAGAGAGAGAGAGAGAGAGAGAGAGAGAGAGGTGGAGAGAAAAATAGATATACAGTAGATGGATAGACAGCCATAGATAGGCAGACAGACAGATAGATAAAAGGACAGAGAGATAAGGGGAGCAAAGTATAAGAATGAAGAGCAGGAAGGGTGAAAGGAAGAGCCAGAGAGAGAGAGAGAGAGAAAGAGTTAGTGGTAGAGAGAGGTGCCAATCTCTTTCAGGGAGGAACGAGGGAGCTTTGCCACACGCTGGGAGAAAAATGAGAGAAAAGTAAGAGAGTGAGAGAGAGGCGTGTGGGAGGGTGAGAGGGTCGTGTGTGTGTGAAAGAATGAAGGAGGAGAAAAGGAGGGAGGGAGGGAAACAAGAGAATTGAGAGAGAGAGAGAGAGAGAGAGAGAGAGAGAGAGAGAGAGAGAGAGAGAGAGAGAGAGAGAGAGAGAGAGAGAAGCTATCAATTGAAGTCGGAGGAAAAAGAAATGGAAATGAGCATAAAGGATAAAAGGAAGAGGAAAAAAGTTTGTAAAGTGACTGAAAATGAATAGAGAGGGAGGCAATGAACCGAGAACGGAAGGAAGAGAGGGAAGGAGGAATGGTGAGAGGGAGGGAGAGGAGGAAGAGAGAGAGAGAGGGAGAGAGAGAGAGAGAGAGAGAGAGAGAGAGAGTGGGAGGAGGGAAGGAAGAGAGGGAAGAGAAATGGAGGGAAGAAAGGAAAGGCGAGAGTGATGAGAATAAAAGTGGAGATGGAAAGAGAGGAAGATTGATGTTGAAGATGAAGAGAGGAGGAGGAAAATGAGTGCAGAAAAGAGAGAAAGAGAGAAGAGAAAGAGAAAAGAGAGCTGGAGAGATAGAGAGGGAAAGAGAAGGACTAGTGATTAGGAAGGAGAGGAGGAAGAAGTAGAGGTGTGAATAGAAGGAAGAGGAAGAGACACAAAAGGTGGAGATGGAAGAGAGGAAGAAGAGAGAAGAGTGGTGAAGAGGGAGAGAGAGGAAGAAAAGATTTATGAGAGAGAGAGAGAGAGAGAGAGAGAGAGAGAGAGAGATTAAGATGGAAGTGCATGTGTGTGAGGAAGGGTAAGAAAAAGAGAGACTGACACGCAGAGGGAGAAAACACATCAAGGAATACTTATAGCAAGGAGAGAGAGAGAGAGAGAGAGAGAGAGAGAGAGAGAGAGACAGACAGACAGACAGACAGAAAGACAGACAGACAGAGACAGACAGAGACAGACAGACAGACAGACAGACAAGCATAAACACAAACACAAAGCGATCAACAGTAGACAGACGGATATGCGGAGACAGAGAGAGAGAGAGAGAGAGAGAGAGAGTGAGAGAAACGGAGCGAGAGAGATCAAAACAAGCAGACGGACCGAAACAGACATATAGATAGACAAATAGAAACAGATAGACACAAAAAGAGTGAAAAATAAACAGATAGACAGAAACTGGGGGGGAGAGAGAGAGAGAGAGAGAGACAGAGAGAGACAGAGAGAGACAGAGAGAAGCAGGTAGACAGACACAGGTAGTCAGACAGGGAGTAACAGGGTAGACGTGTAGCGAGAGAGAGAGAGAGAGAGAGAGAGAAGCAGATAGACAGACACAGGTAGTTAGACAGGGAGTAACAGGGTAGACTTGTAGCGAGAGAGAGAGAGAGAGAGAGAGAGAGAGAGAGAGAGAGAGAGAGAGAGAGAGAGAGAGAGAGAAGAAGGTAGACAGACAGGTAGTCAGACAGTGAGTAACAGGGTAGACGCATAGCAAGAGAGAGAGAGAGAGAGAGGGAGAGAGAAGCTGATAAAGCGGGGAGACGAGGGGAAAATTAATTTGGAGTGGGATAGAGGAAGTGTACAGGTGTGGGACAGGTGGGAAAATTTGATTCAGAGGGGAAAGGTAATGTAACAGGAAGCATTGAGGGAGGGGAAAAACGGAGATGAGGTACCAGTAAAGGAAGAGGAGGAAGCAGGAAGAGGAGAAGGAAGAAAGGAGCAGGAGGAGGAAGGAAGGATGAAGAGGGAAGAAGCAAGAGGGGAAGAGGAAAGAAGGAAAAGGAGGAGGAGGAGGAGGAGGAAGAAGAAGAGAGGGAAGAGGTGGAGGAAGAAGGAGGGAAGGAAGGAAGAGGGAGAGGAGTAGGCGAAAAGAGGATATGGGGAAGATGAGAAAATGACAAAAAAAGAAATACGAGGGAAAGAAGGAGGAGGTGGAAGAGGAGGAGGAGGAGGAGGAGGAGGAGGAGGAGAAAGAGGAGGAGGAAAAGGAGAAGAAGGATGGAGGAAGAAGAGACAAGAAGGGGGGCAAGGCGAAGGAGAAATGAAGATTGCTGAGAAACATGAAATGAAGGATTATCTCTGACCTCTAGCTCTGAAAAATAATTTTATATTTCAAAGTTTGTCATTATTATTATTATTGTTATTATTATTATTATTATTATTATTATTATTATTATTATTATTATTATCATTATTATTATTATTATTAAAACTGCTACTATTATTGTTGTTGTTGTTGTTGTTGTTGTTGTTAAGTAGTAGTAGTAGTAGTAGTAATAGCAATGCATTTTTTTTTATGGTAGGAACTGTTAGATCTATGGATAACCGAAAGCTTTATTATTATTATTATTATTGTTATTATTATTATTATTATTATCATCATCATTATTATTATTAGCATCACCATCATCATCATTATTACTGTTATGTAGCCTGATTATCCCCTGTTTTACTTTTAGTCTGAGAAATATAGATTATTCTGCTCCATTCCTCCTCAGTAATCTTTCTCCTCTCGTGGGGTCAGTCTGTTCAGACGTGCTAGAGACCTGTGGTAGTGTTGTGCTAGTGTGTTTTAGTGATCTGTGTTAGTGTGTTGTAGTGATCAGCGATACTGCTGTGCTAGTAATCCGTGAAAGTGCTGTGCTAGTGTGTTGTGGTGACCCGTAGTGACCCGTGATAGTGCTGTGCTACCTTGTGTGAACTGGTGCGTAATGGCTTCCTCGGCAGAGAGCTGTGTCCCCACTGCAGGTATTGAAAAGGACTACCTTGAATTAAAGCAGGAACTTCTCGAACTGAAGCGGAAGGTACAAATTCTCAGGCAGGAGAAGGCACAAATGAGGGAATTGTTGGAGGAGATGTTGGAGGAGAAAGAGAAAAAGGCTGAAGGTTGGACACTAGTTAACAAGGGTGCAACGAAGTTCACTCTTAAGAAGAAAACGGAGGTTAAGACCACTAATGCCTTCGACGCACTATGGGACGAATGTGAAGGGAAGGCAGAGAGGAAAGTAGAGGAGAAGGAAGGTGAGAGAACTTCCAGTACAGGTAAGTATAATCAGAACAAGAAAGGTAAGAAAAATGTTGTTGTTGTTGGAGACTCCCAGGTGAGATATCTGAACAGGGCCATGTATACTCCACTCACTAAACATGTGTGTCTTCCAGGGGCCAGGGTGGCTAATGTGGTAGAAAAAATTTCAAATATCGTAAAGGAAAGTGGTGACAAACCCACTGTGTGCCTCAGTGTAGGAGGCAATGATATTAGTAGCCGTAAGAGTGAGGTACTGTGGAAAAGGTACAAGATGATGTTAGAAAAGGTTAGGGAGAGGGGAGGAACCCCTGTAGTGCTTGGTGTTTTACCAAGGTGGCGGGTTGGAAGGGAATGGTTGAGCAGGGCAATAGGGTTTAATTGCCGCCTTGAAAGGTATTGCAAAAATAATGCAATACCTTTCATAGACAGCTGGGACCGGTTTTATGGACGGAGTGCCTTGTATAGTTGGGATGGGACTCATCTTAGCAGGCAGGGAGTTACTGTTTTAGCTGGAATGATAGATAGGGAGTTGGAGGGATTTTTTCGAGATTGAGATATAGGTGTACAGGAAGATGCAGCAACTACACTCAGAAATCATTATTACCATGTTTGGATAGATGCATCAATACTTGCAAAATTAAGAACAAAAGTTCAACCAATAGTGTAGATACATCCACTCAGGCACCTCAAATTGAGCAGGCGATGATAGATGATAGAACAAGCGATGATAGAAGGGCGATAAGCGATAGTACAAAAAATTTTTATATTAGTAAAGTAAAGAGTTTCCCAGTTAGTAATAAAATAAATAACAGCAAATGCCAAGGTAGAGGCATAACTACTAGTAATAATCTGAAAGTGTACTACACAAACAGCCGAAGTTTACGTAATAAAATGGATGAACTGAGGGCTTTAATTTGTACAGAGAAAATAGACATTGCCGTTATTAGTGAAACTTGGATGAATACAGACACTCGAGAATTTTTAGCAGAATATCAGATAAAAGGCTATAATATTTTTGTGTCAAACCGTCAGGGAAGAAAGGGGGGAGGGGTAGCTATTTATGTAAAGGATTCATTAAACTGTTACAATAAAGCAGACATTAAAGTAAATAGGGACACAGAAAGTGTCTGGGTTGAAATTAGTAACAATAGGGAGAAATTAGTCTTAGGAGCAATTTACAGATCTCCTAAATTAAGTAGAGCTGATAGTAAATACCTTTGGGAGGAAATTAGGAAAGCATCTCAGTCCAGCTTAGTAATAATTGTAGGGGACCTTAATCTGCCAAGGATAGATTGGAGAAATCAGACAGGAGATGCAGAGTCAGAGGAATTTCAAGAGGTAGTACAGGATAATTTCCTTTATCAGTATATCAGGGAGCCCACCAGAGGTAATAATATACTAGATTTGGTTTTAGCTAATAAAGAAAATATCATTAGCGATATAGAGGTTAGTGGACGACTTGGTAATAGCGATCATGAAGAAATTAAGTTCAAATTTATTTGGGATGTCTGTTCCACTGAAAATACCTCCACCGTTCCTAATTTTCGTCTAGGAGATTTCGATGGCTTAAGAGCTTATTTTCGAACGGTATTCCACAGGGAGATTAGCTATTTGAGGGAATGTCAGGTCAGTGGGGATCCCCAGGTCATAGATCAGGCGCAGCAAACACCTGGGGATGTCCGTCAGGTGTCTGTGAGGGGGGAGGTGGTAGATAGGAATGTAGTCCACGTGACGGAAATTAACTCAGCTCCAGTACCAAGCAGACGTTCGACCAGTGAGAAGTATAACGAGTTAATAAATATAATACACGGAGGCCAAGATAGATATATTCCTTCAAAACCGTTTAGAACTAATAATTCAGAACCTAGATGGTTAAACAACAGATTAAAATCTCTCATAGGCCAAAGGAAAGGAATATATAGAAAAATAAAACGTGGAGAGGAACACTTACGTAACCGGTACACAATTTTAAATAGAGAAGTAAAGAGGGAGATAAGAAAAGCAAAGAGAAGTTATGAAATTAAGGTTGCCAGTGAATCAAAAGAAAACCCCAAGGGTTTTTATCAAATGTACCGAACGAAAAATAAAGATAGGATAGGACCACTCAGAACAGAATCAGGTGACATTACCAGTGAAGATAAAGAAATGTGCTCCATCCTAAATAATTATTTCATATCAGTATTCACCAAGGAAAATCTAAGCCTGGTCCCTCAAGCAGCAAATATTTACCATGAGAATACGGAAAATATTCTTAGTAAAATAACCATTAGTAAGGAGGACGTATTGAAAGAAATTAATAAGTTAAAACCTCAAAAATCGCCAGGTCCGGACGATATATATGCAAAAATTATAAAGGAAACCAAAGAAGAATTATGTCAGCCACTTTTAACGTTATTTAATGACTCTTTAAGTTCAGGAGAAGTTCCAGAGGCGTGGAAAACCGCAAACGTAGTGCCCATCTTTAAAAAGGGTGATAAATCAGCTGCGTCGAATTATCGTCCGATAAGTCTAACGTCAATAGTAGGAAAAATGTTAGAGTCAATTTTGGCAAATAAGATTAGAGAACACTTCGAAAAATTTAATCTTATAAACGAAAGTCAGCACGGATTCAGGCAAGGACGATCCTGCCTCACAAACTTGTTGTCATTCTACTCGGAGGTCTATGAGGCAGTAGATAGCGATAAAGCTTACGATGTTATTTATCTGGACTTTAGTAAAGCTTTTGATAGGGTCCCACACGAAAGGTTAGTTAGAAAGGTTCGAGCACACGGTATAGACGGCGATATCTTAAAATGGATAGAATCCTGGCTGAAAGGACGAAAGCAGAGAGTATTAATAAATGGAACTAAGTCGGACTGGGGATTAGTAACTAGCGGTGTACCACAGGGTTCAGTACTCGGTCCCTTATTATTTATCATATATATAAATGATCTAGACTTAGGAGTCAATAGCAGCATCAGCAAATTTGCCGACGATACAAAAATAGGGCGTATCATTAACTCTACTGACGATTGCCATAACTTACAAAAAGACCTCGATACATTGTCCAAATGGTCTAAAACTTGGCAAATGGAATTTAACGTTGAAAAATGTAAAGTACTTAACGTAGGCAAGACCATTGGAGATACTAAATACAGCTTAGATAACAAAGAAATTAGCAAATCGGAATGCGAGAGAGATCTAGGAGTTATGATTAGTAACGACCTTAAACCAAGGCAACAGTGCATTAATGCGAGGAATAAAGCAAATAGGGTCCTAGGATTTATTTCGAGAAGCGTGAGCAATAGATCATCTAAAGTAATACTAAAACTTTACCTAGCATTAGTA
Organism: Coenobita brevimanus; assembly: GCF_032717465.1. Classification (NCBI taxonomy): domain Eukaryota; kingdom Metazoa; phylum Arthropoda; class Malacostraca; order Decapoda; family Coenobitidae; genus Coenobita; species Coenobita brevimanus. Next base: position 41,029,079 of record NC_137069.1, read on the forward strand.
AGGCCACATTTAGACTACGCAGTACAATTCTGGTGTCCTTACTATAGAATGGATATTAATTCGTTAGAAAATGTACAGAGAAGAATGACTAAAATGATACATGACGTCCGGAACCTGTCATATGAAGACAGACTGAAAAGACTAAGTCTGCATTCGCTAGAGAGGCGTAGAGTAAGGGGAGACTTAATTGAGATGTTTAAGTGGATGGATGGTATAAATAAGGGAGATATTAGCAAGGTACTTAAAGTGAGCATACAGGATAGAACTAGAAATAATGGTTTCAAACTAGAAAAATTCCGTTTCAGTAAGGAAATCGGTAGAAATTGGTTTGGTAATAGAGTAGTAGACGAATGGAATAAGCTACCTAGTAAAGTAGTTGCTGCCTCTTCCATTGAGAGTTTCAAGCATAGGCTAGATAAGCATATGACAAATAAGGGGTGGATATAGGATATTGGATATAGAATAAAGAAAATCTTATAACCAATACTAATTCAAAAAAAATTTCTTTTCAGGTTACACTATGATAGTCTCTGTTCTCTTTTCACACTTTCCTGTAAAATGTCCACGCCAGTTTTTCTATACGGCGTGGTGTTCTTTCTGACTTTTTCCTGCCGGCTTCGGCTGGAGGGTTTGGAGGGCGGGGGAGAGCCTTCTTCTTTGCTATCCTTATCTCATTCTAGTAGTTTAGTTACTCTTCTAGGAGCTGCCTAGCATGGGCCAACCGGCCTACTGCAGTTATCCTCTCTTCTTATGTTCCTGTGTTCCAGTATCCCTCCACTCCTATCTCGTCCCCTATCTCTCCCTCCTCTCTTCCTCCTCCTGTTCTTCCTCTCCTCCCTCCACTTTTCTCTAACCCCTCCATTTCTCTAGTCCCCTTAATTTCATTTTTCCTCCCCCCTCCAAACTGTTCTCCCTCCTCCTATCTCAATCCCTCCCCACCTTCAAATTCTTCTACCCTCCTATTCCCCATCCCCTCTCTCTCTCTCTCTCTCTCTCTCTCACTTCATATCCATCCCTTTCCCCTTTCCAATCCTCTCATTTTCCTTCTCCCTCCCCCCATCCTCCCCATCCTATCCCCCTCCTCCATCCTATCCCCCTCTCCCATCCTATCCCCCTCCTATCCCCTCCCCTCCCGTTCCCCCTCCCTCCCCATCATTCCCCGTTCTCCCCATCCTCCCCACCCTATTCCCTCTTCTTCCCCATCCAATCCTCATCCTCATCCTCCCCACCAATTCCCACTTCTTATCTCCCCATCCTCCCATCCTATCCCCCTCCCATCTCCCCCATTCTCCCCATCTTCCTCATACTATTCCCCCTTATCCCCCATCCAGTCTCCCTCCCCATTCTCCCAACCATATCCTTCTCCCCCATCCTCCTCATCCTATCTCCTTCCCCCATCCTCCCCCTCCCCCATTCCCCACCAACTCCCATCCCCATGCCATAGAGGGGCTTGAAAACGTCACCCCGCCCCACCAACCCCACAACACACTCGCTTTATTGGGGCTATTCCGAGAGAGAGAGAGAGAGAGAGAGAGAGAGAGAGAGAGAGAGAGCACTGCCACAAAACTCAATAAAGATAACTACAAAAAGCCAGTAAAGAAAGGTGTTAGACAAGGAGAGAGAATTTCACACAGGTAGGCAAAGGCCAGGTTAATTGGCCGGAGTGGAGAAAGACTAGAGAGGCCTTTGTCTTGTGGACGGACTGAGGCTGATTATATAGACAGATAGATAGACAGGTATATGGATAGATAGACGGAGTGTTAGATAGATGGATAGATAGACGGAATGTTATATAGATAGATATGTTGATAGGTAAATGGATAGACAGATGGTGTGATAGATAGGCTGATAGATAGACAGATAGATGAGTAGACAGGCGGATGTTAGATAGATATGTAAATAGACAGATAGATGGATAGACAGACGGAATATTAGATAGATAGATAGACTGATAGATAAATAGATGGATAGATAGATGGAATGTTAAATAGATAGATAGCCTGATAGATATATGGATAGATAGATTTAAACATAGAGATGAATACATATAGATAAAGATATAGATATAGACAGATATAGATAGACAGATATAGAGATATGTACAATAGACACACTTATACAAAAGCATAGAAATGTAGGCAGATAGATAGATAGATAGATAGATAGACAGGTAGAATGAGAAATAGGTAGGTAGGCAAATATGGACAGACAGATAGACAAACTGAGAGATACTGTAGGTAGATAGATAAAGACACAGATAGACGAATAGACACGTAGATAGACAGATAGATCAATAGATACTTTACTTAGGCAGGTAAACTGAGAGAGAGAGAGAGAGAGAGAGAGAGAGAGGGGGGGGAACTGGAGTAAGAGGAAATATAAAGGGACTTACGATTTTGTGGTAAATTTTTACCTTCTCGTCTTTCCCATTGTTGTTCTTCAGAAGTATGAAAGGCTGCGTGAATATTTATCCAGAGAGAGAGAGAGAGAGAGAGAGAGAGAGAGAGAGAGAAATCCTAACCTCTGCTTTTTCGGCAAGGTGTTTAAAGACGCTGGGCTGAGGAGGAGGGAGGGGGGGGAGGGGAGGATTGAGAGTGGCGAAGTGGCCTGCGGATGAGAGAGAGAGAGAGAGAGATACTTAACTGCCTAAACTCTGAGGGTCTGGCTGTGTTTCAGAAGCGAAGGGGAATGAAGCGGGAGAGAACAGAATTAGGGGATGAAGAGAGGAGGGGGAGGAGAGGAGATTGGAGAGAGGGAGGGGATGGAGGGAAAAAGGAGAGGAGAGAGGAGGGGAAGAAGGAACTGGGAGAAGGGAGGGGATGAAAGAATGAGATAGTGTGTGGGGGGGGGGAAGAGAAGGGAGAAGGATGAAATGTGAAGAGGATTAGTGATGATGGTGATTTATTATTATTATTATTATTATTAATATTAGTAGTAGTAGCAGTAGTAGTAGTAGTAGTAGTAGTATGTGATGATGATGATGATGATGATTTTGTCGCTACGGCCAGGTCTCCCATGGGCACAGTCATTTTTCCCCTCCGCTTGTTTCTGTTCTTCTCTGTTCTTCAAGCGTTACCCGGAACAAACTGAAACCAGGTAAAGACATTCTCACCTGGACAACCTAGGCGCTCGCGGTCAGAGTATAACCAACTAAATACACTTGGAACCTCGTATTAAAAGAACTGATTTATCTCATTGTTTATCAAGGAAAAAAATAAATACAATTAGAGCAAAGGTAAGCTCCCAAAGCAAAGCCGGTGGACTTTACAGATGAAAAATATTGCGAAAATTTTCTTTACTGGTCCCGGCGTACTGTGAGCGCGCGCGAGCTCAGTTACTTTCCACTGGCTAATCCTTGCTTGGTAATATTTAGTGTAGGTTTTATTTATTTATTTTTTTTTTTTATAACAGAATGGAGGAAGGAAAAACAAACGAATTAAAAAATATCTGCGCCACAAGTAGACCATTTATGTCACAGATCTTGCACTGAAAGGGTTAAGTTTTAGTTTGAAATTCTGCATTATTTTTTTCTTTTCATCCTGTTCTTTTTAAACTCATCGACGGCACACACACACACACACACACACACACACACACACACACACACACACACACACAGTCCCAATTACTTTGCTGGCTAAAATTCCCTCAATTGTTATTTCTAATTTAAAAAAAAGAAAATCATATGCTCTTTTAATCATATATTCTTTTATTATTATTGAAAATTTTGGAGAAGAAAATAATTTAGTTTTTAAATCAATTTTTTTACATATATATTGATGACACAGTAAATTATCCCTCATTACTCTCTCTCTCTCTCTCTCTCTCTCTCTCTCTCTCTCTCTCTCTCTCTCTCTCTATCTCCATCTGTAAAATTATCCCGAAGAACAGACTCCAACACACCTCAGTAACATCAAGCATTTACCTCTCTCCCACACTAATTGTCACACCTAAAGCATTTGTCTCTCTCCCACAGTAATTGTCACACCTAATCAGGTTACAGGTCCAACAACTGACCCTCCCCTTATTGAATTCAAGCTGCGTCTCTTCTTTGGATTCATTTGGCGAGAGAATTCAAAAAGGTATCCAAGGGAAATGTGTGTCGAAAATTTAAGAGTATTTTTCTCTCTTCTTCCTTTCCTTTCTTTTTTTTCGTTTTGGTTATTAATTTTGGGTCCAATTCTGAATCGTAATGGAGCCCCTTATTGAATTCGGAATCCATCCATTTATTTTCTTTGGTGAGATAGTTCTACAAGGTGTCTCAAAATATGCATGAAAAATTTTGAAGGATTTTCGTGGGATATTTTTGAGCCATGATGCTTCTTTAAACAAGGGAATTCTCTTTGCCTGTCTGTCTGGCTGGCTGGCTGTCAGTCTGCCTGTGCGTCTGTGTGTCTGTCTGTCCATCATTCTGTCTGTCTGTCTGTCTGTCTGTCTCTCTCTCTCTCTCTCTCTCTCTCTTAATAAAATTATCAGCTGGTCAGAAAAATAGCAAATGCCCTTCAATATAAGCAAATGTCAGGTACTGCAATGTGGGAAGAAAAACAAAAGGTATGATTACGTGAAGGGCCAAATCATTAGCAAGTCCTCACTAGTTAAAGATCTAGGCGTACTAATTTCAGACGATCTGAAATGTTCAAATCAATGTATCTCTGCCGCCAATAAAGCCAACAGGGCCCTAGGCTTCATCAAAAGACATTTTACACATAAAAGCAAAGATATTGTAATCCCCCTATACAAAAGCATAGTCAGGCCACACTTAGAGTCTGCAGTGCAATTTTGGGCGCCTCACCTAATTAAAGATATAGAAATACTGGAAGCGGTCCAGCGTAGGGCTACCAAGTTAATCCCGTCCCTGAGGAATAAACCATACCTCGAGAGACTCAGCGAATTAAACCTATTCTCTCTTCGAAAACGGAGACGCAGGGGACAACTGATTGAATGTTTTAAGATTCTTAAAGGCTTTAGTAATACTGATTCAAGCAAACTATTCACAGTAATTGCCGAGACTGTAACTCGAGGAAATGGTATGAAGTTGCAAGCAAGGAGGGCTAATCTTGATACAACCAAAAACTTCTTCACTTACTCTGTTGTAAGCGAATGGAATAAACTCCCTGGGAATGTGATTGAGAGTGGTACCATAAATATATTTAAAAAGAGACTGGACATGTATCTCGACGCAACTGGTATCGTTTAGTTAGGATGGAGCAATTATTGCATATTCGCGTCTGCATTCATCTGTCTATTAGACACAGACAATATTTTAGAATATATATAATAGATAAACATTCTATTCATCTTTTGATAAAAAAAAAAAAAAATGCATGCATAGAGTATGTGGCTGTATGCCCAAATTTTCCTTTTCCATATTATTCTACTTTCTGCCGATCCTATAAAATTCCTTCATTTTCATTCCTGCAAGGTATTACTTCCTCTCTTGTTTCCTGTACGGCAAATGCCGGAGGGTCTGGAGGGTGGGGGAGAGAGCCTTCTGCTGTGCTATCCTTTTCTCCTGCTTCTATGCACTGCATTAGTATTAAGGCATATTATTAAGGCCGGACCACCTCGTAAGGACCGTAAGGTCTGTGTGGTCTGTGTATCTATGTAACTCTATGTAACACACTCTCTCTCTCTCTCTCTCTCTCTCTCTCTCTCTCTCTCTCTTCCGTTCTCCTAATTATTATTCTTCCACTTTTCTCCCTCCTCCATATTTCTCTCTTCTTATTTTACTCTCCATTAATTCTTCTCTTTTGCTCCAGTCCTCCGTTTCTCTCTCTCTCTCTCTCTCTCTCTCTCTCTCTCTCTCTCTCTCTCTCTCTCTCTCTCCAACAGCATCATCAGAATAATAAAAGATATTTAGATGAAAATTTACGGCATTGCTATTAAGAACAATGCGTCTGTTTAGGAAGTAGTAGTAGTAGTAGTAGCAGTAGTAGTAGTTGCGGTAGTAACAGTAGCAGTAGTAGTAGTAGTGGTAGTAGTAGTGGAAGTATTGATAGTAGTAGTGGTAGTTGCAGTAGTAGTAGTAGTAGCATTAGCAGTAATAGTAGTAGTAGTAGTAGTATAGTAGTAGTAAATGTTGTTACTGTTATTGTATTCCCAGGTTCATACGAAACCTGAACCCAGTGGACTGCAGGCTGAAGTTGTTCGTTTCCTGCAGTCCACCATCCACCTTTTGGGGGATAGGGAGGGGAGAGAGGGAAGTTTGTATAACCGGGCAGCTCCACCGCTCGATCATATCGGCGCCACCACGTGAAGGTATCTCTCTCCGGCACCCGACGTAAAGGACTTTCTAAGGTTGCGGCAATACTAGCTTCATTTATGTGATCGATAGGGTGAAACGATGCACCGGGTTAATGATGTAGTAATCGAGTCTGAACATTGGACAAAACCCGGTGTCTCGTTTCCTCTTAACAGTCACTTATTTCGAGTTTGTCCGTTCTCTGATGGTTTTATTCTAGTGATGTTAAAGATTCCCAACACCATTGCCTTGGTGATTAATTGTACTTTTTTTTAATGAAACCTAAATGTCACCTTCACACACACACACACACACACACACACACACACACACACACACACACTCACTCACTCGCGAGAAAAAATCACTCGGGGACAATGATAAAACACTTCTCTTCACCAAGGCATTCAGATTACTTATGAGCATTGGTATACGGCTTCAAAAATGTCCAACCCTAAGCTTTATAGTGTGTGTGTGTGTGTGTGTTTGTGTGTGTGTGTGTGTGTGTTCTTCTTCTTTTTCATTTTGTATGTGAACCTGAATTAAAACACCCAAGCCCTCACCACCATAATATTTCCTACCTAAACACGACTAGAGAAAATTACCAAGTTCCCCCCTGCCTTGGTGGTCTAGGCAACAAAAAACGACGTATTTGCCACAGCAGCGAGGCGATCATTCACTCCCATGCAATGTTCAACAGCAAGTCGCAAATTTGCATAATAAGGGACATCAAAAAGATTCTTAATGACTTTTTCCGACTCAGTTGTGTGTGAAAAGGATGGCCTTCTGGAAGAGAGAGAGAAGAGGGGGGACAAGATGGAAGGAGGTATAATGAAGGGGAGGGAGGGAAGGAAATGCGATGTTGAAAGTGCAAAGAGAGAGAGAGAGAGAGAGAAAGAGAGAGAGGTTTCAATAGGAATCCCATGTCTAACACATTGATGTGAGGAGTAGGGGAGGGGAAGGATGCCCCCTTCCCTCTCTGTCTGTCTGTCTGTCTGTCTCTGTCTCTGTCTCTGTCTCTGTCTCTGTCTCTCTCTCTCTCTCTCTCCCTGGGGAGCACGGTAGATCGGTGGAAGGGTGTCTGGCTCGAGACCGTCAGGTCGAGATATCTCGCGCCACTCGGGTGGCTGCCGTGCTGGGAGGGGTAGAGCTCTCCCGTCACCCTTGCAGGGCTAAAATGATCTAATAAGATCTAGCTCGGGGGATTATTCCTCTCTGTCTGTCTGGCTGGCTCTGTCTGTCTGTCTGTCTGTCTCTGTCTCTGTCTCTCTCTCTCTCTCTCTCTCTCTCTCTCTCTCTCTCTCTCTCTCTCGATTATTTACCCTTATTGTTAAGCTGGTACTGATCATAATGATGATGATGGTGTGTGGCGTGTGTGTGTGCGTGTGTGCAAGGTGGGGGGGTGGCTATTTTGAGTGCGTTGGAGTGTCTTAGTGTTGTTTGGTGTTTGAAAGTTGTGAAGAAAAGACCAACATTGAGAAATAATAAGAGCTTTCTGGAGAAGAGAGAGAGAATGATGGAGGAGAAAGAAGCAATGGAGTTAAGACAAACTTTGAGACGATGAGGGACTCGTGCGGCCTGTCTTGAAGGTAAAGTTATGATTTATATGTTAGACAACGACACAGATAGACTGAAGGACATAAGGTTAAACAAAGATAGACAAACAGACAGACGGGCATGCACACAGGTAGGCGGAGAGACAGACAGCCATATAGTTAGAGACAGATACAGACAGGCAGACAAAGAGACATTGACAGACAGGCTAACATATAGACAGGCTTACAGACAGAGAGACAGATATATACTTAGACACAGACAAAAAAACAGACAAGCTGATATGCAGACAGACAGGAATGATAGCAACACCCATTGAAAATGGGCGCATAAAAAGGCAATGCAGTTTCAGTAGAATACAACTCGGAGCAGAATTTTTCTCTCAGATTTAAGGCTCACCGTATCATTTAACAATTATTTTATTTAGATTTCCAAATATATACTTCAATTTTAGATGGATTTGCTATTTCATCCAATTTCATGTAAACCGATCAGACAAAAGTGAGATATAAAACAACATTGTAAAAAGCGATGCAAATATTTCAGAGTAAGGATACTGTGAGTTTAGTGTTCGCTCATCATCACCACCACCGCCACCACCACCATCACCACCACCACCACCACCACCACAAACATCATCATCATCATAATCATCATCTATAACATCTCAGGGCAAGGCGATCACCTCTCCCATCTTCCCTTACCCTAACCTATTACCCGATAGCCTGTTTCATCCAATCCTGGTAGCTGTACTATTTCTACCTCTGTCACGTTCTCGGCTTCATCCTCTCACTACATCTCTGGGTTGCCACTCAGTTACCCTCCTTGTCCATCTGTCATCTGTTCTCCGAAGGACAATCTACTCATATCCCTTTAAATCTATCCGCATCCATTGAAATCTACCTGCATCCATTGATGTTATGGGACTGCTATATCGTCAGCTATAATCTACCACTTAAGTAATCTACCCCTTATCTAATCTACCCTTATCAAATCTACCCCTTATCTAATCTACCCCTTACCAAATCTTCCTCTTATCCTCAATGCTCTCTCTTGTGACTCTTGACTTAATCCTTCATCTCCCGCTGAATACTAGTCTCTCTCTCTCTCTCTCTCTCTCTCTCTCTCTCTCTCTCTCTCTCTCTCTCTCTCTCTCTCTTGTCTATTCTCCTTTTCATTATTTTCTTCCACTTTCCTCCCTCCTCCACATTGCTGTATTCTTATATCCCTCTCTATTAATTCGCCTCTTTTGCTTCAGTCCTTCGTTTATTCCTCCCACCTCTTTCTCTTTGTCTGTCTGTCTGTCTGTCTCTCTCTCTCTCTCTCTCTCTCTCTCTCTCTCTCTCTCTCTCTCTCTCTCTCTCTCTCTCTCTCTCTCTTTCATGTTTATCAGAATAATAAGTTATTTAGTTGAAAATTTACAGCAGCGCAACTATGAACAAGGCGTCTGTATAAAGTGCAGTAGTAGTTGTTGTAGCAGTAGTAGTAGAAGCAGTAGTAGGACCAGTAGTAGTAGTAGTAGTAATAGTAGTAGTAGTAGTAGTAGTAGTAGTGGTAGTAGTAGTAGCAGTAGTAAAAACAAAAAAGGAATTGTTGTTCTTGTTATTGTAGTTCCTGGTTCATATGAAACCTGAACCCAGTGGACTGCAGGCTGAAGTTGCTCGTTTCCTGCAGTCCACCATCCTCCCTTTGGGGGATAGGGAGGGGAGCGAGGGACGTTTGTATAACCGGGCAGCTCCACCGCTCGGTCATATCGGCGCCACCACGTGAAGGCATCTCTCTCCGGCACCAGACATAAAGGACTTTCTAAGGGCCGGGCCATACTAGCTTCAGTTATGTGATCGATAGGATGAAACGATGCACCGGGTATGATGTAGTAATAGAGACTGAACCTTGGACAGAACAGGTGCTTTGTTTCCTCTTAACAGTCACACATTTCGAGTAAGTGTGTCCGTTCTCTGATGGTTGTTTTCTAAGTGGTGTTAAAGATTCCTAACACCTTTGCCTTGGTGATTTAATGTACTTTTTTATTTGTTTGCAGCCTAAGTGTCACCATAAAACACACACACACACACACACACACACACACACACACACACACACACGAGCAAAAATCACTCAGGGGAAATGGAAAAACACTTTTCACCAACGCATTTATCATATGCCGTACTTATGCGCATTAGTGTACGGCTCCAAAAATGCCCTACCCTAAGATTTATAGTGTGTGTGTGTGTGTGTGTGTGTGTGTGTGTGTGATGGATTTATGTTCATGTCTTCTGGGGCAATTTATATTCACTGTGTGTACCTGTGTATTCGTGTGCATTTACATATGTGTGTTCTTGTTTGAAAAGTGAATGTGTGTGTGTGCGTGTGTGTGTGTGTCTGTGTGTGCGTGTGCGTGTGTGTGTGTGTGTGTGTGTGTGTGTGTTTCTTCTCTGTGTAAGTGAACCTGAATTAATACATACATGCCCTCTCCATCATAATATTTTCCACCTAAACTCGACTAGAGACAATTTGCCAAGTCCCCCCCTGCCTCGGTCGTCTAGGCAACAAAACACGACGTATTTGCCACAGCAGCGAGACGACCATTCACTCCCATGCAAAATTCTGCAGCAAGTCGCAAATTTACACTGAAAGCGACATGAAAAAGATTCTTTATGACTTTTTCCGACTTAATTTTGTGTGAGAAGGATGTTTGTCTGGATGAAGGAGAGAGAGAGAGAGAGAGAGAGAGAGAGAGAGAGAGAGAGAGAGAGAGAGAGAGAGAGGGGTAGACGGACAGACGGAGAGAAATGAGATGGAAGGAGGTATGCTGTAGGGGAGGGATGGAGGAGAATGATCGAGATAAGGTAAGGAAGGAGGGAGGGAGGGATGGAAGTGTGATGTTGAAAGATGTGAAATGAGAGAGAGAGAGAGAGAGAGAGAGAGAGAGAGAGAGGTTTCAATTAGGAATCCCATGTCTAACAATGATGTGAGGAGCAGGGGAGAAGAAAGATGTCCTCCCCCTCTCTCTCTCTCTCTCTCTCTCTCAGTGGGAAGCATGGTAGCTCAGTGGTAGGGTGTCGGGCTCGAGACCATGAGGACGAGAGCTCCTGCCTCGCTCGGGTGGCTGACGTGCTGGGAGGGTAGCGCTCTCCCGCCACCTTTGCAGGGCTATATGATATAAGGTCTAGCTCGGAAGATTCTCTCTCTCTCTCTCTCAAACATTTATCCTTATTGTTAAGGTGGTAGTGATCATAATGATGATGGTGATGATGATGTGTGTGTGTTGGGTGGCTATTTTGAGTACTTTGGAGTGTCCTAACATAGTTTGCTGTTGGAAAGTTACGACGGAAAGACCAACATTGAGAAATAATAAGAACTTTGTGGAGAAGAGAGAGAGAATGATGGAGGAGAAAGAAACAGTGGAGTTAAGACAAACTTTGAGATGTTCAGTGACTCGTGCAGCCTGTCTTGAAGGTAAAGTTATGATTTATATGTTAGACAAAGACAGACATATAAATAGACTGACAAATGTACTTATACTTAGATGGAGACAGACAGACAGACAGACATGCATACAAGTAGACAGAAGGCCAGACATAAAGCCATATAGTTAAAGACAGACAGACAGACAGACATACAGACATAAAGTTAGAGACAGAGATGGACAGACAGACAGACAGACAAACAGACAGAGACATGCAGGCTTACAGACAAACAGACAGACGGACAGACAAACAGACTGACAGACATGTAGTTAGAGACAAACAGATATACAGAGAAGCTGACATGCAGACAGACAGGAATTATAGCAACTGCCACTGAAAGTAGGCATAAAAAAGGCAATGTAGTTTCAATAGTATACAACTCGGAGCTGAATTTTTCGCTCAGATTTACGGCTCACCGTATCGTTCAAAAATTATTTTATTTAGATTTCTAAATATATACTTCCATTTTAAATGGAATTTGTAATTTCATGCAATTTCAGAGCAACCGATCAGATTAAAATGAGATATAAAAAAACGCTGTAAAATCAGATGCAATTATTCTGAGAATAAAAATACTTTTAGTTTAGTGTTCGCCCACCACCACCACCACCACCACCACCTCCACCTCCACCATCAACAGCAACATCATTATCATCATCCTCATTTATAACACCTCACGGCAAGACGAACACCTCTCTCATCTTCCCTCACTCTGACCTATTATCCGATAGCCTGTTCCATCCAGTCCTAGCACTTCCCCTAATACTCTCTCTGTCTAGATCTCTGTCTGCCTCTTTCTCTCACTCCATCTCTGGGTTGTCACTCAGTTACCCTCCCTGTCCATCTGTTATCTGTTCTCCGAAAGACTTAATCTGCCCATATTGCTTTAAATCTACCTCCATCCATTTATGTTATTGGACTGCTGTATCGTCTACTTCGTCTGCTCTAATCTTCTGCTGGTAATCTACCTCTTATCTAATCTACTCCCTATCAAATCTACCCCTTATCCTCAAAGCCCTTTCTTGTACACCTACCTCTTGACTTAATCCTTCATCCCCCTCTGAATACTAGTGTTTCTCTCTCTCTCTCTCTCTCTCTCTCTCTCTCTCTCTCTCTCTCTCTCTCTCTCTCTCTCTCTCTCTCTCTCTCTCTCTTTACAGTGAGTGACAGGCCAAATGGTTTCCTGTACCCCAGGAAACCAAGTCCTATGCTGGGTGGTAACCAAATAACTAAATCTGCTTGTCTGAGTCCCATCTGAGCGGTGGCTGGAGTTTATTGCTTACTTAATGCTACTCAGGGCCGAGTGAGGATGGTCAGCGTTACCTTAAATGTCGGAACTGAGTATCCTAGCCCCCAGACCCTACTCACCTGTTCATATGGAGTAAAACTGGATGACTTACTATACCCCTTTCAGTGTAACCTGGCTTAAATTTGCCATATCCCCAGCTTGAATGTTGAGGTATAGCGATAGATTTGTGCTGGAGTAGGATGCTAGTCATGAGGAAGTGCTATGGAAAGGACGAAGAAGAGCAATAGTATTTTTTCTGCGACTTAGCTACGTGAAATAATCTGCAGAAGAACAAAAACGTGGGCCAAGTTAGGGTAAAAAGAGTATAGGCCACCTTTATTTTTTAGGTATTTAAAGTTTTCTCTCTTTAGGTTTCATTTTCTTTATTTTCTCCACCCTTCCTCCTTCCTTTATTGACTCCCTGACCACTATAAAATTACACAAGTGGTCAAAATACAAGAATATTTTTAAAACTCTGTTAACTTTGAATGCTAGTTCTTGTTTTCATCACCCTGCAGGCCATTTAATTTTGTCTCCATTCGTGTCTATTAAAGAAAAAATTAAATTAGTTCCTGAAATATTAATTTTAGTAGGGTGAAAATTATCTCTCTAAAGCTACTACTACCACTACCACCACTAATAATAATAATAATAATAATAATAATAACAATGATGATAATAATAATAACGATAATGATGACGATAATAATAATAATAATAATAATAATAATAATAATGATAATAATAATAATAATAATAATAATAGTAATAATAATAATAGTAATAATAACAACAACAGCAACAACAACGACAATAATAATAACAACAACAACAGCAACAACAACGACAATAATAATAATAATAACAAAACAGCAACAACAACAACAACAACAATAGTAATAATAATGATCACAATAATAATAAATAATAATAATAAAATGTATAAATAAATTAATAATCAGTAGCTATAACATAGTTAGTCACCGTCTAGTATTATACTCGTATTTTGACTAGCATTAGAAAGAGTCTGTAGTTAGTATGATATAAATATCGGTACATAAATGAAAGACGATGGGCAAAGGAATGGCTTATTGTAGTAGTAGTGGTACTAGTAGTAGTGGTAGTAGTAGTAGATTAGTAGTAGTAGTAGTAGTAGTAGTGGTAGTAGTAGTAGTAGTAGTAGTGGTAGTAGTAGTAGTAGTAGTAGTAGTGCTTGTAGTTACTGTTGTTGTTGTTGTTGGTGGTGGTGGTGGTGGTGGTAGGTTGGTTTGTTGGCTGTTGTTGTGTTTATTTTGTTTGTTGTTGTGGGCCCAGACTCATTTAAATGTGAACCCGGTGGACTGCAGGCCGAAGTTGCCATTCTCCATCACTCCACCATTCGCTTTTCGGGGATAGGGAGGGAGTTGTGGGACTCTTGTGTACCTGAGAAACGGTGCCACCACGTGAAGGTGTCCCTCACCACCACCGTAGAGAATGACAGAAGAGAAATTTGAAAAGACAGGATTTGAATGTTAAGGAAAGGAAAGGATTTATCCAGGTACTGAAAGTGGAATGCAAGCTGATATTGGAATATTTGAGTGACTGAGTAAAGAAGTGAGTGAGTGAGTGAGAGATTGTAAATCGAGAAGGGAAGGGCTTATTGAGATACTGAAAGTGGAAATACAAGCTGATATTAGAAAGTTAGAGTGAGTGAGTGAGAGAGTGAATGAGTAAGTGAAGGCGTGAGTGAGTGAGTGAGCGAGTGAATGAATGATTGAGTGCAAGCTGACGTTGGAAAGTTAGTGAGTGAGTGAGTGACTGAGAGCGTAAGTCGAGGTGAGAAAGTTAAGATTGCATTATCTTTCTGGTTACCTCGAATGTGAGATTTGATGGAGAGAAAAAAAGAAAGTCAGAGTGGGAGAGTGAGCTACTTTTAAAGAAGGCCTGCAGGGGAAGATGAAATTCTAGATTGTGAGTTGAAAATCTGGCAGCTGAAAAGACAGATTGGAAAGGGAGAGAGAGATGAGAGGACTTGGGAGGCCCCTTGACACTTCTTCGTAACTGGTCTCTCTCTCTCTCTCTCTCTCTCTCTCTCTCTCTCTCTCAAATACCTCGAACAGTATTGTTAAGACATTTACAAACAAAGTAGACAACTACTTGCACGAGAATCCTCAGCTGACTGTTTCTGTCCCAGTAACTTACTTTTACCAGCTACGTGTAAGTTCATTCCCCTCCTGTCTACAAGACACCCCGTGAACTTAATGTACCCGTACATAGCATCGCGTCACATCATTATATATTTATCAGTTTACTGAATGCAAATAAAGAAGTATAAACAGAGATTAGGATCTGCAGAGATAGCCCTGAGTTGACGGTCACTAGTCATACTTTCGACCTGTGATGGGCTGTGGATCACTGAGGATCCCTGTTAGTTAAGTAACCACCATCGGGATATATTTTTTTTTTTTAATGTTCCAGGGGTCGCCACTTCAGGAGGTAACTTATTTACTTGTCCCGCATGGGAAAGTTCCTTGTCTCAGTGGAGTGAACCGAGCTTGGCCCTGATTGACTGCTGCCTACCTTAAAAGCGCCAGGCAAGGCTGCCGCACCATGCCTGAACATCCACACCATGCATTTTCCACTTTATGTGTACAGACGCCCTGTTAATTCAATCTACCCTTAAATAATGTCATGCTATAGTTATTTATTCATTATTGCACAGACTTTAGAAGGTGAAGCGATAATGTTTTTGCCTGACTCTGTGTGTGTGTGTGTGTGTGTGTGTGTGTGTGTGTGTGTGTGTGTGTGTGTGTATTCCTATAATATCTCATGAACGGCTTGAGGTATCAACATGAAACCTTCAGGGTATCATGATATGGCAAATATCTTGGACGAGTTAGAAAATTGGCACTCAGGGTCAGGGTATAGATCACCAAAATGGCTGCCAAAGGTCAACTAGTTTTTATCGCCTCCCTTATCACCATTATATCTCAAGAACGGCTTGAGCTATCAACATGAAACCTACAGGGTATCAAGATATGGCCTAAATCTTGGTCTTGGCCAACAACATATTGTGGCGGCCGATTAGCATTCGCCTCCCGAATGCTTTTCTTTCATTTGACTGTTCATTTTACTTTATTACTTTCCCTTTCAGGTTATTCAGACTGGTACCTTATGGATAAAGCATTATCGTATAGAATGTAACTTTTCCTATTCATTCTTTTCTATGAAATTTCCATGTCAGTTTTTCCATGCTGCATGATAGTTCTTCTCACTTTTTGCTACCAATTTTAACTGGAGGATTTGGAGGCGGGGCGGGGGGAGCCTCATTGCTTTACTATCCTTATCTTTCAGCATGTAGAATTACATATCGTAGTCATAGCCTGCTCTGTAACAGACTGACTCGAAAGGAGCATCAGGTCTGTTGCTGTTTGTTTTCCTTTGTATTCCCTTGTATCTATCTATATTTATCTATAGAATTTTTATGGGTTCGAACTACGGTATTTAAATAAGGAGTGTAACCTGCCATTTAATAGCTTGTATCAGGTAACCATGTATCAATTACAAAACTAATCAACACGTGAAATATTGGAAGGGTAATTAGTGGGTTTGCCAGATGGGTGGATTAGTGACTTTTGACCATCTTTATCAATGGGATAAAAATAAAATCAACGTTTGCAGAATCTGACTAAATCTATATATATATTTGTGTATGGGAAAACGTTTACAGAAGCAAAATCAATGTGTAAAAACGTTTGTAGAGTCTGACCAAATCAATGTGCATAAACATTTGCAGAGTCTGACTAAATCAATGTGTGAAAACGTTTGCAGTCTGACAATATCAATGTGTATTTGTGGACGGAAAATACAGTTACCTTCATGAACAGAGCATTTGTTTTTAGTCAACAATCTTAATCTCTAAATAACTCTCTCACCTGAAGAAAGTCGTCCCAAGTCAATGGGAATAAGTGTAGTTGCCTTGACCCTGGGGGGATGCAAGGCAAAAATATTAACACTCAGCCTCCCAGACCCACTTCCAGGTGAGCAAGACCACCAAGCTTTACCTGGATTTTAAATGTCAGAGCTGTTCCGGTCATGAAAGGTTATATTGTAGATGATCATGGTGTTACAACTTCAGCCCAATGATTTTGTTACGTTCTTGCTTCGTTCAGACAATTTTAAGTACTGAAGGGGATTGATGAAGGTTGTAGTTCATTGGAGAGATAGTAATAGGGAAGGAAAATGACTGGGGGGAGACTGAGGGGGTGAGCAGTGTTTGGGTGGCGTATTTAGGGAGTAGAATGAATTAGTGTTAGGAAAGGTGTGTGGGATTTGGGGGAGAGTGTTCAAGTTCTCTCTCTCTCTCTCTCTCTCTCTCTCTCTCTCTCTCTCTCTCTCTCTCTCTCTCTCTCTCTCTCTCTCTCTCTCTCTCTCTCTCTCTCTCTCTCTCTCTCTCTCTCTCTATCAAAACATGGCTTTTCTACCAATTTTTTTGCTTCTGCCTTCCTCCAACCTTTTACTCTTTCCCTCCATGTTTCTCTGTCTCTTTCACACCCCAGTTTCCTCCCTCCCCTTTCCCTTACTGCTCTTCTCTCCCTCTGTTTCTGCCTCTCGCTTTCATTTTCTTTCATTACCTCCCCGCCCTGGAGGGGATTGGAGATAGGTATTGTTTTCACTCAGTTTGTCTGTTTGTTTGTTTGGCTGACTGGCTGGCTGGCTGGCTGGCTGGCTGTCTGTTAACAGCTTTATGCGAAAATCACTGGCGCGATTTTGATTAAAATTACAGGAATGTT
Organism: Coenobita brevimanus; assembly: GCF_032717465.1. Lineage (NCBI taxonomy): Eukaryota > Metazoa > Arthropoda > Malacostraca > Decapoda > Coenobitidae > Coenobita > Coenobita brevimanus. The sequence goes on from NC_137069.1 coordinate 41,046,404, forward strand.
GGGCTATGACCTACTGATCACCTGATTAATTTTTGGCCCAAATTGGGCCAAGGCCTAGGCTGTAGGTCCAACAAGTGTTTAAATTAATGGATTTTTTTTTTTTTTTTAACCATCTCTTTCACATTCGTCATACTGACATCAAACGAAAACCTAAATGTGTATTTTTCAAATCTGAATCCTCTAACATGCCTCATTACATCAGGGAGGGGGGAGAGTCACCCCCCAGTTGGAGGTAGGGGGGTCAGTGTCAGGTGGGTAGGGCCTAGAATTGCAAGTTGGCATAAAATCGTGTATATTCACCCGACTTACTCAAGATTTGATATATATGTGACACATTTTAGATATCCTATTGGGTTTATACGTCAGCATTAAAATGACTGCCGGGGACGGGTTTGCTGTGCCTTAGAACCACTTCCTGTTTTGTCTTTTTTCACCTTCATTTAGTTTACTTCCTTTCTCACTCTCCTCTCCACTCAGTCCACTCTCTTCTTACTTTACTCTCTCCACTTCTATCTCTTTTCCCCCTCCCCTCCTCTCTCATCTCACTCCCTTCTTTTCTCCACTACTCTCTCTCTCTCTCTCTCTCTCTCTCTCTCTCTCTCTCTCTCACACACACACACACACACACACACACATACAAGAGGTTATGTTTTTGGTCCTGTTTCTCCTTCACTCTATCTATCTATCTATCTATCGCCAAGAATATAAAATAAAATACTGAACAGAACTACAGAAAATCTTCCCTAATGATATACTTCCATCAGAGAAATAGGTAATTAATTTTGGCCAGAAAAAGATAATTTTTTCATCCGATTTTGACCAAACTGGGCGGAAGGGTTGAGGGTCAGGAAAGGGAGGTGGGATTAGATTGTGAGTACAATCGGTAAAGGGCTAATGTTAAGGTCAGATGGTCGGCCTCTTAATTCATATGGGTCTGACCTCGTTGTTGGGGAGGAGAATGGGGTGAAACGAGGTTGAAATGATCCTACTTTTCAGAATAACAGGTCAAAGGTCAAGGTCATATGGTAAGGTTTTATACAATTTTCATTCGATTTAAGCCAGACATGGTGGATGGGTCTCTCTCTATCTCTGCCTGTCTGTCTACCTGTCCATCTACTGTATCTATCTATCAGTTATCTTTCTATATCTACAGTATGTTTATCTGTCTGTCTGTTTAAATATCATATCTATCTATCTATCAGTTATCTTTCTATATCTACAGTATGTTTATCTGTCTGTCTGTTTATCTATCATATCTATCTACTTATATCTATCTATCTATCTATCAATCTTTGTGCGTGGGTGTAGGTAGGTAAGGATGAGTTGAATCGATTTAGAGAGCGATCAGTCAAAGGTCAAGAACACAAGGCAGGGTCAGAAAGAGTCAAAAAATTTTCTTTAAGGTCAACCTCTAAGATAAGTGAACGTCTTTTGTTGATAATCTTAAGGAAAAAAGGTGACCCACTCTAAAACCAGTAGAATATAGATGATGACGACCATCATCTACTCACTTGATGTAGTGCTGCCTACCTTTTCCTTCACCTTTATCACACTTTTTCTGTGTGTTCCCTCCTCTCTTCCTATTTCGCACCAGCATCCACTCACTTGATATAGTGCTGTCTACTTCTTCCTTCACCTTTATCATTCTTTTTCTGCGTCTGCCCTCCTCTCTTGCTTATTCCCTCATCTTTCCTGTCACGTTTTACTGATCTTCCCATTTCAGATGGCTTTACATTGAGTGACAAGCATAATGGTTTCCTGTAAGCCAGGAAACCATTTACAACGCTGGGTGGTAACCATATAACCAACTCATACGTGTTCCTTACGTGTCAACAAGTGGGTTGGCGGAGGGTTAGTGCCCCTTCCCGTAAAACAACTAACTTAAAGACAAATGACCACCTCTTACTGGATTGTGTCTGGCTGTGGATGGATGGGTGGAAAATGGGAGGAAGAAATGTGCTGCATTTTTTCACGTCTACATTACTATTTTCTTACAGTTATTCATTACCATACTCCAAAATAAAAACTAAAAAGAGAATGGTACTACCGAAGAAGGGGGAGAGGGACAATGATTGTGATTTAGAACGATTTTGTGACGCGCGTACTGCACTGCTAGGCTTCTTCTTGTTTTGGTAAGTTTTTGTGCTTTTAAGTGTGTTTGGGTGCGATTCTGAGAGAGAGAGAGAGAGAGAGAGAGCGAAACACCTTATGGTGGTCAGAAAAGCCTCAACATTTAACTTTTCTCTATTAGTTGTTGATGGAGTTCCTGTTCACCCCCCCTCTCTCTCTCTCTCTCTCTCTCTCTCTCTCTCTCTCTCTTTCTCTCTCTCGTAGGTGCATATTTATGTGTGTTGTGTGTGTGTGTGTGTGTGTGTGTGTGTGTGTGTGTGTGTGTGTGTGTGTGTGTGTGTGTGTGTGTGTGTGTGTGTGTGTGTGCGCGCGCGCCCTATATCCATCAACCAGCGTCCACAATCCAAGCATTTTTCAAGCCTCTTCCACCCAAACACACACCCCATCAAGGCGACTTAAAAGACGCAGATTGTGCTGTGTTGTCGGGCCAAAGAGTGCGATGAAAGTCCGTAGATTTTTTCTCCCACTTTTCAACCCGGGGATTTGCATTTGTTGACTGGACCTTCGGACTGACTTTTTGAGCATTTGATTTGTGAGGGTTACGTGACATCTCTTCTCTAGCGATTTAGTTAGGTGTTGCACGTTTTCTCTCGTGTTTTATATTTGTCACTTTTGGAATGGACTTTAAAAGATGTGATAAGAAAAGTAAATCGCTGAAATGGAGGTGTTAGGATGCCCTATGGCTTTTAGAACATGGTATTAATTAGACACGGTACTGGAGAGGAGGACCTTCCCGTTGTGGTATTATTGTAAGGAGAGTTATAACTATTCCAGGAGCCAAAAACAAGACTCTCTCACCTCACCCAGCCTTATAATATCCCAGTTTGCAGTGAAGATGGTTTACAAAAGTTAGTATGTCTTTGGGTTTACGAGAGTTAGTATGTCTTTGGGTTTACAAGAGTTAGTATGTCTTTGGGTTTACGAGAGTTGGTTTGTCTTTGGGTTTACTTCCAGATGTGGTTAGAGGGAAATAGCCAGATTCTTAGCACCCCTTGCCCTGGAGTATGTCTGACCTCCTCCATGGCCAGTTATTCCATCACTGCTGCTGACTAGGGGCTTGCACCATCACTGCTGCTGACTAGGGGCTTGCACCATCACTGCTGCTGACTAGGGGCTTGCTGCATCACTGCTGCTGACTAGGGGCTTGCTCCATCACTGCTGCTGACTAGGGTCTTGCTCCATCACTGCTGCTGACTAGGGTCTTGCTCCATCACTGCTGCTGACTAGGGGCTTGCTCCATCACTGCTGCTGACTAGGGGCTTGCACCATCACTGCTGCTGACTAGGGTCTTGCTCCATCACTGCTGCTGACTAGGGTCTTGCTCCATCACTGCTGCTGACTAGGGGCTTGCTCCATCACTGCTGCTGACTAGGGGCTTGCTTCATCACTGCTGCTGACTAGGGTCTTGCTCCATCACTGCTGCTGACTAGGGGCTTGCTCCATCACTGCTGCTGACTAGGGGCTTGCTCCATCACTGCTGCTGACTAGGGGCTTGCTCCATCACTGCTGCTGACTAGGGGCTTGCTCCATCACTGCTGCTGACTAGGGGCTTGCTCCATCACTGCTGCTGACTAGGGGCTTGCTCCATCACTGCTGCTGACTAGGGGCTTGCTCCATCACTGCTGCTGACTAGGGTCTTGCTCCATCACTGCTGCTGACTAGGGTCTTGCTCCATCACTGCTGCTGACTAGGGTCTTGCTCCATCACTGCTGCTGACTAGGGGCTTGCTCCATCACTGCTGCTGACTAGGGTCTTGCTCCATCACTGCTGCTGACTAGGGGCTTGCTCCATCACTGCTGCTGACTAGGGTCTTGCTCCATCACTGCTGCTGACTAGGGGCTTGCTCCATCACTGCTGCTGACTAGGGGCTTGCTCCATCACTGCTGCTGACTAGGGGCTTGCTCCATCACTGCTGCTGACTAGGGGCTTGCTTCATCACTGCTGCTGACTAGGGGCTTGCTTCATCACTGCTGCTGACTAGGGGCTTGCTTCATCACTGCTGCTGACTACGGGCTTGCTCTATCACTGTTGCTGACTAGGGTCTTGCTTCTTCACTGCTGCTGACTGTGGCCCATTGTTTGATTGAAATTGTCAGTATGGTTTAGACTTAGAGGGAAAGTTGTGTCAATTTCTCACAGGGTCCGCTATCAAATCTCGGAAATAATTTTGTTGAAAGATTAATAACATAAAAAGACTGTCTTGTTCCCTCTTCCTTGTTTCCTCGTTGATGATATTGTTTTCCTTCCTCTCTCTCGTTTCCTAAGGGCAAAATATTTTCTTCTTTCTTGACACGGTTTTTCTTCTCCTTCCCAGTTTCCTAAAAGCACACATTTTCCTCTTTTTGTCATTGTCTTCCTACCGCTGCCTCGTTTCCTAGAGCACAATTAATCCTCTTTGTTTTCATCCGTGTTTCCCGCCTCGCCCAACCCCCGATTTTGAGAATTAATGTCTTTTATTTGAGGAAGTCGAGGTGAAACTTGAAGAAGGCTGTCTTCCACCTCACCTCCAAAGCCGACCCAAATCAAAGACATAAAAGCCCTCTCGCCACTCGCACACACTCACACGCACCCAAACACACACGGACACACGCACACCCAGACATAGACACAAACATACATACACACCAGTCATGCGTAAATACACACACACACACACACACACACACACACACACACACACACACACACACACACCACACACACACACACACACACACACACACACACACACACACACACACACACACACACACACACACACACACACACACACACACACACACACACACACACACACACACACACACACACACACACACACACATACACACCACCTTTCTCCCCCCTTCTCTGGCTGGCTTACTCCCCTCTTTCTCAATACGCGTATAGCAGAGTTGGAAGCCTTTGAACTCACCCTTGGAACCCTCATAGGAATCTGTCCTAAGAATTTTTTCACCCCTTCCCTACGAGGATTTTTATTATTTTAGTCATTTTTGTGGGTAATGGAAGAGATGAGTTTTTCTTAGCTCTTAATGTGGTGATGTCAGCTTTATTTTGTATGCAACTTTATTATTATTATAATAATAATAATAATTATTATTATTATTATTATTATTATTATTATCAATATCATTATTATTATTATTATTATTATTATTATTATTATCATTATTATTATTATTATTATTATCATCATCGTCATCGTCATCATCATCATGATAATAATAATAATAATAATAATAATAATAATAATAATTTTTATTATTATTATTCTTATTCTTATTATTATTCTTATTATTATTATTTTCATTGTTTTATTTTTATTATTATATCTTCTCCTACTACTATCACTGCCACTACTACTATTACTACTACTACTGCTACTGCTACTGCTACTATTACTACTACCACTACTACTACTACTACACGTTTACTGCCACTTCTTGATCGTACTCAGTTTTGCTTTTCTGTGTGATATCGTCTTTTCCATCTTAATTCACCTTATACCAATGTTTTTTTTTTTTTTTTTTTTTACCCAGGAAGGATCTCAAGAAATAGAAATGAAGGATTTAACTAAGACTCAAACTCCTACAGATCTACAAATTTTCCTTAGGGAAATAAAATCGTCTGGAGACAGCTTGAAACAGATCACCATAGGAAGGCCACTCCTATTTCACGCAACTCTCACCAGTTGACTTAGCCTGTGTCACGGGGTTTTAAGGATTATGCAATATTAAAAAATAATATTCAATAATACTTGAGAACAAGAACAAAGAACTGACTTGTGAAAATCAAGCAATGATTACATTATGCCGGTTTACTTCGCCGATTCTCTAAGGACGAGAGTTTATAAACTTTCTCAACAGTACACAGCAGAGACTAATTACTCACACGTGCTGTTTATTAGTACTGTTGGCCTCTGGAGAAAGTGACTCCACCCCTAACAATCAATAACTAAAGCTAAGAACGATAAGCAGGTTCTTGCTGGTGCATTAACTCCAAGTTGCACAACGGATTTAAGTTAATACAAAAGGATTGGCCTAAGTACCAGTTATGAATAATGCAAAGCGTTTATGCAAACTAGGAGCTATAAGTGAAATAAGCTTAATGTGGAGAAATAAAACACGAGTTTACATTACATAAAGCTCAAAGAAAAGAAATGAAAATGTATTGATTACAATGAGTTAAATTTACGTTACATGTTTCAAAATGAATTCAAAATAAGAACACACTCACTCGCTCACTCAAAAGCTAAACTCTTAAGCATAGGAAATACGAAAAGAAATACTGGTCAGAGAGTGGACTAAGCGGAATGGACTGGGCTTCGTTGCTGAGGAAGGACACTGCCACACACTCTGAACCTCTCGCTGATTCACGCTTGGTGGGGATTCAGGAACTTGCTGTACACACACTGCAAGCTGGGCCAACGAACCTAGTCCCATGGCGCTCTAAGTCTGACTGAATTCAAGTTGTGAGAGGCGAGAGCGGGCCGTACTTGCTAACGGGTAACGAAAAAATTGTGAGCGAAACACACTCACAATAAATCACTCAGCGGAGGTGCTAATGTCGCGCACAAAGACGATCACTTATGAAACAGTGAGAAATGGTTCTGAAAACACTCCCGATCGGGTGAATACGTGGCAGTTGACTGAGTGATACTGAGATTCCACTAGAATTAGCGGTTTCCCACCAAAGTTCAATGTCACGAGTTTGTTTAAATACTGAATCGCGCCAACTCGTGACAGCCTGTTCCATCCAGTCCTAGCAATTTGCACATGTTTTTCCATCCTATTCTGCCTCTTCCTCTCACTCCATCTCTGGGCTGCCATTCAGTTACCCTGGTTGTCCATGTTATCTGTTCTACGATGGAAGTGACCTGCCCTTATCAATTTATGCTCTCTCTCTCTCTCTCTCTCTCTCTCTCTCTCTCTCTCTCTCTCTCTCTCTCTCCAAAGATCCCAGACCTCTTCTAGCTCAATCGATGACCAGGTGTACTTAGACAGACAAGCCGATTTAACTAGTAACCAAGGAGACTCATTCTTACCTCGTAATAACTGCTCATAAATTCAATCAACCATGACTTAGTGTTACAGGTGTGGCATTGACCCCGTCCCGTCAGGTAATAGCAAATCGGGTAAACGTAGACCCATTTAATCGTCTTCAAGCTAACCTCATTTCTTAGAATTTCTTGTGTTCATATAAAAGCTTTCACTTCTAGGAAGTATTTTAACTACTACCTTGCCACCAGCAGACGATTTCCTTTAGCTCAGTGCAGGCGATTTGACCTGCAGTGGTGGGGTTAATTAAAGGTACTTATAACCCTCCCCCCACTTCGAAAAAATTGTAATATAAAACATTGTCTGAAGATAGTAAGGTAAAAATTGAACGAACATCATTGGACTAAAGGGGCTCATTTTCGCTATCTCTGTTCGTCTTGGTGATGGCTACTGTCAGATGATATTCCTCATCATAGTATGAGCCTTGGTATTAAAAAATTAAAAATAATTTTGGCGTTCTTCATATTAGGTCGTTCTTAGTGTGTGTGTGTGTGTGTGTGTGTGTGTGTGTGTGTGTGTGTGTGTGTGTGTGTGTGTTTTAGAATACTAGATTAAAGGACCTGTGTATTTTGAGCCACTGACTGAGAAGAATAAATAACCCGAATATTATATTATTATTATTATTATTATTATTATTATTATTATTATTATCATTACTGCTACTACTACCACCACCACCACTATTACTATTACTACTACTACTACTACTACTGCTACTACTATTATTATTATTACAAGTATTATTACACACACACACACAAACAAACAAACAAACACACACAAACAAACACAAACAAACAGACAGACAGACAGACACACACACACACACACACACACACACACACACACACACACACACACACACACACACACACACACACACACACACACACACACAAACTGAGGATCATTCCGTCCACAAAGAACACTGATTCCCAAAACGAACACTACTAGAACACACGCTGGTAATGAGAAGCAGTAACCTTGTTTGATTTTCCATAATGTTAAGTGATAAGAGTGTCTAAATTCGTGTGGAAAATATTGTGAGAATTAAAACTGCCTTACCCTGGCAAAACTAAAAACCAGCAAAGGGTTCGTATCTTAGAGCAGTTTGGTCTGTCAGCAAAAACAAACAGGTAGCCTAACCATCCTGTAGAGCAATATGTGAACCTTCCTTAAATCTGACCACCCCATCCGCTTTGCCTCCTTCTCAGTCCTCACTACACGGTCGAACCAGGAGGAGAAATCTCTTGTCGAGTCTGTTGGCGGTGCAGCATAGGCCGTCACTAGCCAGCAATGACACTTCCCTGGACCTATTGTGTTTTTATTGTAAGTAGCCTAGTATATTGTTTTACGTGTGGACTTTGCTTTATTTGACTTTTTTTTACCTTGTTCTTTTCCATGGCTATAACGCTTTTTCTTTATTTGTACTGTTTTTACTTTTTTATTACAGATTTACCAGCACATTTAATTACTGATAGAACGCTTTTATGTCGCGTTGTATATAGGTTTTATAATGAACTCTGTAAAGTGATTGATGTTTCTTTTAACTTGTACAGCCGTCCACACTGCCGCGAGGTACACCACAGAGCGGTGGCAACGCTGTGGAGACATAGTAAAGAAGCAAGTGAAACGCTTCGAAACCTTCCCCCCGATTGAAGCACAGGTGCGCGCTGTTGCTATGTTACCGAGGCGATGTGTATGATCGACATTAGCTACCTTTCATTCGTCAGCAGCATGAACCACCACGACACCCAACTCTCACGCCGTGCACGTATCATCGCTCTACACGAGGAGGGTATTAGTATGAGGGGCATTGCACAGCGACTGGGATGCTCAAAATCGTGTGTCCAGAAGTGGATCTACAGGTGGCAGCATACCGGAACTTTGAATGACCTGGGTATGTTAACAATGAAATATTATGGGGAATGAAATATATAAGTACAGAACACCATGTGTCTGTAATAACGTTAGTGTGAAATAGTGACTGCATCGAATGAAGTTCGAAAACTTGAGGTTCCGGGTTACCGTCTTGGCCAGCGTTGCCAACGTTCTGTGATGTACTATCGTGGACATAAGTATCGAGCCCCCCACCTGATCCAGAATCGCGATTTGGGTTGGTAACATTGTTGCCCTCCCCTCCTCCCTCTCAAGTCACGCCCCTTCACCTCCTGTCTCACGCAAGTCACGCCCCCTTCCTCCTTTCCTCTATCTCTCCTTGTTTCCCGTTCTGCATCTTCTTATAAGCACATTCTCTTAACCTCCACCACCATAAGAACGAGGCCACAAATCACACCATATTGTTTATGCTTTCTTACCATGGCCTTTTCTTGAAAGGAAGTATTAATTCGTTACATTAGCATTACGTATTTCATGTTCACATTTGCCACTGTATAAGAAGTAAAGAATATGAAGCTTCATGAACCATTCAAGGATGAACCTTTATTAACCTACTATCCTTTTATCAAAGTCGAAACCAACTAACATGACGATATTATCTTAGTCTTATACCTCACTGATGTATTTATAAACTGAGCAAGTGTTCAAGATCACAGAAGTAAAAAGCTTCCAATGAAAAAACAAAAAATTCCGCGATTGGTAAACGAGGTTTACAAGTCTTCTGTATTCTTTATATTCACCTGCCTTCTACTCAGCCGCTGTTACTCAACCCACCTTCCTCCTAACTACACCCACGCTTATCTAATCACACATCGTAACAAGTCTGACAATTTAATATGTTCCTCAGATAGTGTGATTTCACGATTCATATTTATAGATGATTTGTTATTCGACACGAAGGAAAACAACATTATGTGCAATGAAACTAATACGTTTGTGAATCACGAAATATATTAAGTAATGGCTGCGGAATCCTGTTTGTGTTGTATGGACGCACGAAAAGAGTTAAGTAGGGCCGAACCTGTTATGTATCCTTTATGTAATATAGGCATTGCTATGACATTTTCATTGATCTCCGGTATACTTTTTTTCTCTTCATATGCACTAATATGTCGTCAGCGAAGGTCTTGTTTGTAAATATATCACACTAAAAACAGCATATCTGAGCCTTGGGAATCAAACCCGCTGAACTTGTAGTAGTGTGGAAGTCTGCCTCCCTACAAGCTCAACGTTGTTGTGTCCCATGGGTCAGATATGATTTTACACCCAACACTCAATTCCTGGGTCGGGTCATAACATACTGAATTCCCCAGTCAGCTTGTTTTTCAAATGTGTAGCATACAAGTATAATGGAAACGAGACAATACTCTAAAGTTTTGGTTATTTTACTTCAGCTACTTACGGCCGCGAACTTCTAAGAAGTATGTTATGTAACTTAAGTTACACCTACCGCAATATGCTTTTGTAACATCATATGAAATCAATGTAGTTCATACAATGTTGGCAAATGAATATAAGTGCAAAGAATGTAGTCTACCTGATAAATCATTTATTATCAATTTTTAATACAAAAGAATACAGTAAACAAGTTTAGGAAATGGGCTGTGCCATGTTACCTTAGTGGTTATTTTTGTCATAAAATTATAGTATGTATAATTTCATCGTTGGCATGCATACATAAGTTTATTTAATTTAACAATAAAAATCCAATTTCATTTATCATGTTACTCAACATGAAATCTGAAATTTATGCATAAAAAACTCTGTTAATAATGAGTCCAGCATCCTTCACGTTCTATGACCTCTTGCAGTCGGCTGGGCATTGATAAGACAAGGTCGGATATGATATGTGGTTTCCCTCGCAGTGACTCCCACACTCGTGTAGTGTGTTCCAGAAGCTGCTGCCGTGTCAGCTCCATCTCCGGTTCCCAAGCGCTGACCATGTTCGCCCACACTGAATCGATTGGATTCAAGTAGGGTGCTTTACTTGGCCAGTGTAAGAGATCAATTTCTCGGTGCTCATCAAACCAGTTTCTCACGATTCGGGCAGTGTGGATCGGACAACGGTCCTAAGGGCAAAAAAGGCAACATATGCAATCATGATCATTACCTACAGCATAATTTCCTTATTCTGAAGTCAACGATTTCGCTTACGTTGCTTGCTTTCTCGCTGAAGACAAGATATTTCATTCTGTGGAGGTAACGTCACTAAATTTAATAGTCAGAACAAAAACGAAGCAAGTGACCCTCTGTTCCTAGTGGAAACTATCCGATCCAAGTTTCTGTTTACCGTTAGAGGTTTCTTTTTCTTTTTGAACCTTGCGATTGGACATTAATTGTTTCATTACATGGGGTGCCAACACTAACCAAGAATATTTGGGTAAATTACTAAGTCAGAACTACATTACTTCAAGATATATTGAAACTGCATGTCAGGGACTTATATTTGCATTATATATGCTCATTTATTTCGGAATTTTTATTTATACCTGCATAAATATTATTTGTTCTGGAAATGGTAGTGTATATGCTCGCACCGTTGGAAGCATCACTTCCTCTAAAATTTCGAGGTATTGGTCGGCAGTAAATCGACCAGTTATCTCCACTAAAACCCCGATACAGTTCAGATTTACCCAGCCCCACACGTTCGCCGTCACGTGACCACTCCTTGCTTCTTGGTAGACGTAAGGCGGGTCATAACGGGTATTATTAGGCCTCCAACAGTGCAGTTGTCCATGGTTGGTAGACTGGAAGGTTTTCTCGTCTGAGAAAATCACGCACCCCCAGAAGTCCATGTCTTTGTCAACATGCTCCCTAGCAAACTGAAGACGCCCTTGTCGGTGTTGCTCCCTTAAAATCTCCTTCTGAGCTGGTATCCTACGAAAGTATTTTTTTGCTATAGAGAAAACAAGCCTGGAGGATTTGTTTCAGTCCACTGAATATTATAATGCTAAAAGGATATACCCATATAAATGGCATCAAAGCATGTTTAACATGAATTAATTAAATATTACATGGTTGATTTTATAGGTGGACAAAATTTTAATGAAACACACACTGGATTAAATTAATAACTATGCCTCATTATAATATATAAGCATTATTTCAATAAATGCATATTTATATCACCTGGGTTGGATTCCAGCCTCGTGGTACCAACGTCTCAATGATCTGGCCGAAATGTCATGCTGGAGGCGTTCCTTTGAGGCCACGGAGTTGGAGAAAGGGTGTTCGCCAATATCGTTGATGATCCTCTCGTCTTCGTCTCTGGTTGTTCCTCGTGGCCGGCCAGTTCTCGGGAGATCTTGCAGATATCCATATTGCTGCCACCGGGTCAGCCATCGTTTGACAGTGGACCTGGCAACACCCAACTCCCTGACAATAGCACCAATGCTTTGTCCAGCCTCACACATGCCAAGTATCCTTGCTCGTAGAGCTACAGCGTCGTGTTGGCGTCTATCCATCTTGCTGTCAGACTTGAGAATGATAAATGACTATGCTGGAGGAATGACGTAAACTTAAAATTCATTAGGACCTTCAAACCTTCGAACGTTTCTCTCATTCAAGGGCATGAACTTCACAGGGCACAATTAATCCTCTCAAGGCAAACGGAAAAATATGAGGCGTCCGGTGGCAGAGGGGCGAGTTTACCATAAACCTTAATATGAGATTCTTGCTGTTTCGTTCTGTTCTAATCTCTCTCCTTCTCCTGGTTTGAAAAGCTAAGCAACATTTGACCTTATTCCCCAAAACAGTAGAGCTCAGATTCTTGTGGTTTATGGCTAAAGCCACAAACCACATGACTTTGAGCTCTACCGTAGAGGATAGAAGTTCGGATATCGCTTCGTTTTTCAGACCAAGAGAAAGAGGGACATTAGAACAGAACGAAACAGCAAGAATCTCAAGTTCGGGATTATTGTCAACTTGCCTCTCTGCCACCGGACGCCTCATATATTTTGCATAAAGCTATATAGAATTAACCATATGTAAAAGATTTTTGGTTATGATATTTGCTGTGTTTGTTCTAGTAACATAAATAATGTTATTGAGCATTATTATTATTATTATTATTATTATTATTATCATCATCATTATTATTATTATCTTCTGTTGAACACTAAACGCATTATTGCCCATAATTTAATACATTTGTATTTTTAGTACAACCTTCCAACGGGAAAAATATTATGGAGATTACGATATGGAAATATAACATGTCAAATGAAAATGTAGCAAACATTTTCGCTGCAAGCTTCATTCTAAAACCATAACGTGTGTGAAATTATTATGATATATAGCATACAGGAGATCAACAAAAATTACATAACGATACCTATATACCAATACTTTTAATAAAAGAATACATAACAGGTTCGGCCCTACTTAACTCTTTTCGCGTGTCCATACAGCACAAACAGGATTCCGCAGCCATTACTTTATATATTTCATGATTCACAAAAGTATTAGATTAAATGCACATAATGTTGTTTTCCTTCGTGTCGAATAACAAATCATCTATAAATATGAATCGTGAAATCACACTGTCTGAGGAACATATTAAATTGTCAGACTTATTACGATGTGTGATTAGATAAGCGTGGGTGTAGTTAGGAGGAAGGTGGGTTGAGTAACAGCGGCTGAGTAGAAGGCAGGTGAATATAAAGAATACAGAAGACTTGTAAACCTCGTTTACCAATCGCGGAATTTTTTGTTTTTTCATTGGAAGCTTTTTACTTCTGTGATCTTGAACACTTGCTCAGTTTATAAATACATCAGTGAGGCATAAGACTAAGATAATATCGTCATGTTAGTAGGTTTCGACTTTGATAAAAGGATAGTAGGTTAATAAAGGTTCATCCTTGAATGGTTCATGAAGCTTCATATTCTTTACTTCTTATACAGTGGCAAATGTGAACATGAAATACGTAATGCTAATGTAACGAATTAATACTTCCTTTCAAGAAAAGGCCATGGTAAGAAAGCATAAACAATATGGTGTGATTTGTGGCCTCGTTCTTATGGTGGTGGAAGTTAAGAGAATGTGCTTATAAGAAGATGCAGAACGGGAAACAAGGAGAGATAGAGGAAAGGAGGAAGGGGGCGTGACTTGCGTGAGACAGGAGGTGAAGGGGCGTGACTTGAGAGAGGGAGGAGGGGAGGGCAACAATGTTACCAACCCAAATCGCGATTCTGGATCAGATGGGGGGCTCGAAACTTATGTCCACGATAATACCTCGCGGCAGTGTGGACGGCTGTACATTGTCTGATGATGGGGCAAAGTGGTATCTGAAACTTGTGCCGAATCAACATGACAATGATGTACTGTGTATTGGCTTTTCTCTTCATTCTATATCTATCTATCTATCTACGGAGAGAGAGAGAGAGAGAGAGAGAGAGATGGGGAGAGGAGGGGAGGGAGAGATAGCGGTAGGGAGGGAGATGGGGTGGAGTGACGGCGCCTGGTTCAGGATGTAGCGTCAAATCGTCGTCTGGGGCGCTGATTAATCTTGGCAAGAAGCGAAGGAGGCGTAGGGAAAGCTGAAAGATTAATGGAGGGGGAAGTACCGGACCAACGTTGTCAGGAACGCCAGAGTTGCTAAATTTGAAATGATATTGGTGATATTGTGAGTTTTATTAATTGTAGAAGGTTGTGTTTAAATTTTGGACTATAATGATAATGATGATGATTAGCGACTGGCAAGAAGCGAAGGCGGAGTGGAGATGATTAAAAGATTACTGGAGAGGAAGTGTCGGTCCATCATTGCCAGTGAAACCAATCTTGCTAGACAGGAAGGGTTGTGTTGCGTTTTTAGCTGTTTTCATGCTGGATATACTGTTTTGATTTTAAACTCCTTTTTTCCATATTAAAAGGAGGAATTTTTATTTTTTCATTTTGTTTATAAAAGGGATTCATTTTTTAATGTATACTGTGTTATTTAGCTTTTTTATTTTCTTTTTTACTTTTCTTTTTTACAGGGATATGATCTGATTTTATCGCTTTTGTTGCTAGATAGTGAAATACCTGGCTTTCTTGTTGCTGCCATTTTTTGGCTAAGTTCAGCGATTTATATTCCGATATGGTGTTGACTCTTTAGCTATTTGTCTGATAAATCTTCCTTACATGTGGCGATTCTGCTGCTAAATGTAACCATGATTTTCAGCTTCCTAGAAGTGAAAGCTTTTAAGTTTATTTACATATATATGTATATTTACATGTTTATGATCATCTTTTACTTACCAATATATTTAAAATTCTCTATTTTTTTTTATTTACTTCCTAATTCTACAGATGTTAAGCACATTAAGCACATTCGTTGCTACATATGAAGACATATTTGGGGAGAAAAATCCGGACCTCCTCAGTCTAGCGTTGTCAGTGAAACAAGATTTGCTAGATTTTGGAACATCCTGTATTCACGTAGGGATATTTTTACTAACTTGTGATATAATTAAGGCTGCTATCTTTGTATATATTTGTTTATTTATATATATTACTGTTTTTATAACATTGGACTTTATATATATATATATATATATATATATATATATATATATATATATATATATATATATATATATATATATATATATATATATATATATATATACATATATCTTACAGGTTCATTAGCATGTTATTGCTAGCTCAGATTTTTTGGGGGGCCTATTGGCGGGTTCATATATTTACTTAGCCATTATTGTCCAGATTTTGATAAACCTCAGAAACTGGTCACGTTACTTACACCTTTTCCTTCCCATTGCTATCTTCTGACGACTACATTTAACTTACCGATCTTTACCAGAAGCCAGGCAACTTGTCTCTTAAGCCCCGCCCCTCCTCACCCACAGCCCATTGAGTGGCCAGAGAGGGGCGGGGGTTTTTCAGGAAGGGGGCGGAGCTTAAGAGACAATTTTCCTGACGGCATGCATTATGAAGGGGTTAATGAAGCCTACTGGATATTTAACCCCTTCAGTCCGAAAAATCTTACCCAAACATAAGACATAAATTGCCTAAAGACATCAAGAAAAAGTGTGTCGTTGGATCGAAGTAGTTTCTTTTTTTTTTTAATTCAGATTTTGATATTTATTTCACTGCAGAAAACAAGTTGCAAGGTGCGTAATATTTTTTACATTTTGGTGAATGTTTTATTGATTAGATTTCTGGATTTTCTAATTTTCTTTTATTTATTTATTTATTTATGTATTTATTTATTAGCTTTTCGGGGATGACAAAGAGGAAAGCTGGCAGAATTTTTCCTAGTCTCTTCTTCTGGCTGCAGAAACTTATCATTTCCGTATCAAAAGTAAGATTATTAAGAGAGAGAGAGAGAGAGAGAGAGAGAGAGAATTTACATATCCTGGCTTCCTCTTCCCCGTTTTCTCTAAGTCTTACTGTTTTCATTATTCAGTTTGCCTTAACTTTCATCTCTCTCTCTCTCTCTCTCTCTCTCTCTCTCTCTCTCTCTCTCTCTCTCTCTCTCTCTCTCTCTCTCTCTCTCTCTCTCTCTCTCTCTTGCCAGACGCCTCAATCCCGTTTGGGATGGCCACAAACAAATCGCCTCCACGTCGCCCTGTCCCCCGCCATTTCACTGCCCTGCTCCCAACTCACACCCCCCTCTCTCATATACCTCTCCACCCCATCCCTCCATCTCATCCTCGGCCTCCCCCTCCCTCTTCCCCCCTCCACCTCACTCACATACACTCTCTTCGTCAGTCTTTCATCCTCCATCCTCTCCACATGGCCAAACCACCTCAGTGTGTTCCTCATAACGCTTCCTATCACATCCACATCCACACCACAATGCTCCTTTATATCCTCATTCGTCAGCCTGTCTTTCCATGTCACTCCACAGGCTCCTCTTAAATAACTCATTTCCACTGCTCTCACTCTTGACTTGTGTCCTTCCAACAACGTCCAAGCTTCACTTCCATACGTTAGAGTTGGTATCATAATACTATCATGTAGTAACTTTTTCACTTCCATGCCCACTTCCCTGTTTCTTACCACTGCTTTCAAAGAACCAGCAACCTTTCTTCCCTGCTGTACCCTTTCAAGCACTTCACCCTCCAAACCTCCATCCTTACTCATCACACTACCCAAGTACTTAAACGTACTTGCATTTTCCAATTCCTCACCATCCAACCTCGCTGTACATTCACTGACTTCACCTCTCTCAAAGACCATCACTTTACGCTTCCCTACATTCACCTTTAGATTCCGTTTCTTACACACTCTCCCAAACTCATCCACCAAGCCTTGCAGCTCCCCTTCGTCTTCACTCAACAACACAGTATCATCTGCAAACAACAGTACAGGGAGTTTCCAAACACTATCCTCTCTCACTAGGGCCACTCCAACATCCATTACCCTACCTTGTACCTCTTTTATTACCCCATCCATGTACAGATTGAACAACCATGGAGACATGACACATCCCTGTTTCAACCCAACCTTGAAAGAGAAAACTTCACTTAGTTCACCATCCACACGCACTGCAGCCTTAGCACCATCATACATACTCTTCACAGCATTCAACACCTTCGGTCATGTTCTAATCTTTTTGTCATACTTTTTCTTCCACCATATCTCTGCTGTCGAAGCCAGCCAGCCAGCCAGACAGAGAGAATACATGTTCCATCTTTTAGTTTGTCTGTCTGTTCACCCACATCTGAATATTAAATGTGTGTGTGTGTGTGTGTGTGTGTGTGTGTGTGTGTGTGAGTCTGTATAACTGTGTATGTAACAATGTCCATTCGTGGGTGTACAAGCATACCTAATCTTTCATTGAACCTTGTAAGTTTCCTCCCCAAATTTCCTGCTTCTGTAGTCAGCTGGTCGTCCCCCTCCCCTTTGCATTTTGCTGCCAAACACTGCATAATGTAAAAGGCAAGTAAGCAAACACCCCCCCCCCCCCCGTTTGCTCGGTGCGGGGCAATGGGATGTCGCTGTAAACTGCGACTGGTTTGTTTACATGTTGGATATTCTGTGTGAGTTTGTGGAGGAGAGAGAGAGAGACGGGCCTGACGTGGGGATTGAGAGAGAGAGAGAGAAAAAAAACTTTGATATGGAAACAGATGAAGGAAGGGAAAATGTTGATACGAAATAGTAAAAGATAACAAATGATGGAAACATAAGGCTGTTAGATACTTTAAACCATGAGAGAGAGAGAGAGAGAGAGAGAGAGAGAGAGAGAGAGAGAGAGAGAGAGAGAGAGAGAGAACGAATATAGATAAATCTTGTCTCTTTGGTCGTATAATAGACAAAAAATAGTCAACAAAGATAGAGACTAGGTGGCGATATGTGAAAGTGTGGAACCATCAGTTGCACGGGGCAGGTGTAGTTGGCCTCAGAGAACGGACTACCAAGGTTATATCCAGAGATGGCTGACTGAAAATAAATGAACAGAAAATAACGTTGAAGGAAAACATTAAAAATAAAGTTTAATAAATTTTCAAGGCTGGTTGAAATAAATTAATCCCTTCAGTACGATAACACCTTTATTTATTTAATCTTACTAACGGCAGATGAAAATATTCTAAAGATTTTCTGCTGTCTGTCTGTCTGCCTGTCTGTCTGCTCTTTCTGTTTGTCTTTCTCGTTGTGTGTGTGTGTGTGTGTGTGTGTGTGTGTGTGTGTGTGTGTGTGTGTGTGTGTGTGTGTGTGTGTGTGTGTGTGTGCCATTTCTTTCTTTTTTATGATTGGCTATGTTCTTTACTCTCTCCGGCGAGCGTGTGTTTTTTTTTTAGTTATATGTTTTATTTTGGTGGCTTTGCTGTGTGTGTGTGTGTGTGTGTGTGTGTGTGTGTGTGTGTGTGTGTGTGTGTGTGTGTGTGTGTTTCATGCGTGGCCTCTCTCATACACAATGCATACGCGAGAGAGACTGATACATGGATATAAATAGAACGGACAAATGTTCACACACACACACACACACACACACACACACACACACACACACACACAGCAGGTCAGTACCAACACAAATACAGAGGATGCCAATACCAAAAATTGGATGATCATTAAATAAGCACTATTTTTACTTTTACAGCTGGGCAAGTCTAAGCCAATAAGAAAATAAACAAATAAATAGTTCGTGACATATATTGCAATCACTGTCTATTTTGCAATTGCAGGGAATTTATAACCAAAAGATACAATGTATTTTTCAACAGCACGTGGGTGTATATAGCAGATTAGAGCCCCTGGTAGTCCTTTCAGGTTCACCTGGCCTAATTGTTCATTTCGTAGATTATTTCACGTACCTGAGTGACAAAAAAAAAAAAATACTAAGCCTTAAATCTTTTCCATAGCACTTGTTTGTGACTAGCATCATGCTTTAGTGTTGATCTATTGTTACACCTAAGCATTCAAGATGGAAAGATTGTGTAAATATGTTGCGCGAGCGTGCGCGCTTGTTTGTGCGTGTGTGTGTGTGTGTGTGTGTGTGTGTGTGTGTGTGTGTGTGTGTGTGTGTGTGTGTGTGTGTGTGTGTGAGTGCGTGTGTGTGCTCTGTCTCATGTGTTTGTCTCAGTGCTCTCTAATATTTATGAACGTTATAGTTGCAAGTGTGTGTGTGTGTGTGTGTGTGTGTGTGTGTGTGTGTGTGTGTGTGTGTGTGTGTGTGTGTGTGTGTGTGTGTGAACCCCTTCAGCACGAGGACGTCTTTAACCCCTTCCTTACAATGACCTGTTGTTCAGTTTATTATTGCTACCTCCACAAGATACTCATAGTAGTAGTCGTAGTAGTAGTAGTAGTAGCAGCAGCAGCAGCAGTAGTGGAACAGTAGTAGTAGTAGTAGTAATAATAGCAACTGCAACCGCAGGCTGATCTGAATGTGAACCCAGTGGACTGCAGGCTGAAGTTACCCCTCTCCTGCAGTCCACCATCCTCCTTTAGGGGGATAGGGAGGGAGTTGAGGGACATGTGTATAACCAGGCATTGGAGCCACCCAGTCATATCAGTGTGTTCCCAGCTTCTTCATTTAGCAGGGTATAATCTTTATTTTGTTTCTTAAGATGTTGACAATTTCTTCCCTCTTTTATTGCGTCTCCTTGGTTACTAGCACTAAATACCTTTGTGTGGTTAATTAGTCTCAAGTTTTAATTTCTTGTTGAGAGTTGGGTTTAGAGGAATTTATTATTATTAAATTATTTACTGTACGGATTTCCTTTGATGTCGGAGTTCAATTGAGAGAGAGAGAGAGAGAGAGAGAGAGAGAGAGAGAGACAGACAGACAGACAGACAGACAGACACAGACACAGACAGACAGACAGACACAGACACAGACAGACAGACAGACAAACACACACACACACACACACACACACACACACACACAGTCAGAGAGAGAGAGAGAGAGAGAGAGAGAGAGACAGACAGACAGACAGACAGACAGAGACAGAGAGACAGAGAGAAAGAGTCGTAGAGGAGATGTAGGAGGGGCGGAGGAATGATGCATAATAAAAGAAAATTTAAAGTTGTAAGGAAAGTGCTGGAAGAATGAGTGCCCGAGGAGGAGGAGGAGGAGGAGGACGAGGAGGAGGAGGAGGACGAGGAGGAGGAGGAGGAGCTGATGGAAGGGAAGAAGGAGAAAAGACATGGAGGAAGACCCGAAGGATTTAAAGAAAGCAGAAAGGGAGGGGTTAGTGCCCCACCCTCTAAAAAGAACTAACTAAACAAGCGAATAAAGCGCCTCGGACCAGGACAGACCATACGTTGACGACTAAGGAACAGACAAAGGACATTCTGAGTGTGGGGACATGGAATGTGAGAGGAGTGAATGATGAAGTGAAAGAGAGAGAGATTGTGCAGGTGCTTGAGGATGCAAGAGTGGATATATGTTGATTGACTGAAACTAAATGGGAAGGTGAAAGGGTGAGAGAATGGGAATATGGTTTAGGTATATGTGCGGGAGTCAATGAGAATGAGAGGGGAAGAGAGGGAGTATGTCTGATGATAAGCAAGAAGTGGAAGGAGAATATGAGAGATTATGGAACAGTGGGTGCAAGGATTGTATGGGTGAGGATGAAAGTAGGTATACAAGCGTGGGTGACTGTATGTGCGCATGCTCCGACAGAGGACCGAGTGACAAGAGTGAAAGATGAGTTTTAGGCGAAAGTAGAAGTATGTATGGACAAATCTGAGAGGAGCAAGAGAGTGCTTTTGATTGGAGACATGAATGGCAAAGTTGGGAATCTACGAGTGGATGGAGTGGTTGGTCAGTCGCGTGTGCCAGCTGAAGTAGATGGGAATGGTAGTGCTTTGGTGGACATCTGTTCTGGTAAGGGGTTGGCAATAGCCAACACCTACTTTCGGCATAAGGTGATCCACCGGTATACATGGAGAGTAATGAGGAGGATGGATGGTGAACTTGTTGAACGAAAGGCAATGATAGACTACGTGTGTGTGGATGAGTGAATGAGAAGACAAGTGTTGGATGCAAGAGTGTGGAGAGGGTGGGTGAATGGAGTCTCGGACCATCACTTAGTGATGGCCAAGGTAAAGTTGCAAAGAAAGTGGTTGAGGAGGCGAAGGGGAAGACAGGAGGAAACAGCTCCTGTTAGAAGAGTGGAAAATTTGCAAGATAGTGAGAAAATGGCAGAGTATAAGAGCATAGTGGAAGAAAGATTGGGAAGGTATGAGCTAGAGCAGATGGAAAGGGTGGAAGACGTATGTAAGATATTCATGGAAGAGATAGGCGCAGCGTGTGAGGTGGTTTGTGGAGTGAGGAGGAGATGCAAGGGTGTGCAAGGGACAGCATGGTGGAATGATGAGGTGAAACGAGCTGTGGAACAAAAGAAGAAGGCATATAGTGAATGGCTAGCGAGTAGAGGTAGGGGAGAAGATGAGAGAGAGAAGAGAGAGGTATATGTGAGCAGGAGAAGGGAGGTGAAGAGACTGGTGAAGGAGAGTAAGAAGAAAGTGGATGAAGAATTTGGGAGGAATCTGAGTGTGAAATGGAGGGAGAGTAAGAAATTGTTTTGGAAGGAGGTAAAGAAAGTAAGGCAGTGTGAAAGGGGAAATAGTAGGGGAGTGAAAGATAGGAATTATAGATTGCTGGTGGAGAAGAGAGAGAAACTGAGATGGAAGGAGCACTTTGAGGATTTGTTGAATGTAGAGAGTGAGAGCAGTGCGAGTATAAGTTGTTGGGGAATGGCTGGGAGAAGAAGAGATGAGAGGAGGGAGGAAGAGATCAGTAGGGCGGAAATAGTGGAAGCAATGAACAAGATCAAGATGGGAAAGGCCCCAGGAATTGATGGAGTGTGTGGTGAAATGTTGAGGTATGGGGGTGAAATTGTTGTGGAGTGGATATGGAAGTTGTGTAGATTGGCTTGGGAAGAGGGAAGGGTTCCTGAGGACTGGAAATCAGATATAACTGTTCCTTTATACAAAGGAAAAGGGGAGAGAGAAGTATGTGGTAACCATAGGGGTATTTGCCTTCTTAGTGTGACTGGAAAAATATATGGTAGAATACTCATTGATAGGGTTAGGCATATGACAGAGGAGCTAGTTGGAGAAGAACAAGGAGGATTTAGAAAGGGTAAAGGATATGTAGATCAGATATTTGTTCCACGATGTTTAGTGGAGAAGTATCTAGAGAAGGGAAGGAAAGTGTATTCTGCCTTCATGGACTTGGAGAAAGCTTATGACAGAATAGATAGGCAAGGTATGTGGAAGGTATTAAGAATATATGGAGTGGAGGAGAAATTGTTGAGTGCTGTGAAGAGTATGTACGAAGGAGCTAGGGCTACGGTGCGAGTGGATGGTGAGCTGAGTGAGTTCTTTGATCTCAATGTGGGACTGAAACAGGGTTGTGTGATGTCTCCATGGCTGTTTAATATATACATGGATGGGGTTGTAAAGGAGGTGCAAGGTAGGGCAGTGGATGTGGGGGTGGCTCTAATGAATGAGGGTGAGATTTGGAAGATTCCGGTGTTGCTGTTTGCTGATGTTACAGTATTGTTGAGTGAAGATGAATGGGAGTTGCAAGGTTTGGTGAATGAATTTGGGACAGTGTGTAGGAAGAGGAATCTGAAAGTTAATGTAAACAAGAGTAAAGTTTTGGTGTTTGAGAGGAATGAAGTCACAGAATGTACAGTGAGGTTGGATGGTGAGGATATGGAGAATGTGAGTGCATTCAAGTACTTGGGTAGTGTGATGAGTAAGGATGGAAATTTGGGGGAGGAAGTGCGTGAATGGGTACAGCAGGGAAGGAAGGTTGTTGGTTCACTGAAAGCAGTGATGAGAAATAGGGAGGTGAGTATGGAAGTTAAGTAGTCACTGCATGATAGTATTGCGATCCCTACCCTGACGTATGGAAGCGAGGCGTGGACCTTGCGAGAGGGGAACAAGTCAAGAGTGAGAGCAGTGGAAATGAGTTACTTGAGAGGAGCATGTGGAGTGACGTGGAAGGACATGTTGACGAATGAAAAAGTGAAGGAACGTTGTGGGGTGGATGTGGATGTGGTTGAGAAGATTAGGAGAAATACACTGAGGTGGTTTGGACATGTGGAGAGAATGGAGAATGAAAGACTGACTAAGAGGGTGTAGGTAGGTGAGGTGGAGGGAGGGAGAGGGAGGCTTAGACCGAGGATGAGGTGGAGGGATGGAGTTTAGAGGTATATGAGGGAGGAGGGGTGTGTTGGGGGGAGGGTAGTCAAATGGTGGGTGACAGAGCGACTTGGAGGCGTTTTGTCTGCGGCCACCCTTTGCGGGATTAGGGAGTCGGGCTAGAGAGAGAGAGAGAGAGAGAGAGAGAGAGAGAGAGGGGCAGAGGAAAGGAGAGTCGGAGAGAGTAAAGGATAGAGAGAGAGAGAGAGAGAGAGAGAGAGAGAGAGATTAAAGGAAAAGTTAAGGAGGAGAATGAAGAGGAGAAAAGGATGGAAGGAGTAAGAAGAGGAATATCAAGAGGAAAAGGAAGAGGAGTAGGAGGAGGAGGAGGAGGAAGGAGAGTAATAGGAGACGTGAGGAGGAGAAGGACGAGAGAGAATAGGAGGAAGAGGAGGAGGAGGAGGGTTATGGAATAGGGTAATGGGTACGCAAAAGTATGGTTTTGAGAGAGAGAGAGAGAGAGAGAGAGAGAGAGAGAGTTATGAATTATTAACCGAACACTCTAATCCGTGTCAAATAATCCTGAATAAAAGATCCACACACTCACTCTCACGCACTCTAATCTATGTTTAGTATTAATTCCTACACTCTAATCCACACAAAATGATCCTAAGAAAATGATTCACTTACTCTTACGCACACAGATCCGTGTTAAATGATCCAGAATATAAGATCCACGCACTCTGATCCATGTTAAATGATCCAGAATATAAGATCCACGCACTCTGATCCGTGTTAAATGATCCAGTGTATAAGATCCACGCACTCTGATCCGTGTTAAATGATCCAGTGTATAAGATCCACGCACTCTGATCCGTGTTAAATGATCAAGAATATTAGATCCACGCACTCTGATCCGTGTTAAATGATCCACAATATAAGATCCAAGCACTCTGATCCGTGTTAAATGATCCACAATATAAGATCCACGCACTCTGATCCGTGTTAAATGATCCAGAATAAGAGTATAAGATCCACGCACTCTGATCCGTGTTAAATGATCCACAATATAAGATCCACGCACTCTGATCCGTGTTAAATGATCCACAATATAAGATCCAAGCACTCTGATCCGTGTTAAATGATCCAGTGTATAAGATCCACGCACTCTGATCCGTGTTAAGTGTTGCCGGCTCTCAAGAATGCTTTCCAACATTGACCCAGCCGGGATCATCCGTCTCAGCCCGCTAAGACAACGCAAAAACTCCTGCATTAGCTACGGTGCCCCACCTCTCTCTCTCTCTCTCTCTCTCTCTCTCTCTCTCTCTCCATCTATCTGTCTATCTCACTTCTCAACTTGAGCTCTCTCAAGCTCTTTTTCCGTCTCTCTTTTTTCAACTTTCATCCATTTCATAGCTCTTCGCATTCCCCACAGATCTCTCTCTCTCTCTCTCTCTCTCTCTCTCTCTCTCTCTCCATACTTTAAAAGGGTCCAGGTAGGCCCAAAACAGTTCATTCTTCCCAGTAACTATTGTTTTTTTTTCAACTTGGATCTATTTTTTTTTTTTTACCATTACGGACACCGTTATTTAAAGACATATTTAGGCGATAAAACTACATACAGTACTGTACATTTAAGGGTAGATGATCAGTTTATCCCCCTTGATGGCATTCCACTTCTCTTGTGTTGCGAGGACGGCTCAATCAACGAATCAGTGTCTTCCCTCCATCATCTTCTGCTTCCCTGCATCACATTCTACCTCCCTGCATCATTTTCTACTTCCCATGCAACTTTTTATGTCAGTTTTATAATGTCTGCCTTTTAACGTCCACTTATTGCATGTTTTGATTTATATCTTCGGGGAACAGCCAAATGTCTGAAGATATCTGCATCTCCCACACCAGCAGACATAACCGTTCCCGCAACACACAGGACAGAGAAGCACAGTGTTCGACCACCCTACAGTATATTAAGTGCAAAGCCTCCAGTCACCTCGTGGGGATCGAACCTACTCAAGACCGACACCTTGACCAAGGCGCCCTGACCCTCTAGACCACCAGGCGTCTATATACAAGCTCCCAAACACCTCTTCCAAGGAAATTTTATTATTTTTATTTCTTGTTCCTTACTATACTCTTCTGTGTCATTAAGATAATTCAATTATACTCTTTTTTCTTATTGAGGCGAAGATGCACTTGACAGATTGATGATGACTGGCTGAATGCAACATGTCCAAGAAATATTTACTAACCCAAATTTCCCCCTCAGATATTTGTTGTCAGTTAGTAATGCTAGATTATGAAGTAATGTTGCATTCAGCCAATAATCACCAATCTGTCAAGTGAATCTTCGCCTCGATTAAAAAAAACTGAGTATAGTACCATACTTAGCACAAATTTATATTAACCAGCCGTCAAGGAGGAACAAGTGCTAGGGAGCTTCTTGAACTAATGGGAATACTGGCGTTAAATACAACTTAAACTTAAGAAAATTAATGAATACGACCGAAATTAGTAAAGAGATAGGGAGTTAAAAGAACAGTTAAAGGGACAGGGAGTTAAAGGGATAGAGAGTTCAAGGAATAGGGAGTTAAAGGGACAGGAAGTTAAAGGGGTATGGAGTTAAAGGGACAGGGCGTTAAATGGACAGGGAATTAAAGGGACAGGGAATTAAAGGAATAGAGAGTTAAAGGGACAGAGAGTTAATGGGACAGGGAGTTAAATAGATAGAGAGTTAAAGGGATAGGGAGTTAATGGGACATGAAGTTAAAGGGATAGGGAGTTAATGGGACACGAAGTTAAAGGGATAGGGAGTTGAAAGGATAGGAAGGTAAAGGGACAGGGAGTTAAAGAGCTGTGTGTAAAAGGGACAGGGGGTTAAAGGGAGAAAGTTAAGGGCAGTACTGTAAGGAGCTCGTGCCAAGTTAAGATCCGTGTCCTCTGGTTGGTGTTCAGCTTGTTTTACTTGACTCAATGTGTCTCTCGGCCTCTGTCTTGGTCTCTGAATTTTCTCGACGTAATTCTAGCGGTTTTTAGCATTTCCTCCATTAAGTTTTACAATCTCACTTATATCTGTCCTACTCTCTCATTAGCTCTGTGTCAAGGTCTCCGTAAATGTCGCTCTCTCTCTCTCTCTCTCTCTCTCTCTCTCTCTCTCTCTCTCTCTCTCTCTCTCTCTCTAAACTTTAATAATAATGATAATAATGTATAATATAATGATCCGATTTTTGTATATTTGTTTGTTTCCGCAACATAGCAAAAAGCGGCGCATGAACCGCAATATTTGTTAGCGGAAGGTACCGTTAAAATGCTTTAACTTGAAAAATAAAACAATTTCCAGTCTAATCTGGCCACCGGTTCCCGAGTTATGACTCATGTCTGACCGATGATAGGAAGTGACTTGACATCGAACGGAGGCAGCCGAAGGCGGCCTTTAAGCGAATAATAATAATAATAATAATAATAATAATAATAATGATAATAATAATAATAGTGGTAGGGGTAGTAGCAGTACTAGTAGTAGTAGTAGCAGTAGTAGTCGTGGCAGCAGTAATGATATTAATAATAACTAGAAGGGTATTCAGTAGAGCGCATCTCTTCGACAAGGACAACCAAACCACGCTTCATAATGGGTTAGGGTTTCATATCATTGATTAGGGTTTCGTAAAAAGGGTTTTCCGGATCCAGAATCTGTAATACGATCAGGTCCATCGGGATCGGCCCCAAAGTTAATCGATTGTTCCCTGTACATGGGCTATCTACCCACCAAATTTGGTCCAAATTTCTCTTTTAGTTTTTGAGTAATCCTGCTAACAGAAAACAAAACAGAAACAAACAAACAAACAGCGGTGAACACATACTCTCCCTGTCGAAGAGAAAAACATCCAGTCATCTCTTTGGAGTTAAATATTCTCGTCATCAAGGTTGTAACTCCGATCGGGGCGTTCTAACCACAGTATTACGAAGGGATTGTTCCCCAAATTTAATCAGTTCTTCCCTGTGACATGAGCTATCTACCCACCAATATTGCCCCAAATCTCTCTTTCAGTTTTGAGAAATCCTGCAAAAAGACAAACAAACTAACAAACAAACAAAAAACAAAAGGGTGAAAACATAGTCTCCTTGTCGAAAAAAAAATAAAAGATGATAATAATAATAAGAATAACAATAATAATAATAATAATAATAATAATAATAATAATAATAAAATAATTAGGTCCCTGCGTGCAAGGTCCGGGGGGGCTGGGTTTACGATGGAAGAGTTGAGAGGTAGGATGGGACTGGAGTGTATTGGTGTTGTGATGAGGAGAGGTGGATTGAGATGGTTTGGACATGTGGAGAGGATGGGGGATGATAATTGGGTGAGGAAGGTGAGAAGTGTTAATATTGGGAGTGGGGTTATGAGGGGTAGACCGAGAAAGACATGGGACGAGGTCATTAAGTGTGACCTCAGGGTTAAGGGACTGAACAGGGAGGCTGCAATGGATCGTGCAGCGTGGAAAGCCGCCATTAGGTGACCAAGGCCGACGCATGCAAGCATGTTGGAGCCTTTAAAAATGAAACGAACGATGAAACGAATAATAATAATAATAATAATAATAATAATAATAATAATAATACATTTCTCCCACTAAAAACATTAATAGTGAAGGAAAAGTTTCTGTGTAAGGGCAACGTTCTTTGTAAGGCGAACGTTTTCTTCACGTAGTAATCTTATCAGGATAGCAGCTGGAGTCACCATTCGTCTTGCAAGTTACTTGGCGCCTGGGAGATAGATAGATAGATAGATAGATAGATAGAGAGAGAGAGAGAGAGAGAGAGAGAGAGAGAGAGAGAAATGTGTAAAAGAAAGTGGGTTTATCGGTGTAAGTTAGGGCATCAGAGGTGGTCATACCATGGATCAGCGGGCCAGGGAAGGAAGGTAGGCCAGTGGAAAGGTGTAAATTCATTTGACCTGGTGAGTCCTAAAGTCTGCGCGGGAAAACTTTGTAAACAATGCTTTCTGATGCTTGTGGGGGTGGGGGGTGGAGGGGTGGGGGAGATTTGTTGGATGAGAGAAGGGGGTGGGATGGGGTGGAGTAGGATGATGGGGTGCGTGTGTTTAAATTAAGTAGTTCAAATCTTACCAAGAAATCTTGTGAACGCGGCCGATTAGACTAGATGATTGTAGGGGGGAGGGGGAGGGTAGAGAGAGGGGTGTGGATATGGGAGTGCATGAGTGTGGGGGTGTTTGTGTTTGAGTGTGTGGAGGGAAGTGCTTTGTGTGTGTGTGTGTGTGTGTGTGTGTGTGTGTGTGTGTGTGTGTGTGTGTGTGTGTGTGTGTAGCCTCCATTTCCATTTCACTTCTATTTCTTAGTCATACTTCTATTCCTTGCTTCATTCTTTCTCTCCTTCCTTCCTTCCCTCTCCTGGGATCAGTAAGCTCCTTGGCAACCTTACCACTCCCCCTATCCTCCTGAGTCCTTTCTTTCCTTCTTCTCATCCCTCTTACTCTCCTTCTACTCTCTCCTTCCTTCACCTTACCTTGCTTCCCTCTCTCAATCTGCTTTTCCTTTCCATATTCCCTCTTTCCTTCTCTGTCTACCATCTTATGTTACTGTCTGCTTCCTTCACGTCCTCATTCTCACATTCTTATTTCTTCTCTTCCTTCACATACTCCCTCCTTTTTCTTCCTAACCAGTCCTTCCTTTTCCTACTGATTACTTCTCTCCTTCTCCTACTCCTGTCTTCTTTCTCATACTCTCTTTCATTTTCCTATTTTTGGCCAGTACCATGCTGTCCTTGTTAGTCGTGTTTTCTTTCTTTCTTGTTTAAGTATGGCAGGCATTTCTACCCTTTAGAATTAACCGATTCCGACCAAACTTGGACACAATGACCAGCCTATGACCTAGTCGTGTCCGCAAGGATTTGGTTGCTAGGCAACGCGTAGTTGCCTAGCAACTGTCGAAAAACCTCGTTTCTGCCTAGCAACTGTCGAAAAACCTCGTTTTTCGTGTGTTTTGCGTTTTGAGCAATAGAAGCATTACTAAAGGGCGTAGGAAGCTCTGACTTCTTTAGGCGTAATCTTGAGGTCATCCCCAATAGGAAGTGTGCCATCCATTTTTCCCCTCTCTCTCTCCTCAAGCTTTCGAGTGGCAGCCCTGTGAAGATTGGCCTCAGCTTCCCTAGCAACCAGTACCGGTTTTCCAAAATGCTCCCCTCCCCCCTGTTCCCCAGTGCTTTGAAGGAATTGAATAAAAGTTTGCATGCTTATAGAAGTTGACTGGTACTACAACTTTCTACTGTACACCTATGTGCTACATTGGCCAGGCCAGGGGTCAAAGGTCATCAAATGCAAAAACGATGAAACTAACAAAAATCCCGACTATGTTCGCGCGAAATGCTAAGACTCCGAAGATTATTATGTCGCACTGGAATACCTCCATACAAAAATGGCATTTAGTGTCGAAACTCACATCCAGTCGCTGGCAGCGCACCTAGAAGTTGTAACTCTGGTGGGCCATTCCATGAATTTCAAGTTCCCTAGCTCCACAGTGGATGGATGGAATCGAATGAAACTCTGCATGTTAGACGTTCATGAGTGTTACAAGTGTGCTTCGTACATGTATGACCTATATCCGCCATATCAGGGGTCAAAGGTCATCAAGAGCAGAAAATATGAAAGGCGCTAGAATTACGACCTTGCTGGCGCGAAATGCTAAGGCTCCGAAGATTACAAAGCCATGGCCATGATTCTTGTCTGGAATGTTGCATTGGAGTACCTCCATATAAAAATGACTTTTAGTGTCGAAACTCACTTCCGGTCACTGGCAAAGCTTGCTCTGCTTTGAGCTGGCCAGTGTCACCCACCGGCTTGTCTGCTCTTTTCTCCTACCTCCTCATTCCTTCCCCTGTTCCCTCATTCCATCATTTGCTTCCTTTTATTTATTTCCCTTCTTACCTCTACTCTTTTCTTATCTCTTTTCTTACCTCATCTCTCACCTCTCCTGTTTGATTCTTCTTTGTATCCAGTCTCTCCATCATCCTAGTTTTTTTTTTTTTTTGTTACCATTCTATAGAGTGGGAGGAAACATAAGAACGCAAAGTTAGGAGGACGTGTGTGTGTGTGTGTGTGTGTGTGTGTGTGTGTGTGTGTGTGTGTGTGTGTGTGTGTGTGTGTGTGTGTGTGTGTGCGCGCGCGTGACAGACAGAGAGACAGAGGAGCATAAACTAAACATATCATACCTTTAGCCCCAGCAATCATCCTAAGTATCCATATTTTCGCATGTCACAACTTCAGTGCTAATACCCACGGCCTATATACTGTATAGTACGTACTAGAGCTGCCTCATTCAGAACTTACGTGATGGCATTAGTGTTTTTGTAGCCGTATCGTTGGATGTTGAGGTTGATCAGTAAAGCCTGTTGTCTTTAAGTAATATCAGCAAACTTTTCGACACCCCAACCTGGCTATGATCTCGTGATCCGCTGCCCTGTCCACTTCACCACCACCACCACCTGCCGAGTGTGCAAGAAATAGTGGTGATAGTTGTGGTGGTGATGGTAGTAGCAGTAGTGGTAGTAGTAGTACTAGTATTAATAGCAGTAGACTGCAGGCTTAAGCTACCCCTCTCCTACAGCCCATTATCCACCTTTCAGGGGATAGGGAGGAAACTGAGAGGCTTTTGCATAACCAAGGAACCGCCCAGCCATGTCAGTACTATCAGGCGAAAGAGCCCCTATCCAGCATACTGTATATATATATATATATATATATATATATATATATATATATATATATATATATATATATATATATATATATATATATATATATATATATATATATATATATATGTATATATATATATATTAGTGCAAGGAAAAAGGAATCAAAGGCCAATTATGGTAGGGATCCCTCTCAATCTCCCCAAATACAGTACAAGTTCCAGATGTGTCTGACAATTCTCAGTGTCTTCTTCTTCTTCTTCTTTTCCGTCTTCATCTTCTTCTTCTTTCTTTTTCTGTTTTTTTTTTCTTCTTCTTCTTCCTCCTCCTCCTCCTTTTACTACTTCCTCGTCTTCGACTTCGACTTCTTCTTTTTCTTTTTTTTTCTTCTTCTTCTTTTTCTTCTCCTTCTCTTTCTTCTTCTTCTTCTTCTTCTTCTTCTTCTTCCTCCTCCTCCTCCTCCTTCTCCTCCTCCTCTCCTCCTCCCCCTCCTCCTCCTCCTTTTTCTTCTTCCCTACTCACCCCTCACACAGCTAAGAGTCCATGAATGTCCATCCTTCCGCCCATGCCATCTCAACTCCTCTGATTCACGTCCCGATTTGCAAAGAAAAGAATTTGTGCCGATCATTTTCGAGCAAGGTATTGGAAAAGAAGGTGACAGAGAGTTCCAAGTTGACCATCTTGAAATGTAAATGTGATAGGGTAGATTACTGTCATCTTTTTTATCATTAAATCCATCACTACCACCACCACTACCACTACCATTACCATCATCATCATCATCATTATCATTATCATCACCTTCCCCGTCACCATTTTCATCATTTATATCATTATCATCACAGTCACCGTCACTTACATCATCATCATTATGGTTATCATTTTCACCTTCATCTTAGTCATGCCTATCATCATCATCATCATCATCATCATCATCATCGTCATCAGTATCAGTCATCCCTATCCCCATCATCATCATCATCATCAGTATCAGTCATCCCTATCCCCATCATCATCATCATCATCAGTATCAGTCATCTCTATCCCCATCATCATCATCGTCATCATTATGATAGTCACCTTCCCTATGATCATCATTATCATCATAATTTTTGGTTTGAGTCAGGATGAATTTTTCTTCCATCTTTCACTGATGGAAGGCTGAGATTGTGGCAGATGGAAGGGTGCAAGGAATAAATGTGTTGGGAGAGGTGAATGATTCTTTGATCACGATGAAGGAAGTGCAGGAGGCAGTAAAGAAGATGAAGATAGGGAAAGCTGAAGGTATGGATGAGTGTACTGTGGAATGCCTGAAAGGTGGTGGAGCAACTATTGTTGACTGGTTAGTAAGATTGTTGAATGTGTGTTTTGTGAGAGGTGTGGTGCCAATTGACTGGGTAAGTGTTTGTATGGTTCCGTTGCATAAAGGTAAGGGTGATAAGTAGGAATGTACTAGCTTTAGGGGTATAAGTATGTTGAGTGTTGTATGTAAGGTGTATGGCAGAGAGTTAATTAAGAGAATTAGAGAGGGTGCAGAGGGAGCGATTGGTGATGAGCAATGTGGTTTTTGGAGAGGGAAGGGATGCGTGCATCAGGTGTTTGCTGTGAGACAGGTGTGAGAAAAGTATTTAGCGAAAGGTAGGGGTGTGTTTTGGGCGTTCATGGATTTAGAGAAAGCGTATGATAAAACTGATAGGGAGGCTTTGTGGACTGTTTTGAGATTGTGTGGACTTGATGGCAGGTTGTTAAAAGAAGTGAAAAGTTTTTATGCAAACAGTAAAGCGTGTGTAACAATGGGAAATACTGTAAGTGACTGGTTTCCTATGAAAGTGGGGCTGCTACAGGGATGTGTGATGCCGCCTTGGTTGCTTAACATATATATAGATAGCATTGTAAGGGAGGTGAATGCAAGAGTGTTCGGTGGAGGTCTGAGTCTGATGAATGCTGATGGTAGAGAGTGGAATTTGAATCAGCTGCTGTTTGCAGATGATACTACAATGGTGGCTGATTTGGAGGAGAGACTGAGACAGTTAGCAGAGGAGTTTGGAAAGGTTTGTGAAAGGAGGAAATTGAGAGTAAATGAGAATAAGAGTAAAGTGATGAAGTGTACGAGGTTGATAAATGTTAGAAGGATGAATAATGTTTTGAATGGTGAGTTGCTTGAGGAGGTAGAGTGTTTTAAGTATTTAGGGTCACATGTTGCTGTAGATGGAAGAATTGATGTAGAAGTGAAGTTTAGAATGAATGAATTAGGAAAGGTCATGGGAGGAATGAAAAAAGTGTTTAGATGTTGTTCGCTTAGAGTGGATGTTAAGAGAAGGTTTTATGAGGGTGTTGTGGTACCGATAGCTTTATATGAGGCTGAAACATGGAATATGGGTGTAGCAGAGAGGAAAAGTTTGAATGTAATGGAGATGAGGTGTCTGAGGAGTATGTGTGGAGTGACGTGTATGGATTAAGTGAGAAATGATGAAGTGTGAAGGAGATACTGGAATAATGCTGGATATGTCTGAAGGAGTTGAGCAGAGAGTGTTGCGATGGTTTGGGCACATGGAGAGAATGGATGAAGAGCGATTGGTGAAAGAGATAACTGGATCGGATGTGAGAGGTGTAAGGCTGAGAGGAAGACCAAGAACAAGATGGATGGACAGTGTGAGGAGAGCGTTAGATGTGAGAGGGATGTCTGTTGTGCAAGTATGAGTGGCTGTGCGTGATAGGAATGACCGGAGAAAAATTGTGAATGAATAAATGGCGACGCAGCCCTGAGGGGATATTCTGCCTCATTTGGTCTGATCATCTGATCAAGTCAGGTTCGGGTAAGGGGATGGGTCCATTATGATGTGGCAGGGGTAAACCAGCTCTGCTGTCGGGCCCTGCTGCGGATGTCGCTGATTACACTGCGTAGTTGGCCCTCGTGCAGTGTGGTGCAGTGAAGATCTGTCCCTTCTCCCCTTGGATGAGTAAATTTGGAGTGTGTCGTCCTGTCTCGGCTACCTCCCTTTCTCTGGGGGAAGCAGCCTAGGTATATAGATAGATAGATCTTTGTCCACTCTGACCTTCTGACTGTTAACCTCTTCCATCCAATCCCAGCAAATATGTAAATTTCATCTCTCCATCTAGTTCTCAGTCTACCTCTTGCCCTCACTCTTGAACTTAAGAAAACAGTAGTCATCTTAAGAAAAGTAGAGTGCCTTCAAGATCAACAGAAGACGAATTGTTTTAGAAATAGTGTGTGTAAAGAATAAACATATTCTTAAGGAAGGCATTACACACACACACACACACACACACACACACACACACACGCATGCATACATACATACATTCATACATACAGACATATACATACATACATGCATACAGAGAGAGAGAGAGAGAGAGAGAGAGAGAAAGAATGAGGAGGAGGAAGGAGTGTAACTTAAAGTTAAACTAATCAAGACTAACTTACTATTATTCTTAGAGAGAGAGAGAGAGAGAGAGAGAGAGAGAGAGAGAGAGAGAGAGAGAGAGAGAAGAAGTAATGGAAAAGAGAATGGGAAAGAGAAAGAAAGGAAACTGGTAATGGGAGAGAGGAAGATAGATAGGCAGATAGATAGACCCCGTGGCAAGGAAAGGTCTCCCGAAGCTGAATAAAATCGGCATTAAAAATATAGTTATGTCATCGCACTGAAGGGGTTAAATCATTCTATTAAAGACCTTCACCCCGAGGATGCCATATCTTCTCCCTAACATCTTTTCCTAAGCGATTTAGTTTGTCTATTACAATTTACCGCCCTACTCTATTCTCGCTGTTACTAGACGATTTTCCTAAGAGGCCGCCCTAGTAAGGAAGTTCCCTGACATCGTTTCCTAAGCGATTTTTTGTTGTTTATTACATCTTCCTGTCCTCTTCTGTGTTAAATAAATCCTTCCAACATCGCCATACTCTGCATAAATAACATACCATAGGATATTAACCAGCCATATCCAAAAATAAATCGCTAAGGAAGAGGTGTTATTATGTAATCCTTCCAGTCTGAAATATCTGTTCTAAGCAATGTTCATAACGTGCTGTGGAATCATGTGCAGTGTTTATTAAATCGTTTAAGAAAATGTGCTACTCCGTCTATGCTGACGAGAAGAGCATAGATATGAACTCAGAACGAAGTAGTCTATAAGGATGAGGCCACACTTTTTTTTTTTTTAATTCAAGGAAGATGGGATTAAAGACAAGAAAGCCGTAAGTTTGTTCCCTCCAAGGAAATGTATAAAGAAGGTAACAGAGCCAAATTCAACATCCGTCCATTTCAGGGTCATAGGT